>NW_027411603.1:46037137-46649456 GCF_049639745.1 Rhodnius prolixus | reverse complement strand
AACCTTTGGCAGGAAATAGAATGGAGAGGTTTGGAAAATTCACTTTTCGGCCTCAAAGTAAAGAGAAATTTCTTATTTTGAATGCTTTTTTCATCTTATATACTTCCAAAAAAGGTCTACCACAGTTGTACGAACAACCTTTGGCCAGGAAATAGAATGGAGAGGTTGGAAAATTCACTTTTCGCCTCAAAGTAAAGAGAATTTCTTATTTTGAATGCTTTTTTCATCTTATATACTTCCAAAAAAGGTCTACCACAGTTGTACGAACAACCTTTGGCCGGAAATAGAATGGAGAGGATGGAAAATTCACTTTTCGCCCTCAAAGTAAAGAGAATTTCTTATTTTGAATGCTTTTTTCATCTTATATACTTCCAAAAAAAGGTCTACACAGTTGTACGAACAACCTTTGGCCAGGAAATAGAATGGAGAGGTGGAAAATTCACTTTTCGGCCTCAAAGTAAGAGAAATTTCTTATTTTGAATGCTTTTTTCATCTTATATACTTCCAAAAAAGGTCTACCACAGTTGTACGAACAACCTTTGGCCAGGAAATAGAATGGAGAGATGGAAAATTCACTTTCGGCCTCAAAGTAAAGAGAATTTCTTATTTTGAATGCTTTTTTCATCTTATATACTTCCAAAAAAGGTCTACCACAGTTGTACGAACAACCTTTGGCCAGGAAATAGAATGGAGAGATGGAAAATTCACTTTTCGGCCTCAAAGTAAAAGAATTTTTATTTTGAATGCTTTTTTCATCTTATTATACTTCCAAAAAAGGTCTACCACAGTTGTACGAACAACTTTGGCCAGGAAATAGAATGGAGAGGATGGAAAATTCACTTTTCGGCCTCAAAGTAAAGAGAATTTCTTATTTTGAATGCTTTTTTCATCTTATATACTTCCAAAAAAGGTCTACCACAGTTGTACGAACAACCTTTGGCCAGGAAATAGAATAGGAGAGGATGGAAAATTCACTTTTCGGCCTCAAAGTAAAGAGAATTTCTTATTTTGAATGCTTTTTTCATCTTATATACTTCCAAAAAAGGTCTACCACAGTTGTACGAACAACCTTTGGCCAGGAAATAGAATGGAGGAGGTTGGAAAATTCACTTTTCGGCCTCAAAGTAAAGAGAATTTCTTATTTTGAATGCTTTCTTCATCTTATATACTTCCAAAAAAAGGTCTACCACAGTTGTACGAACAACCTTTGGCCAGGAAATAGAATGGAGAGGATGGAAAATTCACTTTTCGGCCTCAAAGTAAAGAGAATTTCTTATTTTGAATGCTTTTTTCATCTTATATACTTCCAAAAAAGGTCTACCACAGTTGTACGAACAACCTTTGGCCAGGAAATAGAATTGGAGAGGATGGAAAATTCACTTTTCGGCCTCAAAGTAAAGAGAATTTGTTATTTTGAATGCTTTTTTCATCTTATATACTTCCAAAAAAGGTCTACCACAGTTGTACGAACAACCTTTGGCCAGGAAATAGAATGGGGAGGATGGAAAATTCACTTTTCGGCCTCAAAGTAAAGAGAATTTCTATTTTGAATGCTTTTTTCATCTTATATACTTCCAAAAAAGGTCTACCACAGTTGTACGAACAACCTTTGGCCAGGAAATAGAATGGAGAGGATGGAAAATTCACTTTTCGGCCTCAAAGTAAAGAGAATTTGTTATTTTGAATGCTTTTTTCATCTTATATACTTCCAAAAAAGGTCTACCACAGTTGTACGAACAACCTTTGGCCAGGAAATAGAATGGAGAGGATGGAAAATTCACTTTTCGGCCTCAAAGTAAAGAGAATTACTTATTTTGAATGCTTTTTTCATCTTATATACTTCCAAAAAAGGGTCTACCACAGTTGTACGAACAACCTTTGGCCAGGAAATAGAATGGAGAGGTTGGAAAATTCACTTTTCGGCCTCAAAGTAAAGAGAATTGGTTATTTTGAATGCTTTTTTCATCTTATATACTTCCAAAAAAGGTCTACCACAGTTGTACGAACAATCTTTGGCCAGGAAATAGAATGGAGAGGTTGGGAAAATTCACTTTTCGGCCTCAAAGTAAAGAGAATTTCTTATTTTGAATGCTTTTTTCATCTTATATACTTCCAAAAAAGGTCTACCACAGTTGTACGAACAACCTTTGGCCAGGAAATAGAATGGAGAGGTTGGAAAATTCACTTTTCGGCCTCAAAGTAAAGAGAATTTCTTATTTTGAATGCTTTTTTCATCTTATATACTTCCAAAAAAGGTCTACCACAGTTGTACGAACAACCTTTGGCCAGGAAATAGAATGGAGAGGTTGGAAAATTCACTTTTCGGCCTCAAAGTAAAGAGAATTTCTTATTTTGAATGCTTTTTTCATCTTATATACTTCCAAAAAAAGGTCTACCACAGTTGTACGAACAACCTTTGGCCAGGAAATAGAATGGAGAGGTTGGAAAATTCACTTTTCGGCCTCAAAGTAAAGAGAATTTGTTATTTTGAATGCTTTTTTTCATCTTATATACTTCCAAAAAAGGTCTACCACAGTTGTACGAACAACCTTTGGCCAGGAAATAGAATGGAGAGGATGGAAAATTCACTTTTCGGCCTCAAAGTAAAGAGAATTTCTTATTTTGAATGCTTTTTCATCTTATATACTTCCAAAAAAGGTCTACCACAGTTGTACGACAACCTTTGGCCAGGAAATAGAATGGAGAGGTTGGAAAATTCACTTTTCGGCCACAAAGTAAAGAGAATTTCTTATTTTGAATGCTTTTTTCATCTTATATACTTCAAAAAAGGTCTACCACAGTTGTACGAACAACCTTTGGCCAGGAAATAGAATGGAGAGGTTGGAAAATTCACTTTTCGGCCTCAAAGTAAAGAGAATTTCTTATTTTGAATGCTTTTTTCATCTTATATACTTCCAAAAAAGGTCTACCACAGTTGTACGAACAACCTTTGGCCAGGAAATAGAATGGAGAGGTTGGAAAATTCACTTTTCGGCCTCAAAGTAAAGAGAATTTCTTATTTTGAATGCTTTTTTCATCTTATATACTTCCAAAAAAGGTCTACCACAGTTGTACGAACAACCTTTGGCCAGGAAATAGAATGGAGAGGTTGGAAAATTCACTTTTCGGCCTCAAAGTAAAGAGAATTTCTTATTTTGAATGCTTTTTTCATCTTATATACTTCCAAAAAAGGTCTACCACAGTTGTACGAACAACCTTTGGCCAGGAAATAGAATGGAGAGGATGGAAAATTCACTTTTCGGCCTCAAAGTAAAGAGAATTTCTTATTTTGAATGCTTTTTTCATCTTATATACTTCCAAAAAAGGTCTACCACAGTTGTACGAACAACCTTTGGCCAGGAAATAGAATGGAGAGGTTGGAAAATTCACTTTTCGGCCTCAAAGTAAAGAGAATTTCTTATTTTGAATGCTTTTTTCATCTTATATACTTCCAAAAAAAGGTCTACCACAGTTGTACGAACAACCTTTGGCCAGGAAATAGAATGGAGAGGATGGAAAATTCACTTTCCGGCCTCAAAGTAAAGAGAATTTCTTATTTTGAATGCTTTTTTCATCTTATATACTTCCAAAAAAGGTCTACCACAGTTGTACGAACAACCTTTGGCCAGGAAATAGAATGGAGAGGATGGAAAATTCACTTTTCGGCCTCAAAGTAAAGAGAATTTCTTATTTTGAATGCTTTTTTCATCTTATATACTTCCAAAAAAGGTCTACCACAGTTGTACGAACAACCTTTGGCCAGGAAATAGAATGGAGAGGTTGGAAAAATTCACTTTTCGGCCTCAAAGTAAAGAGAATTTCTTATTTTGAATGCTTTTTTCATCTTATATACTTCCAAAAAAGGTCTACCACAGTTGTACGAACAACCTTTGGCCAGGAAATAGAATGGAGAGGTTGGAAAATTCACTTTTCGGCCTCAAAGTAAAGAGAATTTCTTATTTTGAATGCTTTTTTCATCTTATATACTTCCAAAAAAGGTCTACCACAGTTGTACGAACAACCTTTGGCCAGGAAATAGAATGGAGAGGATGGAAAATTCACTTTTCGGCCTCAAAGTAAAGAGAACTTCTTATTTTGAATGCTTTTTTCATCTTATATACTTCCAAAAAAGGTCTACCACAGTTGTACGAACAACCTTTGGCCAGGAAATAGAATGGAGAGGATGGAAAATTCACTTTTCGGCCTCAAAGTAAAAAGAATTTGTTATTTTGAATGCTTTTTTCATCTTATATACTTCCAAAAAAGGTCTACCACAGTTGTACGAACAACCTTTGGCCAGGAAATAGAATGGAGAGGATGGAAAATTCACTTTTCGGCCTCAAAGTAAAGAGAATTTGTTATTTTGAATGCTTCTTTCATCTTATATACTTCCAAAAAAGGTCTACCACAGTTGTACGAACAACCTTTGGCCAGGAAATAGAATGGAGAGGATGGAAAATTCACTTTTCGGCCTCAAAGTAAAGAGAATTTCTTATTTTGAATGCTTTTTTCATCTTATATACTTCCAAAAAAGGTCTACCACAGTTGTACGAACAACCTTTGGCCAGGAAATAGAATGGGGAGGTTGGAAAATTCACTTTTCGGCCTCAAAGTAAAGAGAATTTCTTATTTTGAATGCTTTCTTCATCTTATATACTTCCAAAAAAGGTCTACCACAGTTGTACGAACAACCTTTGGCCAGGAAATAGAATGGAGAGGATGGAAAATTCACTTTTCGGCCTCAAAGTAAAGAGAATTTCTTATTTTGAATGCTTTTTTCATCTTATATACTTCCAAAAAAGGTCTACCACAGTTGTACGAACAACCTTTGGCCAGGAAATAGAATGGAGAGGATGGAAAATTCACTTTTCGGCCTCAAAGTAAAGAGAATTTGTTATTTTGAATGCTTTTTTCATCTTATATACTTCCAAAAAAGGTCTACCACAGTTGTACGAACAACCTTTGGCCAGGAAATAGAATGGGGAGGTTGGAAAATTCACTTTTCGGCCTCAAAGTAAAGAGAATTTCTTATTTTGAATGCTTTTTTCATCTTATATACTTCCAAAAAAGGTCTACCACAGTTGTACGAACAACCTCTGGCCAGGAAATAGAATGGAGAGGATGGAAAATTCACTTTTCGGCCTCAAAGTAAAGAGAATTTGTTATTTTGAATGCTTTTTTCATCTTATATACTTCCAAAAAAGGTCTACCACAGTTGTACGAACAACCTTTGGCCAGGAAATAGAATGGAGAGGATGGAAAATTCACTTTTCGGCCTCAAAGTAAAGAGAATTACTTATTTTGAATGCTTTTTTCATCTTATATACTTCCAAAAAAGGTCTACCACAGTTGTACGAACAACCTTTGGCCAGGAAATAGAATGGGGAGGTTGGAAAATTCACTTTTCGGCCTCAAAGTAAAGAGAATTTCTTATTTTGAATGCTTTTTTCATCTTATATACTTCCAAAAAAGGTCTACCACAGTTGTACGAACAACCTTTGGCCAGGAAATAGAATGGAGAGGATGGAAAATTCACTTTTCGGCCTCAAAGTAAAGAGAATTTGTTATTTTGAATGCTTTTTTCATCTTATATACTTCCAAAAAGGTCTACCACAGTTGTACGAACAACCTTTGGCCAGGAAATAGAATGGAGAGGATGGAAAATTCACTTTTCGGCCTCAAAGTAAAGAGAATTTCTTATTTTGAATGCTTTTTTCATCTTATATACTTCCAAAAAAGGTCTACCACAGTTGTACGAACAACCTTTGGCCAGGAAATAGAATGGAGAGGTTGGAAAATTCACTTTTCGGCCTCAAAGTAAAGAGAATTTGTTATTTTGAATGCTTTTTTCATCTTATATACTTCCAAAAAAGGTCTACCACAGTTGTACGAACAACCTTTGGCCAGGAAATAGAATGGAGAGGATGGAAAATTCACTTTTCGGCCTCAAAGTAAAGAGAATTTCTTATTTTGAATGCTTTTTTCATCTTATATACTTCCAAAAAAGGTCTACCACAGTTGTACGATCAACCTTTGGCCAGGAAATAGAATGGAGAGGATGGAAAATTCACTTTTCGGCCTCAAAGTAAAGAGAATTTGTTATTTTGAATGCTTTTTTCATCTTATATACTTCCAAAAAAGGTCTACCACAGTTGTACGAACAACCTTTGGCCAGGAAATAGAATGGAGAGGATGGAAAATTCACTTTTCGGCCTCAAAGTAAAGAGAATTTGTTATTTTGAATGCTTTTTTCATCTTATATACTTCCAAAAAAGGTCTACCACAGTTGTACGAACAACCTTTGGCCAGGAAATAGAATGGAGAGGATGGAAAATTCACTTTTCGGCCTCAAAGTAAAGAGAATTTCTTATTTTGAATGCTTTTTTCATCTTATATACTTCCAAAAAAGGTCTACCACAGTTGTACGAACAACCTTTGGCCAGGAAATAGAATGGGGAGGTTGGAAAATTCACTTTTCGGCCTCAAAGTAAAGAGAATTTCTTATTTTGAATGCTTTTTTCATCTTATATACTTCCAAAAAAGGTCTACCACAGTTGTACGAACAACCTTTGGCCAGGAAATAGAATGGAGAGGATGGAAAATTCACTTTTCGGCCTCAAAGTGAAGAGAATTTGTTATTTTGAATGCTTTTTTCATCTTATATACTTCCAAAAAAGGTCTACCACAGTTGTACGAACAACCTTTGGCCAGGAAATAGAATGGAGAGGATGGAAAATTCACTTTTCGGCCTCAAAGTAAAGAGAATTACTTATTTTGAATGCTTTTTTCATCTTATATACTTCCAAAAAAGGTCTACCACAGTTGTACGAACAACCTTTGGCCAGGAAATAGAATGGGGAGGTTGGAAAATTCACTTTTCGGCCTCAAAGTAAAGAGAATTTCTTATTTTGAATGCTTTTTTCATCTTATATACTTCCAAAAAAGGTCTACCACAGTTGTACGAACAACCTTTGGCCAGGAAATAGAATGGAGAGGATGGAAAATTCACTTTTCGGCCTCAAAGTAAAGAGAATTTCTTATTTTGAATGCTTTTTTCATCTTATATACTTCCAAAAAAGGTCTACCACAGTTGTACGAACAACCTTTGGCCAGGAAATAGAATGGAGAGGTTGGAAAATTCACTTTTCGGCCTCAAAGTAAAGAGAATTTGTTATTTTGAATGCTTTTTTCATCTTATATACTTCCAAAAAAGGTCTACCACAGTTGTACGAACAATCTTTGGCCAGGAAATAGAATGGAGAGGATGGAAAATTCACTTTTCGGCCTCAAAGTAAAGAGAATTTGTTATTTTGAATGCTTTTTTGATCTTATATACTTCCAAAAAAGGTCTACCACAGTTGTACGAACAACCTTTGGCAAGGAAACAGAATGGAGAAGTAGGAAAATTCACTTTTCGTCTTCAAAGTAATGAGTATTTCTTATTTTGAATGCTTTTTTGATCTTATATACTTCCAAAAAAGGTGTACCACAGTTGGACGAACAACCTTTGGCCAGGAAATAGAATGGAGAGGTTGGAAAATTCACTTTTCGGCCTCAAAGTAAAGAGAATTTGTTATTTTGAATGCTTTTTTCATCTTATATACTTCCAAAAAAGGTCTACCACAGTTGTACGATCAAACTTTGGCCAGGAAATAGAATGGAGAGGATGGAAAATTCACTTTTCGGCCTCAAAGTAAAGAGAATTTGTTATTTTGAATGCTTTTTTCATCTTATATACTTCCAAAAAAGGTCTACCACAGTTGTACGAACAACCTTTGGCCAGGAAATAGAATGGAGAGGATGGAAAATTCACTTTTCGGCCTCAAAGTAAAGAGAATTTGTTATTTCGAATGCTTTTTTCATCTTATATACTTCCAAAAAAGGTCTACCACAGTTGTACGAACAACCTTTGGCCAGGAAATAGAATGGAGAGGTTGGAAAATTCACTTTTCGGCCTCAAAGTAAAGAGAATTTGTTATTTTGAATGCTTTTTTCATCTTATATACTTCCAAAAAAGGTCTACCACAGTTGTACGAACAACCTTTGGCCAGGAAATAGAATGGAGAGGTTGGAAAATTCACTTTTCGGCCTCAAAGTAAAGAGAATTTGTTATTTTGAATGCTTTTTTCATCTTATATACTTCCAAAAAAGGTCTACCACAGTTGTACGAACAACCTTTGGCCAGGAAATAGAATGGAGAGGATGGAAAATTCACTTTTCGGCCTCAAAGTAAAGAGAATTTCTTATTTTGAATGCTTTTTTCATCTTATATACTTCCAAAAAAGGTCTACCACAGTTGTACGAACAACCTTTGGCCAGGAAATAGAATGGAGAGGTTGGAAAATTCACTTTTCGGCCTCAAAGTAAAGAGAATTTGTTATTTTGAATGCTTTTTTCATCTTATATACTTCCAAAAAAGGTCTACCACAGTTGTACGAACAACCTTTGGCCAGGAAATAGAATGGAGAGGTTGGAAAATTTACTTTTCGGCCTCAAAGTAAAGAGAATTTCTTATTTTGAATGCTTTTTTCATCTTATATACTTCCAAAAAAGGTCTACCACAGTAGTACGAACAACCTTTGGCCAGGAAATAGAATGGAGATGATGGAAAATTCACTTTTCGGCCTCAAAGTAAAGAGAATTTCTTATTTTGAATGCTTTTTTCATCTTATATACTTCCAAAAAAGGTCTACCACAGTTGTACGAACAACCTTTGGCCAGGAAATAGAATGGAGAGGTTGGAAAATTCACTTTTCGGCCTCAAAGTAAAGAGAATTTGTTATTTTGAATGCTTTTTTCATCTTATATACTTCCAAAAAAGGTCTACCACAGTTGTACGAACAACCTTTGGCCAGGAAATAGAATGGAGAGGATGGAAAATTCACTTTTCGGCCTCAAAGTAAAGAGAATTTCTTATTTTGAATGCTTTTTTCATCTCATATACTTCCAAAAAAGGTCTACCACAGTTGTACGAACAACCTTTGGCCAGGAAATAGAATGGAGAGGTTGGAAAATTCACTTTTCGTCTTCAAAGTAAAGAGTATTTCTTATTTTGAATGCTTTTTTCATCTTATATACTTCCAAAAAGGTCTACCACAGTTGTACGAACAACCTTTGGCCAGGAAATAGAATGGAGAGGTTGGAAAATTCACTTTTCGGCCTCAAAGTAAAGAGAATTTGTTATTTTGAATGCTTTTTTCATCTTATATACTTCCAAAAAAGGTCTACCACAGTTGTACGAACAACCTTTGGCCAGGAAATAGAATGGAGAGGATGGAAAATTCACTTTTCGGCCTCAAAGTAAAGAGAATTTCTTATTTTGAATGCTTTTTTCATCTTATATACTTCCAAAAAAGGTCTACCACAGTTGTACGATCAACCTTTGGCCAGGAAATAGAATGGAGAGGATGGAAAATTCACTTTTCGGCCTCAAAGTAAAGAGAATTTGTTATTTTGAATGCTTTTTTCATCTTATATACTTCCAAAAAAGGTCTACCACAGTTGTACGAACAACCTTTGGCCAGGAAATAGAATGGAGAGGATGGAAAATTCACTTTTCGGCCTCAAAGTAAAGAGAATTTGTTATTTCGAATGCTTTTTTCATCTTATATACTTCCAAGAAAGGTCTACCACAGTTGTACGAACAACCTTTGGCCAGGAAATAGAATGGAGAGGTTGGAAAATTCACTTTTCGGCCTCAAAGTAAAGAGAATTTGTTATTTTGAATGCTTTTTTCATCTTATATACTTCCAAAAAAGGTCTACCACAGTTGTACGAACAACCTTTGGCCAGGAAATAGAATGGAGAGGTTGGAAAATTCACTTTTCGGCCTCAAAGTAAAGAGAATTTGTTATTTTAAATGCTTTTTTCATCTTATATACTTCCAAAAAAGGTCTACCACAGTTGTACGAACAACCTTTGGCCAGGAAATAGAATGGAGAGGATGGAAAATTCACTTTTCGGCCTCAAAGTAAAGAGAATTTCTTATTTTGAATGCTTTTTTCATCTTATATACTTCCAAAAAAGGTCTACCACAGTTGTACGAACAACCTTTGGCCAGGAAATAGAATGGAGAGGTTGGAAAATTCACTTTTCGGCCTCAAAGTAAAGAGAATTTGTTATTTTGAATGCTTTTTTCATCTTATATACTTCCAAAAAAGGTCTACCACAGTTGTACGAACAACCTTTGGCCAGGAAATAGAATGGAGAGGTTGGAAAATTTACTTTTCGGCCTCAAAGTAAAGAGAATTTCTTATTTTGAATGCTTTTTTCATCTTATATACTTCCAAAAAAGGTCTACCACAGTTGTACGAACAACCTTTGGCCAGGAAATAGAATGGAGAGGATGGAAAATTCACTTTTCGGCCTCAAAGTAAAGAGAATTTCTTATTTTGAATGCTTTTTTCATCTTATATACTTCCAAAAAAGGTCTACCACAGTTGTACGAACAACCTTTGGCCAGGAAATAGAATGGAGAGGTTGGAAAATTCACTTTTCGGCCTCAAAGTAAAGAGAATTTGTTATTTTGAATGCTTTTTTCATCTTATATACTTCCAAAAAAGGTCTACCACAGTTGTACGAACAACCTTTGGCCAGGAAATAGAATGGAGAGGATGGAAAATTCACTTTTCGGCCTCAAAGTAAAGAGAATTTCTTATTTTGAATGCTTTTTTCATCTCATATACTTCCAAAAAAGGTCTACCACAGTTGTACGAACAACCTTTGGCCAGGAAATAGAATGGAGAGGTTGGAAAATTCACTTTTCGTCTTCAAAGTAAAGAGTATTTCTTATTTTGAATGCTTTTTTCATCTTATATACTTCCAAAAAGGTCTACCACAGTTGTACGAACAACCTTTGGCCAGGAAATAGAATGGAGAGGTTGGAAAATTCACTTTTCGTCTTCAAAGTAAAGAGTATTTCTTATTTTGAATGCTTTTTTCATCTTATATACTTCCAAAAAGGTCTACCACAGTTGTACGAACAACCTTTGGCCAGGAAATAGAATGGAGAGGTTGGAAAATTCACTTTTCGTCTTCAAAGTAAAGAGTATTTCTTATTTTGAATGCTTTTTTCATCTTATATACTTCCAAAAAGGTCTACCACAGTTGTACGAACAACCTTTGGCCAGGAAATAGAATGGAGAGGTTGGAAAATTCACTTTTCGTCTTCAAAGTAAAGAGAATTTGTTATTTTGAATGCTTTTTTTCATCTTATATACTTCCTAAAAGGTCTACCACAGTTGTACGAACAACCTTTGGCCAGGAAATAGAATGGAGAGGTTGGAAAATTCACTTTTCGTCTTCAAAGTAAAGAGTATTTCTTATTTTGAATGCTTTTTTCATCTTATATACTTCCAAAAAGGTCTACCACAGTTGTACGAACAACCTTTGGCCAGGAAATAGAATGGAGAGGTTGGAAAATTCACTTTTCGTCTTCAAAGTAAAGAGTATTTCTTATTTTGAATGCTTTTTTCATCTTATATACTTCCAAAAAAGTTCTACCACAGTTGTACGAACAACCTTTGGCAAGGAAACAGAATGGAGAAGTAGGAAAATTCACTTTTCGTCTTCAAAGTAAAGAGTATTTCTTATTTTGAATGCTTTTTTGATCTTATATACTTCCAAAAAAGGTCTACCACAGTTGTACGAACAACCTTTGGCAAGGAAACAGAATGGAGAAGTAGGAAAATTCACTTTTCGTCTTCAAAGTAATGAGTATTTCTTATTTTGAATGCTTTTTTGATCTTATATACTTCCAAAAAAGGTGTACCACAGTTGTACGAACAACCTTTGGCCAGGAAATAGAATGGAGAGGTTGGAAAATTCACTTTTCGTCTTCAAAGTAAAGAGTATTTCTTATTTTGAATGCTTTTTTCATCTTATATACTTCCAAAAAGGTCTACCACAGTTGTACGAACAACCTTTGGCCAGGAAATAGAATGGAGAGGTTGGAAAATTCACTTTTCGTCTTCAAAGTAAAGAGAATTTGTTATTTTGAATGCTTTTTTCATCTTATATACTTCCAAAAAGGTCTACCACAGTTGTACGAACAACCTTTGGCCAGGAAATAGAATGGAGAGGTTGGAAAATTCACTTTTCGTCTTCAAAGTAAAGAGTATTTCTTATTTTGAATGCTTTTTTCATCTTATATACTTCCAAAAAAGGTCTACCACAGTTGTACGAACAACCTTTGTCCAGGAAATAGAATGGAGAGTTTGGAAAATTCACTTTTCGTCTTCAAAGTAAAGAGTATTTCTTATTTTGAATGCTTTTTTCATCTTATATACTTCCAAAAAAGGTCTACCACAGTTGTACGAACAACCTTTGGCCAGGAAATAGAATGGAGAGGTTGGAAAATTCACTTTTCGTCTTCAAAGTAAAGAGTATTTCTTATTTTGAATGCTTTTTTCATCTTATATACTTCCAAAAAAGGTCTACCACAGTTGTACGAACAACCTTTGGCAAGGAAACAGAATGGAGAAGTAGGAAAATTCACTTTTCGTCTTCAAAGTAAAGAGTATTTCTTATTTTGAATGCTTTTTTGATCTTATATACTTCCAAAAAAGGTGTACCACAGTTGTACGAACAACCTTTGGCCAGGAAATAGAATGGAGAGGTTGGAAAATTCAATTTTCGTCTTCAAAGTAAAGAGTATTTCTTATTCTGAATGCTTTTTTCATCTTATATACTTCCAAAATTGAGACGATCGTTTTCTATTAGTTCAGGTAAAAATCAATGAAAATCTATGGAATGCTGAGCTATTTTGCTTTAGAAATTGTTTTTTTCCTCAATGATAACCAGAAAAGCGCGTGGCGCTGTTTGTTACACTTTGGGTCGATCTCTTTCAGTTAGGTCATGGTTAAAATGAATGGAAATACAAGGAAAATTGGGCTTTTGGCGCTTAGAAATGGTGTTTTCCGTTAGTGATAACCAAAATGGATAGCAGCAATGAATTTTATAACTATGGTTGATCTTTTCAGGTAATTTTAGCAGTCTTAGATATTGCTACTTCGGTTGATTGGTTTCTATTTTCACTCCTCATTATTGTTTTACTCATTAATGGAAAATATCCGTTCACTAGAAAAACTCATATTTCGTTTTTTTTTCCACGATTTTGGCCGTGAATTAACAGATAGAGATCCACTTTAAATGTAACATCCAGGACGGCTCTGTATTCTAGGTATCATTGACGGAAACACCATTTAACTGGCCTAAATATCTCCCATTTCCTTATTTAGAGGAGAAATAGTATTAAGGATTAGTTTTTAAGGATTATTATTTAAAGAGGGGGCTATACCACCACTTTGCCCTATGTGTAGTGGGCAAAGGTATTGTGTTGTAATAATTTATGTTGCTCATGTTCATGTTGTTATTCTTGTATACCCCTGCAATGCCAAGTATCCTCCACTTCTAACCTACGGGGTTTATTTGGCGTTTTCTCTGTTCAAAACCCATAAATCTTTCGCATTTTTTTTGGGCTTATTGGCGACAACTCTCTATTTCTATGAATTTTTTTCAATTCTGTAACCGGCTTCTGATGATTTGTTTGTAGCATAAATTTGCTTTAATTTTAGTGGAGAGGGAAAATTAGATTATAATTACTCTTACGAAACTATTGGACTTTTATTGCTTAATTTAAATGAACTTGTTTTTTCCATGAAGCATTCATATGGAAGTATGTGCAAAAAAAGTTAACTCGGGTAGAAGTTGAAGAAAGTTTTTTCTTATAAAGGGCTTGACAAACTATTTTTTATATTAAATCTGTTTTGTAGTACCTTTCAAAAAGCGAATAGTTATTTATTTTTTCAATTTGGAAAAAGGTTTACGATGGTAAATTTATTGGTTTGAAGGCAAAAGGTTGGTGACATTGGGGTGTATCGTTTTAGTATAAAGCATTTATCAGCAATAAAAACTATAAATGGCGCTAAACGTGAGTGCGCGTGGCCTGCTTATGTTTTTTATGAAGGTAAGTTATTATAATTTTTATTCTTCAAATTAGAAATTCTTATTAATCAGTGAAAAAAGTAATTGAAAAGTTTGTAACACTCTGCATCAGCCCAATTTGCACGATAGCCCACAAGTTTTTTTTAAATATGTACATTTTTAATTTCAGATTCCTATGGTGCTAACTATGATAGTTACAATTTGGTGCTTTACAATGATGGGCGCGTTAATAATAATAATAATATACTTTATTAAAAAACGCAAAATAAACATTTCTACAGCAAAACTGAAATCACAAGTATATACGGCTTGGGAAACCCGTCAGCCGGAGATGGGCGCGTTGTGTTTGTGTTTGTTATATCGTATATGATTTGCTTCTTTTTTTTTTGCGTTACTGCTTTTAAAACAGTAAAACAATAAGTGCTATCGTATCGAAGTCGCTGAACTTGAACGGAGAAAGCCACCTAATTGGTTCTTTTTTTCTTTATTTTAAATAAAGAAATTACATTATTTTTCATTATTTAGAAATGTGAATTACATAAGTAACTTAGATTCCTAGAAGCTTCTCCAGCTCATAGTCCGTCTGAAACCACGGACAGGATTCTCTAGTTTTCCATTTTGTCTATTTCGCACTTACATACATATGTGAAAATTCATCAGTGAGTAGAGTAAGTAAAGTAATCGCCTATTTTTTCAGGCGGGGCTTAACGTCCAACTACCAATTAGGTGTCGTGGACGGAGGCGACTAGCAAACATACTTTACTATAAATTTCTTTTATTAACCATTAAATAAAATCCAAGGCCTAAAGACCGGGAATCGAACCATGTACCACAATACATATTAGCTTCGCAGGTCTTAAAAAAAAATTCATCAGTGTAATTATTATTTCTTCAATTTTAGTGTTTAAATTACTAGTATATTGATATATAAAGGCTTTATTTTTAGCGAAAATGTTAGTTACCCAAAATTACATCTTATTTCTGTAATTCAACAATTAGTTTTGTAATTACACACGGAAATCGCTAAAGATTCAATAACAATCAAATGCTAGGTTAAAAAGCACATTTTATAGATTCGCCCAAAAAGGTGCTAGTCGAAATCGATCGAGATTTTGATTACCTATTTGTGGCTTTTCTTTCGTATCATTGTCCTTAATATAACCTATGGCTTAAATAGACCTTAATTTCAGCAGCCCTGCTTTTATCCTTTTTAGAGGATAGATTTTTTTTTATAAAATACATAAAATCTCCGCGTTTTTCCTATTAATTAACTTAATATTTATGATTTAAATTTGCTACTTTGTGCTTTAAACTCTTTTGGTTTTATAAGCAAACAAATACGACTAGATCCCAATTTGCATTGTTAGATGATATTGATTTCAACAGCA
Source organism: Rhodnius prolixus (assembly GCF_049639745.1). Taxonomy (NCBI): domain Eukaryota; kingdom Metazoa; phylum Arthropoda; class Insecta; order Hemiptera; family Reduviidae; genus Rhodnius; species Rhodnius prolixus. The sequence continues at coordinate 46,634,124 of NW_027411603.1, read as the reverse complement.
TGGCTTGCCTATTTTTGTGATGAGGTAATAGTGGTGATAAAGGATAAGGAACTTTATAAGTGTTAATAATCTAGGGAGCTATCTTCAGAACATACGAGGACGAAGAGAGATGGTACAAGGTAAACCAGAGACATCCAACTTCCAGCACTCCGCTCCATCTTAAGCTTTGGAGAGCCTAAGCGAAATGTTTCATCAGCTGAGGGGAGACCAGAGTGAGTATTGTAGAAATTAAAGTTTTTTTAATTACCCATCTTTAGTGAACTCTTTACCTGCAAAAACAGCACATAATTTATTTACTTAATTGAGTACTGTAATTGCGTGAAATGGAATGGAATGTAGAGCAAAGTGACGTTTCATTAATAGGAAATAAGGGAATTTATTTTGAATTGACCATACTAATTGAACAAAGGATGAATGAGTAAGTTGCTTCTAGGCTGTACGTTGAGTTAAAAGAGTGGGGTAGTCTTGTGGTTGCTCTACTGAAACCACAACTGTCAGTGTGTACTCTGATTCTCATTCATTCGGAGTTTGTATTAGATCCTAGCAGTGTATTCATTTTTTATTTATTTAGTGATTTGTGTTTTTACAGCGTTGTGTAATGTCACCTACACTTCTTTCAAGAATTGGATATAAATCTCAGGTATAATCTTGTTTCACTTATTGCTGATAGTATTTAATCTTGATTATTTATTGAAATTCATTTTTAATTAGAATGTGGAAATTTTAAATTTATTCAGTAGATTCTTTTTGGCTTATAATGTTTCGATTTAAAAAGAAAAAATAAATTGCTCTGCAACCTTCTAATAACCTTCTTGGATTATTTCTGTTTTATGTGATATCAGTGTGACGAGGTGCCAGCTGATTGATACTACTTACTTATCTACCAGCTTCCAAAAAATAAATATCGATGGACGATACGTGTGAACTAATCTCTTTAGATGTATTATGTACTTATGGCGGTCGTAGTTTCAGTCTGTCAGAAGCACAGATTAACTCTCTTATTGATAGTAATAATTAGACTCATTAATTGGTCAGACGCAGTTATTGGTAGTCGAATGATGGATAAAAATTTGTGGACGATAAGAGAGAACTATTAGGTGGATAAAAAGAAGAAATTAATCGCTGTTTAGAAACATCACTATGCTGTTATCAACAATACCCATTGTATATTGCTGATGATCGAAAACCTATTTTATTAACAATTCTTCCGATGCTATCAGATGTGAGTACATTCTTTTTTTTTTAACACTTTCGTTTATGTGAATTATATTTCGTCCGGTCGTAGTTAAAAGAATAACTCTCATATTGGTAGTAATACACATTTCTATAAATTAACCCAATTTTTGTTGCGGACTTCTGATGGATAATTTTGGCTACACGGTTGTGTCTATAAAAGGAACATATTTTGCCAACCATTTGCACGAGCTTTTTATGTGCTGATTATTGTCTGGCTTTTAGAGGCTTAATCTTAAGCCAGGTAGTACTATTATTATCTACAAGTACTGTGTATGTAGAGGTTAATCCCTACATAATTGTATCTCTCATAATTCGTTTAGTGATACTTAGTCCTGGAGAGCTGTTGTAAAACCTTTCGACTCTGCAAACAAATGTTATTGGTGTTACTATATTATCATTTGCTATACAGCTAGATAACCTGATATTAGAAAAACCCATTCTGTTTGAATTTTGATGAATTTACAGAACACTTTAGGACAACAATTGTATTATTACAGTTTTTGTAACTGAATAGCTTGCAGGAATTTTCAGTGCTACTCTTTTATCGTTGAAATGGATATGGGATATAAATAAACTGTGAAGCCCTTCAATATCGCCTTTGTTCTTGAAGAAGTGCTACAAGCTATTGAATATCTCGTAGAATATTCCGATATTTCAGAAAACAAGAATTTTAGTATCAAAATATCTATTGGAAGCCGGTAACCGTTTTATATTAGTAATTTAATGAGATATGTTTAAAAAAAGAAGCTATTACCAAGTAAAGAAACCTAACCTTGGTACACTTCGGTCCCCTTGCTTTCAAGAAAAAGTAGGTAATGGGGAAGAATCTAATTTTTTTTTCTTGATGTACCTAGATATTTTTTGTTGGATTTGAAATTATGAGAACACTTCGGAGAGCACACTTCAGTAATAGGTTTATTTGGAGGTCGTTAGTGACTTCTTTCTTGTAATCCTCCACCTGCAGGATAACATTACCTTGAGAGTAATCGTATATCGTCAATTTTTTTTTTATTGTATTTATGAGTATTCGCTCACATAATCTCAATAACATGTTTATTAAGATTTACTGAAATGGCGAGCATCCGGAAAAGATCAGTTTCCAAAACATAAATTTAAGTATCACAGAGAGTATTTTTCTTTTAAGTGAATACACTGAGCAATGAGAGGATTCTGCCACGGAGACTTCCTACATACAAATGGAGCTTGTGCTATCATGACGTCTTACAGAATAGAGAAATAACTATCTCATTAGGTTTTCCCATTCAACTCTCGGGCTGGTCTTGGGTGTTAGTTTTTAATAATGTGTAATTGTGGTACTGGGTTCGATTCCCGGTCTTGGCCTTGGATTTTATTTAATGGTTAAATGAGAAATAGTAAAGTACGTTTGATATTCGCCTCCGTCCGCGACACCTAATTGGTAGTTGGACGTTAAGCCCCGCCTGAAATAATAGGCGATTACTTTACTATAATGTATTTATCGATCTTATCCCTCCGCCTCTTCTTCTCCTTATCCATAAATTACTCTTTTACTTTTGCTCTTGTTCGTTAGGGGCCTTGTTGTTCGAGTAAATAAGGGCCAACAGAATTATTTATCAACAATTTTATTGGACATTAATATTTCTTCCCCATTGGCGACTTCACTTCGGGCAGGCCAACTTTTGGCCTTTATTCTTTCCCCATTCCTTGCTGTTCGTCCAGTTGTTCTTCTAATTATATGTATCACTGCTGCTCTTCTGCTTATTGGATCAGAAGCTGGCCTGTCTTATTCTGCATTCTTTCTTGAGGAAAATTTGTTGTAATTGTCAAATTTAGTAGCTCCTAACATTGATATAGTTTCTCAAGGCACCTCAGATGTTACTTGCAGGTGTTCATATCTCTTACATCTCCTTACCACTGATTGGTGATACTCCCTTACTTCTTCAAGCGAGAGAGAGACAAACCTAGAGATCTTGCGTTGAATTCGCGTTTTTCCCTACAGAAACAAATAACTCAAATTTTTCATTGAGTTTCATACTCGTGTGAACAAATGGTTCCCGTCTAGAGGAAATCGTTTTAAAATGGTAGAAAAGATGATTTATTAATATTCGTTAAATAATTCATATATATAACATTAACATATACTTTATTTAACTGACATCACTTAATAGTAATTAATTTAATTGCATACATCTTTTTTTGATCAAGAGCTTCAGATTATTATTATAATTATTATCACTTGATGTCTAGAAATTAACGTTATTAAACATTTTTCTGAGAACTATAAGCTTCCTACGATTAATTTCTATCGTGACTACTGAAGAATTTAATAGCCATTGGGAGAACTTGTTCAGTTCTTTAATAGCGAGGCTTTACCTGCCTCTTTCTGTGAACTTCAAATTATCTAAGAAATTAGAGCTTACAATTTATAATTAAGACGCGTCAAACATCTAAGGTCATTGGTTTCCGCAGGCTTTAAAGTGCATTCCTACTTTCGGACTTTGTTCAGAACAATTTTTCGGAAAACTTATAATTCCAGTGAAAATTCAATACGTTTTATAATTTAGTAGTGTAAAAGAAAGTAAAAAAAATTTTGGTATCAAATTAACTGTACAAATAGTTGCATGAGGTTACAAGTGAAATTCTTTGAATAAATGTTAGGGAATAATTTGAAGGTAAAGACAGAGAGAAAGAAAGAAAAGGATTTGTCTGTGGTGAGAGAAGACTCAGTTTGTGACATTAGCTGGACATTCATTAACATTCTCATTGTGTCCCATGGGACACAATGTCGCTGACTTCATTTTTTGTTTTCATTCTTCTACAAGTTGCGCCCCTTTTTGGTAATATCTATTTAACTATTTTTATTGCGTTTTTCTTGTTAGATTTTCTTTTTGTTCGTTTATTCTCAGTTAATCTAGATTTAAATTACGTCAATGTGGTGAATTGTGTTGAGCTATTGGCAAGACTAAGGTGCTAATGAATCAAATTGTAAATTGCAAAACAATTTAAATCAAATAACACAGTTTAATGAAAATTCTTGTGACTGAATTTTCTCTCGGATGTTTTCCAGCTTTTCTGCTTAGTTTTGTCTATTTATTTCTGTTTTCTTTCAACGACGCCACCTGGGCGCTGCTAGTTAGTAAAAAATTCATTTTATCTTTGCAAAATAAAATGTTGTCGAGTGATTTTCAAATTTCGTGCTTGGGAACACTTAAAATAATATGCCAAATAAAATCCAAGACGTAGTTGGTGGTTTCGGACCCTATAATGCGTAGCATAACAGTCCTGTGACATGAGCCTTCAATTCAGTTCTGGTTTTTCAAAGTTTTACTCTAAAAATAATACTTTCTTTTCAGTCTCAATTTAAGAAAATTTGTAGCAAACTTGTTTACGATTATCTGATTCATATTTTATCCGTGTAACCAATTTCAGAAAAAGGTAAATCTAGATAGCTTGAATGGAATGACATATCTACTCTAAGGCAGTTCCTTGACAAAAATGTGAATAATGACATCAGTGGATGTTTCCTCTGTTAGGGACATTGCGATTACTCGGACGACAATAAAATCATCTTGTGTTTAGTAGTAGACAAGCAGCATAAGATGGCTGGCTGGTGAAGACTCTCATGGGTAAGTGTCCCTGTTCGGACTGAGTTGAATACAAATCAACAATACCGACGAACAGAGTTTGTTGGACAATATTCCCATCACATAGTTGTTGCCTGACCATCTTCCTTCTCCGCCTGCTCTGGGTTTATATGTATGTTCCTGTGTGTTATAGAAATGACAATACTCTTTGTTAAAACGTTAAACTTAAAACAAAGTTTCAACTGAATTCACATTTTGTCAGTTTCGTTTCACACTTACAAAAAAAACGCAAATTAATTTACATATTCTTCAGCTAAATTTGTTAATAGATCAAGATAATTTTAGTTAATTGAAACGAATGAGGGAAAGGTCTCATGTGAATGAATCACTCAGAATTATTACCCATAAAATTGAATGTCTGAACCAGTTCAAGATTTAGAGTGAATTTTATGGGAAGAAGTTTGCCCTATTTATTTAGAATTCTTGGCGGTTTCTTTCCTGGTTCTGTAATGCTAAGGTTGTTATTTATTAACAATGTTAAAAACAAAAACAAAAAAACAAACAGGATGTAAGTTTACAGGAAGAAACAGCTTAAAGAATTCTTGAAGACAGGAAACAAAGGTGACTCACTGGTTCACTAATAAATAACTGTATTCCGGTTTGGCATATCATTGCTTTTATAATATAATCAGCAAAAGGAAATATTTTATTATTATCTAATAATAACAGTTCTGGAGATGTTAAATGGTCCTGCTACTAGGCATTACATTATGAAAAAGACCGGAAAGAGTTCGCTCAAACAAATGGTTGGTTGCAAACAAATGATATCGAGATCGGTGTCACTGTTTTTTTTTGAGAAAAGTGAATCTCCTGAGCCGTGAGAAAGTATATATATATATATATATATATATATATATATATATATATAACCTATAATTTGTTATTAAGAAGCTGAAGTGCCATTAAATCGAAAAAAAAACCTGTTCTAAAGAAGTTAGACCTAAAATTGAAGCATGCTCGTAACACTTACAACTAGATTGGCCAGTTTGGTTTTAACCTGAAACGTTTATTTATTTTTATTTTTTCTGTACAAATCGTACTTCTATTTATTCAGTAACAACTTATTTTATTTTTTGTAATTTAAATATTGATTTATTTCTATTTTAATAATTATTGCTAGCTATATTTTTATATTGTAGCCATATAACATTAGTGGCAGATTCTATAAAGGCAATTTCAATTGCATACTGACTTTAAAGGCATGATTATTGGCCTATGATAGATTCTGGCCTATATTTTGCTGCCCCGAGTGGTAGATCTGTATTATGTACGTATGCCCAGAAGTGTATCCTAATTTTGATCCTATCGTATATTAATTTATAGGGTAACGATATTTTAGCAGTTAGTGAGGTTGTCACTAATTTTAATGCCATTTACTAAACTACGAGTAAGAACTAAATAGTGCCTGTGCACACTAATCTACACAAGTAGAAATGTTCGCCTCAGTATGAATGAATTCAATTTAATTATTACAAGAACTTAAAGAAACTAATCCTTCACTTTTTTGAATTCTCGTTTGTCTTCATGTTTAATATGTATGAAGTAAATTATTAGTTGAACATATACATATTATATTCTCGCTGAAGCACTGAGATTACCGCCCTGAGTCTGCTGTCTATGTTGTGGCAGTTTTGGCAACTTTGATTTTTTAAATATTGATCATTTTGAAATGAAATAAATTAATAAGTAAAGTAATAACACCTTCTGCACTAAGTCTAATTCACTCAAATACCTGGAAATCTATCAAGGCATTCAGGATTGTACCTGAATAAGCAGATTCTGTGGGGGAAAAAAAAGAAGGACATCCCAATATGCCAGTTAACTGACTGGCGATATCATAATTCAAGGAAGTTATAGATTCCTGGGAAGTTATCAGGTGTTACGAGAAAATCATTGAGATGGAGTATTCTCAAAAAAGAAATCTTAATCGTTTCTACAGAACAGCTGTTATCCTTTATTTTTTGAAAACCGCTGCTGTCTTTTAAGTAGTGCATTGTGCGAGGCCGTCGGCCGATATAAAAGCTCTTATTTATAAACTCTGACAAGGTCTTTGGGGTTGTCCAACCTCATCCATGTTTTTTGTTTCATACATCAACTTCTTCCTTTTTAACTTATCTATTTTTCTCTTTAATGTTTTTCCTCTTTAAAATTTTTGTATCCTCTTGTTTAAATGGGGAGAAAAAAAAGATTTTACTTGTATAAGTGAAGGAAAAGCGCTATTACGCACACTTTGTCTGGAAGAAGATGGTATCTTTTTTAATTGCCTCACTTAATAAGAGTTTATTCTTAGACAAGTTCATGTCAGAATCACGCTGATTGTTGTGAGCATTGAATTTATTCAAGTTTTACCCATTTCATTTCATAAGTTACCAAAACAAATTTTATTTTATTTTTTTATAAAGGGCAATATTTGTTTTATGAGGAAGTACTTTATTCGCTTATTTCATTTCCGCCTGAAATAAATTATTAGCAATCTCTTGAGTTCTTCAGTCAACAATTTTCTAGTCTCGAGTTCCTGGTCTTATTGGTATTAAGGAAAATGAGGAAATAGGTTAAACTAATTAGGCTCTTTTGTCCTTTTTATTGAAGCCCGAACCTTTTCTTTGGCTCTCTAAGGAAAAGTTCAAATTTGATAATAAGCTTGGGGAAACCGGAAGCCCCCACTTCACTGATTTTTTACTAGTTTTAGTGTTTGTTTTCGATTATTGTTCAAGTACATTTAAACTCTACTAGAGTGCGTTATCAGAATATTGTACGGTTCTGTAAACTGGGTAATATGTGTGTGAGCATGAAATGACTTAAATAAATTGACTGAAAGGGCGACTTTTTCTTTTTCTCTTTCACTTTTTAATACATTTAAACTTAATGTTCTTGTGGGTTGTCATTATGCCTGTTTGGTTCTAGAGACAAAACAAGACTATAACGATACACAGTCTTCAAATCAGATATTTTTTGTAGTGGTCATACATAAAATATTGCTTTCAGTTAACTCATTGTACAAATCTTAGGATTCAGGGAAATTTGATTACATTAAATTGCTGTAAGAAATAGACGTGTATAATTTTTTTAATTGTAAATACCTTATACCACAATAAAACTATAATTTATTGTTTTTAAAAATAATATATTTAACTGTACTAGTGCAATTTTTTTAATTTATTTTTAACTATAGGTGCACTATTACTCCACTTCACACGAGCTACATGTTCAAGTAGATTTAGACACGCAAGCACTGATACACACTTGAAGAACAATACAGGATATCCCGTCGGGAGGTCTGTGAGAAGGGTTTTAGTTAGTATGTTCCGGCTTACCGCACTGGAGAACAAAACAAGGTCGTGTTTGAAGATTAGCTGCAGCACCTGCCACTTCTTCTCTCTAGTATGTGTACGTTCAAAAACTCATTTTTATTTATTATAGGATGGAAATATAAGTATATCTATTAGATAATGTATCTAGTCTTTTATAAATCTTGCAAATCTTTCAAGAAAGCAGATAATAGAGTTTGAACTTTTTTCTTATTACGATTAAGAAAAAAGGATTGCAATCAATTTTTCAGAGTTGCGAAACAGAATTTAGAAAGTGGCCTGGGAGGTGTGACTTTACAAAATTCCCAAACTTCTCCAGTGCAGCCTACCCAGTACGTCTTGCTCGTACAATCCTCGTCCAGCCATGATCTCTTAGATCTCTTATTTTGCCAAGTGTTCCTAGTTCTGCTTCTTTTACATGTACCTGGCGGACTCCACTGCATCACACTCTTAGGTAATCTACTGTTTGGCATTCCGTATCAATTTTTTTCTTTTCTATTTCTTCCCAGCTCTGTGCTAAGCTTCTCCACGGTGCTTCTTACTATACCCCCGCATTCCTGTTATTCTCTATGCTGGAAGTTGTTTATTCATTTATTCATTTTTGTATTAGTTTTTTTTTTTTTGGCAATTTTCTCAACAACAACTCCTTTGACGGTTATTTAAACCACTTGTGCTATATACTCTTATAAAGAGGCTTATCACTTTTACATGGAATGTTTTCCCATCTTAATTTATTTTCAGGAGATGGAAATTTAAAGGAGAGGATTTTCTTCAAATGATATATATTTTTTAAATTTTAATGGGGCTTTGGGGGAATTTAGATCTCAATTCTAAGCTCAGTTATAGCCCTCGTTATTTATTATTATTCCTATAACTCATTCTAACTCATTTTGGGAGGAAAATTCAAATACTAATTGCAGGGAAGAAAAAGATTTTTAATTTTTCTTCCAATAATTCGTTCTCAAGCCTCCAAAGTCCTGAGGCAGTTACTGTAACAGTCTGTTGAAACTTATTTTTTTATACCATAAATTGTATAGTTGCTTTTATTCGTAGTAGCACTTAACGTTTATTGTATTCTTAACAGGTTTCGAACTGTCATCAACCATCACAGATAGATTAAACAGTTTGGTGGAGTGATTTCGACTTTACTTATGTTTCTGTCTGGCAATCAAGTCAATTATCTAAACGGGTGACGTAAGCCCAAAACCGGTAAGAGATACAATGAACATACACGCTGCGAAGATTAAAATCGGCAATATTACCCAGCACTTGGTAACTACCTCATTTTTTCAATAATTCTTTCAAAAATGATTAATAAAAACAAAAACAATTAAAAAATAATAAAGTAATTTAATAAAATAAATTAGAGCAAACATGAGCAGTACGTAGTTATTATAATATTAAAGTAAATTGTATGTTCCGTGTGATGATTCAAAAAACCAAATCTTAAGATACGTACATATAAATGAATTGTTAATTGAAGCTCTTAATTGTTAGTAAAAGCTCTTAATGATTATTAATTATTTTTTTTTTTTTTTTTAGTTATTTAGAGAAATTAATTCATTGACTTCTAAGTTCACTGAATGGAGTTTCTTTCCTCTCCGCCCCCTCCAGTACACGCGCAACTCCGTTTTATTTAGACCAACACCTTTCTCTAAATGTATGTAAATCAAATTAGTTTTCCGTACAATAGCTAACTGTTCATTTTTTCGTATTAAAAAAAAACAAAAAAGCCTGGCAATATTCTCATTAAAAAGTTATTTTAATTACATTAAACACGAAATTAAGATTTTACTAGAAGTTATCATCTTATGTTTGTTTTTATTTTTCTTCTAGTCTAGCAAGAGGTATAGGGTATTGATCGGCTTAAATTTTCTAGATTTTCTAAATTTTCCACCTGAAATAGCATTGTTCACTTCTTGCTAGTTTACATGTTCGTAAGAGATTGATTTGAGACAACACGCTGTTCATGAACATTAGGATTTCGTTTATTTGTAGACTGAATAATTTATTATAACCCAAATGATAACAGAAGCTGATGGTGAACGGCATCAATTGAACCCGAAACATAAGATCAGCCATAATAATAATAATAAATAATGTAAAAACTTTTCCGGGGCTATTGCTGAACAAACTGTTTTTGTTTGCAAAGATTTATTTTTGAAGATATTCTGAGCAAGCTAAGTCTTTGGTTACTATTTTAGAGTAGTGTAGAATATGTAATTGATTAATTCTGACGAACATCGTAAATTATTGTGTGGGGTGCAAATAGCTGTACGAATTTATGTATCTAACGGTTGCAGTTAAGTCATCATTGCTAGGATGCTGAGTGGTTAACGTATTCTGGAATCCAAAGAGAAAATCCTGTGGCTTCGAATGCAGCTGCTGGCTCTTCTAAGGTGCTTCTTACACCTTGCTGTCCGGTGATGGTCAGAGTTGTCTGTAACGAGAGAACACTGTTCGGAGGCTAACAGGGCCCTGGAATGATCTTGGATGTGGATGCGCCTAAATAAAAAAAAACAAACATTAAATTGCAAAGATTTGCATTGAAACTGCCTAGTTTAATGTAAACTCCGTTAGAAATATGTTTCCTATTTTACAAACATTTCTTCATTTATCTCTCCTAATTTTTGCAAATCACTCATTTCCTAATTCTCTGCTTTTGTTTCGAATTATGAGAAGTAAAATAAAAATATACATCAATCTACATATATATGTATGAGAAGGAGTGGTGGGGATTGTTCCAAAGAAAAAAATATATATTAACTTTACGGTACACGCACATGCTCGGTATATAACATACACATAGACTAACACAATGAAATTCAATATCCTGGACAGTAAACGGTTCCCGCTTCATTGTATCATAAGATTGCGGGCTGTCACTACTGCTACTACTAGTATTGCTATCTAGCTTAGAGTATTGTAACTAAAGGTTTTGAGACTGCTCGAAAATTTGTTTCTCTTACCTTTTTCACGTTGAAATTGTGCGTAAGTCGTGTGTGCTATTTGATTTCAAATTACTACTTGCTTATTTGCAATAAAGCAAAATCGTGTTTCTTACAGTTTACTATATTCAAATTATCCCTATTTAGTGAGTTATTTAGAGTGGAACTTATGGCATACAATTCTGTATTGTGTGTATTTTTGTGGTTTGTTGTTCTAGTTGGTGACAATAGTTTGCGTCAGTCATGGAATTCAATTCACATATGTACAACACTGTGGTGAATCTTTATGTAAAAGTGAGTAAAAAGATAAAACATATTCACACCTATAATAGATTAAAATTTTAGATTAATCTTAGTTTGATTAGTTATTATAAAAAATAAAATAACCTTCCTGATTACCTAACTTGGTGGTTATTCTACATTTACAGTTTTGTATATTGTGATTTCAGCTGTCAGTCTGTTTCTGCATGTTTATTATTTCATGTTTCATGTCTAGGAAGTTTACGATCTTGTCCATGGGCTGTAATTGTTTCCACCAAAAATTGCAAAATGTCCTTATTCGGTTTTGATACTGGTTTTTTTTGCTATAGACACCTTCTTCGAACAAATTCTACACTTCAGGGAGCCACAATAGAACTTTTCGGTCGCAGTGAATTTCCTTATAAACACTCCAGTCTACCTTAATTTTACTTTCTCATCTTCCTAATGGTCAGGGATAGATAATAGGGACGTCAGTATTTTTTATATGCCCGTCCTATCATCCGCCAAATTGTGACTCTTTCTAGGTTTCCAGTTAACTAATTTTCAATCTTGGAGGCCAACTTCATGGAAATCCTAACCTCCTTAATTTTCCTCGTTGACCCATTTTGCTGAGATTACGCTGTGAGCAGTGTATCACTAAATTTTTGTTTTTAGTAATGAAAGATCGATTTTAATATAATCCTTTTTTTTTTTCTATTTTCTCTATCTGATTAGTCTCGAGCGGCCATTCTTGTCGACCCAATATCCTTCTTGAGGTCACACGTGAGCAAGTGTTCGGCGAGACATAACCTGCAGTTGAAATCCCTATACCAAACGATTCATGTACATCTGATGGTGAATGAAAGTTCTAAATCGGTCAAATATTCAATACGCATGCGTGCTACAACGGATAAGATCAAAGATGGGTGGGCTATTCAATTACTTTAGTGTATTCATTACAAAATAATACTTAAGACGTAAAAAGGAATCTTCACCACATCAATGTCTTTTACAGTAATACTAATTTCTTTCCCACATTACCATTTCCCACATTGTGCAATCATAAATAACATACATAACTTCTTTTCTCAGAGTGTTCTACTTTTATTATCGCCTCTGTAAACTTTTTAAATGCATAATTCATTATTAGGTGAATAGTCCTAATTTATCTTCAATGAGCCTGTTTTCTCTGAAATTTGTGTTTCTAGCTAACGAAGTAATGTTCATCGATTGAATTACGTGTAGTGGACGGAGCTGACTACCAAACATACTTTACTATTAAAGTCTCATATTTACCATTAAATAATATCCAAGGCCTTCACTAGAAGTCGAACCCAGTTACAACAACACATTTCAGCTTTGCAGGCCTCGACTGTAACCACTCAGCTACCGTGGCGCCTCAATTCAATAACAAAGTTTCCTTTCCTATCAGATGTAATTCTTGAATCTTGAACCTCCCTCCATCCCCTCCCCAAACACCTACAAACAATGAGTAGCATGACCGTTCTTTCTTTCAAAACAACTTTTGCTTTTGAAAAATAGCAAATTCTAAAATTATATAAAGTAAATAGAATAATAAAATATATGGGTGTGGTGGGTGACTTTGTCTCTTTAACTAAAAAGATAGTCCGTGTCCTCCTAAAACATTTTTTATGATGCAAACACAAAACCGGTCTGTGTGAATGCACCGGATGTTTCCAACCCAACGGAAGGGAGCTATTTCCTTGTTATATTTGTAATATTATAAGTAATTTGAGATAAACACAGTAGATGATCTTTTTTTTTTCTACCATCTAAAAAGATTTACATACTAATTACAGCAATTAATAAAAATGATTTTATTGAAACCAGTTCATATAACTATACACGATGTAAGTATCCGTTTTTTTTCTTTTAATCTTAACTAAGCAACGTGTTTGGTTTACATTTCTTAAAATAGAATTAATCTCAATTTACTAATTTAGCCATTTTGTAAACACTTATTAATTTTCTATTATCAAGATTGTCATGTAGTTTTTCAGTTAAATTAATGACTACAATTTTTTACTAGCTCGTTAAATTAATAGTATTCTTCCCATCTTTGGCTTGGCCAAAATCTGTACATCACTTCTCAAACAAATTACGACTATGAAAGATGTTAGTTTTATTTTTGTTAAATCCCATATGAGGGGCAGTGAAAAATCTCAATTTTGTCTACATAAAAAGTCACAATTAAATTGCAAAGTTTGCCATGGGATGATGTCATTACATGTTGGTATTCAAAAGTTTGGTGCGAACATTCAAACTATTCCCTTGGATTTGATTTAATGGCTAATAAAAGAAATTAGTAAAGTATATTTGCTAATGCGCCTCCGTCCACGGTACCTAATTTGGTTGTTAGACGTAATGACTTTTTTATTTATTTATAATGAAAATTGATTTTGAAGAGGCCAAACTTTCCTCTAAAACCATTTTATTAATTACAGTGTTATAGTAATTCAATAGTGAAATTAGCTTCTATAGTGTCTTTTATTAAAGTGCAGCTAATTAACAGTTAGTCAAAAAAGTAAAAGTTAATAGAAGTACTTGAAAAAATACGAGAAAATCAAGTTACATTCACACCTTGTTGTTTTAATTATTATTATTATTATTATTGTTATTATCAACAAAAAAAATGTGTCTTACCTGTGTAAATTGTCAGTCTTAATAGTAACGTTCATGTTTTAAGAAATATGTGGATATGTGTATTCATAGAACGTAATAACAATGCAGAGGGTACTAAAGTTGGATATCTTCAGATATCTAAGATGTGTTACGTGCTACACATAAATAATCCAAGGAGGACTGCTTTACCCTTAAATATCTGTCCTTTATAATAAATATCAGGTAAAACTAATATGTATTATGGTACTGGGTTCGATTCCCGGTCTTAGGCCTTGGATTTTATTTAATGGTTAATATGAGAAATTTACAGTAAAGTATTTTTGCTTAGTCGCCTCCGTCCACGACACCTAATTCGGGTAGTTAGACGTAAGGCCCCGCCTGAAAAAATAGGCGATTACTTTACTTTACTTTACTTAATAAATATCTGGTTTGATTTATTGACAGTTCTGTTTGTACTTCTGTTTTTTTTTTAAAAAAATGAAATAACAGAAAATTTTAAAGAGCGAAATCATATCTAGGTAGAATGAATATACTTATAATGAAAAATCAGTCATCAGTTTTGTACATTCTTAATTGGAGACAAAAAAATCTTTTTTTAAATTGGGTTTTAACTCGTTAATTTGATACTGATCATAAGGTTTGAGCTCCGGAAATACTTTTGTGGGTGCAGTTCTGTCGTCCGTGAAACCTTATATGGTAAGGGATAAAATTGTATGATTTAGATTCAGGGAGGGCATTAGAAGGTTATTATCTATAATTTTAGATTATATTTTTAAATTTTTATTTATGTTGGTAAGTGGAAATATTGCCTATGATTTTTCTACATTCGCGTAAAACCATGTGATGTGGTACTCTGTACAAGAAAGAAGTGCTTTTTTACAAATTGGTCTGCCTGCCAGAAAAATGGGAAGTAAATGACAGAGAAAAGAGTCATGTTCAACTCATATCCAGTGGAGAATCACAAAAGAAATAACAATGAAATAACTTTTTTTTTATGTTTAGATGTATAATTAGAAGACCTCTAGTGGAACAAGCGTGTGAATGGTTCACGTGTTCACAAAGATTTAGCCAAGAATGAGAAACCTCGACAATATGAGCTCGGACGCTGGATCGGCTGTATGAGGAAATCGTAAGAATACTGGGTCTGAGCGATTCCCAGCAGAGATCCCTTTGAACAACTATCAGTGATTTATTTTGCCTTTAACAAAAAAAATCAATAAAACAATTTAATCATTTGTATTTGTTGTTCACAGAAAAAAATCCAGACAAAAACCCTAAACACGGAAGTGCTGAACAACACAGTGCCGGCAATATCAAATGCAATACAGCAAGAACAACAGCAGGATCTACAGCAACAGCAGCAACAACAACAACATCAACAACAGCAGCAGCAGCAGCAACAACAACAACAACTTCAACTACAAAATTTCAACACATCTTTGCCAAACCCACAAATAATTCAGGTAAATAATAATTATCCAGCACTAAGTTTTATGAATCTATGTGTTTCACAATATAAAAGAAGTGTTAAATATGTTGCTGAAACAAAAACGAGTAAGATTTAAAATTCTTCTTTACTGAATTGATTTTTCACTTTTCTTAAATCGTTTTGGAAAATATCGTTTTGGTCGTTTTTGAACTTCTTGTATATTTTACGTACAAGAAATAGACAAAAGTTTTTTTTCTTTTTTCAATCATTTTTGGGGGGTAATTCGGTTTGGAAATGTTAATGAGTTATTGAATTTTTAATTAAGTTTTTTGTGTTAAAAATATTCATGTCACCATGATTTGGATGATTTTCATTTTATATTTAGTAGGTCAATATTTAAAAAAAATAAAGTAATAAAATGCGAAAATAGTTTGTTTTTGTAACTAATAATTATTTTTTATTTTATTTTTAACTAATTCTTCCATCAAATGAGATGACTTTTGGAAATATTAAAGAGATTCATCAGTACATTGTTAAATCTCATTGGTTCAATCTACTAGAAGAATGTGGCTGGAAAAAAATAAAGTAGAAGATAACTCTTGGCGCTAAGAAAATCAGGCGTTAAAGAAGCCGTTAGTGTTTGTCACCATCCATGGCTGATTCCATTACCCTAACAAATTCCATTATTCAATCTTTGTAACGTTGTGGGAGAGACCTGGGAAGACGAAAGAAAAAAAAGATATGGAATATTCTCATAAGACTTTCTTTTTTTACTTGCAGATCTTACAATCTCATACTATTTTTAACTTGGACTTTTAAGGGGTTTTGATCTGTGAAATCAATGTTGCTTGAAGGAGTGGAAGCTTGTCTTTAATGATTTTGCAATATTCCTATCCTCTTCAAATTAAATGTTCCAATTAAAAGTAGCAGGTCAATACACGGCAAGTTAGTCTGTAGTTAGCTGTAGATGAGGTTGAGTCGATGAGTACAGGCACGAAAGGTTTATTTAAATAGGTATAGATAAATGAAGGAAGTGTTAAATGGTTAACTAACTTAGAAACGAACGTAAATTACAGTAACTAACTGGAGTAAACCAAATATGAACTATTTCTAAAATAATTGGCTAAACTGAATGACGAGTAGAGCAACGTCGTGAAGAGAGTATAAGAATGAATCCCTAGTCAGTGAATGTTTGTGCAGCTTCTATTGTTCTGAGCCCTCCCTGGCATTAACCCTTTAAACCATTCACAACCACTATTTCCAATTTTTGAATGACCCTAATTTTGTGACATTACATTAGTACCTTAAACTGATTAGGCCTGGAAGCAATTTTTAACGTAATTTTATGTTTTGTTTTTTTCCAGCGGAATGTCTTTTGGTTTGTGAACGATTATATTCGTGGTCGAAGATTTAGATAAAAACACAAGGAATTCAATTTTCGTGACAGGAGACTATTTCAGTCTTAGCTCTTAAAATTTTGTTAAAGCTTGCTCTAACATATGTTAGAGATTGTCAGCTACAGAGTAGTGGATTTTATAAAAATAAGAAAAGTAAAAGTTTTATCAGTTTTTAAAAAGCATAGCTTATTAGCAGATGTCTTTATTGTAATAAAGGTGCACTTTATTTCCAAAATTATCCGCAGAATAAGCTACGCGTTTACAGCAATCTTACCAATATGAAACTAGATAAAAAATAAATTAAAAACCCCAGAGTTCAAGGAGCCTCCGTTGAGTATTACTTCTTTAGGCGAACCCATTTTTTTCTTATCGCTTTAGAAATACAACTTCTCAAGTGTACTTTTAGCTTCGCAAAGTGCCAATTGAAATGTCTTTAAAAATTTTTGTGTTCACCTTCTTTGGCTAGCCAACAATCCGCTTCTTCATTGTCTCATTAATTCATCTTTTTAATTTAATGAAACACAAAAAAATATTATCATTTCATTAATAAACTTATTTGTTTGTTTTTTATTAATTTTACATTGAAGTAAATAGAATTTTTGACACAGTTTTCCAAGCAAAATTAATTCGATTTACTTGGTATTCTGAAGAACTTTCTTTTACAGGACAGGTTTAAAAGGTAGTATATTTATTTGATAAAAATCTGTAATTATTATGTTGTGTGTGTGTTTTTTGTTTACAAAAATGTTTCTTTTAGTAAGCTTAAATACATTTTTTGGAGAGAGAGAGAGAGAGAGAGAAAAGCAATGTTATCTATGGTAGTTAATAAAATAAGCATTTTCTAAATAAATCAACAATACGCCAACAGAAAGCGCTAGTATGTACTTTTTAACTTATCTTCTTTTGTTGTAGGATGGTCCACTAGCGCCACCTTTACCTCCCCGGATCGTACTACAATCACAGTCTTTAGTTCAAGATCTCTCCAGCAGTGGTAAGATGTAAACGTACCTTTCTTTATAACTCTGACTGTGATTTGTTTTCTTATTATTTTAGTTTATTTTTGGTTTGATTATTTAATACAACATTTATCACTCTTTGCTTGAAGTTTAAAACATTGAAGGTAATATTTTCTTAATTTTGGGAAGTTACGGTTTTCATTTGGTTTAAAAATCAGTGAGTGTTTATGATGTGCTTATAAATGATAAAAGTGATAGTAATTTTATGGACTTAGTCGTGCTTTGACGTGCTTTTAATTCTTAAAAACAAAGTAGCTGTTGTTATCAATTCTTGTTATTTTGAATTTGTAAGAAAAGTGGAGAACCATTTGTGTAGAGGTGAGTTTTTCTTAATTGATAATCATGTACCGTTGTTATTTTATTTTTAATCGAGTTGGGTTTTAGTGAAGGTCTACAAATTATTATGAAAGGTAACGAACGCTCTTGACTGCGCTTAATTTAAAAATTAAGAAAAAAAAATCCGAGTAAACTATATTTACCTGTTGCTAAGTATAGGATCGAAAGATTAATTGTTATTCTCCATACAGCCATACAAATACCTTTTTTAAAAACACTATAAACAAGTTGTCATTCATTTGAAACCAGTTTCTGTTAAGAATCAACTTCTTCATCTCTTGTAATGTTTTTGTCCATACTCGTATGTACTAACCATTTTACACTAGTTTGAACTAAAGTTGGTTGATGGTGCAGAGCAGGTTTCAGTGATACGTATGTGAAGCTGGGCAAAAAGACAAACTTATATCCTTGAATTCTCTTTTTTTTATGCTAAGTATAAGTTTTAATTATTCTTCAGCATCCAATCTGAACTACCATCGACAAATTTTACTGAAGTAAATTTATTAATAGATCTATTTAATGTTTCGTACCTAAAGTAGAATTTAATTTGAACATGTCTTAACCGGCTTGTGTGGGAGTGATTTCGGTTAGAATGACCTTCACTGTTTGACTATAGAGTCCTTACTTTTTTTTTTTTATGTAAAAAGTCTATTATTATGAAGCTTTTAAAAGAGTTTTTGTTTGTTTTTTTTTAGACATTTTTTGAGGCAATTATAAAACCTCTTTTATTATTTCTTCATTTCTTTTAATTTTATAAACATTTCTATGACTTTTTCTTTTTTGTTGCTTTTTTTAAAATTAACTTTTCATGTTTATTTTTGTGGTTTGTTGTCGAGAACTCTATTTTGGAAAAAAAGAAATTGTATCCATCTCCTTCATTTCATTCCTAAGGTGATAAAGGTGTAAAATTGTTCCAAGTTGTGTGATTCCGTCCACTAAACTTTGACCTAATGCCCATTATAATAAGTGCTTGTAAGTCTACATGATAAGTGGGATATTAAAAGGTGAATTCCCATCTGAAACAAAAAATATGACCTTGACACTTCATCGCCGCACTCCATTTTCTTCTATTTTTTGCTTTTTAGTCCCTCTTTCTGTGTGTATGTTTGTGTTTGCGCACTATCAAGGGAAATCTGAGGCAATCATAGCTCGAAATTGTTCTTCCGGAATGTACCATTTTTTTTCCTTAGAACATTGATTTACGAGGATTGTTTGAGGGCCTTTTTTTTTTATTTCTTCCATGAAACATATGTACGTTCCTAAGATACTTGTAGGCGGCCTCCCGAACAATGTAAAAAAAAAATACAGGTAACTATTTATTTTTCGAAATGTTATTGGCGATGAGGTATTGATCAAATCGTTCTGCATAGATCTACCACCCTTAATCACGCTAAATTCAGGCGTAATCCCAACCTGATATATCCATAAATGTTTTAGGTATTTTATCTTTACTCTTTCTATTCTTTTGAGGTGCCATAATTTATTTTTCTCATCGCCATTGTTATAAACGGAAAGGCCATCCAAAATAAGGGCAATCAGTGAAATTATTTGCCCGACTTGTGTCCAGGAAGTGGGATCTTTTTATGGAGGCTTTCAGGTTGAATGCAAAAACAGAAATTATTCATAGAAAAACTACCTAGTCGGCTACGTTACGTTATGAAGGGTTAATTTCTCATGTTAACTGATTCTCCACAAAATAAAATTGTAAAAAAAAAAAAATAGTTATAATAATAGACGACATAAAACTAGGCAATGAACATTAAAGAAGAAAAACGAAGCAGAGATAGGTGTGTAGGATTTAATAGACAACACGACCATTTATGTCTGCCTGTAAATACTCAACATTGTTTTCGCTCACAACTCTACAACATTATTTAGCGTCTAACCAGCTGAAAGGCTACAATCTTCTCTCATTCTACAAAGATATTGTTTTTGTAGGACATTGTAATTTATTTCCAGTTTCATTATTGTTAAAAAAAAAAACAATCTTTAGGTACATCTTGGAGCATGAATAAACTTGAATTTGCGTTTTAAACTTTTATAGTTATTCTGTTTTCACCGGAAATGTCCGAACAAAGTCACAAACTCGAGAATTTGTAAGAGAAAGTCCGTCTTAGGTTCACGTCTTTTATTTCTTTTTTTAAATTTTGTAGTCTCGTTAAGTTTGGAAAAAAGTATATAATAATTTATTAATGAATGTGGTATTAATGAATACTTTTTAATATAAGTTAGAAGAGTTCGTTGCAGGGTATAGTATTCTGAGCACAGCCTAACAAACAACTCAAGCACAACGTTGTTCGTTAGTTCCGCTAACGTGAATTAAACTTAATTATTTTATTTTTTGTGTTGTTTTTTAAATTTAAGTACCTAACTGCATTGTTTTAAAATTATGAGTAACTAACAACAGAGTTAGAAAAAAAAAATTGAGACGTACATTTCAAATGTGCTAACTTAAAAATAATAAAATGAATTATTTATTTATTGCAAAATTACTTTGATGATTGTTACTATAAATTTTTATGTAGGTTATTTATCTACATGGATGTACATTTATCTTACGTATTTGAGTCGTTCTTTTATTATTGTTGGAATTTGGTAATAGAAAAAGATTAGGAAATTTCTTCTTTGCATACTATTTTCTTGTTGTGAACTCTTTCAATTATTATTACATTTCACACCTTATAAAAAAAAATCAAAACAAAAACAAATTACGAATAAAAAAAAAAAAATTACAGAACAATAAAAGAAAGCAACATAGCTAATCAAACAAGATATCTGTGAATATATTGTGGGAAATGGAACAATAAAATTATCTGGGAGAATCTGGACATAATTTCATACTTACAATCGCCCAGGCTGTCGCTCAGCTGGGAAATATTTCTGTTTTCTTTTGCCACTGACCACCACTTTTACTTTGGTAAAGGTGTTATCATTTTTTATTTAACTTCAATGTACTGAGAATTACAAACAAATAATAAACAATCTATAGGATAATAATAAACAATAAGCTTTCAACTTTCACTTACTCTATTAGTAAAAGAAAAGATATTGTGATGGCGTTGATTTTTGATTTTGGGTTTACAATAACAATAACAATATCCGTTATGAGGTTTCCTGAGTGTGGTTAGGTCCTCAGTGCTGGATGATATCTTTGAGTTTATACGTCGTAGCCATGCATGTTCCTTGTATCCCTCACCTGTTTCGGACTTTCTTCCATCACCAGGTTTGACTTCACTTACGTTACCATCTCAGCTGAGGTTGAGGGAGGTTACACCGATGTGTGTTTGTTGCTTGGAACTCTCCTTTCTTTTAGAGAATGAAAAGTATTCTGTCTCTTTCTCTTTCAAGGCCTAGCTTTGTACGAGGTGTGTTCAAAAAGTAACGGGAATTTTCGTTTTTTGAAAAAAAATATTTATTTATTCATCTACATTAATATTGTCGCCTTCAAAGTAGTCCCCTTCGCATACAATACACTTGTGCCAGCGCTTTTTCCAATCCTCGAAACACTTCTGAAACTCGATCTTTGTGATAGCTTTCAGCTCTTTCAGCGATTCGCTTTTAATGTCATCTATGCTTGTAAAACGACGGCCTTTTAATGTTCTCTTTATGTTTGGAAATAGAAAAAAGTCACATGGAGCCATGTCTGGCGAATATGGAGGCTGGGGCATCGTTAAAGTTTTGTTTTTGGCCAAAAATTCACGAACAAGCAATGAAGTGTGAGCAGGTGCATTATCGTGGTGCAAAATCCATGAATTGTTTTGCCACAAATCCGGGCGTTTTTTTCGGATTGCTTCACGCAAACGGCGTTGAACTTGTAGGTAGTACTCCTTATTGATTGTTTGACCTTGTGGCAAGAATTCATGATGCACTATGCCATTAAAATCGAAGAACACAGTGAGCATAACCTTCACATTCGACCGCACTTGTCGAGCCTTTTTCGGTCTTGGCGATCCAGAATGCCTCCACTGGGACGATTGAGCCTTAGTTTCGACATCATATCCGTAAACCCATGTTTCGTCACCTGTTATAACACGTTTCAGTAGATCCGCATCGTTGTCGACTTCATTGAGTGACTCTTGAGCAACTTCCTCCATTCTCCGCTGTTTTTGTTCGAAATTCAACAATTTTGGAACAAATTTTGCTGCCACACGTTTCATACCCAAAACATCCGAAAAAATTTCATGGCATGAGCCAATTGATATGGCAACATCATCAGCGACTTCTCTGATTGTGATTCGGCGATCGTTCATAACCATTTCTTTCACTTTTTTCACGTTTTCATCGGTTGTTGATGTGCTTGGACGTCCAGGTCGTTCGTCATCTTCAACGTTTTCGCGGCCATCTTGGAAACGCTTATACCACTCGTAAATCCTTGTTTTACTCATAGCAGACTCACCATATGCCTTTATTAACATTTCACACACTTTATTTCATTTTTTACGCAAAATTTAATACAAATTCTTTGATCCATTTTTTTTAACAAACAAAAATCGCCAAGCTCGAAAAACACGTCTAACCTTAACGGCTGCCACTTAAGAAGTAAACAATGAATATTACTGAAAATTTTATCGTACTTCAGGGGCATGTGTACCAACATAATAAAAAAAAAATTTTTACAATCAGACTCTCCAAACCCGCGAAATTTAAAAATTCCCGTTACTTTTTGAACACACCTCGTATGTGTCCATTTATCTTGTGCAATATTAATTAAATTTGGAAACTCTTACGCCATCACTATTCAGATAGATAATCTTTAGTGGATAATTATTACTATAATTATTAGAGTAGAGTAACGCTTTAGTTCCGTCCATAGAAAGATTAGTTGCCATTTTAAGAAACAAGAACTAGGGACTGACTTCAGCCATTGTCCAGTACCCGTGCTGCTTCCTTGTAAAGTGAATGGGGTTGCAATTCCAAGACCCTCGCCATTCACCTATTACGGTTAATTTTTTTTTTTTCAACTTGTTCTTCGCTACAAGCAATGTCATTATTTTTTTCTACTTTTCTTCTTTGAACTCATGTTCTACATGGAGTTAAAAGGTTAGTCTTTATTGCTCTTAGAGTACGTTTCCTTATTCATTTTATTTACAAACCACCTGCATAATAAAACTGGATAAATTCTACAAAGATAGTAGCAGAAATAGAAACTTCAGAACTGTCAACAAATAGCGGTGGCCTCCGAGACAAAAGTAAATATTTATCTATTAGCTAATGAACGGTCTACTAATTTCTTTTACTCTGAGCTCATATGAGGAGTGATTTTGAGGTGTTTTCTCTCTCTTTCTCGTTTGTGTTTGTGTTTGTATTCGTGCGAATAGCGTACCTCAAAATCGTAAAATCGTCTAGATGATCACTCTTACTAAAATATTTTTCAAAAGCCCTCTCAAATCGTCTTATTACCAGTGGAAACATGAAATCGAAATTCTGATTGATCGAAATGCTCTCTCTTACCAGAGAGTAAATATAGAAATTCAGTTACATTCCATAAGAGCCTAGCTAGTCGTTTATTACATGTAATTTGTAATAATTGTTTTATTTATTTTTAGCATGATTTATGACTTAATGACCGACTTTTCAATCTTTAATTAATATTTATTTTTTATTGAATAGACGTATACCTTATATTAAACAGGCAAACCGGTTATTATATGATCAATGATTGGCTAATGTTTTAATGACAAGGTTAAGAGTTTTTTCTTCTACGTCTTTTTTTTTTTCGTTTCTATTTCTATTTATGGCAGAAGATTTATTTAAATAATAAAAAGGGAACTTTTACCTTTTAGGGTTGTAAATAATAGAATGTTACAGTTTGGTAACTTGATAGTCTATGCATGCATATTATAATAAAAAACGAAGAGTATCCTGATTGCACACCACCACCAAAAAGAAGTAATGCAATCGATCTCCAATCGTCAGTACTTTCACCTTAGAAGGACATTTTTAGATGGGCAAAAAGTTAATGCTATCCTTATTAAAGTTCTACTTTAATATTCTAAAATTCTCAACCTGTTTTTTTTTTTTACATTCAAATATACATTTAAAAAATATTTTTTTATGATCTAGACCATTTTTTTTTTTTTTTTTTTTTAAAGAATAAATTTAAATATGTTCTTGTTAATGACAAATTTATTTATGAAGTTTCTTGTTATTTAAACCTTTAACATGTTCTTTAAAGAGGCAAAAGATAGTTATTAAATTTGGTATGAAATATACACCTACACGAAATCTCTTGTCATTTTGCAATTTTGCTTTTGACACATTTCTTGTAAAATTTGAATTTTAACTAAGCGAAATTATCTGCGCACAATTTTTAGCCATAAATCAAGGAAAATAAATAGTTATACATTATTTTTAGTTTGGTTTTTACGGAATCGGAACTAAGTTGGATGTATTACATAGAGGTAGATGGTTCCAGGGAAAGGAGAGGCTAGGCTTTTGTTCGGTTGCCTTTCAAGTTATTCTTAGGACTTCTAATGGTGTCATTGAGAAATATTAAGCACGACACCTGATAATACTAGTTTATTTTATTATCAATATTGTTTTTATGATTTAAGGCGCTTCAACATCTAAGGTTATTGGAGTCCGGATCTTTTTTTCTCTTCACTTCTGGCCTCCGGTGTTCTCTCGTTACAGACAACACTGTCCATCACCGGACAGTGAGCTGTAAGAAGCTTCTAGGAAGAGAAAAATCCAAGGGTCAGCAGCTGGATTCGAACTCGGGACCTCCGCGTGGGTTATCAATATTAAATTATATTCACTCGCAAGTAAAGTAATTTTGTGCACAAATCACCGATGCAATTAAGCTAACCGGCCATGTTCTTCTAAGAATTACTTTTTTCAGACATAAAGAACGGATATAACTGTGAAAACTTAATTTTCAAAAATTTGATACGCACGTAATGGAGTTTCTAGTACTAATGAGAGAACGTAAACTTATTGAAATAGTTCCTCGTTAATATAAATAATAATAATAATAATTACCTTGTCTGTCTGTTCAATCGTGTACAAATTTCACAATCACTTCCTGCCCTGATGTGAATTACTGATGATGATGAAATCTACAATTTCTTGTCTGTCATTTATATAACGTTCACATTATGAATATTATTACAGATAGCATGAGTTTTCTTTGTTATTTGTTTTTTAATTATTTAGATGTTCTGTTCTCATACACAAAGACACGTGAAAACAAAAAACCTTTTTCCCCTCAAAAAAACGTTCCTATTTCCGTGGAAAATTCTATTTGTTCAAAACTTTTACTCAATATTTAATTAGAGAGAATATATTTTCATTTCATTAGTGGAGAACGGGGATAGGAAAAAAATAAATTAACATTTTTTAACCAGTGGGGTACTTGATGGTTGAATGTCAAGGTAGACGATTACCTTGTGCTGGAAGTTTGCTGAACGTAATATAGTTGAATGATACGCCGACCTTTCCAGTTTGTGGACTTGATGAGAGATATGAATCTCTTAATTAATATTTATTTAATATTAAACTTATCTACGTGTTTTATCTTCTTTTTTAAAAAAAATAAAACTTTTTATCGTCAGTTTATTCAACTTTACTTTTTAAGCATAAATTATTGGTAAAAATTAAACTTTAAATCAATTAAGCTGGTTTATTGGTCCAAATATGGCAGCCTAATGAACTATAAGAATTCAGAGCTGGTTTTACTGCACAGTTATAATGTGATGTATCCTAGAAGAGGATGTAGCAGCTGTAGTCATTACGTATAGGTGTTGTTCTTTTCTTGTTTACTTGGACAGGGTTGAAGTCATATCTTTAGTGGACATTGTGCATTCAACTACTTTAGCAAGTCATGTAAATTGTAGGACAAAGTGGTACCTACTTGCGTCGAGTAGAGCAATATACTCTTATTTAACCATAAATAGTAACAGTACAGTGCGCTTATTTCTAATTCTTTTTTTATTTTTAATTTTATATTTTAGAGATTGTTTGATAAACATATGTTTTTATTTAAGTGTGCAATTTAAGTTGAAAAACTCTACACTGTAAAGACTAAGGTGAGTCATTAAATGGAATTAAAGCTAATAAATTATCTTTTTATAATAGATAATGACGGGAGTAATACTGGAAAATGACTATAAAGTAGCTACACACTGGTTCTATCTTCCTCTCGCAATACTTTGGGTTTACGATGCCCAGTGAGTGAAGTTTGGAGTTTCCTTTCTTTGTGAATATGTTAGTGTGGTGGTTGTAGAAACGGAAATGGACGCTCAAGGATACTCTTAGACTAGTTGTAGTGCGGTCTTAGTGATCTCATACTGACCTCACGGACTCAATCCTCTCTCTCTTTCTCTCCTCCCAATGGGAGAGATGGTATCTAGAAACGGGACCCACCACTAGTTGGCTCCTCTGTACGTGAGTTCTCCATCTTCTTGGTCCTGTTCTATTTCTTTTTCATTACTCTTCATCAAAATTCATCATTATTTTTGTCCCGTCTTTTTTTTTTCTGTGTGCAGCTAAATCTTCCTCTTTTATTAATGCCTCTTTAATAATATAATAATCACGATTATTTATTTTTTTGCTCTGCTATCCATTTTGACAATTAAAAATGTTGCAAGTTCTACAAAAAAAGAACTTTAATATCTTATTACATTTCTTGGATAAAAAATATTTTGCAAAAAAAAAATAAAATGGTTCACAACTGTTAGATATTAAACCTTATACGGCGTGGTACATTTAAGATAGTTTGAGATAACCAAGTTAGTTTTTAGTAGTTAGATGAACTATTTTATTTAATTGAGGGGGAAAAAAGGGAGTCGGGTTTTATAAATATCTTGTATGCTTTGTGAAATGTCACAATTTGCATTTGTGGCAGGTTATACTATTGTACTCGAAATTATAGTGTTTTGGCATAAACATGTGACTGGATTGGTGCTTCTTCTCCATTTGGTTAATTGAAGTCTTAAAATACAAACAGCCTCTGGGCAGTATTCTTGTCTTATAGATACGAGGGTCGTTTGAAAAGTCCGTGCAAAGTCAGAGAGATAGCTCTACTGGCGCGTATCGAGGTTATGTTTAGTTAGTAGCATCTCTTGGAAGAACACACACCAAGTTTCAGCCAGATCGGTCTATTTCTTTGTGTTTGGCATTCGTATGAATCGAGGAAGTCGAGTGATTTTCAAAAAATGGACAAAAAAGAATTTCGTGTGTTGATTAAACACTACTTTATGAAAGGCAAAACGCCTCAGGAGACTAAAGAGAAGCTTGATAAACATTATGGTGACTCTGAAACTTCGATTAGAACAGTTTATAAGTGGTTTCAAAATTTTCGGAGTAGCCATATGGGCACACGTGACGCTTAACGTTCTGGACGCCCTGTTGAGGTTACTACTCCAGAAATCATTGATAAAATCCATGATATGGTGATGGATGACAGAAGAGTGAAGGTGCGTGAGATTGCTAGTGCTGTGGGCATCTCGAATGAACGGGTACATAATATTTCGCATCAACATTTGGACATGACAAAGCTATCCGCAAGATGGGTGCCGCGATTGCTCACGCTTGACCAAAAACGAAATCGTGTGAAGTGTTGCAAGGACGGTTTGCAGCTGTTCCAGAAGAATCCGCAGGACTTGAAGCGTCGTTTCGTCACTGTGGATGAAACATGGATACATCACTACACTCCTGAGACCAAAGAACAAAGAAACCAAGGGGGAATCTGCGCCAAAAAAGGCGAAGACCGTTCCTTCGGCCGGAAAGATTATGGCGACTGTCTTTTGGGATTCGCAAGGAATAATCCTCATCGACTATCTGGAAAAGGGTAAAACTATTACAGGTGCATATTATTCATCGTTATTGGACCGTTTGAAAACCGAGCTGCAAGAAAAACGCCCACGATTGGCCCACAAAAAAGTCCTTTTCCATCACGACAACGCACCAGCAGTTGTGGTCGCAAAATTAATGGAAATAGGGTTCCAACTCGTTTCACATCCCCCCTATTCTCCAGACTTGGCTCCCTCGGACTACTATTTGTTGTCCCAATATGAAGAAATGGCAAAAGATTTTATTCAAACGAGGAGGTGATTGCAGAAACGAATGGCTATTTTTCAGACTTGGACAAATCCTATTATTCGGAAGGGACGAAGTGTATAAGCCTAAAAGGAGACTATGTTGAAAAATAAAAAAGGTTTACCCCAAAAAATTAAGTAGTTTTTATTTTTGCACGGACTTTTCAAACGACCCTCGTAGTACTGACCAACACCGGACAGTGTGCTGTATGAAGCTCTTAGGAAGAGAAAACTCTTCGCGAACCCATGATCTACGCGTTGGAATCCAGAATTCGTTAACCACTGAACGAATCTTTATCGCTCGCCCTAGTGAGCATATTACATATCCGTTTTCTTGAAATTCTTCATTCAGTTATTCTATTTGTTAAGAGATGATTCACACAAGGCCTACTAAAACAATGCGTGGGAATAAAAGGCCACATCCTTCTGATTGTTCCAAGTTGTCTTTTAAAAGAATTAAGGAATCAATTATAATATATAATGTATTTAATTTCACAAATGAATCATCCTTCATTGTTATTATAATTCTTAAAAATAGTTTAATATTATTTTTAAAAATCTTTGCAGATCTGGATGAGCTAGGTTAGCTAGATCGGTGTTAGCGAGCAATACAGCTGTTTCTTATAATGGATGGAGCAGCTTGATGCGGCCTCTCGGTCGTGAACAATTTCACGGAAGGTTTTCGAGGCCGCCAATAGTAATTTACATGGGACGTACTACTAGCAATATTAGTAGACGAACGGTCGGCCATTACAGTCGCTAGTTAGAGTGTTTCACTAATCTCCTCCATCATTATTCCACTTCAATTTCAGTTCTTCCATTGCCTGGCAGTCTCACTCTCTCTCGGTTTGCCCCTTCCTCCCCACAGAGGACGGTTCTCTTTCCTGTGAACTATAATATCTGTATTCCTTTATTACTCTTCTTGTTTTTTTTTTTTTCTCACTTAGCTTTATTAAACCCCCTCTTCTAATAAATACTGAACAGAACTTCCGGTCTCCGCACGGTGTTGCTACCGTCTTGTAGTATATATATTGCTCAGCAGTCTCTAAAATACATTTCATGAGAAGTTAATATGGCACCATTTTGGTTTGAAACAAAAACAAAATTATAGTATTAATACTAAAGTTTTGTTCTATGTAAAAGCATTATAATTTTAATTTATAAAGCGTTGGGCATCGTTGGTTTTAGGTTGGTATGAATTGGACATGATCCCTATTCATAAATCAGGTCCTGTCATGGCGGATTCCAGCAGTTCTTGGATGAGTTAATAGGAATTTGTTGGGGAGCACACCTCCTGCCTAGAATTATTTTAGGGGAGCTTTTTTTCAGAATATTGAGCGAAGGAGTGATACGGGGAGTGGTTATTCCCATCTACTGGCTCCTTTTACTCTTTCTAGAGTTCTTAGTTGTATTGTTTCATTATCTGAAAGGACGTACCTTCACTGAGGGCGGTGGACAGTAGATCTAGAAAAGGGTATCACCGTAGAATACCTTATTATTCTTCTTGCTGTTTAGGGTACTCAGATTAGGTTAAAGAGTCGCTAGAATCTAGTCCTCTGTTTAGAACTAGTCCCCAGGTCGTAAGCGTGACAAAAATTTAAAAAAATTGTAACTGAAATTAGCAATATTCTTCCTTCCTTTAGGATCGCTGTTATTATCAAACCAATAATTGATTGTAAATATCGGATGGTGTAAAACTGATACCAATGTAGTTGTTAATGAGCATTTGATTGTATAAATAACTGCGTGTTCCTCCTAAGATGGAGATCATTGAACTTATTACAGGCTGAGTTTAATTGTTTTATTTCAGTGCATAAATTTCAATATTAACTTTAGAATTACAGTAATTTATTTTTTATTACTGTAAAGTAACAGTAAATGGTTACAGTGGCTAGTCTAGAACACAGTGAACGAAAGTTAGGTTCAAACATTCAATTTACTAAACTAAAAGAAAGGTTGCCCGCCAGTACTATAATACTCCATTAAAAAGAGAAACTTCTGATTTCGTTTTAAGGCAGAAAAACAAGTAAAAGAAAACAAACTTTTCTGTTTGAGCCGTAAATATTAGTTAGAATCCTGTCGTGTCAATTTCTTAAGTGAAAACATTTTCTGCCATTTAAAGTGCCGAAATGTGAGGGCGGTTCTTTTTGAAGTGGTTATGTAGTGACACAAGAATTAGGAGAGGCAGAAGTGAAAGATTTTAAAGAGTTAAAGCCAGGTAGGGCTCAGAAAAGAAGAAGCTGCACAAGCAGCTGCAGCTGCGGCAAGAGGCTGCAGATCTGAGTATCGAAAGACATTAAAAAAGTGCATTCTCAGATTGTATTTTGCTCACTGAGGATTCATTCTTACACTCTTTTCATGATGTTACTTTACTAGTCATTCAGTTTAGGCTAATTCTTTTAGAAGGTTAAAGACTAGATAGCTCAGAACAATAGAAGCTGCCCAAGAGTATATAAAAACATTCAATCGCGTTCAGGGCATTGCATTCACTCGCTGAGGATTCATTCTTATACTCTTTTCACCATGTTACTTTACTCGTCATTCAGTTTAGCCAATTCTTTTAGAAGGTTAAAGACTAGTTGGGCTCAGAACAATAGGAACTGCCCAAGAGAATATAAGGACACTCAGTCGCATTCAGGGCACTGCAGTCACTCACTGAGGATTCATTCTTACACTCTCTTCACGACGTCATTCTACTCATCATTCAGTCTAGCCTAGTTAGTTGTAATTTACCCTAGTTCCTAAGTTAGTGTAATTGATTAAACTCTTATCATCATTCCTTATCAAGACTAATTATCCGCTCGTGCCTATAAATTTAATAAGCTACCTAAATCTTCTTTTCGTGGCTGTATACGTCCTCCTCATCTATAACTGACAACACTAGGGTGGGATAATGGTAATTTTTCTTTCAAGATAACTCTTTACGAGAAAAGGTTTTCTGAATATAATATATTCATTTTTTAAGAATAAATTGAAATCTGAGAGTTATATATATGTTGCAGAAATTTCAAAATTTATGCAAATTATTACAATTTAACTGAGCTAATTAAAACATTAAGTAGAAATTTAAAACTAGTTCACTTTAAATTAGTTAGAAAAATTGTGCAATTCGCTGTAACAAAACACACTTACGCACAAAGAGACATTCCATTATTGCATGATCAACAGCCATTTCATAGTCATTAGGTTGGAGGGGATAGTGTATATCTTAATGATGTATCTTATTGAATTTTAAATCATCATAGAATCAGGCTAGAGGGTCATGGCTTTGTTCTGAAAGTACAAAGAAACTAAATAAATAATTAAATAATAATTTTAAAAAAATAAAATAAAATAAAACCTGCTTTAGAGACATTTCTAGTAGCAGTGACATGAATTCCAATTCTAGTTCGAAGGTTCTGTAAAACATTCAAGTCTGTACACCTTTAATTAAATAAATTAATTGATTTATTAAAGAGGTATTTTTACGGTATTCTTTGATTCAGTTTCATAAGGTTGAAATCATTAAATGCAGCGGTATATTATTTTATAAAAATGCGACTGCTAAGTTTGAATTTTTTTTTTTTTTGCGTTAAGTAATATTGATGAATAGACTTGTGTTAATGTCACCTTATTTTACAAACATGTTGTATCTTTTTAATAGCTTTGATTTCTACCGTTGAAAACTTTTACTTATTTATAATAAAATTAATTGAAACAATGACTCTATATTATATAGTAGAACTACATTAAGGGTTGTTTCTTCAACCTTCTACACAATCAGGAACAATCTAAATATCTCATTTAAAACTGTTCCTATTAGGACATTGATCGTCGAAAAACTGTACGAAAAAGCGTTATGTTGAAAAAACACATGTATAATATTAACGGCTGACTGTCTCCATCCTCACTCTGCAACCGCCTCTCTTTATGGTGAGGAAAAGTAAAACCTTATGAATTCAGAACCTAAAAGAGAATGCAATAATTTCTAAACTAGTTGCATAAATCAAAAAAAACAGACAATAGGAGATAAATTGGTGCAATTATTATTATTATTATTATTGCCATTTTGGTACATTAGATTAATCTCTGAAATATAAACATATTCTCCCCTAAAGGTGAAACTGGGTGTTGAAGAAATGGAGCATTTCCAGTTGGTTGGTTTGAAGAATTTTATCTTTGCTATTCGGCCGGTATATTCCTGTTCAGTAATAATCACGAAATTCTGTAGTAAAAGAAAAGGAAAGAAGCAGATATGGGGGGAGTGGATAGAGAGAACAAAGCTTGAGGCAGATTGGTCCGTTATTGAATGGAAGTGAACTGAGAGTATGTTCAGTTTTTTTTTATAAAAGATAAAAATATCATTTGTTTGTCTTTTTCGACCAAAACTATTAAAATAATTTTTACTTTTTTCTTCCTCAGTTGTAAATTTTAGTATTGCAGTCGTCTAAAAATGATCGATATTAATTTTTTACCAGAAATAAACTTTTCCAAGTTCCTATAGTTTGAAAAAGATTTTTTTTTTATAAAGAGGCCTGACTATTTGAAGTCAGCACATCTCAAAAATTTGATATTTCGTTTAGGTAGTACCGGTAGGAGGAAATCTTGAGATTGTGCATGATATGGATATTCCTCAGCTATAGGAACCTCAACCATAAACCCCACAATACCCAAGACCAGCAGGAATGCGCACTCTGCTATTACAGGGTTAAAGAAGACACGTTCCTCTTGGTTTCCGTATGTACTATTTTTGCTATTGTGTTCGCCTATCACTTTTTTGAGGAGAGATCCCACTCATTTGATTACTTCCTCAGTCTACTGAATGATCCAGGTTAGTCTCTCCTTGTCAGATATAGTAGCTGCTTGTTTTTTTTTTTTTGTTTTTTTTGTTCAACTTTAGGCTGTTTTTTTGGGAAGACTCAAGTTAAGCACTTGTCAAATAACACTCCAAAATAGTCCACAGTATTCACTATAGTCGAGATCACGAGACCACTGTCTTTTAAGATGTTGGGTTGAAAGCAATGGTTCTAGAAGGAAAATATTTGCGCGCGATTGCAGGTTGAAGTGGAGTATGCAGCATCGCGCTTTTGGAAACTTGGTTTTGGTAAAAGGAATATTAAAATCTTTATTCATAGATCGGTGCGATTGGTTAAAGTATTAAGATTTTTTTGACTCGCTGTTAAATAGAGTCGTTTCAGTGTATATACTTGATTTATTTTTGTTATTGTCAATGTAATTGTAACATTACAGTGATTTCTATGATTGTCTTAGAACCGTGGTCCAGGGAGCATTGGTAACCCGCCCCACGCTACAGTGCTTACATGCTTAATCACTTTCCAGAAATTTGTACACCAGCGTGGGAACATCTGGTTCTACAGCATCCTCTTGAATACACTCATGAGTCTTCAAAAGATTGAAAGCTGATAGACCCAGAGCATTGTATGTGATTTGGGACTGTAAGAATTTGATTCGACGAAGATTGCAATGCTTGCGGAACCACACAGCTTTCTCTCTCGTCCGTAGGGCATTTGTAGGCCGCAGCTAAGTTTTATTTTGTTAAAATTTATATTTTTTGAGAATTTGTTGAAAGCATTCGAAATCTTCTGTTATTTTCCATTCTTGTAAGGATTTCGAGTCCTTTAATGCAGGCAGTAAACAAAAGTTTTTATCTTTTAGAGCATGCATGTTTATTGTATCCCTGATCGGTTTCGGACACTTGCTGAAACAAGGTCTTCATGCGGGCTTTACGTCCAACTACTTAATTAGGTTTTGTGAACGCAGAAGACTAGCAAACATACTTTAAAGTTCTCATATGAACCATATGAGAAAATACCAAATAAAATCCAAGGCTTAGACTGAGAATTGAGTTCAATACCAAAATACTTCTTACCTTTGCAGGTCTCGTCTCTAACCTTTCGGCTAACAGTTGCTCCTCAGGAAACTGGAATAATTATGGTTATCGATTACTCAAAATTTTAAGGAAAAGTAAACAAGTAGAAGTAAATTAGGCAGAAATCACATAGAAGTAATGTAGTCGATTACTTTTATTCAGATAAATAAAATTTCGTGTGAAACGAATTTTCATCGGTCATAAACACCGGAAGTAAATGCAATAAAACACATTCCTATTTAATGTGCGGTTATTTATGAGTCAGAAATGACCGTTGACTTTCTTTTTACATTATTAAATAATTAGTAGTAGCATGGGGAGGAAAGAGCCAGACGTAACGAACTTTTTAGAGTTAAAAAGACACAACAGGTGCCGAGCGGTTTTCCAACAGGTGTAAACACCTGCACCCACCCACCGTTGCAATCAAACCCTGCGCTAGAAAACTGATCGTTCGCACTCAGTTTGCCTCGTACTGACAAACGTAGTATTTTTCATTTGAGTGAAGTAAGTTTTATACTTTTGTTTTACAAATATCAGAGTGCCTTTCTAGCTAATGTGTTCTTATTTGTAAACGTGGTTACTCAATTTACTGATTAATCGTTCTTATTAATTATTTTTTATTGAGTTTACTAATTGCAAAAACAAAAAAAAATATGGGAATACTCTACAGAAAATACAGTGAGTATTTTATTATTTTCAATTATTAATAAGTAGATAAAATTAATTAATCAAATACAGAATCAGTTAGTAGCCATTTATAGATCTAGTTCCCGTTATTGTTGGTTAAAGGGTTCAGTTTTTTACAGATTAGTCTGTAACAAACTGTAGGTATAGTGATTACATAAAAAACTATTGGTACCTCGGTAGCCGAGCGGTTATAGGCTAGACCCGCAAAACTAAGATGTTGGTTTAGTGAGTTCGATAACCGGTGTCTAGGTCTTGCATTTTATTTAATCTTTAATATAGAAATTTATAGTAAAGTATGTTTGCTAGTCGTCTCCGAGCAAAACACTTACCTAATTTGGTCGTAATATAGCCATCCAGATAAAATAGGTATTATTACTTGTTGATTAAAAATGAAAACGATAAAAAGCAAAATATTAAACTTAAATATTTACTTATTAAAATATAAAAACTTTTTTCTGGAAATCTATTGTATCTGTGTGGTGCAAAAAAATTAGAGTTATAAAGGAGGGTTTGCCCTTTATTTTAAAGAAAATTTGGAAATTTTATCTTTTATAGAAAAAGAGAAAAAAATTGTCAAAGTTGGGTGTTTTTCAACGTTACGCTTTTTCGTGCAGTTTTTGACGATCAACCCTTATACAGCTGTCCTACCGGACAGTTTTAAAGATTAAAAGATTTTGATATTGAAATGGATCTTTTTGTACGGTTTCTTGTACTACAAGTATCCAAGCATATCTATATTTAGAAGTCGTACTCACATAATCATAAAGTGTTGCCATAACCTTCGTTAATTTAAGTTCTTATATAAAATTGAAATTTTTTTGCTGGAATTTCAGATTTGAAGGAAATCGTTGAAGTAAACAACCGAAAGTGTCACATTTTAACTTTTGGCTATTTATCTTGTAAACCACTTTGGTTTTTGGATATTTCCGCTGAGTACTCAAAGTAAAAAAATTTGCATGATCGCAGTACTTTCTCTTACTGAGAATAAGAGAATAGTAAAAAAAAAATCATCATGCATCATCAGCAGATTTCTGGAATTCTTTAAACGAACATTTCTTTTTTCTTTTCTTTATCTACACTTTTTTAAATGATGATCACGTTGGAATGTTGTTACCTGGGGTGGGTTAGCTATCGGCTGCGTTCTCACCTTGTGTTATGCAAGCTTCATCAGCTATAATATTTCATTAGCTTTTCGTTTTTAAAATCGTGACGGATTTTTAAAAATAAACATTTCTAAATCTCTTTACTATATTTTTTTTTTGTAATTTCTGTTATTAATGAATAAACAAGAAAAAAAAAAATAAATAAATCGTTGTAAATTTATTGTGCATACATCAAAAGGTCAAACTCTGAATGTAACAGTAAACTTTCACTTCTCTCATATCTGACAAAATACGTTACTTAGGAGATCAGGTGCGCGAGTAGGGAAGGAAAAAAAAAGTACAAGATTGTGGGCGAAGTAATTGAGCGAGCAGCACAATTTCCGGTACATCTGTTGTCCTGCGGTATACTTCCTTTCTCAGAATAATAGTTTATACTTTCCACATGACTTCAAAAATTAACCTTTTTCAGGGGCGTTTCCGGTCTATATTTAAATTCATCAAATATTTCTATCAGAATAAATGAATAAAACCAAACGGATTTCTTTATTTTTTTTTTATAACGAAATGTTTGCTAACACAATTCACCTCATAAATCTGTAGTCCTCTAATGAATTCCTGCATGAAGCGGTAATCCGTCCATGGGCTTACCCCATGATGGCTCTGATTGCTGTTTTGCATGGTGCGGGCTAGCTGGATGGTGAACAGAACAGAGGAGATCCCTTTTTTTGCTTGAAACTGGAAGTTGTTACGAATACCTTGCCATTTTTCTTCCCGTTTTGCTGGGTAATATCTCTTGAAATCACCCTACAATATTTTACAGCACTGAGTTTGTTACAGTAAATTGTGTTACTGATTTTTATGACAGTAATTTCTTATCTAGAAAGCGTAACTTATTTAATTACTAAATTAATATAGATCATAACGAGTGCATGAAATAAGCTTTAGATATTGATTTTATAGTTTCGACTAATCACCACAATTAGTTCTGTATTTAGTTTTTCTCCTTTTCTTTTTAATTTGCTATAAATTTTCAAAGATATTAATTACTCAGCAGTAATGTTCTCTTATAATTATACCTTAACATTTTTATGTCGACCTTCAGTGACGCCACCCACATATTGGCTATAAATACGGGCTACTGCTAGAATAATTCATTAAGTTACTAATTCCATGGTTAACATTTTGGAAAAAAATAAAATCTATTCAAGTATTTTTTAAATTCTGTTCCTTCTTCCTTATTTGCTTTACTTTGACTAGCTATCTACTCTCTTTCAAAAAAAAAAAAAATACAATCCTACAAAATATCAACCTAAAGGTAGGCGCCACGATAGCCGAGCGGTTAAGCGACTAGACCTGCAAAGCTGAGATATATTGTTGGTTTAGTAGGTTCGATTCCCGGTCTTAGGTCTTAAATTTTATTTGTTGTTTAATATGAGAACTGTATAGTCAAGTATATTTGTCACCTTTATACATTCTTTCAAAACAGGTAGGTTTTCGCCGCATAATGGTACCATTTATTCTGCTTAAACCTCAGAAATTCCATTTATTTAACAAACTTTTTTTTTTTTTTATTATTATCCTTTTAATGAAATTTACACCTGTACCTACAGGTACAATAGGTAAATGCGATGAATGTATGTGAATAGCGTGGCAGACGTGAATGACGGTCATCCATTGATGGCCGCCGTTAGTCACCCAGTTGGTCACGGGGCCAACGGCGCCTCAGCCGTCTTCGAGGATTGGAGGGTAGCGTAGTTGTAGACAGGTTTGCAGCTAAAGGGTTGGGATGCAGTGAGAGTTTTTGGTGAAAATTTTTGTATCGAATTTTGGCAAGTTCGGAGATAAGTGGAATTTGGAGATCTGTATGTATAGTGTGGTTGCTTACGTAGAATGGAGCGTCTAGTATGCGGCGGAGAATTTTGGATTGCAGTGTTTGTAGTCTATTGAGGTTGGATTTTTTGGCTGTACCGTAAAGTTCGAGTCCGTAAGTCCATATTGGTGTGAGAAGGGCTGTATAGAGTCGTCGTTTGTTCTGTAGTGAGAGTTTTGAGCGTTTGTCGAGT
The DNA here is from genome assembly GCF_049639745.1 of Rhodnius prolixus. Taxonomy (NCBI): domain Eukaryota; kingdom Metazoa; phylum Arthropoda; class Insecta; order Hemiptera; family Reduviidae; genus Rhodnius; species Rhodnius prolixus. The sequence continues at coordinate 46,596,189 of NW_027411603.1, read as the reverse complement.
AGTCTGGTCTAGAAGTTTGTATCGTTTGTAACAAACTTAAATTTGAAAAGCATCTAATCTAAAATATTTGTAATTTATAAAAAATAAATGTATTATTTTAAATAAATTATATTTAAATAGCCGTCAAGCAACACATTACCAAAGGATAATGATCGATATTAGATATTTCGAAAACAATATCGACAAGATAATACCAGCGGACATAGACCAGTAAGACACCCCACCATTGAAAAAGAAGTCAGCCTCCGTCACACTCTCTGTCTTCGTCGTTCGCGATTCGGTTTCGCTCCCCCCTACCTTTACAACTTCTCTCCATTTCATTGAAGAGTCTGTCCTCGCCCCAGTTCGCTCCTAACTAGTGTCTGTAGTAAGTTTTTTGTTTTTGTCAATCTCAGTGTTGTGTCAGGTGGTCATCTATGTTTGTTTTATGTTGTTCGTGATTCTACTTTTCTTTTTTTTTTTATTTTGCTCAGTGCATCATTTTGATTTTAAGTTTTTATTCTAAAATTTAGTGGAGTGATTTAAAAAAAAACAAGTATTTTGAAATCGCAGATTAATTAATGTCAATGAATGCCTGATTACTGATATGTGTGTGTTAATTACCGAATTCATGTTAATGATCAAAGTGAAAGTTATGTGTTTAATTACCTAAAGTTTTCCATAAAAGGTTATCATTTTGAAACAAAAAGGTTTTAATTTTAATGTCCTTCTTTTTAGGCCTAATTTAAATTTTTAACCAACTTTCAAATTCTATTTGGGTAACTATAGCCTAGACTGCCTTGAATTTTTTAATGTCATATTTCACAGATATATTAATTATTATTTTAAAATATAGATATAGATTTATTGTTTCTCTCAGGAGAAAATATAGATATAGATTTATTGTTTCTCTCAGGAGAAAATATAGATATAGATTTATTGTTTCTCTCAGGAGAAAATATAGATATAGATTTATTGTTTCTCTCAGGAGAAAATATAGATATAGATTTATTGTTTCTCTCAGGAGAAAATATAGATATAGATTTATTGTTTCTCTCAGGAGAAAATATAGATATAGATTTATTGTTTCTCTCAGGAGAAAATATAGATATAGATTTATTGTTTCTCTCAGGAGAAAATATAGTCTGGACACTCCCATGACTTTCTCTTACTGAAATTCTCAATTTAAAATTGTCTACAAATATCGCGTTTTTTAGTAAATGTCGCCTAAATAGTCCTCTCTTCAAAACAGTCCCGTCAAAAAATTTTCCTTTAAATTGGTTCAATTAAAAGGTACATAGTGATTATACGTGCAGTATATAGTAAATCTGCGATTATCTAAATTAACTGTACAAAAAAGAAAAATCAGGGAAAACGGAAAAACACATAATTCGCATTTCTTAATCACAAGAGATTCTTCAAATCCTCGTTAATGATCTACAAATGATTAGATTTGGTAGAGAGTGATTTGTAAAGCCAGATGCATACGTCCCAAAAAAAGATCTAAAGGCTGCTTTCTATATTGTTAGTGTTCCTTCGTAGATTTTAGGTATCCTTGTTAATTGTACGTGTGAGTTTGTGTAGTAATCAATCCAGGGATTAACCAATGGCTAAATTGGATCCAACCTCAACTACTCCTCTTTACAGGTTCTATAAGTAAGTTAGGAATGTCACAAGTTTGTGTGATTAGACTGGGATACCCGCAACTACGGACGGACGTAAAAATCGCTGAAGATGAGGAGCAAATCAAATTCCTCCTACGGATATATTCTATAAAAAGGTGATAGATTCGGAAAATTCCTCTCCAGAGAAAAGTATCACTACTACTAACTAACTACTACATTCTCCCAGAAGTGCCCTTTTAATTGAATTTTCCGGGGTCCAGTAAAAAAAGATCTACACATCTGCTGTGTATCAAGGATTAAAGAGAATCGTAGAAACAGTTTTCCAGAAAATTGTAGGTGAAGAAAAATCTGAAAAATCTAATACTTTTACAGAGGAACTAAAAAACGTGAAAACTTGAGACAAACTGAACGAAAGCAATACTTCCACTAACGAGCGGTAACATGAAAGAAAATTTCTGCTTATAAAAGATATCATAATTTTCCTAAACTGACAGTTACATTTTAAATAAATCTAAGAATAGTCCATCCTCGGTAGGCTACACAGTTTTTCCAATTAATTAAGTCATGGTTTTCCTCTTCAAGAAAATGCCTTGAAATCAATTTTCTAGTTAGAATCTGGCGTGAAACAAGCCATACCATTGAGGGCCGAGGGGGCTCTCTTTAACATAATGCTCGCTGCCGTGATTAACCATTTCAGCGTTAAATCGCTTAGAAAAGTCTTCTATGACTTCATCTACTTCCCAAAATAATTCTTTACTCAAATTCCTCAGAATAAAAAAATGCCCAAAAAGATGGTAAGTCTCTCTTTCATAGACAAGAGGACTAATAATTGAAATCTTGTTAAGTTAAAAAATAAACATTTTTCAGTCTCCATGGAAATTCGATTATATTTTATTTATTAAAATTATCTACTGATTCGCTGCAGGGTGCTGTACTATATTTATGTTTTTCAGATATTTCTTGTGCACAAACATGAACCGTTAAAACTTGGATAAAAAAGAAGAACCAGGATCTCTTAATATTTTACCACTTGTTGAATAAATTTAACTAATGCTGAATTTTGAACCGACTCCCACTCTTTAAAAAACAAAAAAATCCAAGATATTACATTGTTTATGTCTGTGTATGCCCTAATACATAAATAAATAAAAAATATTTTAGTGTAAACTGTGGGTCTGATCATTAAATTAAAAGGGGAAAAAAATGGTTTTACCTAAACACAACATAGTGTGTTCTTCTAGTTACGCCCAAACATAAATATATGTCATCGTACACCCACGCTAATAAAATAATGGACGTACCTTTTGAATTGTTTGTTTCTATGGCAACTAATTCTTTTTTTTAAAAATATAGAGGGAGTATCGTTTTCCCGCTAGCTTCCTAATTTGGGTTTTTAGTGGAATGATTGGGGGTTCTCATGAATATGAGTGTTAGACGTAGAAGTGTAACTCTGTCTGTCTTTTCCAGAATGTGACTTGCTTGGGATGTCCTAAAAAGTTCAAGAATGTTACGGGATCAAATCCAATCAGTTCGTAGGTCATTTTTTTAAGGGTTGGTTGGTTTCTGTACCTCAAGTTTTCAACCAGTTCAGGACTAGCGACTTGAAGACGATCATCCTAGGTGCGGTCCAGTATACAGCATACTGTGTGTACTGATCCTAATCCAATCTTTATGCACCATTCGTTTATCTCCTCCAGTTTCTAAGTGCCGAGAGGTTGCTATATCGCAAACTAGCAATTGCACCGCAATCAGGATAATAAGCGACCATTTTCTTCCCACCTTTTTTCAATCTGCAAAGGGCTTTGTGATCTACCCGGAATGTCAATATGTCTGTGTTGTCTAGAATTTGTGGCTTGTTATCGGGCGGTATCTTTGAGGATAAGTAGCAAGTTAGTTGGGTTATACTGGCTCTAAAGTGAATTATCTTTCCAACTCAAAACTCCGTAAGAGCCAAGCAAGGAGGTAAACTCTTAGGAATGGCTGCCAGCATGTCGCCTCTAGTCATCCTCTAGTGGATGGCCAACGAATGCTCAAGAGATCCAATAATGAATTGGTCCAGGTTCTGTGGTATTTATCTGTTTGATATTTGGTCCCAAACTCTAAAAAGCCTGTCTCTGCTACCTCTTCATCACACCACCCCATATTCGCTTAAGTTGAGACAGAAACTTAAGCGTTAAGAGATTATTTCCCTCCCGTGATAGTGTATGTAACCTACAGTGAGCTGCAATTTCCTGTGGTTGCACAAAACCATAATATTTACCCAAATCCACTTCCTGGGTAGATCCTAGTTTTAAGAGAATTGAGAATGAAAGTTTGGTTGCTGGCATATATATTATTTAGTAGAGGATGGCCAAGATCGGTGAATAATGGGTCCCCGTGATTAGTTTGACGACATACTCTCCTCAAAAAGGTTTCTTTTTAAATGATAAACCCTCTAATGTTGAAGCTAACTTTATTTAAAAAAATAAAAGAAGGAATTCTTTAATTTTTCCGAAGTCTTTGATTTGCAATGAGATAATCGTTAGTTTCAGACTTCAGATTTTGTTTTTATAACTTTAAATTATCAAAGTATAACCTCTTATTACAATTCAGTTCTAAATTAGAGGGTTTAAAAGGAAGTAGAAAAAAAGGAAAAAAACGGTGGGCGAAAAATTACTGATTGCTGGCGAGTAAGTCACAGTCTGTTGATGTTCCTTATGACCGGTAGAGCGCAACTCAAAATTTATATACTTCCTTTTAAATAATAATTTACTTCATCCACTGCGCTCACCACTACATATTCCGCTCTAATTGCCTACAAGTTGGAAGATAGCAATCTTAGTTTACGTATATGTTGTATATCTGCGCGTGTGTAAATATATTTAGTTGGGAGGATGTTGGATTTACACAATATCTTGGGAAAAAAACATTATAGTTACCGAAACTTGGACGAGTCTTGTAGAGTGAAATCCGGAAGTAAAATATTTTAGTCAACTTTATGATTGTTTTTTCCACCTCACACGGTAAATAGTTACTGTATTTTTTTTTATGTAAACATTTCCCAGATATTACCAGATAATAGTAGTAATCAAAAGTATAACATTAAATCTACATCATCGTACTATAATTTCCGCTATAAATCCCCTTCTGTCTTGTTAATTTCTTTTTAAGAAAGTGAAATATAGTTTCTGAAATTATTTCAAAACTATTGTATTGTTTGCAACAACAGCATTTTACAAAGACTGAACTTACAGTTTTTAGAATCACGTCAAATATAAATTTTGTATCCCACCAAATAAAGAATTTTATTGCGAAATAAACGGAAAAATGTATAACCTTCCAATTAAAGCGTCATCTCTTCGTGAATTACACTGTTTTACAAAATGGTAAATCTTAAATTTATGATATAAATATGTTTCTAAATTTCGTGTTTGAAATAACGGTTAGTCAAGTAAATACTATGGAGCGTTAATATTCCAGAACGTTTAGCTGGGTTGTGGTTTATATAGTGGTATAAAGCGACGCTCTGTAAGTGAGAGATACCCAGTTCGAATCCTGCAAAGTAGCTACTTTGAAAAAGTCTATGAGAAAAAATAGACTCAAAAGTTATTTTAGACTTAAAAATCAATTACAAAACTAATCGTTTAAATATAGAATGAAGATAAACATAAAAAAATAAATATTATCTTGATATTTTACCATGGCATCTTTAAACAGGAGATAAAGGTTTGCTTTTGCTGCGTTGTTGTTAAGAAAGAGACGGGGTTAAACCAATCTACGCACATAACAATTGGCTAACAACATCCATATGTTAATATATGCAGACAGACAGACGTTCGTGGTTATTCTGTGCTAATAATAATGATTTCTCTGGCAGCCTACAATCTTTGAACTCGTCTGAATAATCTACGGTATATTAACAACTGCCTGCTAGAGATGGAAAATGCCCCCTCCCTCTAAATGTAATCGTAATGATTACTAATAAAATATTGAAACAATAACTAGTTAGCAATTAAAAACAAAAGAAGAATAAGTTATATACTAAAAGCAACAGATGTAATGTCTCACTTCCTTGATAAATCATGTTTATTTTTAACGTTAAATGGGCCATTGTTAACTTGTCACAAAATGTAACGTTTTAGTAAGCACAAATTAGGCAGATAGTTTACAGCGCATAGTCGAGCAGAGTTGGTATTGTGGCCACGCAAAGCTGTGATGTACTAGGCTAGCTATAGATTCCGAGAGAAATTGTAAGTTGAACTACGAGTATTTGACTCTGTCCAAAAATATCTGATCTGTAGTTGGACGTGTTAAGCTGGAGATAGGAAAAAAAAAATATATATATATATGCTAAGGGAAGGGATTAGCTATGCGTTTAGCGTACTGGACTCCCACGCGTAGGTCCCGGGTTCGAATCCAGCTGCTGACCCTTAGATTTTCTCTTCCTAGGAGCTTCTTACAGCTCACTGTCCGGTGGTGGACAGTGTTGTCTGTAACGAGAGAACACTGTCCGGAGGCCGGCAGGGCACTGAAAAAAGCTCCGGGCGCCAATAACCTTAGATGTTGAGGCGCCTTAAATCATAAAAAAAAAAATATGCATTATCTATCATCATCTTGTTAACTTTAGCCTTATTTCAAGTTAGGTAGGAACACTCATACGGCTGGCTGTTATCGTGTTTTTGTCTAAAGAAGGCCGCGACTGTTCTCCACTTTCTAGTCTTGACCTCCTCTTCTTACAGCGGTAAGAATATCCATTGTTTTCTATCAGTATACTAGTCAAAAGCGCATGTTAAGATAAGGTGCTTCTGGTGTTTTCTTCAGTGTGCCCACCTACTGAATGATCCGAGAGAAAGAGAAAGCGTTTTCCAAAAAATACTTTTTGAGATTCAGGGGTCCTCAAAAGTGGTCTGCTTATCATAAAAAAAAAAAAAAATAACGCTCATACATACATATTTCATAAAAAATTCATAAATAATGCCATCTTTATAACCTGTGATAAAATAATTGAAAGGTTTTTGACCCACTCTTTCCTGTTCATGCTTCTGAAGACGCGCTTATCTTCTATCTACAACTTCTAGGCATTTCTTTGTTCTATTGTGCTGTTGTTTGCATTTGTTTTTGCTCTAGGTTATCTTGAAATAGATGGAAATCTTAAGTTTTCATTTACAGTAAAGAGGGAAGGTAATAAAGTGCTGCAAGTGTTACAAGGAATTGATTCTCACTCTTCTCTCCAGCCGGTTTTGTAAGGTTTCATATTTCACTTAACTACAAAGGAATGGATCTCTGTAAAAATTTCTAATCTAGGTTTGTTACTTAGTGGGCCAGTTTTATTATTATTATTTTACTGCCCGACTTTTCCCCTTTTTCCAAGGGCAAAATTAATATTTGGTTATGAATAATTTTACAATTCCGTTTCTGCTGCTATTCAATTCCATTCTACGTGGTTCTGATCGAAGGTGCTGAAATTGTATTTATTTTAAATTATTATGGCTGAAATTCACTTAATACTATAAATGTTATACAGTTGCAAAAAAAAAAAAAAATTGCCGTTAGTCGTATTAGTATCTTAAAATAAACATTTTTTACGGACTTAAAAAAAAAAAAGTACACCTGTCACTTTAGCTCACCTGCTAACTTCTGCCCTTGCTATAATACCGTTTATTAATTCACAAGGGAGAAAACCTAATTAGCTTGTTTGTAGGCTATAGGAGATAGGTCAAGTGGTGTATTTATCCCCCTGACCGGAAATAATTATTCCACTAGTTCCGGTCCATATAGAATTTAGTATTCATCGAGGGAGGGGAGAAGTTGTATCTGTTTTTTTTTTTTTAATGATTCACCTGTATCATTGGCTTACATATTTAGTCACAGTTAAGTTTTTTTTAATGGCAATAATGTCCTAGTATCGTACCTTCTTTTTTATAACTTGACATTTCTGTTGTTTGAAAAAAAAAATGAAGAGAAAAAAACTAACTGCGTACTCTGGCCGTATTCCAAATCCCGCTGCTTCGTGTCCACAATTTAAATAAAGCACCTTGCGGATGGCCATGGTGTTTGACTGTTAAAAAGAATTATGTCTCTCAAACAAAACAAAAATTATAATAAATTTTTCCCACGAGGAGTTCGAATCCAGCTGCTGGATTTCCTAAAAGCGTTCTTACAGCTAACTGTCCGGTCGTTGATGTCTGTAGCGAGAGAACATTGCCTGAAGGCAGGCAATGAATTTAAGAAAGCTTCGTGCATTTATTGTTGAAATATATTATTGAAATAGTGTGTTGGAAAATGTGCCTTCAACCTTCTCGAAAAAACTTCTATAAGATGTTTTTTAAATTATTACGTATTTACTTTTTTTTCTAAATTTCTTCTTGAAAATTTAAATTGAAGGGGGGGTCGATCGGTGAACACTATTTCAGGGCTCCTCTTTTATATATATGTTAACGTTATTGACCCTTTACTGGTAATGCTTTTATTTTTTTAATTGATGGTAATTTGGTTAAAATTGGTTTTAATACAATTAAGAAAGAATTAGATATTAGCTTTGAGATTTCATCATTAAATTCTTTTGTCGATCCTGATGACAGGCAAAAAAAGAAAGAAACACGTTCGCCTTCAAAAGCTAATGAAACATAATTATACTTTTGAACGTTTTAAATGACGACTAAGATGCAATCAATCAATATATTTATATATGTTTATATCAAGGCAGTTTAGGTTATGCTTCATATAATGTTGAAATTCATTTTAATCAATAGTATGTTTGTTTTATTTTCTTAAATAGATGGACAAAATAATTTAAATAATTTAGAGGTTACCTCTTTCAAAAATTTGGAGTGGTTAGATGTTACCTGGGCCTTATAGACTTTGGAACGAAGAAAATAAATAAAAATTGCATAAGTAGTGAGTTAAATTTTCTGTTAAATTGTGAGCTATGGTTGTTGTATTCTCTGGAATGGCGAGCCGGGTACGTCAAGTAAAGCGACAACAACAGCAGAAATCCATCAGGAACAGCTTTTTAAATCAGGCTCCTCTTTTAGGTTATTTTTTTAAATTATTATTATAAAATAGTTTGTAAATGTTTACCAGTTGTAACCTATTATCAACAGTGATGGCAAGAATGTTTGTACAGAAGGAGGGGATAAATTAATTATCTACAAATCGAGGCTTAGTGGGTTAGTGTTTGGAATTCCACGTGGAAATCGAACTGCTGGTCTGTAGAGTTTCTTTTCTTAGAAGCTTCTTACAGATCACTGTCGAACGTTGATGGACCGTGTTCTCTGGTAAGAGAAGATCAAAGAAGCTAATAGAATCTGCAAAGAAAGAATCAGTTCTGCAGTTGAAATTACGTATGTTACGTAGAATCACTCCAGAGCTGTGTTTCCTAAATTTTATTCTCCCTTTAACTAAATCGCTAAACTCTATGGCCAACATGTGTTTTTAAGTTTTGCGTTATTTATTTGGAACGCAGTAAATTCGAGCATTATACTGCATTTTGTTGTTGTTGTTGACAAAAGTGCTAGTACTTTAGATACCCAACTGGATGAAACGTCAGATCTAATAGCACGTATACAGTAACCAACTTGGAAGCAGACCTATTTCTTTAAAACCTACACCGCAGTGATTGAAAGAAACGTATGGACTTACAGTGTCCCTCCAGTAATTTATATCTTTTTAATAGTAAATAATTAAGTCTAATATCGCCAGAAAACCTGGAAAACCAATGTAGAAAAGGACTTGCTTTCTTCTAGAAGCTATAAAAGTTAGCCATTAATACGGTAATTACAAAGAGGAATCTATTTGTTAAATCTGTAAGATGTTCTATGGCCATCTATCTATTCAGGGATTTCCATTTTGTTTGACCTTTTTTTTCACCTGTGCTCTGCCTTTTTTTCACCTTCTTAAGGTCATCATCAGACGACCTGTAATTTTGAAAGATTTTCAGAAGTGAGCTGTTGTGGAGAAAAAAAAAATTACCAAATAAATAATTGAAGCTTGATCACGAAGTACATTTCAAAACTTAGCCAAGCACTTAGTGAGTGTTCATCCCACTAAACTTTTGCAACCAAAATGAAAGTTCTTTTGGTGGTAACCAGAAATATGCTTTATTAGTTTTAGGACTTTTGACAGCTTTTAACTTAATATGAAACTTTTCCTTTAATAGAAAGAACTTGCAAATTATTTCTGCTGCACTACAAGTACTAAAAATTTCGACATTTTATTAATACATGTAAATTAAATATCTTACGATCATATTATTAATATAACTCTTGTTAGTAATAGTCGTAAAGTTATGACACTACTAAAAAAGGAGTTATTTTTCTGTTTCAATAAAGTTATGAGCAGTTTTGTCTATAAGTTATCTTACGCTTGACATAATATTACTTCTGACCTAATAATAATATTATTTATTTGAGATAAGAGAGACCTGTCGCTGTCAAGAAAATCTTTCTTGAATTATATTTTTTTGTCTGCAATAATTATTAAAATTTAAAGGTCGGTTGATTTATTTAAACTATTATAGACAATCCTTAAAACATTTTGAAGTATGTGCATAAAAGATATTTTAACAAAAATCAGTTTTTAATTGTAATTTTATTAATTCATAATATATATATTAACAAGTTGATGTTATAAGTCCAAAAATAGCCATTATGTTTGGTGGTATGTTAGTTATCCACCTTTCCAGGATCTGTTAAGGTTCCATGCGAATACTATTTCTTTGGATAAGGAGCCGAGTTTTCTATAAGTGCAACTGTGACTTGCAGTAAATTCATTTATCATTTTCTTTATCCGTCTCAGCACGCATGTTTTCTCCTAGTAGCAGTATTGAAAAATCAGCCTTTGATGCTTGGCTGAACGTTTGAAATTAGTCAAAAATGACGAGCTGTTGACGGATAAAATCTACGATATTATTCAGTAATATGGACCCTACCATATTTCCTCTAAATCTTCAAAAAGCCAATTAATCGGAGGCCTCAAAGAAATTGAACATTGATGAGAATAAATTATATTCTGACAGTATCATATAGAGGGTTTTGCTTGATCAGAGTACTGTTCAATTCTGTCCAGTTCTAAAGAGCAGTGAAATTGTGGTGAGCAATTTCGAGGCATGCAGCATCCTAATGGAAGCATACTTCGTGAGTAAATACATTAAAGCGGGGTATCTCGGAGTCATAACATTGAAGTGAACACCTTGGAGTACAAGTACTCTAAGTTACAGTGTTTTCAATCATACTGATTTAACTACTGTAGTTAGTACATCCACTTTTACAGTACACTTTACCGTTTCTTGGTGATAAGTCACCCAGTGGACTTTCAAGTCACTATCGGTGGCTAATTACTAAACGACTCTCAGCATAAGTGAAGAACTAGTCTACTTCGCTCATTTTCTCTTCTCCAAGTTGGTGAAGTCGTCCAGCTTACAGAAGTTTGTGACAGCAGTCCTCTTATTAAGGTGGTAGTTGACGGGTGTTCACTTTGCCTTCCTTCCCAAGCTAATGTGTCCACTCTTAAGGTTGAGAACATTCCTTTTTTCGCAGTAATGTAAATAAAATAGAATCTTATTATAATTTCTTGCAATATATTCATTTTCAACAAAATTAATATATAACAAGACAGCAATCAGGAATCATTCCTCCTCCAGCGATAATAGGCCACAACACTCTCTGTCTCCAAATATCTTCTCATCTTACGCAATATAAATATTTTACAGAAAATATATACTTAAAAAAGTGAAATATCATATGCATACTGGACTACTTTTACTATCCTGTTATAAGATTATATAATATAATTTTTAATATGTATTGCTAATATTTATATATAAGTCTAAACTATAATATTAATTTTCCTAATAACTAGAGGGTTATTATAAAGGATTTTTAGTTTGTCATATCTATATTTATTTTTACATTTATTTTAATTGATTACCACCTGGAAACATAAAATTTTACCATTAAATAATTCAATAATTCAAATTTTATGCATATATATATTATAATTCAAATTAAATGTTTTATGTAACTGGATATCACTAGCACGCAAATTCATTTTTTACAACTTTTCATAAATTCTTTAACGCTTACTTTGTTGCTAAATTGTAGTTTAATCATTTATGCTATGGGGATTATGGGATTACTGCAAGAAAATGTCCAGTTTAATCATCCAGTCACTTTTACAATTTGTGCATACAATATAGTAGCAGCCTTGGCGATAAAAGTTCCTTTCTTTTGAGAAACAAACTTTAATTTTAGTTCAGCCAAATTTAATCAACTTTCACATTAAATGGCATGGACTAGATTATTTATTAAGATCAACAGGTCTTACTTGATAAGCTGTATGAGAAGTCTTGTGCTTTTTCCCCTACCATTTTTGCTGTTGTTTGGAGTATTTTGGAGCGGAAAAAAAATAATAAGAAATAATGAAGCCACCTTTTAGCAACTCAATGGATATCTCATAAAATAACTTATTTATCGATGTAATTCGAATTACAATGTATAATAAACTCCCTGCGGATAAGGGAATTATTTCTTTTATTGGGTGAATAAGTAAATATATTTTACATTTAACCTGTATTCTAAGATTATAAATTCATTAATTCATGTATTACTATTTTCACAATCAGTTTAGTCTGAAAAAGAGTTTAACCTGTAATGAAATCTTTTAATGTAACTAATGATGGATAAAAGTTCGGAACAGGTCATACTTTTGAATAAAGTACTCGTTTGATGATACGAGTAAAATCCCACGATATGTTACTCAACTTTGCAGATCCACCCACCTAATCAACGACTAAACTTTCACTTGAAACTGTTTTATATAAATTATCTAAAAATATTAAATTTAAGCTAAATTTAAACATATTTATGTAAAAATTCCTTTATTATTGTTAGAATATGAATTTAACAATTCCATTTATTGTGTTACAGGGCCTGGGGATGTTTCGCTCCCAGGAGCCCCCTCTCTTCACACTCATTCATCAAAGTTCCCGGTAAGGGTCATTTATTCTTATTGTAAGGTAACATTCCGGTTCATGGCCCTCTACACAAAAACTGTTTTAAATTTTAAACAATGTTTTTATTTTTCTCATTATTCTGTCTTAATGGTATCACCAAACTGGATTTTATCACATTATATTCTAGTTTGAAAAACCACTTGAATAATGAAAACTCAAAAGTTAGAAAAATGTTGTAATTATTATTCATTTTATTTTTGAATAATAATTATTATTATTATTTGAAATATTAACGTTCATAAAACAATTATTTATTATGCATATATGTATATTCTTTCCAGAGGAAGAATAAGTGTGGAATAAATGAAAAAGAAGTAAAGCATAAAGAAATTATTAAAAGTAGTCTCTCTTTTTCTTTTTCCACCTTTGGCATTATTGTGAGAAATTTCCCACATAGTGAACAAGGCAAGCAGGGTTATGTTTTTAGTCAGCTACAAAGTAAAGAACAATGAACATTTCTTTTAAAATTATAATTTTTACTTTTTTTTTAAATCAGTAATTTCAAGAAAATTAAAGTGTTTTAAAGTAAATATTCTGAAAGAAAACTAAGTCTTGTTACAAAAGTCGCGTGATCCATATTTTAAGATTAATTATTTCTAATGTTTTAAGGTTGGCAATGGATATTTATAAAACGGCAGGTATGGTTTTTACTTTTAGTCATTTTTCAAGCTATCTTAAATTAACACTGATTTAGAGAAAACTAATTTGTAAGCTAGGCTCCATCCATAACTTGTGATTGTAGTGTTTTAAAATGACAGAAAACACTAAAGCCACTAATTTCTACCTTAATAACAACAATGACTATATTGTAATTTACCAAACAAAAGTAGCACATTGCCCTCTCTTGTACAAGTGCAGAAAGCGATTGGAGGCCCCTCTTGTGGGAGATAACTTACTCATCACAGTTCTGGCACCCAGGTCTACTTTGTTTGATGATTGGCAACGCAACTAAGCATGGCCATACAGCATATTTACTAATACAAAATAATGGGAGTACATCGAAATCCTGCTTATTTCAGGTCTACAGTTTTCCCTGTCCGACGTGAGCATCTTCAATCCTTAATCTTTTTCTTCTGAATCTAATAACACCATTTTCTCTTATCTCAAGGTTACCTGATCCCTTTCTCGTTATATTCCATCTGGCACGTTCAGACACCTGGAAAAGCTTCAAAAGTGGTCCTCCCTCTGAGCAATTTTGTTTGAAGTATTTCCACCTTTTTTTTTGGCCTACAAATTTGCCTGCAAATTTATTTAACAAATATTTCCTTGTCATTTCTCTAACACGTGCAGCCATCATTCTCGCAATAATCTCATCCCCTGAATAAGACCTTGTCAGTCACCTCTAAAGTCTCAAAATCTCTTTTTGGTTCAGGCGTCAATGCTAAGCTCTTATCTCCAAACTAATCGCTCCTGCAGTTTCTAATACTTGCGTTCGATGATATCAAATACGGTCTAATTAATCTTGAGTAGAGAATCAGCTGTATAACAACAGCTCTCTAAATTTTTCAAACGGAAGTTCTAAATATTCAGAGAAAGAGCTAGTCAGCCATCAGAAAAGATAGTAAAAAAAACATTTATAAAGACTAATTAAAAATTGGAACCAAAATATTAAGAAGTTTTTGTGCAAAGTAATGACTGGATAATTTCTAGACCATACAGACCTCGTCTCCCCCTTAGTGACTCGTCTAACCAGGAAAGTGCGAGCAACTTGTCGTAATCAAACCACACCCACGTTCAAGCTTGCTGAATGTCAGGTTTTACATTTGGCTTGATGGAAGGATGATGTAAAGTAGATTTAAGAATTAATAATTTAGTGCTGTTGGGCTATTTATTGACAAAAGTAATGTTATACATTTTTATTTAAATGATTTGTTTTTATATATTATTTTTTTAAAACATAAATGACATCTTTTATTTGTGTTTTGTGTTTATTTAGATTGAAAGAGAGGTTATAGTTAAAAGAGGTAGTGATAAACAATGCAAAATCCCCAATTTGTCGGAGTATATGCGCCGTGCCAAACCTTCTGTGGCACCAGACGCACCTCCAAAGCAAGTCGCTTGGGTTCATAAGGTAAAAACAATATTATTTGTAACCATAAATTTGTATTGGTTATTCGAAAAAAATCATTGAAGAAAAGTGGTTTGTTTTCCCTCTAAAATTAGTAACTGTAGTTTTCAAAGAGTTCAAAGTGCTGTTGTACATTATAGATATTTCAGATTAAGTATTATTTATTGAATTAAATACGCATAGTAATAGCTGATCATAAACATTATTGTAACTCAATCTTGAGGCAGTACTGTATCCCTGTATGTATACTAAATACTATTAATAATGATAAATTATAGTAATAAATAAATAAATAAATTAGTAATCTAATAAAATGCCTCCTTTCTTACTGAAATCTTATAAAGAACTTGGTGTATAACGCTATTAAAGTCCCTCTTTCTTTTACAGAGAGACACTTGTTCTATGATAATTATGTTTTCATGTTTTATCTAAAATATTTTATTTTTTATTCATATAACAATGAAGTAATAAATTTAAACATCTCTTTTCTGTTATATGTCTTAAATATATAAACACAAAAATAAGTTAGCAACATTTATGACCTACCACACCCAAATGTCACTTTGCATTTTAATTTGACTACAAAATATATTAAGTATATGTTAATTTTACAGACAGAGACGCCAATGTCGCTGATGGATTCCAGTAAAGAGTCTGAACCATCTCCTATTAGGCCGCAATCGAATCATATTGCTGGGTAAGAAGAATTTTATTGTATATACAGCTATTTTTATTTATTTTTGTTAAAAAAAACCAACAGTTAAATTTAAAATGTATGAATTGACTTTAACTTTAAAAGAGATTTTACCGAAAGAAAATGTTAATAAGTAGATAATTATCCTTAAAAATTCTTTAAAAAAGTCTAAATCTTATATCTATTTTATTTTGCTTTATACATAGGGAAGCATCTGGACCTACTACTTCAACTCCTGAGGAAACCGGAAACCGTGGTAGCGGTTTTCCACAAAGAACTTATCAAAGTTTAAAAGATATAATATCTAGTAGATTTAATAATAGCAATAATCCAGCACCCAGTAAATCCAACTGTGCGGATACTTCGATGAGTCCTCAAAGCCAACTGAGGCAGCATGGAGTTTATTTAGCAAATTCAGTTCCTCAACAGCCGCATGTGAGTTCTGTTAAAGGTATTATATATCTAAATGTTAAGGATTAAATTATTATTAAATTAATTAAGCACTGAAAAGGCGCTCTCGAGTGTTTATGGCCTCCAGGTGTTAACGCATACTTCTTTAAATGTTTGCCACAAAGTTGTATTTGTGCAGCTATTTAGATTTTGTCAATTGAAGGTTATATAGTGCATAATTTTGATGCATACCAGAATGATTTATTAACATCACGTTGTACGTAGAGTTCAAGATACAGTCACCACTATTGGCGTTAGTCCAATGATTCGAAATTTGCCCAAAATAGTTTTTTTTTTAGTTCTGTACTATTTAAACTACGGTAAACTGTTAAGGTGTCGTTAAAATAGTTTTATTATATTATAATGTGCAGTATCATTTATTACAAATAAAGACTAGACGTTCTCAGGACACGACTTCTTTTAGAAATATCAGTTTAATATTGTATAAATCAGAGAAACATACCTATGTAGACCATATGTCTGAACTACATCAAATGGAGATTCAAAATTAAGAAATAGATTAAAAAAATAAACAAATATTCTTAGAAAAGTAAATATTGTTCTAGGAAATGCATAATTTGAGACATCCACATCCAACTTCATTAACTCAGCAACAGCAAAATCAACAAATGCTTTGTGGACCTTACCAACCGCAAACACCACAATATAAATATCATCCAATGCAAGGATCATATCAAGGAACTCCTAATCATCATCAACAACAACAACAAGGTTATTCATCTGGGATTATGGAAACACCAGTTTGGAAATCATATGGAAATACAGTCGAACAACATTTACCTCCACCAAATGATGGACCTATCATGAAATGCCAAGTAATTTACATTTTTCTTTCAAGAAATATTTTCTTTACCTTTTATTTGGATATATTATAACAAATCTGGTTTTTCGTTGGATTTACAGAGTACTGAGAATATGTTAGGAGCCGGTTGTAGTGGCATTGAAAATGCTTACCAAGGTAAACAACAGTCTGAACTTGCAGCCTCGGTTGTCAAAAGTTTTAGTCAAGAAAGCATTCCAGCAGGACAGCTCTACAGCATGAACAAGTTTCATTTAGCTGGACCAAGTAACGCGGCTGCTTCGCATCAACCATTTAGGTGTGTATCATTTCTTAAGTAATTATATACTGTGTTGCAACTCTATCTTTCCCAGCAATTAAGGCTTCATTAAAACTAAAATTAGGTCCAAACTTTTCTCTTTTATCATCTCATTAAATAAAATCCAAGTCCAAGGTGGGGAACCCAGTATCTGTGATTAGATAAGTAGATTAAGTTTATTTATTATTAGTATTCTTTTGCCTTGTATTCTTGGAAATAGATTTGAGAAATTTTGATTAGGTTGGTAGGTATGCTTTGGAAGTTAAATCTAGTATTAAGGAGAAGCTTTTAAAGATATTAAGAGAATAGGTTGGTGTTATTCAGCATTAATTGATAACTGATAAATAACAATAATCATAATCATTATTAGTAGTTTGCTATCCATTCCATTTCTAATTCCATTCTGATTACGTTTGTTTAGGCAAGGTGGCCGGAGTCATCAGCAAATTGCAAGAGCAAGCGGTCTAGCGCTTAGTCAGTCTGCTGCAATGAACTGTGCAGAATTAGGCACAGCTTCCTCTAGTGGTCACCAGTATACAACCAAACAGGTGACTGTTCATCCAGTTCCACCAGATCAGGTTGAGGTTAAGCCACCAACCCTACTACCTCCTCCTGCAACCAACGGTTGTAGCAGCAATCAGCAAAATCAACAACCGCCTGTCACAACAGCTACGTCTTCAGTAAATAAAGACCAACTGTCTTCCGCGCCACCTCCTTTAGCTCCAAAACCTCATATTGAGGACGATGATGAAGGTTAGTTCTTTTAATATATTTTTTTTTTTAATCTTAGAATGAAAATTGTGTATAATATTTCCAATTCCAAAACTTTTAGGAGGATTTGTTAAAAGGGGTGCACAGAGTGATTCTGGTAGGGGAAGCACAGTATATTCAAGCGCTAAGACCAGTGAGGATACGACACCTCCAAATGTTGGTAAGTTACTTTACTTACTATATCCTTAATTTAAAAATACCTTAATATTATATGGTATTATTATGTTATTTAATTTTGTTGTTTAAAATATACTTGAATTCCATGAGAGTAGCTAGACGAATAGAATCATGAGAGCTAGCAAATAGGATGTTTCCTCCATCATCATCTATATATTTACTTGAAGTGACTAAAAAATTGAAATTGGAAAAATAGCAAAATATGGTTGCGCAATCAATTTATTTATTCATTAATTTTTTGCTAAAAACTGTCTTAAAAGAAAATGAAGATATTGTAGAAGATGCTTTTAAGCTAATTTTCAAAAAGATAAGTATTTGACCTGAATGGATCTTGCGCTTGAAGAAAATAAATAAAATTAAGACTTTAATTGAGGCTCTAAATAGAAAGCTACTCCCTCCCAAAATGGAATATTGAACAAGTAAATGTGAGAATGTATGAAATTAAAGTGTCAAGTTTCGCAATACTTCATTAGCTGCGTTCATCTGTTACTCTTTGTGGGTTATTATTGTTATTTTAAGTCTTCAGCGAGTAAAATTAATAAAATTTGTCCACAGGTGATCCCGAGTGGGTAGACAGGGTTGAGACAGAACTGCGTAACATACTGTCAGTTCCAAATGCAGAAGGTGGCGCGGTTGGAGATGGTGGTCACGGAAATGGAGCAGCGGGAGGTTCAAGTGAGAGTTTCTCGTCAATGTCTCCACCATTACCTCCGCTGTCACCACAGCCATCAACTGATACCGACAATTATCACCGTCGTAGCAATAGACATAGGTAATTTATTGGTTTTAATTAATAATTAAAGCCTTGAATCAAAGATGAATCAAATTTAAACTTATTGTTACTCACTATCCATTTTGTGTTTTAAAAAAGAAGTTAAATTAATGCGTATTTTTTCAAACGGGAATTTCGTCTTACGATCAGATAGAACGATGTGGACGGAAGCCAATAGCTTACATATTTTATTATAAATTTCTCATAATATAGCATTAAATAAAATCCTCCAAGGCCAAGACCGGTTATCGAAATCATCTAGCTTTGCGGGCTACAATAGTGAACTGTTCTTATCAGCTTAAGAATACGAACTATCGGTGTTAACTCTTAGTCAAAATTTTTAAATTCCAAAGGAATATTTTATCTTAGAGTATTAAAAAAATATGCTAATATTTTCATTATTAATACCGCTTATAAAACAAAACCTGGTAGCGTAATACTACTAGAATGGATTAATATAGTTCGAGACTAGTGCGCTAGCTTTCCATTTTGTACTTTTCAATAAAATGTAATTACTTAGGCAAATTTTTGTTTAAATATTTTATAGAGCGGCTGGTGGAGTTTATGGAAACAAAAGTAACGCAACTAGCTCATTGTGGACTCCCAGAAATAAAGAGAAATCTTCCAGGAACAACCATAAACACAGCAAACTGACCTCCAGTACGTAATTTATTATTCAGTACAACTAAATAGTAATTACTCAGTTTTCGAGCATTTATTTGCTTTAACTTATACATATTGTATAACATTAGTTGTATAAATGTTGAAATACGAACTGAAACTGAGTAAAGGGCTTCATGACTCAAGGCCCATGACAACTGAAGGTCTAATTTTTAAGGATGCTTTTTAGTAAAAAATATTTCCCAAAATAGAAAATCCTCCTTAACTTTGTAGCATATAAACAACTTCATTCTCATCATTTAGTAAGGGAATTTCGAAAACTAATAATACACCTCTCAAAAAAGCTGGAATTCGAAAAAGAAATTTATATCGAACTCTTAAGAAATAGATGATCTCATCAGCATTAAAGAAATACTCAAGATCTCGAGGACTCTAAAAACAAAAGCACTCTAGAGTCCAACATCTCTTGATTTTTAGCAAGGCTAAGGAATCCTATTCAAAATTACTGTACGATGAGCATAAAAAACCGTAATCATCTAAAAAATAAACTGGGACGCAGTCCTGCTGAACTTATTTAAAATGGACATTCAAAGGATTTTTTGTTTTTGTGAATCGCAATTGTAATGGTAAACTCATGTGTTTGTGGGACATGAATAATATGAATTAAAGAAATTCTAGCAGCCTTGAGCGAGCTGCTAAATCGTTATAACGTAGATTTTGTACTTATTTATTGAAAATAATTTGAACAGATTTTGAAAAAGCTTCTTTCAGCAGCCAAAGTTTCTAACACAAGTACTTTTATAGCTAACTTGTGATATTTTTGACCCAAAGTAACTTTTGATTAAACTGTAGAGTGTGACACTCCACACTCTATACATCCTAAAAACTATGGAGTGTGGATCACCCTGAGCATTCAAACTTTATATAAGAACTCATAAAAAATATTTACTTTTTATTATCTTTTCAATTAGATCTTCTATCGAACGCTTTGGAGATAGATTCAATGCTAGAAGAAAATAATTCTAGCGAAGAAGATTTGGAGTATACAGACACAAGAGCTATTAGAAAACAACTGGAAGGCCTCGAGGCTATGTACGCTCAGGTAAATATATATCAAGTAAAAAAAAAATCTAATGTATGTTAGAACCAATAAGTAAATATTTTCAATTCAATCTGTTAGTTAATTCAGCATTTCTGATCGACCGAATTTTTTCAATTTTATAATTTTACAAACATATTAAATTCCTGTACAGGCGATGAGACTGTACATTCACAGAAATAGTACTTTAAAGGAAGCCTGTCCTCTCTCTTGGCCCAAAAGTACCCTTATTTGAATTTTTCTGGATAATTGTTTCTAATAAACGTTTTAGATCAACTTATTCTTGAAATAATTACATCAAGTTCAAAGAACAATAGAGACTTTTTTTTAAAGAAGCAAAGAATTTTAAAGAATTCTTAAAAAATCTCGTTTTCTATCATAAAACTGATATTTCCTTGAAATTAAAATTTAATATCATTGCAAAACTTCCTTGCAAAATGTGTTGTTTTCTCAATTTATTTACAAGTTAATATTTTAATGTAGGTGCTCAAGTTATTAGGAGTAAAAAAGTCAGCCCACGGCCTTTTGGGATCAAGTCGTTACGAAGCAAGTGACCCACGCGTTGCTAAACGTCGTATTTGTGGAAGTGTATCTTCAGTACCAAGTTCTGTTAGTAGTCGCCCAATTAGGGATAAAAGAAGCCAACATCGAGGGAAAGTTAGAGATATAAAGGTAAGTCTTAAGGAGAAGTACATTAATTATTATTATTATTGAAATAGATCTACTGTTAATTTCATTTGGTGATCACGATAAGATTGTAGCTTGTATTTATTTCCTTATTTATTTATTTTTTTGTAGGGTATAAATAAACGATTCCAAAGATTAGAATCACATGTCGTCACGTTAGCAAGAAGTGTGGCACATTTGTCTTCAGAAATGAGAACTCAACACATTATGATGCAGGTAACGTTTTTCATTGTAATTAAAAGTTTCATTCATTCAGTAATAAAAAGACCTGATTGCACCTGCTTTGTAAGACTACCCAATCATATCACGTTGGGCAAGCCTACAAGAGTACTTACATATTAGTTCGAAAAGCTTCCTAGAATGGCAAAGCAGAAGAAAATTTATTGCTTTTCCTATGTAGCTTATTTTTCATTGCCGCTATCAATATTTTAATGTTCACTTTTCTGTAATATTTTGATAAATTCTCTTCCTTTTTCCAGCCCCTTCGATGTTATTCCCTTACTATACAGAGGCATTAATAAATAACAATTTGTATTTAGAAGCGATTATATTTTAATTATTTTCTTCATAAGAATAAAGCATTTTATATTTATGGTATTTTGCGCATACTCTGAAGACTGAACGCTATCATCCTAGGAAGCTTTTGGAAGCCTGAAGGATGTTGAAAGAGAATATTCATCTCTCTATAGAATTTTCCTAGATCTTGAGATTTTTCTTGAAAGGGTTGTTGCAAAATACATGATCTCTTCTGGCACAAATTGGAGGGGCACAATAAAGCCGTCTTGTTCGCAGTGTATCCTATAAAAAACAACCTTCAGTAATTAAGGTTACAGTGTATAAGCACTGCCATCCTAAAGAAGTTCCTGACGAAGAGCGCCAGTCGTACCTGAAACTTAAAACAACAATAGTTGTTCGAGATTTAATAAAGTTCAAGTATTTAATAAATGAACTCATTTTTAAACTAAAATGTTACATTTCTAAATTAGGAAATGGAGATGATGCGTGGCGAATTGGCTGCACTCCGAGTTCAGACCAACCTGCAACAGCAACAGCAGCAACAACAACAGTGTTTTGCGCCCGCACAACTCAACACCACTAAGCAGCCTAACTCTACACCGGAGAAAGTCAAAAGATTGACCAAATTCTTTGGCGATGAACCTCCTCTGTTGCGTCTTTTTCTTAGAAGGCTAGGGTACGAGGTTAGGATTATAATCATTTTAATTCAGTTCATCCAATAAATCATAAATTCTTAAAATGGGATGTGATTAATTTGTCTGAAAAACTATTCGTTTTTCAAAGTTTTCTTTTTAAAAAAAGTTATTTAAGAATTTGATTACCTTTTAATATTATTGCAACTCGTTATCAGTGTAGTACTGTTATATTTTGAGCCTGAAAAGTCTAACTTCATTTAATTAATTTAATGTAGATCTGTATTTTTGATTTGTAACATTTTCTCAGGAATATTTAGATAAGGACACTTCTGGGAAGGGTAAGGCATCCTTTACTTGTAAGTTTCACTTCAGCATTATCTGCATTCTCAGCACTTGTATTGTACTATTAAGAATTAAACTAGTAACGGATAGTTTTGAAATGAGTACGAAAAATCAGCAGTATTGATCTTCATTAAAGTGAAAGCTGAAACTTTTCAGATCGTATTATGTACTTTATTATTATTTAAACCTGGGATTGAGATTGTCTATATTTTTAAAGTTGACTTGAAATGAACTTAACTGACACTTAATTACTTAAATACTTAATTACTAACAAGGTAATACTTGTTTAAATTACCACAGGTGGAAAATAGACGAAGTTCTAGTTAATCGGATTACATGTTGGTCGAAATTTTTAAATTTAAATAATTTTCTTTATTAAAAGTAGGTCTTATTTAGGCCTTTTACTTCAAGTATTATCGATTTGTTATGTTGGCGTGATTATAATATCTTATGATAGCTAGCTACATATGTGGTTCATTGCAATTAAATTATAAATAGGGACTCTCTCGATACATATTCTTTTCACTAGACTGGTTATAGGAGAAAAAATGTGTTCCCACTTTGTGCAGTTCTGCCATGGGAAGAAATGGTTAACCAACGTACATCCTTCAACCTCAGAAAGTCATGTTGAGGACATGAAAGGCGCATCATTCATTAGGAAATATACTTCAGAGGTAGCCGACCAATTAACACTATACTGGGTTGACGCTGGAGATTTAGCGATCATTCAAATAATGCTTAAATGAATTAAGCGCGGCTTCCACATAAATTTGTCGAGTTATCTCTACTGCAGAGAATTACTTTAGTTAAAAACTCGTTCAGAAGGACATTTCAGAGAAGGAAACGGTCTGTTGTAGTTTCAGATTCCAGATCTACAGAATACTAACTCTTAGCGGCCACAATTAAAATTCTGACAAGTTTCAAGAGTCAGTAGCTATAAAAACTCACGCACTTTAAGGGTTCATCGGCATTTGAAACTACCAAAAATCAAATAAAACGAACGACTTAATCTTTTCCTCTTTCATCTCTTTTCTTACTTGAACTTGATTATTTAATTGTCTAATTCCTGCTTTTAACATAATGCAAATGTTTCTATATTATGTTTTAGAAATACGCAAGTTTGTTTGAAAAGGAAAGGATAGGATTACTGGAATTACCATTTATGACAGAGGAAAGGTTACATAAATTGGGTATTCCACTAGGGCCAAGATTAAGAATAATGCAACAAGCACATCTTGCCGCCCCAAATACACTCTGTGTTCTGTAAAAAAAGAAGAATCAGAATAAACAAAAATGCACCATCTTCCTCAGATCTCTTTTTAAACCTAAAGATAGATATTTCTTTATTTTACAAATGTATATTCAAGTAATAAATTATTTAAAGATTTTTTTTTTATAATTAACCAAAATTGATTGATAGTCTGTGCATTTTTCTATTAAAAGATAAAGAAAATAATTCTTTATTAAGATGTAAATACTGTTTTCATATATTATTATACTTGTACATAGTGAAATTTACATTTGTAAAGAAGTTCACCAATGATTTTTTATAAGCCAAATTTTTTAAACCAAAAGAGAACAAAGGAAAAAGATCATTTTGTAAATATATACATTGTGTTCATTCCTTTTTAATTATTTTTACATATATGTATGTCTGTTTTTACTTCAACATTTTTGTAAATAAAAATTCTATTTTAATTGTAAAATATAGACACAAAATAAAAAAATATGATTTTTTTCAGAGTTACTATTTCTGTAAAAATTAACCGTGAAAACACAAAGAGGGTCTGCATGAAAAATTCATACAAAGTGCAATTTTCATACAAAACGTAGCCCTTCCTATTCAAAGAGTATTTTCAAACATTTTTACAAATAAATCAGATTAATTATTACGTACTAACACTATACAAATTGAAAAACTGAAATATTTAAAGATAAGCCTACCCCTATCCATTCCCCAAAAATGCTATAGTAATTTTATTTATTTCTATAAAGTAATTGGAATGTCGTAGATGTATCTAGCCGATAGATCTTGTAGTGCACAATTATGTAAGTGAATGACCATACTGAAAAATGATTTTTTTTTAATTGCTTGATTTATTTGATTTTTGATAGGACCAATTATGCTAACAAAATTACGAGTTGGTAGAATGTTAGTTTATTGCAACTGCACTGTAAGAACGTCAATTTTTATGAATTCAAAAATTAGTTATTTTTCCTAAATTTTTAGGCAACAGTTAAAAGGTTTCATAGATTTTGGATATAACTAATATGTTCTACTAACGTACAGGTGTTAAAACTTATCCTCAGGGATTAAAGATTTTAATAAAGGTGGAGAAGCTGTTAGATTATACTTCATTCAAAAGAATCCTTTCATTAAAGTGATTGCTTATAATAATGTTACTTATGTTGCTTTTTAGTAAAAAAATTCTGAGATACAAGAAAATTTCATTTCATGAATTGTGAAAGTAGTTATTTTTTAATTTTTGTTTTTGTTTTGTTTTTTTGTAAGGTGCAAGAAAGCCAGGTGACAAATAATAAAAACAAGGGTTTTCAATTGTACATTTGTTTTAACCTTCACCAATAGAAGGTTAAACAATTTTAATGTGCCAGTTACTGTACAAAAAACTAAAAAATAATCGTGTCTTTTACCATTAAGTACTTGCAAACTAGCAAATTTGGAGCAAATGAAATTTAGTGCATCAAGGGTTTGTTATAGAAACTATTTATATTAAAATTCTTTCTAGCTTATATTTATAATTAGATAATCATCCCAGTTAATGATACGAATTCTCAATATATCATCAATACGATGATAAGACCGAATTCTGTTTAACACAGCAACAAAATAAATTAGCCAGAACGTTCTCACAAAATGAAGAATATTAAACTACAACAAATAAATAGTAAATAAGGGCAGTTTCTTAATAACGCTTGAGAAACTAAGAAAAGCAAATACTTTGGCATTAAATAAAACTCTGGTATGCAATTGATTTTGTCCATCTGTCGTAATTAAAAGTAATTCAAACTAGGAACATTTTTCTAAAATGCGTTCCTCTTATTTATTAGGTGTCATGAAATCGCCGCATATTTGTTTTTTAGGCGTTTCATTTTAGGACATTTCGTACATGGTTACGTTCATTCTTAAGTGCTATTTTAGTGTTAGTATTTTAGAATGGGTCTATCATCCGTAAATTATTAACCTGGGGTTAAATCATCAATCTGCTGTAATCTGGAGATTAATAAAAGGCGTGACCTGAACAGAAGTTCGAATTTCCTAAAGATTAATTTCAGATTTCTCCGTGATTCACACAAAACCCATTTCAAGTGATTTCTTTGAATTTTTTAGTGCATTCCAGAGGCTCCTAGAAACAGAACATTGGGTTTGAATCCTTCTCGCTCTTCTCGCGTTTTACTTGAACATAGTTTCGATTAAACAGATGGAACAGTTTTTGAAATAAGATGCTTTTTATAAGGAAGAGCTAAGTAAAGGCTATTGTAGAAAGTTATTTCAGAAGGGCTTTGAAGGACGAAGGACTTCACCCATGCCCTAGTCAATGATAAGTCATCTAACAAAAAATTAATTTTGTAATATATAGACTCATAAGCTGAGTGGTTAAAGGCGCGATCTGCCCAACAAGTTGCTTGTGGTGATTCTGGTTCGTTTCCCGGTCGTTTCCTTCATTTTAAAGTATAATATTTAATAATTTATGGTAGACATTACTTTATTCACGACACTTGATACTAGTAACCTTCTTCTACTTTAAAAAAAAAAAAAAAATCCCTGAATTATACATTAATTATACCAAAAACAATAACATTGAAAACATATCAATATAATTAGAATTTTTTAATACATACTTTTATTTTTGTACCAATAGATGACCAGATAACTGCAGAAGGAATTTTAAGATGAAATTAGAATAGTAATAGTAGTATAGAACAGTGTAATATTAAATGTGTAATATTAAATACTTAATCATGCGATAATAATAATTAATATGACTAATTAATATTAACATGATTAATAATAATAACAATAATACTCTTCTAGAATAAAGCACAAAATTTGATAAAACGGATTAATTGGATATAACAAAAAAGAAATAAAGAAGATTTAGAAATGCAAGATTTGGATGTCAATTTTCAGTTATTCGGAGGAAACATCAAACAACTACCCCATGAATGCCGGTTAAATTTCTTAGTTGAAGATAGTTTTAAGCGCCAGAAAAGTAATTCAAAAAATAAAAAACTAAATACCAGTTCCGTCTTTCGTAGACTTAAGTACTTAAATAACTTAACTGAAACAGAATCTTCAGGAAAAAGTGACCAGGTTTCAATTAATGATGTTATTACTACTTATAATAAAACTATTCAGTTAATGGACGATGAATGTAAGGTGAAGAACATCTGTAAGCACAAGTTTCTTCAGTGTAATGTTTGTTCCAATTGTTATTTAAAACTTTCAGAAGATTACAGTAACACTTTCACTTTATTTAATAATTTGAATGGTTTAGCACATAATGGAGATGAAAATGCTGCCGCTATCGTTAACCTTAAGATTTCAAAAGTAACTGAGCTTAGGGTAACAACACACAAAGATAAATTCCTATTTGAAAAAGGTATTGAAGAAAAAAATTTGTCCTGTAACGGAATTCCTGCTACTTCCATAAAATTTTCAACCATTCCAGAGACTGTTTCAGAGTTAGCTTGCTTAAAAATGGGAAGATGCAATGGTTATTTAAAGTATTTGGCCAAACTCCACAGTATTGTTAAAAATATAAAAGATGCAAGAGAATATGTAAAAGAAGAAGAAATGGATGTTGATAGAAAACCATCTTCTGAAAGTACTTTAAATGATATTATGGAATTAGATTATGAATTATTAACTTTTCTGGTGACATATCTGCAGGATTACTCTCACAACAAAACAGGATTATTAATTAATATTTTGGAAAAAATTGACACAATGGAACAGTCTATGATATTAGAATTTTTATTATTTGTTAAGCAGTTTGCTGAAAATATAAAAACAAATTACCCTAAACCATCTGAAGTTCCAGATTTATCTGTTTTGACAGTACTCTATGGACAAATACATTCTTCACCTCATAATCCAAAAAGTATTAAGAATGAGGATTACTATCTCGATGAGGCTTTCGGGTAAGTAATGACAGAATTTTTGTTTTATTTGATAACTTTGAGTAGGAACAAAAATATATTTTTATTTTACTGTAGTAAAAGTGGTTTCATTTCTTCAAACTTTAAATATAATTAAGACTTAAAATGTAATTCAAGAATTCTTCGTTCCATGAGTCTGCTGCGACTAACATAATATTTATTTTCTGAACATCTATGACTGATGCAATTAGGCTTTGCATTAAACTTTACAAATAGCCAAGAAAAACATGATATATGAATCCACATCTAATTCTTCTTGCACCTTTGCTTCAGTGTTTAAATGCCATTCTTTTTAATTTACTTTTTTTGATAAATCTTTATTTAAATTTAAAAGATGTTTGGGTTTTTGTTGATTTATTTTTATTTTACTGCTTGTACAAATATTAATCATGTTAATTGTTTTGTAGCCATTGCCAAGCAGTAGAATCAGTTAAAACGATTGCTTTCATGGGAAAAGGTGAAAACTTGAGTGGTAGCGACTTAAATGTCACATCAGTAGATGATGGTATACTAGAAGATTTCACTGTCAATTACGATTCTTTTAGTAATTATAGCGAAGAATCTAATGCTGATATCATCTTCGATTGCGAAGAAGAACCTATTAGATTACCTCAAATGGTAATTGAGTAAATATTTTTTGTTATAATTTTTCTCTGTTTTATAACATAAATTTGTTGTTTCACCTGAAATCTAATAGTCACACTATTGAGCTTAAGCAGTTATTGTAAAGCAAATAACGTTCTAAATAACGAGAGGAATTGATAATATCGAAGAATTAATAATTCATCAATGAGGGTTTAAAACTTTCTTAAGAGAGGCGAGAACAACAAAATACTAGATAACAAAATGAGTGTTCACTATTGTATTGTAGTAAAACCCTGCTCAGCTCATATTTCATACATTGTGCTTTAGTCTACATGGCCTTCCACCATTTTAGAACATTGGGGTATCATCTAATCAAAAATCATCCATTTTTTCTTTCTTTTTTTTAGGAAAAATTTAGAGCAGAATGTAATAATAACAAAATGAGTAAATAAAATTGTTTTTATTAGAATAAACATATCACATCATACTTGCAAAAGATACAATATAAAAAAATATATAAATACAAATATTAAAAATCATTTCAAAGTCAATAATGATGTTTCGTTGCGTTGCATTCATCAGTGCTCCATAACTAAGAGAGTATTGATATAGTATTTTAGCAAGCCTTAAGATGTTTTGCGGTCAAGCAGCCAAATCTACTTTTGATTAAATGATTTTAATGATTTGCTAGATGCATGGAACAAAAAAATTAGTAAAGTAAAATTAGATGAAAACATTTGTATTCCGGTCGAATTGTGACTTAGCACATAAAGACATCAATCTGGGGCGCGAAAGTTGGGTAACCCTGCTTCTAGGCTTTCAATCACCATTATTAAATTAAAATTCTCAAATAATAATTATAATTATTATTAATAATAATTATTATTCACTATCTCCGTCACGGCAAGATGTCCTGTAGTGCAGGGAACTCTTTATTATATCCTCTTATATATTGGATGCATATGGATCATGTAGCGACGCAAAATAGGTGGTGCTTCTCATATATTATTATATTAAAAATAAATAAAAATAATTATGATTCTAACGTTTTAATATAATTATTTATCGCTTTAACATAATTATCGACAAGAAAATAGAAAATGTTGGGAAGACTTGTGGAACACCTTGTTTCTTCAATATCTCAATCAGGTCTACATGCTTCTTAATTTGACAAATAAATGTACTAGTATAATAATTATGATTATTAGCGTAATAAGGATAACTTCTGTAATACCATTATAAAAACTACTAAATTTCAAAATTCATTTCAATCACTAAATTCCAGAATTTTTTTTTCAGACATGCTTTTTTATAACTTATTCAGATTTAAAAAAACCCAATATTGAACTACTATATAAACTAGCTTTGCGAATGAAATTTGGTATTTCTAAAGAATATATTGAAGCGACAACCACACATCTAATTATTCCTGAAGAATGGCAACCCAAAATATTTCCTTACCAGTATCTCGCTGCAATTGCTCATCAATCTCTTATTGTGACCTTTAAGTGGGTTGAGGATTGCCTTGAAGCGGACAGGATATTTCCAACTGTTAGTACTCTTTAATTAATATTTTTAAAGTAAATCCCGACAATTCCTGAGATTATAAGTGCGCGGAATTTTCTCATGAAATTGCCGGCATTTAGGCAGTGAGTTGTAAAAGGCATTTCAGTAAAGAATAGCTAATTTTCTTATCCATATACATCTCTTTATTGCTTTTCTTTAATCTTTAAATTTTGAATCAAAAGTTTAAAGGTAACCGCTTTACTTTAAAGATGAAAGCCCTTCTGCAGAATCACTAGAGTCCAAATATTATATTCTCGATTACTCTTAACAGACGGTAAAAAATAAAACAAACCTTTTTCAATGCGAACTATTTTTATTTGAGTCAATAATTTACAGACACCATACATACCAAATCTACCAGGAGCTCTTTCTTGCCTCAATAAAGACAGGAAGCCGTTGTTTGAAGAGTACTTCTTGTATATACATTGCCCTGAAGAACTGCAAATAAAAGAACAAAGTCAGGTATTGGTTTTATTAAATAATAATTAGTCAACCAGGCAAGATGAATCTTAACTAAAGGCAGTTTTCGATTTCTATGTATTTTAATTGCCATTGCTCTGAAATTATTTTATGAAAAAACTACATTATAGCATTTAGCTGAGGCTTGTGGCGCAACAGTCGTTTCAGACATCCTAGATCTGTACAGGAGCAGATCTAAGAACAAGAAAACAATTCTCGTTTCGGGAAGATCTCCAAATTCAGATTTATTGTGTAAGTTCCACTTTTTCTTCTTAAGATTTCTGAAACATTTCAGTTTTATTAATGATTTATGTAAGTGTGCTGCTTCTTTATTCACGAAAATTTCGTTCTGGGCTTGTTCTTTAAACTGCCTCATGAGAGCAACTACGAGTACTATGTTTTTTAGTGATGGACCCAAAGAAGTCTACGCCAACCAAGATTTGAATTTTAAGATTTTCCCTCTATCTGGCTCTTCTGTTCTAAGTTTTTCTTTTTACTTGATAAAAGAACTAACAAATACGGGATGTTTGGAGTTGGTTTTATGATTCTAATGATACTATCTAGTTAAAGGAAAAGCACGCATTATTAGTTCAAGATTCAGAACAAGATACATTTCCAAAAGTAAGCATAATAGGTGCCTTCACACCATTTTTGAGTTTTAATTGTCGGTGAAAAACACAAGACTTTTGTTTGACTTTCATCCTTGTATTTTTGTGAATGATTCTTTATATTATTTCGCTGTAACTCATTTTTCTTATTTGATTTCTATTATTTCCCTAGACATTTCTGATGTAATCAATGCTGACACTGAACTGAATTATTCTAACTCCTTTTTAAGTAATAAAGTATTTTCTGAAAATAATATTCTTATATATTTTACAGTGCAGTGCGTTAATCTAGGAATATACCCAGTACATTTAAGTTGGATTCATGACAGCATAATCGAATATCTCGTACAACCATTGGAACACTATTGTTTAATTAATAGTCTCGAAACTAACATTGAATTATTTTTATGATATTTTTAAATAAAAGAATAATTTTATTTTAAGTTACATTAATTTCTTAATTTTAAATTCTATTCAGTTCACATTACTTTAAAGTTTACAAATTAATATCAAACTTAATTTGAGATTGATTAATTTTTTGATCTGCAGTATTGTTAAGCTTTACTAAGAAGTCAATAAAAATACTGGTCAATTCACCCACAGACTTCCTCTTGCTACAGTTCTAACGACCAACAGCATTTTTACGGATGAAAAACCACTTCATAAGGCAATTGGGTAAATCACTATGCCCTCCAACCACGCGTTAGTCAGGAAAGGATACTTATTTTAAAGGGCTCACGGTGCCTTGGAGTCTCCGTTCTCGATGCTGTCATCTCATACCAACCATCTATCCATTTGGGGCGCTTAAAACCTTAGGTTTGACCGAAATAAAGTTTGGCTGTGAGTTCGCTCAATCCTGATAGTTCCATCCAAAACTTTTTTTATGGGTTAGGGTTGAGGAGTCAAATTAGAATTCGTTGTTAGACTGGTCCCTCGAGGGGCGCCAAGATCCGTGAAAAAGTTACTATCCACATTCCCCACAGGGAAAGGTGAATTTGGATGGACAAAAGTTTTAAAAAGTCCAAGTTGTTAGGTTCGTACAGAGATCAGAATGAACACCTGAAAATTAAGGAACAAAACAAAGAGCAGCTAGACCATGAGAATCCCTTAAGGACGCCTTAAAAGAGAGGCCTCAAATAGTGAAAAGAACACAGTTTTTTTAACAAAAACACTATTTTGTCCAAACTGACGTATTCCATGGAACGTTGGATTCTGACAAGAGGGCACAGTGGTCTCTCTAGGGCATAGGAATGTGTAATGAATCACGAGAAATTGAAGATAAAAACAAAACTTGAACTTAACATTCAAATTTAAAATAAAAATAAAAAATTGGCTACTTATTGAATCTACAATAATCAACTTCTAAAACAGTAAAACATCTCCTAAAAAATAAAAATGTTCGTTTTTTTCCAGATTGTAAATATTTTAAATACTTCACATGACGGGATAATTCCTAGGCAACAAGTAACTAAAACAAACTACACTTTCAAAATTATTGAAGTAAAAGATTTTATAAAAGTGGATGTTCACTTAGACAACTCTTAGATCGATTTTTACTAAAATGGATTGCACTATTCCTCTTACAAGGTGACGATCAAATTATCAAGTTATCAGTACTAAATTCCTTTGATTGATAAGTAAATATGAATTTATTAATCTATTCTAAGAAACAAAAATCTTTTTAAAGCATTTATTAAATAATAAATAATTTTTCATTTAGACAAAACACATGAAAGGTTAATCATTTTGTTTTGAACTGAAGAGCTATGAAAAATTATGATTCACATTTTCCTCGAGGTAATATTAACAGTAAAGAAGACCGACATTTATCTCTGACAAGTGTTTCTGATGATAAAGATCCTCTTTCAGTAATGGTAAGAATAGAGAGAAAGGACAAGCCAAATCAAGAGAGCCAAACAATTTCTTCCAATTCTATTTATTCTTTTGGTAAGTAGTGTACATTTTTTAGGCCTAGTATGGGCGACCACTATATTCTATTCATCCCAGAAATCCTATTCATGTGAATGCTTACTTTATTACTTGCTCATAAACTAAAAATTTAAAATTATTCAATACATCTTGTCTTGTGAAAAAGGGCCCACGACAAAGCCAAGATAGAAAAAAAACTGAGCAATCAGCTTCAAAATCCCATCCACAGGGCACCCATATTACGATTTTCACTTATTTTATTAATCCACCATCAGAGATTGATTAATCAGGTGTTAGGAATTTGACTTAAATTATGTCTCAACTATCCATATCTGTCTCGTACAACACTTCTGGCTCACCCAAAACCTCTTATAATATCTATAGAAGCATTACCTACCTTATTCTGAATTATAACTAGAAAATTTTAACCATTGCTCAAAAATTACGGGAGATTCTCGTGAGTCCTGTACACATAAATATCCAACTTCATTAAGTATTAACCTTACTTCTTGGTAAAACCTAAAATATAACAGAAACCTATCCTCCCATTTGGAATGCTTCAATTTGATATTTGGTATTAGTTAAAAAGCCGGTTATTCAATGTTTCTGTGGAAATTATTTTAATAAAAAATAATACTTTTGAAATTATTATTACATTTAATTTGTAAATTCAATAATATTAATAATTAAGCTATATTCATATAGCACTGCTCTACGTAAAGGTAGCAATGTGACGTCAGAATCGTGGATGCTCGGTTCTAGGAGAAGGAAGCTGATTGGTTACGACCTTAGCCGAACAGGTCAATGTCTGAATATCTAAAATTTTGTTAGTTCTAGAAGTGGTATAATGGGTGGTTTTTTCGAGATGGTCCTGGTTAATTTCGCTTTTAAATTGCCAACTCGAGCGCCTGTGGTGTAATAATAGACGTTAAATGGAGTTTATGTGCAGGAAGTGTAGGGTTCTTCTTAGGCACGTTTTAAAAGAAGAATATTAAAGGGGGACTGTGGAACCAGTTCAGCTCCCTTTCAGATTTTTCGTGTGCTTTTAGTGGTAAAAAAGAAATGTGATAAATCCTATGACGTGGACAAATATATTTAACAATTATCTACGAAGATAGAAATGAGTGGACGTCCCAGGACTACGTCCTTCGCTGAGGGTAACAAGCAACCTCCTAATCCTCCATTGGGGGGCATGAAAATAAGTAGTAAGTGCAGTTATTGAACCGAACTTTCTCATGGGTTTAATTTTGTTTGATACTTTTTTTAAAAAAACAGGTTTTAATTTTTACAAAAATGTCTTATTTTATTGTAAATATTACTTAATTTTTTGCGCGTCCTAGTTCTTTACTTATGTTTTCATTTTTCATTTAATTTCAAGAAAATATTCTTTGAAATTTTTTTTAAAAGCTTGCATTTCTCTTTTGTGCCTTTTAGTATGTTCCTATAATTACTGTATTATTATTTCTATCTTTTATTGTATGAAATTGCATGGTCGGGGTTTTCTCTTTTATTCTTCGCAATTAACACCCTTCTTTTCAATAACTTAGTTGTGTGCCTTAATTTTATTATTCTTCATTTAAGGTAATTGCGTTTTACTTTTTGGGACATTTTTACACATTTTCGTTCGTTATCAATTATTTTAATACTTGATTTTTTTTTTAATCGTAATTCCTAAGACTAACCTAAAAAAAAAATGGACCTTAATTTCATGCTAATATTAATCAAATTATTGAAAACTTTTAGACTAAAATTTACTAAGGAGCTAAATCTTTTTTCATTATAAATCTGCGAAGATACGTTCTAATGAGATGGCCGAATTAACTCGCTTTTGCTTTAGCGTTTTGCTTTACACGCTGATGTATCCCAAAAAGGTTCCTATTTTTAATACCAGTTTTTATTTTTTCAGACCGATTTTTTCCACTTTTTAAAAAAGAATAAATAAAAAATACTATCAATGTTTTATGACTAGAATTAAGCAGCTAGTTCTACACAAGTTCTATGTATGTTTTAACCTTTTTGGTAGGTTAAGTTTTAATTGTAGATTGCTGTTGGCTACTTTCTAATTATTTTTCTTCACCACTTGTGTTTATAATATTTATTTTTGTGTCAGTAATAGAACCTATTGT
Organism: Rhodnius prolixus; assembly: GCF_049639745.1. Lineage (NCBI taxonomy): Eukaryota > Metazoa > Arthropoda > Insecta > Hemiptera > Reduviidae > Rhodnius > Rhodnius prolixus. The sequence continues at coordinate 46,561,191 of NW_027411603.1, read as the reverse complement.
TGTAGAATGTTTAATTGAAAGGCTCATGTGGTAAAAAAAAAAAAAATCTTTTTCAGGCTATGAAAGATGGCGTGGGTAGGTGGTGCTCCCTACTAGGTAGTTTGAAGACTAACTCTCCTCATAGGTCGATAATGCAGTTTATTGATTCCCACCCGCCAATTCTCCTAACTGCCCGGACGGATAGGAACATCTCGACATTTTTTTTAATTTTTTTTTTGACATCTGCCTATGAATATCATTTAATTTTATGGAAATTCCGAAATTAATACTTTTTTGTTCCGTTCTTTTAATTAAATTTGACGAATTAAAACATTAAATGATATAACTTTAATTATTATTAATTTCAATGTTAATGCTTAGTATAATTATTGTTTCTCTTTTATGTTTTCATCTGTATATCGCGCATAATTTGCTTTCTAATTTTAATCGATGAGATTTTATTTGGATTTAATCGATGTTCTTTATACATATAAAATAACCTTACTCTTCTATTGCGTTTAATTTGAGACAGATTAAAACGACTCTGGTAGTGATTGTACTGGATAATAATTATTAATAATATAAGTAATTAATTATTTTTTCCTATTTTAGTTAATGAAATGAAATTTTGTTGATTTCAATTGAAATTTGCTGTAAAATCATGTTTAATAATTTTGACTAACTGTTGCTTTAAAAGTATGGTTAATTCATCGGAAACATTTGGTACTTTTCTGATGTTTTTCTGTTTTTACTTTCTATTATTCTCTTCTGAATGGATTAGATGAGATAAGGAGTGGCTTTAAAGCCAAATCTATCCGGACTAGATCTATTATGGTTCCTACAAGTGATAGTGGTTGTTCGTAAAATGTAGTCTCTTAAGTGAACCATTTGTGTAATGAGTTAGCTAGAGAAATTGCCTGCGGGCTCATCGAAATTTCAATTGTCGACTATCCCTGCAGGGTGGGAGAACTCGTGCACTCAAACTATTTTTTTATACTTATTAGTATTTTATCTTTATACTTTTATTGAATTTTCTCAGGATATAAAAGTTAGTGGTCTTCTCTTAGCTATGAAAAGTTTTTTTTTAGGAATTGGTTTGAGAGTTAGTACGATTAATATACCTCAGAACACCTAATTGCAGAATGGCTAAAACTCATTATCCTTCAAGAGAAGCCGTAATTTAGTGATCAGGTCCCTCAACAGAACGCACCAATTAGGTGAATGACTTTTCCATTTTTTTTTAGATTTTTTTAGAAAATGACTCATTTTTTCTTAGGGCCACTTATATTTTTTAATATTCAGATTGCATACGTACAACTATTTTGTACAAAACTTTTATTTATCTTGTCTATAACTTTTATTTTAATAATTTTTACTTGAAAATTTTAATTTTGGACATTTCCAGAGGGGGGGATGTTAGGCTCCCTTGAAAGCAACATTTCAGAACGGTGTATGGTCCTATCGGTTGTGAGTGCTCACTTAATTTTTTTTTTTTTCTACAAATTTGACCTCTTTTTTTTTAACTCAAAAAGAGAGTAATGGTTGGATAAGTTTTCACAGCCTCATTTTATTGGACATGCTCCCGCTCTCAATAATTTAATTTAATTTGGGGTAATAGAGTAATTTAGTCTTTCAGTTGTTGGTTTGCTTTCTCTTACATTTAGAAATTTTAGGGAATGCATTTTATTTAAGTATTGTACAATGAAAACACTAATCGAAAGTTAAAAACAAAATTCTTTTCTTCATTTATTAAATATTTTTTAAATGCACCAATATGACACTAAATTTAATCCAGTAATAAATGTATTACATTTTATCCTAGTTAAATTAGCCCTCCCAGGACTGAACAGCATTTTGGACCTAACACCCTGAGCTCCACCCATCTTTACAACAGTTCAAGAACTCTTTAAAAAAAAAACTCATTTATTTCTACTTCTTAGTATTTAATTTTTTTTTTACTTTTATTAATTTCGATCGATTATTTTTCTTACACCTCTTAATTTGTCTTTTATGTGTATGAAAAATATAACATAAATTTAATTTATAAATTTAAATAATTTTTACTTATTAAGAAGCAAATTTTTCCTGGGTTTATTAAACAAGTACTATTAGTTTTTGTTTTTTTTTATCTTTAAAAATTTGATTATTCACCTACCAAGATTGCTCCCAAATTATAGACCATCAACCTTCCTAAACTACAACGCTAAAATGATTTTGGTTAATACAAATACCTATCTATGAGCCACCAATTTCATACTCTTCTCATACTAAAATTGATCTTACAACTGCAATAAGCCCAGTTTTAATTTCTCTCGTGATAGTAAATTTGTTTTTCTTTAAAAAAAAAAAAAGCGAATCGTGGTGTGGCAAAGGTAGTAATGGTGCGATGCTAGGTCTGAGCTTTAAGTTGGATTAGAGAGAAGTTTCCTGATTCAAATCTTCGCTTACTAAGGACCGACACCTTGTGTTATTGCGTAAGAACTCTATTCAATTTTAAAAAGATGTCATCGCGTCCTTCTTGAGTAGATTGAAGTTAGGATAAATTCGGAGTAAACAGTACTAAGTAAATGAAGACCCATTAGTTTTACCACACGTGTAACCTCACTTCTCTTATCTTTCTCCCCGAGGTAGGATTGGCCTGACTGTATTGGTCCATTGTTTCTCAGATTATTGAAGTAAATTTTTATTATGATGAATTGAATCTCATGATATTTGATAAATGGTTTTACTTCAGGAGTGTGGTTTCTGGAGACCTAAGTTAACGTCGAGCTTATTGAAAATCCTGTCGAATGGTTTATGATTTGGGTCGATTGGATGGTTACCTAATTCATGTGCTGCAAGTTTTTTGGTAATTGTGTGAAGTTTCCTCTACAGCTGCAGTCGGGAGTGTGAACTTAAGGATTCTTTTGGAGAAAGCTCACTTCAAGTCAATTCTTTTTTAATAAACTAATCAAGGTAAACTTAATGCAGAAATGCCTCCGGTTGAGACATAGTTGGAGAAACGCTTTCTTTATACAAAATCCAATTAGTTTTTGCTTATAATCTCTTGTTGTGATCTGGAAAGGTAATTATTAACAAGTAATTGTTAATCAATAACAACAATTAATTGTCACATTGTAGATGTGTTCTGAGCCTTATCCTACTCTCTAAGTGTGGAATACCAAGTGAACTCCACATAGACATTCCGATTGAACAAGAAAAGCCTTGACTTAAGTCACTTGCCTAGCACAAAGAACTTGTACTTAGCTTAAAGTAAATCATTCAAAATTCTGTTGAAGATTAAGAAAAAAACCGCGAAGAATTAATCATTTTCGTATGTCGCAGAATTAATTCATATATAACCTTTTTTTAAAAAAATACTTTTTTATAAACTTATAAAGCAACCCTAAATATTATTTTTTGGTATGTCTCGTAGAGTTTGATCTTTATCTGGGTTTGATTTAATCTCTTCCTTTTTAATTTTTTTTGCTACTAATATGCGCATTGGCTTATTTTGGTGTATGAGTTGAAAGGAGGACATCTCTGATTGTTAAAAATAGGACACTTTAATTAATATCTGATATTAAAATTCAACTTGATCTAAAATTGATATAATTCGCTATTTATATTGGCATAAAAATATCTCCTATTTGTACGACTTAGGTAATCACCAACAAACAAGTAAAATTTCTTGAACTGAGATCAAAAGTCGGGTATCTGGGCCAAGTATCTGTTTCAATTTTTTTCGTTTATCTTTAATTTTCAGCAACATTAGATCTCCTCAGTTAAAAACTGCCTGCAACCTTCTAATGCGTACTATGTTTAAGACAAAGCCTTATTCCAACGTTATTCTGTTCTTTTGCTGGTTTTTTGATGAGAAAAATATTTTGTTCTAAAGTTCGTCTGATTATTCTTGGATGAAACATTCGTTGACTTAGAAGCAGTGACAATTCTAGCCATCTTAGGGTTATTGTGACCAAGTCTCCCCGCTAATATCATACTTGGGGGTAAGATTAGATGTTTTTCGACGTTTAATAGTACAACCAACTTACTTCAAATTTGATAATGTTCTAAATGTTGGATTGAATTTATTTTTTTTATTTTTTGTATTTCCTGATCCTTTAAATACATATCTATTTGTGGTTATCACTTTTAGCACAAATCAATTTATGTAATAGAAGCACTTTAATTGACAATAATAGCTTGTTATTTGTGTTATTGTACAGTCAGTATTGTATTTGAGATGATAATTATTTAATTTTTGTGAATAAATTGTTTCAAATTTATCATTTAATGATATTAAGCTTAATGGATTTTGTAAGATTCATTGCTTTTACTTTTTTAAAATAATTTTCTGAAGCAATTACAACTAATTTTATTTGATAGTTCTGTTGCATTTAATACTGTTCTTTGTTGCACAAAATGAAGTCCAATTTCGTTTTTTAAATTTATTTTTGTGTACACTAGTATTTATCATATTGGGGATATTCTTTCTGACGAATTGGTAATCCTATGGTAGTGTTATAATTTTGAAAAAAAAGAAAAGCAGTTAAAGTTCGCCTTTTACTACTCTTCATCCACTGGAAAATTAATTTTGGGGTCTATTGTTGACACGTAGATATTTTATTAATAGATGCTTAAATTAAAACGAAATTATTGTATTTTTAGATCTTTAATTAAAGAACCCACTTTTATGATTTTTTTTTTTTTTATAAATGTACTTTTTAAAAATTAAATGATGTGTCCAAATGTAGTATGAATAATAATTTTCTGTTGTAGAACACGGTTGGACATGTCTTCTAAACAAAGATTAGAAATGGTGATGCAGTTCAATTTATATTTAATTTTAGAACGTCCCTGAAGATGAAGGTAGTATAAATCTGAAGACTTGGACTGTAAAATATATAAAAAAAACTAGATTGCATCATCATTTCAACGTAAATCTTGTTTTTATGAATCATAACGTTTTTATTAAAACGAATTTCTCCATACCACGGGAGTAGTCTTAATACTCGGCATATCTCTCGATAGTCCACTCATTCGCATTTATAGAACAAAGCCGTCCAGATTGTGACCATTTCAAATGTTTTTCCAGTGGATTCCGTCTTTATAGTACGGGAAAAAAGGTGGGCCCATATTTTTGCCGTCAGTTCTATTCAGTAACAACGAGCCCAATAATTTGGTCTTAGAGAACACCAAATTAAAACTATCAATTGAGGTGCTCAGATAAAATAGTAGCTTAGGGAATGGGATATGTTTTCATTCCTGTTTATCTGCCAACAGAGGTAGATGCTTTTTGTCCCAATAGGGAGTCTCATTTTCCTCAAACTGTATGGCCTTATTGGAATCTGTACCTAATTAGTGACATAGAATGATCCTCATCTAATCATGCACTCGCTTAGTAGAAAACCACCCAAATAGTGTAATTGATTTTCGAATATATTAATTAAATTATTAAGCTGGAACCTACCCTAGCAATTCCCTAGACAGCGTGGGTGATCAGTATGGTTTGAGGGCTGTATACCTCTTATTTCTTAGCGCAGGCAAAATGAATTAAACTAAGGTGTCAAGTAGTTAACGAAATTCGTCTGCAGCGTGCATTTGATCATTTATCCATTAATGTTGATCGTAACTTCCTTTTTTTTATTTCAATCTTTTTAACTAGGTTTTTAAGTAATTTTCGTTGTTTGAATGTTTCATTAATCTTCAACAATTCTCTGTCCACCTCTTTTCTAATATTTTAGTAATAATTAAGATCTAAAGTAGAAAGCTGTCTAGAGTTTAATATAGTAATATCCCTTGTCGACATACATCATCGACATAAAATTAGATGTATGATTCAATCCGAATTTCCTAATGATCTTAACATTTGAAGTCACATTAAATTTTATGGATTTATTAATTATTCAAATATACTATACCAAATTTTAGTAAGTTTAGTGAAATTTATACATAATGCTAATTTTTAGAATAATATTTGTCGCAATGCGGGTTTTATGTATTCGCGCTAAATTATTAGTTTTGTTATTTTCGTTATTAAAAAAATTCAGTGGAAGTAAATTAGATAATATAATTTAAAATATATTTGATGATTTTGGTTTTAAAATGGGGTAACAACAATCGTAAGAACAATCAATTAAATTTAAGTTAAACGTACATAATGTTGCAATAATTAATCAGAATCACAATGTTTCTTCAGAATATTGCCCAGACATACATTGTTCTGCAATAATTGCTTTTCTTTTCGTTAACAAGTCATACTGCATTCTCGGGCCAAAATTTTGTCAATGATTTATGCAGTTATATTTATGAAGTATTCATGTTTTTTTTTTATTGAGATTGCACTGATATCTAGAACAGATATCATCTAGATTAAAAAAAAAAATCTAGATGTCATTCTAAACGTCTTTCATTCATCACTCAAACAATATATTACTTTGATTCCAGGCGTACACCATCCTATCTAGCATCACCTTTACTATCTGACCTCGCCACTATTCGATATTTCTAGGAGTAGCTTCATTACTAATACCAAGACTATGAAAGGTTATTTACATTAGTTCACACCCCATTCAGGTATTATACATGTAATTTTATTCAACATTAGACAGCGGTTTCCACATCTTTCCATGCCGTTGCAGCGAAATCCCTGAAAGGACCGAGTTCAGGCACATTTTGCCAAATGGGATCGTATCGTATCATTATTCAGAATTAATCAGGTCTTGTAGCCCTGAATGAAAACCCGGGTTTTGCCCATTTACCTGTCTAGAACCTTATAAGTGCTTATATTCCAAGGTGATGTTGGGATTTCAGTGAACTTTTCAAAAGGATTCTTCTTGGGAATAGAGTGTGAGCTGTGATGTTAGAAGTCTTGTTACAGAAAAGAGTTAGTTAGCATCATCCTTTAGTCTTTTTGTTTCTGGGGGAATTTCCTAATTAGTTTCAACAAAATGAGGTTCGGTCAGGTAAACCTAATTTATTAACTAACGTTTAAAAACTCAATAAATAGAAAAAAAATCGAAACAAAATAACTAGTGCACTGTTGGAAAGCCGGCAGTATACTGGAAAACATTCCGAGCGCCAGTGACCTCTGATCTAGACGCTGAATTTACGTTTACCCATATAAATAGGGAAAATCGCGAAACATTTAAAAAAAATTGACTTGTTACAATAAGTTTTTATTAAATTAACGTCTTAGAGAAAGTAAAACAATGTTTCTTAGCATTAATAAATGTGATTTCGATAACAATGTAATTATTTGTGCTCTCGTTTTGTATTTACTTGTAACGTAACTTCCTCTCGCCATTTTAATTAGACGTTAACTGTCAACTATCCACATGTGTGCATACATATATTCATTCGTACATAGCTTTTATTATTTTTGCAATTGTATAATAATTGGGGGGGTCTGCATTGTGCAAGACCATGATAGTATCAACTTTTTAATTATTGTTTCGTTTATTTCATTTTTGTAGCAGTTGTGAAGAATTATTTTAATGTTAGAAAATAATTTTGTTTAACGCTAAAATACATAGGAAAACCCAAATCATCATTTAAGAGAACACTGTTATTAGGGGTTAGTTAATTACAAAAATTAAATCCTCCTCAACTGTACCTGTCAATCAATGCTCTTTTCTCAAAGATTTACCCTAAACTTTCTAAACTTAATTTAAACATTTTACACCATTAGTAAGAATAAAATATGTTTGTTTTAAAAATTCACAGTCTTAAGAAAATTATTAGATGGTAACAGTTCTTGATCAGTCGTTTATAAGATAGTATTTCTGAGGAATCTTGAGTTGTGGTCAGTTTAGAAGTAATAAATATTTACGCCATCGTTTCGATCTACTATTAGTTTCTCTTCAGGGCTACAACGAGAGATCTGGTTGGTTACTATTTTATTATGAAGACTCTAAACTTAAAACTAGTTGTAATAATATTTATTTATCATTTTGATTTACCTTTGTGATATCTCGTTTTTTGTTTTTGTAGCGCTGAAGATAAAATTAAATATAGTTCGAAATGTAAAGGTTTTTTTTTTCATTTCTGAAGTGACTGAAACTCATATTCCTCAGAAAAAAATATATTTGAGTTAGGACATGGAAAAATGATTATAGTATGAGGTATTATTATTATCCTGTGTTCTCGAAATGCTAGAGATCTCATATTCCAACTGGTATTATAACGTTGACTGTCTATAAGAGTTACCGGCGGAGCTATGTCATTCGCCTTGACCAACAGATTGGCTAGTTGAATGGACTTGCATGTCGCATGTTGTGGCAATAAGTAATTAATTCTTCAGCTCAAAATTACCTGATTTTTCCAACCACCGCTTCTAACAAGTTTTTTTCCACATCAGCCCAAAATTTGGTATCAGGCATTCCAGCCTTGAAACGTAACTAAAAACTAGTTAGTCCCTCTTCATGTTGTTAGCAGCGAGAAATCTGGACATTATGAGTACAACTACTTGTCACGCCAGGTTTCCAATAACTTTTTATACATAATTAACTGTGTGGTAAATGAATGCTAACCATGGCTGTAAAATCGCCGCGTTTCCGTATTATTTCTTCTACGTCCCCTCCACCTTATAGGAATATTGGCGAAAGTTTTGCCCCGTTACAATAACTAAGTGTCACTCTTCGGTTTAATGATTTTTTTTGCTATTGAGGAGGGTTTTTCTTTTTGTAAATAATTACCCTGTATTGACGAAAAACATTCATAGTTTTAGTGATTTAATTGGTTTCTGTAAGTGCAAAAATTAAAATAATACCATTTTTTAAAGCAGAAACTATTATTTTAATTGTTTTGGACAATTTTTCGTAGTAAATTTCCTAATTATCACGAGTAAACCAGCCTCAAATAAAGACTATCTTTGTTTAATATAAAATCTTTAATGAAAATCGATTTTTTTGGCGCATGTTCTGGGAAGTATATTTCTTTCAAAAGTCCTCTAAGTGTACTGAATCTCTGTTCAACCTAACATTTAGTAAAAAAATTAGAAGTTTAAGAAAAAAAAAGTAAAATAAAACTAATAATAAGGCTTGGAATTGTTTTGTTCAAGATTTATTTTTATTATACAAGAAGTAGTTTATATTTTTAATTTAAATTACTAATTTAATTGAAAACAAAAAAGAAGAATTGAATTTCCTGCATTTTTAAAACTAATAGCCTTGTATTAGTTTAATTAAAAATTTATTTTTCACGTCGCGCAGTTCAACATTCCTTAAACAAACAGCATTTTGTTTTTTATATATATATTTCTTTTCTTTATCTCTTATGTCTTGTTTCACCTAAACTCCTTTAATTAAGTCGTAAAAATGTTTTATTATACTTATGATAAATTCTTGAAAAGACCTCATTTTTTTTTTATTCTTTTATTTTTTATTTTATTTTTTTCTGTTTTCAGTAAAAATATCTTACAGCTCGTGTAGTGATGTGTGGTGATATGTGAAATAAATGATGTCTTTTGTGCGATCTCTTTTTCGTTGTAAAGGTTGTATTCGATTATGTCGTAAGAAACCTCGGTTTACTGTGTTTCCACTAGGTGAGGCAACTAAATATTGTATATATTACTTTAACCTGTTTGAACGTGTAAATTCGATTTTTTTTAACTCTCTTTTCTTTCTCTTGTTTCTTAAGGCACCTTTTTTTCATTTAATATATAATTATTAAATTTAATCAGTTTTTGAGGGCAATCACTTTGGCTAATCACCAAATAAAAAAATCAACTCTTACTGGTCAAATTGACCTTCACAATTTAAGATGAGGTTCGGCTAAAAGCATCTGTAAACTTCCGAAAACACTTAAATAACCTTATCTCCTCTTCGCTTTTGTGCTCTTTTGAACTCTTGGGCACTTGAAATGTTGAGAGTGCATTTCAAATTCTTCTAAATCCTTTTAAAATTCTATGGAACATTTCCAGACTTCTTATTATATGAATTGAAACACGCTATTTTCTTATATTCACAAAATTTGTGAGCTTTTATTAATTTTCTGCTTAAAATTTCTTTCTACTCTTTAAAGTAGATCACCACCTGCTTGTCATTTCTAAATTGCACACAGATAATTAAAAAATAAATAAATGACTAGGCAAGAAAATAACATGAATTTGTAGATGTTCAAGTTTTAATTTACTAAAATCTAAATTCAAAGCGACTAAAGACATTTGAATAAGTAATTTGCTGGAAGGATGTCTAAATCTTTATAAGCTCCAAAATGCATATTCATCATAATTTTTAGAAACATCGGCTCTCTTTAACGAGAACGATTTAAACGATCTAAAATAGATGTGGTCAGGGATGCCGCCCAGTTGAGATTAATCCAAAAAATAAACATCCTTGTACAATAGATTAGTGGCTCTACTTAGAAGGTTGAACTTGATTATCTGAGCTGTTCATTGTGTAAATTGGGAAAAGACGATTTTGATGAATTTTTGTGCACCTTCTGGGGTGCATCATTGTACATACTGTTTTTTGAGGAGGAAGTTAGTTTTTGTTGTGGGATAAAAATGCAAAGCACTTCTTTTATCTGGGTTAGTGTTTATTTTTGTACCAATTTTTGTATTATTCATCTCCATTTTGGATATCTTTGGTGCTTTCATCAAGGGCGCTAAAGAGAAAATTAGTTTTGTTGGTACTTGGAATTTCAAGCGATAAAACACGGCTTCAACAGAATTACAGGAGTAAAAACAAAATCTTATTTAGCTACAAAGACCGTCCAGTTCCCACTGTGGCTTGTTTTGATCTGAATGGACCGTAGTTTGTAGGGTCTTCTTTGAATGAGTAGGCGATTTTTTCGTGGGAGAAGGAAGAGCAGTTCTGTACCAACTACTTCGTGTCGTCAATTAGAGGGTTCTATAGACTGACAGCTCATACTTTTGTGACTCGTTAGAAACAAATCGTGGCGCAAAAGGAAAAAAGTGGATTTACTGGCGATTAAGCGCTCTCCAAGGAACGTGTGCTTTAAAATTTTCCATGATTAGGAAATGGTTAAAGAGGCAATCAGGCTGAAAGGTACTGGGATCCAGGCGTTAGATGCGGTTGTCAAACTATACGTATCAAATAAAAATACATATCCATGACTGGCCTTGAATCTCCCAGCTGATAAGAAGTGCAATATTCACATTAGATACTATAATTATGCAACATTCAATTACAGAAATAATAATAACAACAACAATAAAAATTTGGTGTCTGTCTACACCTACTGGACTTTCACATAATTTACTTATAATTAAATTTGCTTGAAACTCAGTTCAAAGAAGACATTCTAGTTCGTTTTAGTATTTGGGCACTCTGTAAAAATGATGCTATTGAATGGACCGCTTCTCTAGAATCACACATCCGAAAACTGTGACGATTCCAATACTTCCTTGTACAAGGAGGAAGTGCTAGTAAAATGTGCATATATCAGCCATAGTGTGAAGGAGGAGGAAAGAGTGGGGTGGATCCATAAAATGTTAAAACCTGTTCAGTGCCATCTACTGTTAGTTATCTATTTTAAAGTTACCATTTAAGAAGTGTTGCTAGAATTCCAATTTCGGGAAAGATAGGTTAATAGAAATTGTGACCTTAAAAAATAAGATTTTTGATTTTTTTTTGTAAGATGTTCTCAAAAAGTTGTTATTCGACTTTTGCAACATATACTGTCTCTCACTACTTTTGATTCTCCTATTTATACTATTTTATTTTCTTGTTTTATTCTTATAATAGGTTTATATGTTGGTTGTTGCTTGTAACCAGGGGCGCACCCACAATTTTCTGAAGAATAGGAGTTCATTTGAAAGTGAAAATAAATTGTAAAAGGCATTTAGAAATGTTGTGTTTCCAAGTTGGTTAGTTCTAATCAGTATTGAGCTACATACGCGTTACCATAACCGGAGAAATGAAACGTCTTTACATTGGTGTATTTCCTGTCAGCACTTATGAGAAGAAAAACTTTCTCCTTCAGTTCCTTTCCAGGTCCTCATGACTAACTATCTGACAAAACGAAGAGCTACTCCAACTAGAGAGTACCTAGCATATTCCCCGTATCACGTTGGCATATGCTGACTGGCTAATTCTCCCAGAATTTTATCTAAAATAAGGACCAATTTTCCCGATTAGAGAATAATGTGTAAAAGGCAGAAATCGGATGGACTAATGTTTCTATTCAGGTTTAGGATAAGTGCTGTTATCTTGTTGAAGTAGATTTTCCCATGAAGGGTATTTAGTACACAATTATGATTTTCTATAACGTAGTATTTATGAAACTTCTTTTTTGTTTCAATGTATTTTCAGAGGTTTCAACCCCTGCTTGCGTTAATATATTTTGATGACCCAAAAATAACCCGATTCAATAATATAATTTCAAAAATATTCATCCAAAAAAGTTGCGTATATATTGGCACAAATGTTAAGGAAAATCGCTTATAATTCTAATCTTGATTGGTTAAAATTTAAGAGTGACGTAAATGAAAACGTGCTGTCACATAGTTCTTGCCAAAAACGTCATCATCTGGGTTAGATTCTTTCAACTTATATGATTTAAAATTATTGAATATTTAATTTTCTGTTTTTAAAATTCACGTAAGAAAATTGGGACTGAAACACAAAGTGACTTTCTCTTTCAAAAATTGTTAGTGCATTTGTTTTTTTGTTTTTTTTTAGATTGAATTTCTCGAAATATTGATTGCCTTTCGTCAGCATATCTCCAAAACTCGGTATGTTTTGTCTTGCCTTTCTGCAAAATTTCTGTTGTAACTTTTAATCCTGGAGATTCCCTACCTTAGATGGGTAGTTAGGTCATCAAGCTTGAAAGAAACTTGCCAGGCGATGTTCTGAAAATGTTAAAAGAAAACTCAGAAAAGAGATAAATTATATTCAGTAGAATGATTATTCCTCAGACTTTCTATTGGCTGATGATGGAATTTTATCCGAAAAGTGTAAGGTTTGAATTTCCTTCCATGTATTCATTTTAAGCAACGCGTTCACTCACATCACATGAAACACTTTTTACAAATTCTGAGGGCCCCCAAAATTTTTAATTTGGAAATTTGACACTAATCACAATACTTGATTTTTTTTCTCCACTGTAAAAGAAAATAACAATGAATTATACATATTTAAAATCTATATTTCATTATATAATGAAATTCCTTGTTACACTGTTATCTACTCAAATCAGTTTAAATCTCGTTGAACAATATCTAATTAAATAACAGTCGAGGATAAAATTTATCGGAATTTGAAGTAGATTATTTCGTGCATTGTTTTCATTACGTAACTACAATTTATGCAATTAATTATATGTGCATAGTAACAGCAAATTCCTTTAATTAGATATTACTAAAAAAAACTTATGTCAGCATAGTAGGTAAAATTGGATACTTTGATAGAAGAAAGTGTTGACTTATTATTTTTTACTAAAATCGAATGTTAGTGTAGCATCATTGATAAAATCTATTGCCTTAGATTTAAAGCAAGGCCAATATTATTATTTTTTTTCAGTTGTTAACGAACTCTTTAAAAAAAATGTAAAGGAAACTAAAATAGTTGAAATCTGCAATTTCTTTGTCTAATAATCTGAAAGTTGATAGTTGCTCTGAGTCTATCTACATATTGCCTAATTTCTGTTCATTTCCTAATCACGGAAATTCTTTATTACTTTAAAAACCCGATGGTCCAACCATGCTCTAGAGATATTCTGCCCATACCTGTTATATGCACCTTGTATAATTGCCCAGGTAGTTAACGAGACCAAAGTCTCGTTTTTCTTGTTTTTGATTCCTCTATTTCTGTGATAATAGCTAAAAGTTTTTTTGTTTTTTTTGTATGCAGGTCTAATTTCAAGGTGACCTTAAATTTTCACTTCCAACATCTGCTGCGGACATAACTGGGTTTCTCAGCTGCGGAGGCTACTTGACAAATTTTTGTTGTATGCTATTTCTTCGTGGAAAACCAGAAAGTGGTTTGAACTATTCTTTAAGAACAATTTTGACATCAATGACTCCTCTCTACCTTTGGTCGTCTAAGACATGTTAGAACAACTTAATCCATATGATTACTCTCTTCAAATCACTCGTTGTTAATGCTCTGATTCCTCTGCAACGTTTGACAAAGAACCATATGGACACATTTGTTCAAGCGATCCTCATGAAATTGAGATTGGACCAGTTTAAGAGGAGACATAGATGCCAAAATTAGCATGACAGAAGGTAAGCCGCTTTCAGATTGCCCTCTTAAGCAAATTCATCCTGTAAAGGACTCAGCATGAATTTGTTCAGTAACGTCTGACGCTAAGAATACAGTATTATTTATTAAACATGTATAAGAGAATAAGAGGTCTACTTGACATTGCGTATTCCAGGAACTGTAAATTTTCAAAAAGTTTCGCCTAAATCCCAATTTCGATAGAGAATGGTGATAACTATATTTATATGTCGCAACTATTCAACTAATCCATCAATACTAGAGGATGAGAAAAAGGAGAAATATTTTGAAATTTTTTTATCATTTTGTCTTTGCATTATTTATTATTATTATTCTAAATCTAGTACGGGGGAAAGAATTCAATACTTTCTTCGTTATCCAAGGGCTCTATGGGCCTTTTTATAGCTGCCCAAATATAAGATTGGGTGTAACACTTGTTTGATATTCCAGGGCAGGGGCGACATCCTTACCTATGGGCATGCTAAACCCACGTTCTGTTACGTAACTGTAAGTTACTATTATGAACTCCCAGTTTTATATCGGTTTGCCAAGAAATAATCCACTTCTCTCTTCCTGCGGGATTTTGTAGCCCAGCTTTGCTTCATACTGGATTGAAGTATCCCAACAGCGAATCCAGTAATATTTCCTAATAGTTGCTATACAAAAGATGAAGCTCGCTACTTGAGTGGACAAAAACATTTTTGAAATCTTGAACACTATTTCTAATTATTGTACATATGTACTAGAAAAGTTATAGTGCCCTTTGTGATATTAAATTTATTTATCAAATTCCTTCTAGAAACTTTAGTTAGTTCCTTAAAAATTTTGGTTATCTTCAAATAATTTATTATTGTTTAGAAGTGAAAAAAGCGGAAGAAAAAAAAATAAGTTATAAATCTTTCAAGTCTATAACCTTTTTACGCTTCAAAAATATACGTTGTTATTTTGATGCCAAAATCATGAATGCGCAAATTTTCATTTTTAGAATAAGGATTTCTGATACTGAACGTTGTTCTCCTTTTTTTCCTGCTTCTAATTATACGCCAAAAACAATAATTGTTTTAGCATCGTTCCAATGATGATTGATGAGATGATTTTTTTTTTTTGTAAATAATTAATAAATTTCTAAGATCAAAAAAGATTTCTTAGAAAAAAAGTAAAATAAAATATGAACATTGATTCAATTAAATAATTTTATAATTTCCTTTTTATCGGTGTTTTTTGTTTTCCAAATTCGGATTTAGTTAGTTGTGGTATTACTGTCAAGCTTGTTTTATTGGTGAAGGTTACTTGTTCGTTAGATTTACCTAATTTAGGATATATTTTTTTCTTTTTATTGGTGTTGAATGATCATTGTATTGTGTTAGATTTTATTGTAATATCTACAATTGACAGAATAGCTTTAGATGTTAATAATGTGCTACTCGTGAGCAGTATGTGTGAGCAATAGTTTATTAGTATGTGAGAAGTGGATTATGAACAACTAAGTTTAAAAGTGCTAAAACGTAATTTATTTCCACATATAAAATACTTAGCAGATTGTCTTGCAGTATGGGGCCTTGGCCTAGAGGAGCTTCGGTTAGCTACTCCGATATATTCTAGGGTATCCCTCGCCACTAACAATTAATAATAATAATAATGAGCATGTTCTGAGTTTTGTCTTAGTGTAAGTTTAATTCCAAAATTTATTTCCTTACTCCTAAAATGCTGCTGGGCCGCAGTATCCGCAGAGATGTCAATATTCGTTAAAAATGCACTAGCCAGCCAGTTTTCCTCTTGGAACTTGAAGGCTGGAAGAAGGGTGATCATTTCAGGATTTTTTACGCTTTTCAAAATGAACCCTTTCTTTGCCGAAAATTTTATATATCTATAAAATATATATTTTTAGGTTATACATCTGTTTCGTCTCTTTTTCCTGTATAATATTCCTGTAAGTGTTACTGAAAGCATGACGTAAAGCTACTTCAGAACACCCTTCAATATTCTCGAAAAAAAAAAAAACGCACCTCAAAAAGATTGTCTTATCATGAAATGGTGGGGTCCAAGACTAAAATTTAATCCTGCCGTCAAAATTACAGAGAACCCTGCAGTGCAGCATTTCCTATGATTTTTTGTTATTCTTTCAGTTCGTAATTTTTTTTGTTAGATATAGACAAAAATTAATAAATATTTTTGGGTGTTGCAGTGTACTGAAATAAAACTTTAGAGGGAGCACAACTGGATAGGTAGATTGTTTTTGGTTTTTTGGTTTGTCCACTCCTGAACGAAACGGCCAATTTCAGCCAGCTTCTGTAACGCGCTTGGACCACCTCGAAACTTTTTCTATCAAAAGCAGCATCCATCTTACGTCTCTTCTATTGGTCATACGGATCTGATCTCTTCTTGACTAGCTTGATTAAAGACACTTAGAAGCATTGATTCCCTACCCTTATAAGGTTGTGATAGGAGGAAGGGTTGAGTTAAGCAACAATTGGATTGTACTGGGGAAGTTGTTAGTTTTGTTAGGCTCGGATTAAATTTCTATCTAGCATCTTAAGATTTTCATTAATATTAAATATTAGAAGACAATTAAAAACCTAAAAAAAAAATTGTCAATTTAAATTTAATTAATGATCTTAGCGAAATTAATTTTTAATTATAATATCTCTTCAAAAATATTTCTCTTTCTTAAATTGCAAGATAAAATTTCTTTTTAAAAATGCTTCTAATTAAGCTAATATCTGATAAACATTAATTTTTTTTTTTTTTTTTTTTTGCAAGTAAACTTGCCCCCTTTTTAATTCATTTATAGAATGGATTCTATTTTTAAATAAGTTGTTTTTAGAACTTCCTCTCCCCTCTCTCAAGAAGTTTTTGAAATAACTGCAAGAGTGTCGGCTTATTTTGTGTTTTTTAAAATTGTGCGACAATATGTAGTAGCATTAATTTTCAGTTCTTTAAAAAATTATTTTTTTTACTCCCCTTAATTCCTTATTTAGATTTTTTCCTCTTTTTTTTTCCAAAAATTGTGTGTAAATGTTAAATTTTTTTTATTTTAAAATTGGACGAAAAGTATTTAAGTGGACTTTATTAGGTATATATGTTTTGTTTTTTTGTATTAATTTTTTTTTTTTTTTTAACGTATTGAGCAAAAAGAAAAAGGCATCTCTTCTAGAGTGCATGAATGCATGCATGTATTGTTCTATCGTAGTGCATTCTTTCTTGATTCTCTTTTTTCTAGTTTTTAGAAGATTTTTTTTTTAGGCTTTTACTTTCTCTTATCGTTCTTTTTGTCTTGCCTTTTGTTCATTTTATTCTATATTTCATTTCTTTCCAGAGCATTATAAGCGTAACTCTTTTTCTACAACATTTCCAACCATAGGTCCTCTATCTGTTTTTAGCTCTGTGTTTTCCTTTTATTTTCTTTTATTATTATTATTTTTTTATTTTAAAGAAAGTTATATCTTTATTCTTGTTTTTTTTTTAAAAAAAAAAAAAAAAAAAAAAAAAAAAGCTCTACTAACTTGCCCTCATCTCTTTTTTACTTCACCTACATTTTCTACTCACTTTTCCGTTAGTTTGTCTTTGAAAAAAAAAAATTAACTTTTTTCATCTTTTTTTCTTATTATTTATAAAATCAAAATTTGTTTTACTAACTATTGTTTTAGCTTTTTTGTTTCTTTTATTTAAACTCTTTTCAGAATACTATGAGAACTGCCTTACACTGACGTGGCAATTGTTCCCTATAAAAAAGACATTTAAATAAGCATTTTCCTTTTTTTTGCCCCCCAAAAAATATTGTAATTTAGTGCCTATGCTTTTTTACTGGTGATTTCTGTACTTACTGCTTATTGTCAAAAAAACAAAAAAATCTTTATTATATAAAGATTTATCATGTATATTATTTTTAAAAAAAATATATATTAAGGAATTGGGGTTATTTATTTTATGTATATTATGCTCTGAATTTTTATTTTCAGTGGTGTATTTTTATTAAATGCAGTACTTAGTTTATAATTTGAAAGGGTTTTTTTCTTTTTCTTTTTATGTGCGTATGTATTTATTTTGAACCAGAGTTTTTTTTATTTCAAGTTCAATTTTTGGATTATGTTTTGGTTAATGTTTTTTGTTTCGGAGTGAAAAAGAACCAGTTTTATAGTAGGTTTTATTTTGTTTGTTTTCAAAGTATAACTCTGAACATTGGAAGATTCGTTTTTTCATATAATCTCTTATTGTAATGGATTAAAGGAAAGGTACTTTAGGTGTCAATGTTGCAGATTGTCATACTCTGCAAATCTGTAGTAGTTTTTATTATTAACAATTGTAATACCAGTAGGAGTGATTCAGCAATATCTAATCTGACATTGAAAATATTTTGACCATTATAAATATACAATTTAATCCATCATCCTCATGTAATTTCAACAGTTCCTCTTGGTATTAAAGAAAACCTCGTGAAACCATTCAGAACATATGGGAACGTTAAACTCAAGTTTTCTTGGGGTGGTAATAACAAACTGGCTGAAGCATACATGTGCTTATAATCGTTAAACGCCTTGGTTAGCATAGTGCCCAACTTTTCCAACAATTACTATCCTAAGTTGGTGCAAATTTCGCTGAACAGAGCACTTAACTTATCCAATTCCCTTTTGTACTCTCGGGTCGGAATAGTTGGCAGAGAGCGACAAAATAAGCCCGTTTCATCAGCATGGGGAATAAGAAGATCTTCAGTCTTAAATCAACATTATTGTAATTCGTCCGACAAACCTCAGTAACAAAATACGTAATCGGAAACAGATATTTTCAGATACACTTCATAAGATTGTTAATGGTCCCACGGTTAAAAACGTCTCCGTCTTTACAAAAATGATTCCTAGATAAAAGTATCAACAATAATTACTTATAAAGAGGAGTTGCCCATAATTGTTCTCCATTTAGAATGGTTTTAGGTTTTCATCTGAATCTGATAAACCAACAAAATGCCGAATTACTTGTACTTTTTTGATTTGAAAGTTTTAAATTTTCTACTGTAGCCAGTAGAATGAATACGTTTAACTTTGCTCGAATTAATTGCTGAGTCATTGGAACAGAACAAGCTGCCAACATTTCTGTCAAGGAAAATTTAGAAAGCATTGTATCCATTTTGTTTTTTTCTTTTCTTTTGCTGAGCACTTAACTAGCCTGACCTCAGTTTTTTGCTAACTTCATTTGCAGCAACTTTTTTTTTTTTTCTCTCTTGCGCTAATTCATCATCTCGTTCCAATATATGTGATTGTTATATTGCTACCTAGAAGCATGTTGTTAAAGAGAAGTATGAAATGAGGGGAAAACTCTGGCTTAATAAATATGATTATAAGCTATAAGCCTGTCTTTAATGATTATGTGCAGGTAAAGATGGTAACAAGGTGACGACTGTTGTAGCTACACCGGGACAAGGCCCGGATAGGCCATTAGAAGTATCTTATACAGATACTAAGGTAATAGGAAATGGAAGCTTTGGAGTAGTTTATCAAGCTAAATTGTGTGACAACAATGAGATGGTGGCCATCAAGAAAGTATTGCAAGACAAGAGGTTCAAGGTAATATTCTAAACTATAGTTTGCTAAAAGAAAATAAATCTTAAATTTCGATCAGGCACTCATTGGTGATACGAATAAAAAGGTTTTAGTTTTCAATTTGAGTGTTCAGCTACTGGGATTGTGTTTAAAGAAGTTCCATTGGGTTTTTTAAATTTTTAAATCCATCTCATACAATTGCAAATCTGATGTTTTATTGATTTATTTGAATTATTAAAAATTCAGTGTTCATCTACATGTTTTGACCTGCTACAAGAAGAGAGTAGAACGCTTGTAGTCCTTTTATTTTACATTACGTCCAAAATTTCACGGACACTACCAGGAAAGCCTTGAAGCTCCTTGAAACTTTGTTCTATGTGAAATTGAAAATTAAACAACTTCACCGAAACTGAGGATTTAAGTTTTTATTCCAAACCCAAGGATTCACGAGAAATCCAATTGCTTGCAGAAAAATTGCTTTGCAATAATCATTATAGGCAAAGAAAGAAGAAATAAAGACAATACTATGTAGTTATGTGGTAAGTTTTAATTTCCACGATCTGTTCTTTTTAAAAGAGAGGTAGATATGAATATTTCTGGTACTCGAAAATTTAGTTCTCAGTTTTAAAAAACAATAAAATTCAGCATTTTTTTTTCTTTTAAGAAAATTTATTGCTGAAATTAAATGTCGACCATGCTTTCTTGGTTTAAGTATCTAGGAATTATTTTTGGCAGACCTAGAAGGGTGGTAAATCTTCTTTTCTTTTTTTTTTTATATCAAACACTTTTTTTAAAAACAATATAGTGTTCAATACAAATTTATCGCGATACAAAGAATTTCAATTATACATAGACATTATGGCGTGGCCACATCTAATTTCATTTTCTTGGTCAGATTCCGTAACGTCAATGACTTTGAAGTCATAACATTTTGAATATAATAGGAGTGAGGAATAAAGAAAAAACAAAATGAAGGGAAAAGAAATAAAACCCGACGAATGATGAATTTTTTTAATAGTAAATTGCTACACTCCTAAAGTTCTGAATAAAACTCCTGAAGTAGAAAATGAAAAATATGGCTTAATACTTCCCAAAATAAATACCATTAGGCTTTCTGTTTAGAAGTAGAAAAGTTATGTGGTTGATAGAACTTCTGCAGTTTTACTTAGATAGGTCGACTCATGCAATATTTTGCCATATAGATTGTCTGAGTATAAAAAAAGTAGACATGAAACCAAGAGAAAAAGACACACGATTAATCCTACATACCAACGAAAATGTATTTCGTGTCTTCCTCTTACCGTAAAGTGTCAGAATAGTTTGAAATCAATGATTCGACTGTAATTAGAAACTAAAAAATTATTAGCTGTTCTTTTCCTGAGCGTTAACATATTTTTATATTTCATTAAAAAGTATGACTAATTTTCCTTTTAAAATTTAATAAAATAATATGAATCATTACGATGTGTTTTTTATTTGTGAGTCTATATAATTCTGAAATATTATTTGTTTCCAGAATCGAGAACTTCAAATAATGAGGCGATTAGAACATTGTAATATAGTGAAGCTGAAGTATTTCTTCTATTCTAGCGGTGACAAGGTAAGTTTTTATTCAATTTGATTACAATGTTTATAAATTTTAATTATTAAATTATTATAATATTTAATTAATTTCATTTAATAATTAATTTAATATTATTATTTTAAATAATAAATAATTAAGGCGTGTGAATATCTGAGGACATTGACTGGGCCTTATTACAGCTGTCTGCCTGGGCCCCAGACATATGTTAGTTCTCTTGTGACAGCTGATCCTAGTAAGAAATTTCATCTACGTAAGTTTAATGTAGTGAGCAGTAGTTGTGGTGTCTGTTATGTCATACAGTTAAAAATTCGATTACAGTCTGGAAAATTGGTTAAAAAGCTGTGGAATTTATTTTGTTAAAATTTGGAGTATAGAAAGATTAGTTTTATTGGTGTAACTTCAGGCTAGTCTGGCATAAATTAACTGATTTATGCAGGATTCATTTATTTTTAGATGGCATACAGAATTTTGGGAAAGAATTTGAAAAATGAGATTCATTGCTTTCGTACTAGTGCTTACTCGTATCATTTATTGTGTGCTTTAAGGTTAAGTTTGGTTTAATTAATAAATTAATTCAAGAAACCAAGGTTCCAATTTTCATAACATAACTAGTAATACGATTAAAAGAAAATTGATGGCTTCAATTTATTCATTGTTTAAACTCGAGGTATTAATAAACTTCATTTATTTCTCACTCGAGGTATTAATTTGAAAATATCTCGCGAGTTTTTTTTCAGTTATTCGTTAGCTTTTGTATCAATTCTGTACGAGCTAGTGTATTGTTCGTGATTTAGCGTATAAAGGGGATCTTAAAATGAGCGGTTTTCGGTATAGGATGATGTAAGTGCATAACCTACATCGCTTTTAACCTACAGATTTGTTCACCAGTTCTCTACAGCGTAAATAACTTTGTACTTTGCAAAGATCGTTTGATCGTACTTACTTTAATTCTTACCTCTATATATTCGATGACAGATTTTGAGCATTCTATCTAGAGAAAGAAAGTTAATTACACCATCCATATTTTGAGGTTTTCTACTTAAAACTTGACGGTTTTAAGTGCTAGTTTTTATTTTATTTTCAGTTGAAAATTTATTTGAATAACCTTTCTTTTTTCCTCCTATTATTTTCATAATTTTATAAAAATTAAAATACACAAAATAATAAACACTATTCATTTCAGAAAGATGAAGTTTATTTGAACTTAGTGCTTGAGTATATACCAGAAACCGTGTACAAAGTGGCCAGGCATTATAGCAAGTCCAAACAGACCATACCTATTAGTTTTATTAAGGTAAGCTTAAAGAGTTTATTCTAAAATTATTGCACTTAGATCAATTCAATATTGTAATGTGATACCTGAAAAGTAGAGAGAACAAATACAGATTTTTTTTCAAAATGCTGTAAATAATTAAGTGTTTAGAAGTCTGTTCATCATAATCATCTTATATTGTGGTCGTTTTGGTGCTCACAAGTATTGTTTTGGTCAAGCGTAGTCTCTTTTTCGAAAATGTTTTTCGAATCCAATCCTGAATATAAAAGAATATAAGATTAGTATCTATTCTTAATCAGTTTTATTTATTTATGTTTTATCATGAAACCTTCAGCCATCAGATTTTCTTTAATCTTGGTAAAATTGAACAGATAATTTAACTTTTATTGTATCATTTTTATAATTTAAAAAAATATTGAGGTTAAACATGCTCAGTTAAATTAGTAAATTTGAAAAACAAATATCTTTCGTTATAAATGATAAGAGAGGGAAAGGAAGATGATTCAGAAGTCGCCAGTAAAAGCTTTTTTTTCTACCCTACTGCTCGTCTGTATCCAGTTTGTAAATTCCTGGAGGAAACTGGAGATAAACTCTTGAATTATTCATATGGTTTTGTTTTAGATTGGATCCGAATTTGTTTGTAAAATACAATTTTTATTTTCTATTAAATGATTAAGAGTTTAATTAATTGTCCCCACTTTATTATTGCCTTTGACTATAATCTTTTTTGTATTTTTCCTTACAGTTATATATGTACCAGTTAATGAGAAGTCTAGCATACATCCACTCACTGGGAATATGTCATAGAGATATCAAACCACAGAATTTACTTTTACATCCAGAGACTGGTGTACTAAAATTGTGCGACTTTGGTTCAGCCAAACATCTAGTTAAAGGCGAGCCCAACGTATCCTATATTTGCTCTAGGTATTATAGAGCACCGGAGTTAATTTTTGGAGCAATTGATTATACCACCAATATTGGTAAGTACAATATTTTGTAATCCTTTTTATTTTTATTATTATTATTATTATTTTATCGTTAAATATTAAATCGTAAAATTTTTGGAGGATCATATTATGTTTTGTGAGTTGGTTGAAAATAATGATTTTAAAAAAAAGAACATTTCGAGTCAGAACCCTTGTTTTTGTATTCAAGGTGTGCGAGGGTGGGGAATAACGGTGTATATATTTATATTTGCTGGTTGACCCGCTTTTCCAGTGTCTTACTTTTCATTCCACTATTGACTTTCACCTTCTAGATTGAGTCTGGTAAAAACAAGAGTAGGAAAAATTAGTACTCTCGTATACTGTATATTGTAACAGTTCCGTGAACGATAATGATAACCAGTAATATAATATAGAAAATAATAATATAAAAACCAGACAGGTGCAGTTATCAAGGAAAATGTCTTAATGAGGCAAACTTAGGTTTTTTTAAAAATTTAAATTCGAATCTTGTAGTAAACTATTTTTAATTTTACCTTATAGAAAATTTAGAAGAAAAAAAAGAAAGAGCTTTGTAAAATACTAATAAATGCTTAGGCGCCACGATAGCCGAACGGTTAGAGGCAAGACATGTAAAGCTAATATGTATTTGTGGTACTGGGTTCGATTCCCGGTTTTAGGCATTGGATTTTATTTAATGGTTAATAAAAAAAATTTAGTGTTAAGTATGTTTGCTAGTCGCCTTTGTCCACGACACCTAATTGTAGTTGGACGTAAAGCGCGCCTGAAAAAATAGGCAATTACTTTACTTTACTTACTTTTAATGCTACAAATTAATCACTTAAAATTTAAAAAATGTAGGCGTAACTTTAATGGTACAAGTTCAGGTCTGAAATTTTTTCCAGACTTTATTCTGATGTTTTTCTCTGTGATAGCTTAATGTGAAGCCTTAGGGTTTGTTTTTTCTTCCCTGTAAACAAATAATAAACATTGAGAAGAGAAGGAATTACCCTTAGTGGTTCGCGAAATGATGTTCCGAGTCCAGCTGGTGTTCTTTTACGCTCACTGTCTGGTGGTGGTCAAGTTCTGTCTATAAAGAAAGAATTCAGTTGTTCAGAATCCGTCAGTGCACTAGAAAAAGCTTTTGTGTGACAACCTCTGATGTTGACGTGACTTTAATTAAAAATAATAATTCTTATCATCATTGGGGAACATGTTCTTCCCGTGTTAAAGTTGTGGATGTGGATCATTGGAGTTTTCTGTGCCGTCTTCTAGGATTAAAGGAAGGTAGAAGATTGCAGCATCATTGGACGTACCTATAATAATAAGGGTTTTATTTTATCAATTTATACATATAATACATACATCAATATAATCTTTACTAAAAGAACTTTTCACTTATTTTTTTTATACTTTTGACTGTATAAAGTCCGATACTTATTTATTATTCTGTAGCAGTAATATGAAAAATTAAATAATAATAATAATAATGAAAAACATTGCAGATGTGTGGAGCGCTGGCTGTGTGTTAGCAGAACTTTTATTGGGCCAACCAATATTTCCTGGTGATTCTGGTGTTGATCAACTTGTGGAAATCATCAAGGTATTGGGAACACCGACCAGAGAACAAATACGGGAAATGAACCCAAACTATACTGAGTTCAAATTCCCACAAATTAAATCACACCCATGGCAGAAGGTAATGGTAATAATTATATAAATTGTTAAAAGCTTTAACATCCAAAATTTTAACTACAGAGCTTTATGTTGATCTCCTAAGCTTCAGGTTTGTTTTAATTTTCTTGATAATGTTCGTCAATAATTCCAAGTTAATAATAGTAATCATAGGTGTTCTCAGATTTTAAGTTGCAAATTTTTTATTTGATGTGTCTTCTTTTTTTTCAAGAAAAAATGTCCGTTATCTTTTGAGACAAGCAATAATCGTGAAAATATTCATAACAATTTTCTTAAGTTTTCAGCTATATTTTTTTTTGTAAGTTTTATTTGATAAGTTAGCAAAGTAACATGTAAAAGAAAGTCTTCAACGATATAAACTTTAGCCAGAATTACGGTAAGTTTAGTAATTGTTTCTGTGTTGATAATACGAGTATAGTGGATTTTATCCGTCTTAGATAGGATTTTATTAATTATTTCTGATCAGTTTCGGATTTTCATCCATCATGAGAGGTTGATTCCTCAGTTTATTGTTGAGAATTTGACTTCCACTTAAATTTCTGTCGTACCCTACGCTGGTTGATTAAGTGAGAGCTCACTCTGACTTGAAACTGAACACGTTATAATCTTTTGTCATTGTTGTAAGTTTTTATAATAACATTGGAGCCAAGGGTAGGGGGAATAATAGGCAACAAAAATAACTGGAATATTTTCCGCAAGTGTGGGAGAAAAATTGATACTGTATGGTGCTGCAATGAAAGAGGTGAAACTAAGAATTATTCTATAAAGCATGTGGTTTGTGTTTTTAACCATCCTACATTCGTAAAGATAGTTTTATTCGACGGGTATCTAAGTACATTGGCAGAGGTGTGGAGAAATGTGAAGGAAAGAGGTATAGAACAAATTTTCCAAGATTAAAGGTTGATTTTCAGCATAGATTCAATTTTTCTCGTTTCGGCAAACTAAGCGAATATTATCCAAAACTATTACATTCATCTCAAAACTTATTTATTCCAAAAACCACTCTAAAATGAAGTATTTCTTTTTAAAGTGAAAGCTGCAATATGAATAAGCAAGGACAACCTAAAACTTAAAAATTGTATTTACTTAGTATAAAAAAAACACATGAAAGGTAAGTCGCTGTGGTGTGGTTATATTGTTTTGCCTTTATTTTTAGTGGCACTTTTGGTTAATCAAAAATAAGACATTAAAAAATGTATAATTTTTTCTTTTAATTTGACTTCCAAGCTTTTAGAAGTGTTTGTGTTTTCCTTGCAGTTCATGTTGCAGCAAATGTCTGTACACAGCAACGCCACTGATCACCATAAAATTAGAGTAAGTTTACATGTTTGCCTTACCAAATTTTTGTTTGGTACATGGTTGAAAATTTTTACATACAACAGAAATTTTGTTGTTTTAACTGCGTATTGAAGATTTTTTTTTAGATTAAATCATTTCTTTAATATAAATATTTTTTCTACGACCATTTTTTTTTTGTTAATCTTTTTAACTAACGTATTTATTTGTGAATTTGCCGTGATTTTTTTTTTAAAGAACTTTTTGTTTTCTCCGCCAGTAGCAATCGCTGTTATCCACTGCCTCCATCATCTAGTAATCCCCTATTGAAGATATGGGGGAAGCGGATTTGGCACTTCTTTTTGCCTCTAGGTGATTAAACATACGGTGAAATTTTTTCAGAACTCAAATTTCACATGACATCCAGTATCTAGTTACAGACATGTCAAATATTAATAAATAAAAAGAAAAAAACTGCGAGTAAATAAAGTTTTCAGTAAATAAAATCATTGCTGGAACTTTGATCTACTTTCGGTTGCTGAAAAGATGTCGTAAAACGTTTTTTAAGAACACCATGAAAAGTTTTTTATATTACAAACATTAATCGAAAAAGAGTTCATAGGTGCCTTGAAGGCTCTTTTTTAGGCTTTTTAGATTGATCTGTACTTTGATTAATCAAATTTGTGATATTTATTCCTGGTCATTTTATTGGAAATACTGGAAATTACTGGAACCTCTACAAGTGGCGCATTTTTTTATACATTTGGCTCAAAAATGGATTATTTTTTTTCCTTGATTGGTGTCTCTCTATTCCATCAATTGATAAGGATGCTTCTTCTGTACAAATCATTTTTACAGCTTGATTGCTTTTTTTTTCCAGTAACCCCATTTTGTATTTGAAAACAGCGGATGCAACACTGCAAATAAACTTTAATTTTTTTGAACCCTTCTCCTATCTAGTTTGTTTTAAAATGGACGTTGCAGAACAACATGTGATTAGCTCTGTTAATCGGTCTCATTTTATAGATCTCACTGAGAAGATGTCGCATCTTATGCAAGGCTTGTGTTTAATTTCTTAAAGGTTTAAGGTATTCCTGAACACATAATAACGTTATTATAAAGGAAATCTATACGTTTTTTTGATTAATATTTATGGCTGAATGTGTAAAATCCATCAAACAAATTTTATCTCTGGCAATACTTTGGATTCATCTCAATGACTTTTTAAAAGTTAAAATTCATGAAATTATATTAGCAGAATTAATTGGAAAATTATAATTTTACCCTAAAATTAAGAATTTTTTTTTAATCTCCAAAATTTTGTACATAACTCGAAATAATTTTCGCTTAGTTTAAAGTTATATTTCCTTATATTATTAATTATTAAAATTGGTATAACATAGTTTGCTGTTGCCCATTGTTTAATAATTTTGTAGGTGTTTAACGGATGAATTAATTTTTTTGTATTAACATTTATTAACAAAGGCAGTTAATTTACTTATTTCAATAAATTAACATGCATGCCTTGATAAAAATTTGCAAATTAGTCTAAAGGCTGCATAAGACAAGAAATCGGTTTGCTGTTTTACTTCGGATACCTTTAATTCTATGTCCTTTAAGTTAGTTGATTTAAATAAGTTTTAGCTAGTTTAAAATAAGTTATAGTAATTGATGTAAATTGAATAACAGTACTTTAAAGCATTGATAACAGTAGGGAAGTTAAAATTGTAGATTAAAGTACACGACAAACTGCGATTCTCATAATTTGCCCCTTTCTACAAAACCGTTTTCTAAATTGAGGGGCGTTTTAGAAACTAATATTAAAATTAACATCTCACATTTCCCTAAAATATAATCCATTATTATTATTGTTATTTTAATCCATCGCCTGCACGTCATTTTTATTCATCCAGGATGATTTTAATTTTGTCCTGGATAGCCCAATGCCTTTAGGGCTGTAAGTCGAACGTCGGCTGTTTATATTTTGGTCCTAAAGTAGCTTGCTCATGGTGGCTTCTTAGCTTTACACGGTGTAAGTCAACTTGTTCCAATTTAAGTGTGCAATATGAACATAATCCTCTCTCACACAGGACAGGCAACAGAAGCTTTACAAAGAGGAAGTCAAGTTCTGAACTAATTTAAGTGGTATTAATAAAAAAGGTAGATCAAATTTTAATATGGATGAAGGAATGTATGAATGTAATTAATGAATTTAAGTTCATGTGCCAAATAAAGTATAGAGGAGGTCTTTTGGATTAAAGTCCCAAGCTTAAAAAAACATTCAGTGCAGGATTTTCAGTTTCACTGTGAATGAGCTCCCATGTTTCTAATGCTCTTTTTTCTGTTTGATATTGTTTTAAGATTTAAAAAAAGGCCATTTTTGAAGTATTAGTTGCGAGTTATTTGAAGCAAATACAAACTAGTTATGGAAAGCAACATGTTTAGGATTGCAAGGTGAGTTAGGCGCCTCAACTACGAACTTATAGAGGATCAGCATAAAAAAGTTTGATTCTCAATAATACCGTTGCTTTTTATAATAAAAGGAAGGAAAGAAAATCTCTGCTAAATCCTTATCTTTTTAAGAATACCTCCATTCAAAGAATGAGTGAGATCTACGAACCACTCAAAGAATGTTTGAAAGTGCTGGTTAAGAATGTTCTTGACGACTTTTCTAAAAAAGTTTAAAGTTTTCTAAATTCTTCTTCTTTTTTAATGCTGAATTAGTTTTGTTGATATTTTCAATTCTTCGAGAACTACATGATTAAGGTAGCTCCAATTTTATAAAATGGCTATGATTATTGAGTACAATTTTTTTATAAATTCAATCACAATAAAATCCAATTACAAATTTAAGTGTGGTAAAGGAAAATTCCTTTTATATTTTTGCTGTTCAGTTACTTCTAATTTTCATCAAATATTGTCTTCTTCATATTATTCCTCGCATCGATCTATTTCCAATGGCAAACGAAACAAACTTTCAGTGGAACAATATTCCTTGCTAAATTTGCGTATTCCGTAGAATTTTGTGAAAAAATTACGTTTTTATTATGCAGAAATAAATTACTGCATTCATTAAAAAAAATTTAAAAGAGAAGTGTAAATCCAAATAATACAATAGCATTCTGTTGTCTTTGTGTTTTCTAATTTTAAGAAGATTTGTTCGGTTACTATAAAGAAACGATTGTTAAAAATAATCATCTGTCTACCCTACTCAGAAGTTTTAGTTTATTTTGAAGGTATTGATTAACAAACACTGTGGAAAGGAATTTATTTTGAAGGTATTGATTAACAAACACTGTGGAGAGGAAATCCATTTATAAATTATAAGTAAGACACGTTTGAAAACGTCGAAAGTAGTTTAAAAGTGTTATATTGATAGACCTTGTGTCAGGTAATTAAACGCTCACAAAAGAAGTACCTAATTTTGTTAAAAAGTAGAACAATGATTTTAGGTTTAACAAAAAAAAGTTTTAGAAATATTATTGCCGACTGTATGGTAACTCTTCTGAAGTGCACATAGTCAAATTCATTGCATTTTCACTAATTATTTAAACTATGCGCAGGTATTCCGAGCGAGAACTCCTGCTGAGGCCATTGAATTAGTATCTCGTCTACTGGAGTATACGCCTTCTTCGAGGATCTCTCCATTGCAAGCGTGTGCTCATCCATTTTTCGATGAACTTAGAGAGCCAAATACACGACTTCCAAATGGAAGAAGTCTACCTCCGCTATTCAACTTCACCGAGCAAGGTACTTTAAAATTGTATTATTAATTTTTGCTTTGTTTGTCATTGTGACCTGACTGTTTTATGGAGAGGTTTACTGACTGGAAGAAATTTTACCAGTTGTTCGGAATGCAGATAATGATAACTATATTCTAAAAACATATGTTATTCGTTGATGAACATGGGACAAAATTGCCGCAATCCGATTAAGGTTTCTTCCAAGCAGTTAGGAACCATCTCTAATCCCAAAGAATGTGTGGCTGTTTTTTTACCACCATGCCGCGTATTCCATGCGAGGAGTGTTTATGAAGAAGGAAATAATCTGAATATTGGCAGTAATCCATTGTTATTTTCTCTTACTGTTGGCAGTAAAAGCATTGGAAATAAATAAAATTTATAATATATATAAATTACGTAAATTTGATTAAAATGTTAGCCGCGCAGGAGAAAAATAAAAACACGTCTTGTGCATTACAAGGTAGGTGGAGAAGTCTGTTTCTTCATATTAGTGTTTAATAAATGTGAAAAAACGGCAACCAATTTTTCGTATGGAAAACTTCCAAATTTAGAGCCTTTTTTTTTCCAAGAATTTATCTTTTAATTTAAGTAATTAGCTCTTTTTATTTTAAAGACAAGTTTTTGTTTTAATTCTTAGTCATTAAAGTGAACTCTCAGCAGACAGTATTCTTCAAGATGCATGAAATTCGTATCATTCGAATATAATTTCTTAAAGAAAAAAAGTTTTTTATATTCGTGAAGATTTTCGATTTTTGAGTTGTCGCCTGAAATCCATTTCAAGATCTCTTGAGTATGAAAAAGGTAACCTCTACAAGTCCATTGCGGAGGGTGCATATTTATTTAACGTAACACAAAAAACCGAAAATTGCAAAAAATATAACTTTGGCATTTATTTTTATAGGTGCCACTAGAGGTCACGGCAATTAGATTTAGCTCAAAGTCGATAAACTTTATTTATTGTTTTCTCCTCTAAAACGCCGATTTAGTGTATGGGATTCTATCACCTATAGTAAGTAAGTTGTACATTTATGGGGATCAAAAATGTGTTGTCAAAATTCCTAGTTGGAAGAATATACTCCTCAAAAATGTGGCTGTACAGAAGAGCTTATTTTAGTGATCGATTTGGAAGAATTTTATTTCATGGAAGTGTGAGTGCCCAGCAGCCCTAAGATTTCCGTATTTTTCTAGACAGAAGTCGAAGGGTTTCATTTGATTCCGGAAATTTAATTACGTAAATTGCGGTAAGAGGAAGTCCTGTGAGTGTCCATGCTAGAATGTTTTGTAATTACAATTGCATTGTTTACAATTTATATTTTTGTAAAATAATTAATAATTGTTACATTTCGGTAAGTGAAGTGGAATGATTGTTTAATATATGTATTTTTTTTTTTCTTGTTCACAGAGTTGAATATACAGCCTTCATTGAACAGCATACTGTTGCCGAGGTCTTGTAATGCAGGCGGAAGTAGTGGAAGCGTGAGTGGCGGAAGCGGCACGGGAGGGGTTCAAACAGAACCAGTGGGCAACACAGCTACCGGTGAGGCTCAGGTGCACCTCACCAGCGGTGAGGCTACCACCTCGCACAACACTCCTCAGGAGAACATGGCCGCCGAGGCACAGCACAACACTTACCAGCCAAGTAATCTCTTATTCTCATCTCTACCAGATCCATTATCCTAGATTTTTCTTTTTTAAATAATCATTTTTCATTCATGTAGTTTCGATATTTTGATAGCTAAGCAAGATTTACTAAAAAAAGAAGTTTCCTTTCATTTGGAAAAATGAAAATAATGTATTAATTTGCATGTTTTCCTGTATTTCGTTAACATTATTAAATAAAAACTTTACTTTTAAATATAATACAATATTAAAAAATAAACAAGAAAAAAGGCTGAGGTTTAAAAAAAGATTCTTAGATTATTTGAGATATATCGATTAAATAGTTCTCTTTAAATTTTTTATTTTTCATTTATCCTTTACGAGGTGGTCCCATTTTTTTATTCGACAAACTAGATCTTTTTTTCAAAGCAGCTTACGTAGAGGATTAAGATAAAGGCCATTTATAGTTTAACCCATTACCCTTAGCTCTTTACATTAGATTTAAAAATAAGTTTAATTGGTCGTTCTTAACTTCATTATTGAGAGTCCCTGGTTTGAAAAATGTCGAATCTTTTCTAAACTATTAAAACATTTGACCGCTAAAAGAGAATGTCTTAAGTTATGGTACTATTGGAACTGGGCTGCGTTCTGATGCATAACGCTTTTATGATACTGAATTTCAAGTTTGGTGCTAGTGGTGCATCTCTGTACAGAGATATCAAGTATCCATCCACAGCAGACTAGTTCGGATTTGTCTTTTTATAACTATCTTTTTTCTAGTATGTGGAGACGAAATCACTTTTAAATTATTGTGAGATCAGCACAAATACTTCGCACAGAAACGTAGGTTCGTGATTCATAAGAAGTTAGTTGTACAATGCCGAGAGGACCTCGTTGATTATCCAAAACTTTTCATTCAACTGAGTTTAGCTCACTTGGTCGAAGTGAGGTACTCTGATACACCACAGTGGAGAAATGACCTTTGTCTTCAGATACTCGTTCTGTGCGTACTTAAGATGAACTCAAAAGGATACGAAATTTGCATCTTGATCAAATGTTAACAGCTTTCGTTAGGGTGTGTTAGGGATTTTTAGGAGTTATTATCTTTATTTTTCAACCTAAATTCTCAAGAAGCAATGGTTATTGAAGTTGTTGATCTTCCTCTTTCGTCCGTTAATGAAATCTTTCATCAGCCTTTAGTAGTACGGTATGTCTAAATTTCAATGATCACCAAGGCAGCAATCGGTTACAAGTTTCTCCGAGACACTATAACACCTCAAAAAATTCTAACTCGTGTGCGTTTTGATTGTTTTCAGCATAATTTTCTAAATATTGCTGGAGCTCGTGCAGTAAAAGATATATTCTTTTATTCTTATATAGTTTATATATCTTACATAGTTTACCTCGCTGAAATTAACGTAATCAAATTAATTACTTAAGATTTTTTTTATAAAAATTCTTTTTATAAAAAAAATACTTTTATAAAATTATCTACATTTTTGAAATGGAAAAAATGAGTGTTTCCCCCCCCTTTTTTCTTATATATTAAATTTATTTTACCTTTTTGGACTGATCTATTGTTCACTTAATCCGCCTTACTAGAATATTTTTGTGTTTGGCTGTCTCTGTCTCTGCATGTGATTTTGTTTGTAGTTGATACCATTCTATCATTAAAAATTATATCAATAGTTGCGTGATGAACTCTAGTAACTGATATTCATATTTCTAAAAATCATTTTTACGGAAATCTTTTTTTCTAAATGTCTTAAGAGTCCATTTTGTTTATTAGCATGATTTTTTTTCAAATAAAATATTTTAAAGCATGAACAAATTTTATACATTATTGATATTCAAATGAGAGGTTAATGTTTTCTAATCAAATAATTCTACTTTTTCTTTTGCTAATACTTTTAAAATTTTTATTATGCTAAATGATTAATTTATCATAAATGTATTCGCATAGGCTTAAAATAATACTTTTATTACAACTATTTATTGATAATTTTTTTTCTTATATTTTTTGCCTTTTCGGAAATAAATTTGAGTAACAAAATCTGTTGAAAATATGATTTTAGAATAGTACTTATGGTGGATTAAATCGAGGTAACACAAATTTGTGTTCATACTTCTAGGATTTCTGAATTTGTTTCAGCTTCTTCTCTAATTATCCACCTGATCTGCACAAGAGTGAGACGAAAATATTTGTTATTTTTCTAGTGTTGAATTCAAGTAAAAAATTATATTTTATAACTGTCTACACTCCTAGGGGCAAGAATGAATTTATTTTTTACAAGTTTCAGTTGGTTACAAAATTCAGTGAGTGCATTGTGGGAAAAATGGGAATCATTCATTCGTGTTTTCAAGTTAAATCTGTTATTATTTTCTAACAACTTCAAAAGTGTTAAATTACTTACTTTGATGGGTAGGGTACTGAGAAACTACGATACATCAAACGTGAAAATACTTGAAACTCGTTAGTTTCACTTTAGTTCTAAAATATGATAGGAGAAGAAATCAGAATAAAGGATCACCTTAACTACTATTTAAGTCGTGTTTTTTGATAGTTTATTATGTTACTAATTTCGAATTAGTTGCATTCTTTGATAAAGTTTACTAATAACATTTCTGTATTTTATTTTTCGTTTTGAACAATTATGCTAGTTATAGTGCTTGAAAAATCTTTTATATTGCTAAACTTTTCGTCAATGATATTCTTTCTTTCCGTTCTTACATGTACGGTGTTGTGTGGAGATCGTATCTCCAATCTCACATACATCACCGTAAATCTTAAATGCAAACAAATGTTTAACAAAAGTTTTGTAATTCGTGTTTGGTCAAATCAATCAGTTTAAATACAATTTATCTGATTTGAAGTAAAAATAAATAAATTAAACAGCATTAATAATCATTTTGAAGGTTACAGTGACGTCTCTTGCAATCTTCAGGAAAGTTCTCAACAAATCATTTTGATGTACGTAGTAATAATAATAGAATACTGTAAGAATTACATTTAAAATTGACATCTCTCTATAGTTTGTTTAAATTAACCAACAAATTATTAATTAACTTTTGATAAGTTCAGTACAGAATATACTCGTATATGTATGTTTAGAAAGGTTATTTAAAATGAATTAGTGTTGCTTTGTTGATTGTTGCTCTTCAGTTAAAAAAACAGTAATTTTTTTGGTTGTTTTGGAAATATTTATTCCTATTTCAGGCTGACGATCGAAATAAATATTTCCAAAAATGTTGGAAAGAAATTAATGATTTTCAATTGAAGTCTTAAAGTTGCCGAAGGAGCAACAGTTGTGATATTCACAGTGTTCGCTAATACAATCAACTGAAATGATTTACAAATTTTTTTAATATTGATTTTAAACAA
The DNA here is from genome assembly GCF_049639745.1 of Rhodnius prolixus. Lineage (NCBI taxonomy): Eukaryota > Metazoa > Arthropoda > Insecta > Hemiptera > Reduviidae > Rhodnius > Rhodnius prolixus. The sequence goes on along the minus strand of NW_027411603.1, from coordinate 46,526,011 downwards.
ACTCAAATTAAGAGACTCGTCTGGATCTGGTAGAGATAATAGGTATCTCTTTTTCTATTTTTGTACTCTTGTTTATGATTTAATTAAAATTTTTATTTAAGTTTTTTTTTAATATTTATTTTTGGCAGTTTTGTGCTCGTGGCTCAGCGGACACTACTAATAGTAATAGTAGTAGTAGAAGTAGTAACAAGTTAGTTATTTCAGCCATCAGCTTCAAGAACACGCGTTTCTGAAACAATCTTTTCTTCATATTATATTTATGAATTTATTTGTTACATTTTCCTTTATCATGATAATTTGAAAGAATATAGATAAATGGTCCTACGAAAATTGGATACTACTTTTTTGTTATATATGTTAAAAGGGTGAAAAAAGGAAGGAGATAAAGTAACATTTTATTTCATAAAAAGGATTGTTTCAGAAGTAAGTGACATTTTTTCTTTCTTTTAACTTTTATGTGTTAATACATTTTATTTTATTTTAACTTTTTACTTGGAATCGCAGCATGGGGTGGGGTAAAATCGAATATTTTGCAATAGATGCTTCATATTCTTGAACTCTATGTTCAAATTTTCACCCATCGTCAGTGTTAGTTCATCAGGATTATTAGAGATTTGTTTCCACTTCAATCCCTGACCACAAGAGAGAATTTAGTTTAATTAGGTAACCATTTTTGTAAGCGTGAGCGCAATGAAAAACATTAACAACTTTGGGTGGATTACAAAACAAGTCTAAAAAATCTATATGAGAACTTGTACCATCTAAGATTCGCAGTGGATTTAATAAAATGAACAACAACGTTAAGGAGAAACAGTGTGATATACTAAAAACTTGTTTTTAAGGATAAAGCCTAATTTTGGCTGCTATATTTTTTTATCTGTAGCTATACTGTGCTCCATACGCTAAAATGAGTTGGGAAAGTAACCAGCGCATGCACCTATGCACAGGGAAAGTAAACATCAATCGATTTCACCTTGGTTTAAAACAATTCAGAGGCAACCTCATAACATGTATTAGATTCACCTTAGTTTCCTCCTCTGTCTCTGGTACGAAAGAAGACTGATACACGCTCTTTATGTAGAAATACTCCTGAAAGACAGGAATTAGTTACTGTCATCCCCCAGTTTGATGCAGTTATCGTTTTAGACTGGTAACTACCACTGAAGCTCGTAAAAAATTGTGAGCCTACCGTGAACTCTCATTACCTCTTTCTCTCTCTCCCTCAAATAGTACATTTCAGGAAGCTCTACAGACTTAACCAGGACTGACCACTGTTTTTCTTTTTTTTTTAAAAAAATTATTAATATTATTTTATTTTATTTAAGTCGTGTCAACTTTTTATCATTTTGTTTTAAACCCAATTATTTAATAATAGCTTTATTTAAAGCTTCTTTGAATACAGTATAGTTACCTTAACTTTCCTGGCCAAAACGTTTTCTTTTTTAATTCTAAAAAGTTTTCGTTAAGTTTTTGTTTCCTTTATCCAAAATGTAAGATGGAATTTTACCCACTTTCCTTGCAGGCTTCAAATACAGTCGAATAAGTTCGTCCCTCACAAGTGAATAGTTGTGACAGACGTTTTGGAAATCAATGAACAGAAACAAATTGGAAATCAAATTCACTCTACCGGGATGAACTAATCCTTGAAGATGATTGAAAATCTAGAATTGTACATAAGTAAAAAAAATACAAACATTTGTGTCGGATTCATCTGTTTGAATATGTTAATTTTAAATATTAGAATTATTCAATTATAGTTTGTTTTTTAAACAACAAAAAATAATTTGTTTTAACATTTTGCTTTTTACTTTTAATTTTTTTTATTTGCAGATTACCTTTTTTGAATATCCTTTGGCCAAATTCCAAAGATGAACCCCCTTTGGATTTCGGTGGAGTAAAGAGTGTAAACAAGAGATAAGAATTTTTTTTCCCCTAAGTTCGAAAAAATCCTCCAATTAGAAATAGTTATTCTAAGTATTATTAAAAGAAAAAAAATTCTGATTATACTAAATTATAATCAGCTTATCTAATTTTTCGAAGTTTTTAGGGTCGACCAATCGTATTGTATTATCGTATATAACAAACAAACAAAAAACCGACTTTAAACATGTTTTAAAGCGTTGTTATGAAAAAATTGTGTTAAATAAGACATTTTTGTAAATAAAAAAAGTAAAAAAAAAATCGAATTAAATTTTGATGCATTCTTAGTTATATTTTTTCGTTTTAAAATAATGATCATGTTTTTTTATTACTTTTCTTTTTTCATTTTTTTTAAATTAGGAGTTGTCGTTGATTTTTTTTTTAATTCAAATAAGATTTAATAATATAAATTAAATAGCTAATTCCATTACATGTCGCTCGTGTTAAAGTTTCCTCAAATTACAAAAGTTCTCTTCAGTTTTTTAGACTAGTTGATTTCTTCTATATACTAGAATTTTACGGCAAATGATACATCTTTTTAGATTTTGAAATGGCCAAACTTAAGGAAGTTGTAAACTTCAACTTTTATTCGAGAAATTGCATATTTTATAATTTGTTTAATGATTTATGATTGCATTTCTCATAATGGGGTCTTTAAAGAGCCAAAGTAAATATAATTACTATTACTATTTTAAGAAGTTAACTGATTGATTTCTTTAATTGTTCTTCAGGTTCAAATAGACGTGAAGTAGATCTCAATAGGCATCTCTACTTACAATAGGTTCTTAACATTCCTGTTCGGTGTGCTGCTTTAGTTTTTTCGGCAGTTTCTCCGTTATTTTTAATAGAATCAATGCTCTTTTTAAATTAATTATAGTCACACTTATAAAGTTAGATCTTTTCCTTCATCTTCAAACCCCTTGATGCCTTCGCGAAACTAGTTGAACCACCAGCACTTAAGCATTGCTGGACACATGTTGATAAAGAATGTGTTTTAATTCTGCAAGGTGTTTCCCACGTTTACCTATATTGTACTTCTTAGACTAATATAATGAAAGTAAGCCTCTAAGTAGTTATATAACTATTAATTCACCTTTGAGAAAATCTTGAAAAACTGAAAGAACTGTTATTCCTTCTTTCCGTTTACTCTCTTTCTCCTTAAATTAGAAATTTTTAGTAAGACATCGATTTATACCTCGTTATTACTATGTAAATATTGGGAATTAATAGTGTACCGTTAGAACTACATTTAAGCCTAACCACGTCCCGTCAAAATTAAATGCCCCTGATCACATATTCATGGAAAATGTTACGAATAAAATATTTATGGCTACTTGCTATAAGTGTAAACACTTTCAAAGAGAATTGTTGATATCGTTTTCGATAAAATCTCAAAAATTTGAAAGTAAAAAAGTTTCGGTTCTTTCCTTCCGATTTAGGGTTTTTAAATGCAAACTTTTCATCGAAATTTATTGCAATACCCAAGCTAAATTTGAAGTTCAAACTTTTTATTATACAGTCCATTCTGGAGAGGAAGCGAATTATGCTGTATGTATAATATATAGATAACAAGAATATTCAGTAGAAAGTTAGCGGACTCTGCCATTATTCTTTGTTATGTTTAATATTATTGAAGTCAGAAGTATTTTGATTTTACACCTATTTCATCAGGGGTACTTGGTCCATACAAATGGAGAATTTTGGTTATACTTTATAAATATAAATAATAAATCAATATTTTATTTCCATTTATCAACAATCTATCGTATAAAGGTTCGATTTGATAAACTAAACGAATAAATGTTCATCCCATTAAGCGAACAAATACGTTAAAAAAGGTTTTATAAATAAATAAAACCTACGGTGCGACAAGTAAATTGTATCAATCTTCTGGTTGAGAGCGACTGTTCGGTTCAAAGTAAATAGCTTTTCTTTATTGTAGAATAGTACATAAACTTATTTATTTTTGTCTTAAACGCAAAATATTATGTAAGTTTGATACAACATTTTCCAGATGAATCTAACCATTTCAATGTTACGTCGTACAAAGTAACTTATTGTATGCACAGTTAAACTACTTTTCACTATGTTCCAATAAAAGTGTTTATAAATAAGATACAGAAATTTTGACGCGACCATAAACCTCGTCTTTTTCACAGGTGTAAAAAGAATAGGGAAGAGTGCTTTAGGGGATGTAATTATAAGAACTGTTTATTTGAATAGTAGATCTGATGCGCGATCCCTAAAATTCCCTTTCAGAGGAACTGTGATCCTTTTGGTTCTCTTTATACCTTTTGATTTTAAGAATATGTTTCAAAATACGGCCGTTAAAATATCCACGTCCTTGTTTTAGTACGTGTATTATTTTTTTTTTAATTATTTAATCAAAATTTACTCTTGTTTTATGTATATGTGCAGGTAGTTGAATGAACATAGTAAGTGCTTTCAACGAGAACAGCAAAAATGTTTGATGAAGCGAAGCAAATCCATAAAAACTAAAATAAAACCAAAAAAAAAAATGATAAAAACAAAAATTGCATTTCTGTAAAATGCAGCGCCATTATTGTACAACCCAAAACTCATTTCCTTTGCTTATCTTCTTAAAAGAGAGAGAGAGAAAAAAAAAATTATAAAAACTCATTTTAAAGGGAGAAAAAGTATACATACAAAATAATAAATTTTAATCTTAAATTTGATTAACAGTGTAAAAAAAAAAATCAATTTATCAAATAGAATTGTTATGGGGGTAATGGAGATATGAAGAAAAACATCAGAAATTTATCATTAATTCATTTTTATGTTTTACTAAGTTTTAATTGTATTTGTACCATACATCTTGTGATGTAACCATTTTTTTCCTTCTTTTTATTATAAGAACTATAATATTTATGAAATTAAACTTATTTTGTTTTCTTTTAGAATTACATATTCGATAAAATAAAGTGAAACAAAAATGAATAATTTTGAATTGAATAAATAACCACGGCTCAATATACTTGGTCCACGGTTGTATGGAGAATTTTGGTTATACTTTATAAATATAAATAATAAATCAATATTTTATTTTCATTTATTGTATATTATAGTTTTCAGAGAGCTAGTTTAATTTACACACTCACACACAGAAAAAGAAAGAAAGAGAGAAACTATCTTTAAAAAAAGAAAAGTAGGATCTATAACAGATTTAATTTCTCTTCCGTCCTCTTTGGCCCATTCGTGATAGAAGCTTGCAAAATAAATCACAATTAAAAGGAAGAAGGCATTTAGGCTTATAACAAAATGAATGCAAAAAAAATTCTCAGGTAAAAAAACAAAAAAAATACTCCTTTCACTATTTTTATTATGTTTTGAAATAGCTGGAGAAAAAAGTATAGGGGCAAATTTCTCTTACGATTTCCGAGCTTTTTTCCCCGCTGGTAACCGAAGGTAGGATTTAGACCTATATAGGAAAAAACTATCTTCAACCAAATGCGCAAAAAAATCGCCCTGTGTTCAGTCCTGAAATGGGAAGTTCAGAACCTCTAACTCAACCTTATTCAACAGTTAGTTAACAGAAGCAACGATCTAAAGTGATACGAACAATTATCTTGACCGTCTTTTACATTCCTTCCCATCCGATCTTCATTTTCTCTCTGTGAATTACTGCAGCCTTGCACTTCGCATCCTTGAATCGTATTTGCGTTAGAGTGTGATGATAAAATACGCGATAGGTCATCGGCAACTACATCTGCCTTCATCTATCGTGTCCACCTCTTTGAATCAAACCTTTTTCTGCAACAAAATCATTAGCAATATTACAAATAAATGAGTAATGAAGATCATATCATATAAAGCAATCTAATAGATCTGTTCCATCAAGCGTTTTGCTATTAGTTTCCAAAAGGAATTAAAGTTACAATGCGAATCCCATATATTTTATAAAACTTTTCGAAAGCTACAGATTTATTCCATAATATGTGTTTGGATGGAGGAGATAGCGATTTTACTTAGGACGGCAATTATTTATTCCCATTTCGGGATTAGAGTTTATTAATTTCTAATCCTGTTTTAAGACATATCAGCAAGTTTTTATGTTTTCCAGGACCTTAATCAACCATTGTATTAATTACACTGAAACTGATAAGAAGTTAAATTTCCCTTCAAATCACTTGCGATTAATTTATAGTGATTTATTTTCTGAAGTCACACTATTCTGCTAACACCGACACGTAGTTTTGAGGATTCAGACAAATTAAAACCTAATTAATAAATAAGTTTTTTTAAAAAGGATGTATTTGAACTTTTTACGATTTTTTCAATTTCTTTTTGTCCGATCTCCCAAAAAAGCAAGATATTTAGAGAGAGTGCGTGAACAGATATCAAAGAACTAAATGTTCCTCTTTCTTTCTTCTCTAGAGAGTGTATGTAAAGAAATAAAACTTAGATTAAAAGTAAATATGTAATTGCAATAAATTTAATTGCAATTACTTAAACTTCACACACACATTTTGAATACTGAGGAATAATTAAATTGTAGTCTTTTATTTTGTTTAATAAAGTATAACTATAAGCTTAAAATGTAACTTTGATGTGTAATTTTTTTTTAAAAAAAGGTAATAATAAAGTTCGCTTTTAGATTGTTAAAAGTCTAACTTTCTCAGTGTGATATGAATTAACGGCTTAATGATAAAAAATATTGAATGATATATATAATTAAAATAAATTTCATAACAGAAGAGAGAAAGAAGAAAAAAGTAATCAAGTTGGCAGTGTTTCTTAAGTTATTACTTTTAGCACAGAATAATATTAGAAAAAAAACGAGAATCCAGGCAAAAACAAAATATGCTTAGAGGTTTTATTAATGCTATGTATATGAGTGTACATATATTTTTTTTTTTTGTATATAATTATTATTATCTATGTTGTGTGTTTATTATTATTTTTAACATTCAAACAAAAAAAGATTGACAAAAAAGTAATGTAACATTTTAATAATTATGAGGTTGAATTTGTGTACACGCAGATACATACTATGTTATTATAAAAGTGCTCTATTATAAAGGTGAAAATGATCAATTTTCAATATTTGCATTTTGCATTGTCATTAAAAATGAAGTAAATTAAACATATCTCCCCCGTCCGCGCAACATAGTTTTCTTTTAATTTTCTGTTATTTCTCGCAGTGTTTTAAAATATTTTACCACCTTAAGCAGATTCCTACATACACCTATTTTGAGGTAATGTTTTGCTTTTGATATAACTTTTTAAAATATAATTTGAAATTTTTTTTGGGGATTGTGTGCAAAAAACAAACTACTAGTTTTTATAATAATGTACAAAATAGTGTAATTTTAAAACCTAAAAGAAAAAAATGATATACACAATGATATACACGAATTTAACGAATATTTATTACCTGTAAAAAAAAAAAACTAATGAAAATAAATAAAAAATTATTAATATTACTTACTCAATGCTCTGCTTTATGAAATCTAATTAAGTTTTTTTTTTAGTTCATACACAAAATCGAAAGTTGCAATGGTTTCACGATTCTAAATTAGGAGAGAAAAATATTTACCTTGTAATGCAGGTCCTAGAGATTCACTTAATAAGGAAAGCTCAGTTCCACTAATAATCAACCCTTAATAACTATCTCTTTAGTTTTATCATTTACCTCAAAATTGGAAAAACTTATTGAAGTAAGTTAATAAAAATAAATTAATTAAATTATTTTATATAACGTTTAATTTTTTTGATGCTCTTATGAAATCTCATGAAATCGTTAAAAAAATTAAAAAAATATTTAAAAAAAATCGTGTATTCTCTTTAGTTGGTATAAATCTAATACGGTTGGCCTCTCAGTACACTAGAGCATTGACTGTTTTTCAGAAGTATAGCTGTCCTGGAAGAAGCCCTTTTTTCTGTTTTGATTGTTTTTCTTGGTCGTTTTTCCTTCAACTCCTGTTTTAAACAGTGCAATAAACACACTTAATAGCCCAGTTGTGGTTTTGTCTTTACCCCGTGAGAATTTCCAAAAATTATGGTTATCAAATTTCCAGGCGACAAAACTCGTGCACTTTTCACACGCAGTCTTCCATTACCACATCATGAACTTAAAATCAATGGTTTCCAATGAATGGTGACCTCAACTTGCCGTCCTTCCGGAACGCCCTCTTTTTTATGTGAATCTGCGGCCACGATTAAACTCATTTATCGTGAAATAAATTAGTTTTCAATGAAGGTGCAGAGTCCGCATGAATTTCTAATTCAGTTTTTTTATTGTCTTTCTTTCTTAGGAGCCACTTTTACTTAATCCATTAACCGTTGATGGACAGTGTTGTTTGTAAACGTCCTGAGGCTCCCAGGAGTATACTAAAAAAAGGCTCCCGGCGCAAATGACCTCAGATGTTTGCGGCTAGACTGAAAATTACTGTCCTAGGATCAACTTTTTTCATAGTAGATTCGCATGATCTATATTTTAAATAAAAAAGTTTCGTATTAATAAAAATATTGTAGGTGTGATTTAAAAGTACGCCAGCTGCCAGAAGTAGAGTAACCTTCACAGAAAGGGCCGACCCTACAAGACTTTAGCTTATTAGGTAATTCGAATGTTTAGAATTTATTTCTTTAAATAGTGCGCGATTTAAAAAAGGGGATTCTTAACTTACTCGATAAAATCATGGGTTTTCGCATTTGATTTATTATGTATTTTATACACTAAGGTTAGCCTTTTCATTAAACGTAGATCCATTATCCATCCCTGTTTTATCTTACATGTAATATTGTTGTATACACTTAATAAATCAAGCAAGAGGCAATTTCATCCTTGACGGGGTTTCAAATTGCCCGCCCTAAATTCTAAGAACTCCGCCAGCGAAATGAAAATATACGTATGGGAATTCAAATCAGAATTCGTCCTTTTTCACTGCAATTACCATAAAGATATTTTACTCGAAACCCTTTCTTTGTTTGCTTCCTAAGAAGCAAGGACTCTCCCTGTTACACAATCAGTGCTTAACTTGATTTTTTTCCCGGCCGAGGAAAGAAAATGTGATTAATACCATTGCTGGGTTCTCCAGGAAAATTTAGGAAAGCTCATGTCCTTGTTTCTTGGCATTTAAGCTTATTTTTCATATCCTGTCAAACCTCGGAGGATTTAGATTTAAATTTTTCTGTAAAGATCCAAATTTATTTGGATTAATTCAGCTTTTTCTGTACAGTACTGGCAAATCTTTTATCCAAGCTATGCAAGATGCAATTATTTTCTCATTTTGTCGATTTCCAAAAAAATAAATAAATGGTAAGTGAAAAAAAAAATTATAATTTTTTCTGCGTTTTATCTTTCTCTCTGAAATAAATACAAATTTACTTAAATACAATAACAAAACTTTAAAAAAATCACTGAGGCCAATCATTTAGCTGACACAAATTAGTATATTTTAAAAATTGAAAACTTGAGTAAATTTTTTTGAATGAAATAAAATTAAATTAAAAACTATACAATATATGTATAGAATTGTCTGTTTTGATTAGAATTTCAGATTTAATAGAAAGTACATCAGAAGTTTAGACATTTTTAAATTTGTTTTTTAGTATATAAAATAAATTCTTATTTCTTAAATTTTAAAGCAGACGAATTCATTCAATGTAGCTTATATTTTATTTTAAGCACTAAAAAAGGATCGAAAAAAAAATAATAAAACTGGAAAAAGATGCACATGTAGGCCTATTTAAAATATCTATTGTAAATTAAATAAAATTCAGTTTTTTGTTAAAAATAATAATAATGGGGGAAAATCGAAAATATGAAAACAGCTCACGAAGAAAATAATCCTGATGCAGTTAACTTATTGCTAAGAAAATAAAAAAGTACCAATTTCACAATGTGAATATTGAATAAATTATATAGGTGGATTTTATGGGTACAAGACCGCTAATTTGCTACAACAAATATAGAAGAAATATATATATATTTCTTTGAATATTTTATACATAAATATAAAGAATAAACATTTTCTGTAGCTCTTAAAAACAAACAAACAATATCTTCTAATAAGTGTGTAGTTTTTTTCACAAATGACATTAAATATAACAATATTAATATTGAAAGAATAAGATTTTGTGCGTGTGAGTGTGTGTGTATGACTATAAAAAAAAAAAAAATTCAAGTAGATAAGGGGAAAAAAACTTAAAATTGTCAAAATTGCCAGAGAAGACGACCAAGAAAAAAGATAACTAAAAATTAAAATATAAATATTATGTATATGATTATTTAATGAGTAGTAGTTGTATCAACAGTATCTGTTGTACATAATTTATAAATACATATAAATATATATAATATATTTAAAGATTATAAATGGCAGTATCTAAACTATATACGGTAAAAATGCTTTGTTTGTTTTATTTTTTATATTTTGCCCATTTTAGTTTCTTTTTGTGCAGCTTTAGTAAATCGTGTGTACAATGAAATGGAAAAAAAAATTGTATTGTTTTTCTTTTCACTCTTTTATTTTGGAAAACGTTAAAACTTTGAGATGAAAAATTAATATAAGTGGTTAATATATATATAAATAAAAATTTATCAATTCAGAAAAAATAAAATAAAAATTATAAGTGTACATAAAGATACTCCGTTTTTTCCAATTTTTAATAGTACTAATTATTTAAAATGATTGAACTATTTATTTTTATTTTTTGTTCTCCTTTATATTTTTTCTCTATTAGAATAAAAAATAAATTGACACAATAATACTTGTACAATACTTCTTTTTTCTCACTATTGATAATATTAAAAATAAGTTGGACTTTTTTTTTTATTGAAAAAAGTGTTGCAAAAAAAAGAACTCTGAAAAAAATGTGTAAATAACGCCTCCTCTCCCAATAGTGAAAAGTAACAACAAGAAAAGAAAAAGGTGAAAATTATTGAGCAACTGTATTCTGTGGAATTTACGAAAATATCTTTTCCTAAAAATAAAAACTGAAAAAAAATTTTATGGAAAAGTATTTTACTTTAAAAAAAATATATATTTATTAAATTTTAAGAAGTAACATAATTACATTTTAAACAATGATAGTTGTTAGATAATATGACTCGAAAATAAATAAAAAAATAATTTTATTGTTACAATTGCTTTTTCCTTTTTTTAATTTAAATTAATTTTAATAGTTAATAATTTTTTATTGACAGATGTTACATTTTTAATAACTGTGCCGATCAAAATGATCCTAATCACAAAGAGACCGCAAACAACACGGAGTGCGACATTCAAAAATTAGTGCACAGCCTCCGCGTCGGAGAAGCTGGAGGACCTGCGCAAAGAATTGGGCTTCTCTTGGTGGATAGTTAGATCTGTCGCGTAGCACATACATGGCATTTAAAGTGATTTACCGTAAAGTACTTTTGTGGCAGAAGTTACTGGAGATAAGTGTAAACTCTTGAGTTTAGTGACTGTTAGTGCCAGCTGTCACGATAGTAGTGAACGTTGCGGTAACTATGCGTCAGCTAGACTCACTCTTCGCGAAATAAGCAAGTATGCAATGCCCGCCAGCAATAACTCTTTCAAAGAATACCTTCTTATTTGTCGAGTACTCAAATTATTCTCATTTTGAAACAAATGGAAATGGTTACATATGAGACGTTTTGAGGATTTACATTAAAAAAGATTTAAATTACTTTAGCTCCACTTTTCTTTGTACTGTCATAATATAGTACTCGTCAGGGATGTTGCTTACTTCGAAAAGTTCTTATTTCCGCATTAAAAACAAAAAGTATACCTACATCATTGAATTCTGACAAAGGAGTAAGAAATAAGGGATACAAATAATTGAAATTGCATTCTATTTTTCATATATATTGCTTTCTGCATGATTTTTATATTTATTTATTATATTGTGACCAATTTTTCGTAATTTTTCAAACGTTTCAGCATGAGTGGTGCTTGATCAACGATTGAAATGAATCAGTTTTCCCAGCTTGTTCAGAAAAGAATGAAAACGCGAGAAAACCTGTGATTAAAAGGAAGAAAAATACTAGCGCTAATAAGAGAACGGATTAGCTCAGTGGTTAGCGGATATTGGATTCCAACGCGAAGATTTTGTCTTCCAAAAAGCTTCATATGTTACGAGAGAACGCTGACCGGAGACTGACAGCGCACTGAAAAAAGCCCAGGCCACTTATGATCAGTGGATACGCAAAAAAAAAATACTGCCCTAGCTGATCACATCAAACATTAAACTAGATTTTCAATAGCCTGTGAGTAAAAAACTCATAATTAAAATAAAGGAGGGAAGAGATCAGCTCGGTGGATAGCGTATACTAGATTCCAACCGGAGATCCTGGGTTCGAATCTAGCTACAGGCCCTTAGATTTTTTTTTTTCTAGGAGCTTCTTACAACTCTTTCCGGACAGTGTTGTCTGAACGAGAGGACACTATCCGGAGGCCGGGAGTGCACTCAAAAAAGCTCTGGGCACCAACAACCTCAGAGCTTGACGCGCTTTAAATTAAAGAAATAATATTGATAAAGTCGTTACTAAATTCAAGATACAGAGTAAACTACTAAATAATGAATGTTTTAAACAAATTTTTATGATTTAAAAAAAACATATTCTTACGCTGACAGGCAAATTAATGGTCTTTTTGGTCTGAGCAAAAAAAAAAAATACATATTGCATTATATATTAGTGATGATCATACACATAGTGCAGGACAGATGCAATTAACTCAACTACAAAATGTATTACCTTATGATTAAAATTTAATCAAGAAGACATTGGCTACTGTAACATCAACAGAATATAACCTCCTCAAGGGTCACAACGTCACAACTCACAATGCAACTCGAGGAAAAAGCCCCACTGAAATATCGCCCATCGATGAGGGCACTTTTCAAAACTTAAATGCCAACCAGTGGATGGCGAGTTTTAAAAATCTATATATTGGTTGGCAATGTATAAATCATTAAGCAGCTGACATAATGATTCATTTAATTAAAGGTAAGAGGAGAATAGAATAATTAAACCGTAGCTCATGTTTTCATTTTAATAGATTTACCTGATTAAAGACAACTGATAAAGTAAATCTGAAAACTGGTTTTATTTTATTTCTGGAGTTTAGGAATACATTTTTTTCTGAAAGAGGAAAATGAACTTCTAATCAGAAGTCTAAGTTCCTTCTGTTTCGAAGATATGTTGCTGGGAGCAATATTTTCATTTTGATAGTCCAAGTGTAGTAGCAACAGCTCCCCGGAACCGGGGATGAATGAATTAATAGTGAATATGAAGTCCTTGTAGAAATCATTCTACTGTTTCATGATTCACATACCATTTTTAACATTTCACTTTTCTTTTTTTATTTTGTTTTATTTTAGAAGAATGTTTTTTCGATTCATCCTTGTCAATTAGAAGTTGTAATTTTATATGATTTCTACATTTAAGACAAAAAATTGTCTTTTCAAAACATTTATCATTTCTGAAATAATATTGTGGTTAGATAAGGAAAATATATTGATCATTTCTTAATTGTGAAACTCCTAATATTGTGTATAGTACTGACTTTTAGGTAATTTAGCCAGGAACGGGGCCTATTTGGTTAGAACAAATTTATACAATTAGTGGGGCTTACGTCTGTCAGTATATTTTGTCATATGGTAGCCAACAGATGTCTGAGGACATAACAGTATTTAAAAAAATAGACATGTTGAAGTTTTTTTCGTTTAACAGGAGTTACTTGAAGTGTTACTAACAACATTGAAAGCGCAAAATGTTCTGAAGCTTTTTTGACGCTTGGGAGTCTGCCGTATGTTTGAATAAGCCTGATCTCTGTACTGGACAAGGTAATTAAAGGTTTTCATGATTTTTAAGTCCGAAAGGATGATTATAAAAAAAAACCTGATCGCTCTGATAAGGGTTTGTGTGAAAAAGGAGTTTGGAAAATACGGTTTTTGTGACATTAATAGTGAATGTAAGCAGTAAGATTGAAGAATATTTATTTTGCAAACTTTTGGGAACCTCTTTCTTTCTATAAAAACCCTTATCTTTACTGGTATTGATAGTTTGAAAAAGATTTCCATAAAATTTACGCGAGATTTATTTAGGCAAATCAAAAAAATTTCTTGCTGAGGCATTTTTTTTTTTTTAATTTATTTTTATGATTATGATTTTTGCTATAATATGAAAGTCTTCCAATTTATCCGTCTACACACAAAATTAATACCTTGTCAATTTTACTCGAATAAATAAAATTACGGAATAAAAAAGTTGAATAACAATCTGACAGAATTGTTATCAAAATGACAATATTTTATACGAACAAGTCGAAATAATGCATTAAAATTTTCCAAACATTGATTAATTCCCGAATATCCATATTATTAAATATATTTATAGCAACATTATCTAATATGTTGCCGGAACCGTTATGAATTCTTTGTTCAATCGAATAGGTATATAAGATAATAAAAGCATATTGTTTCTAACATAAGGTTGTGGCCTTGACTGGTATGCGTTAATAACGAATTCAATGTAGAAGTTTTTACAAAAATTGGACTATTTCTTTGTAAATATTTAATACTTATTGATTTTATAAGGCAAAAATGTTCATAACAGGCTAAGTAAAACAGCAGGGTGGTTTTAACATTAGGAAAACTAAGGCAATTACAAATAATCAATAGTGTTGGTGCACATGAGCATTATTATAAATAATTCCCCCTGGAAATAATATATAAACCAGCGATTATTGACTGTGACAGCCAAAATCAATATCGACCTGATAAAATATCAAAGTGATACTTTCAATGCAAGCCAGTGTAAACATACTTGATGGTGAGAAATTATTAGTTTAAATTTAGAATCTTAATGAAAAATGAAATTATTGTAATCTTCACGAATACGATTGAACAGATTTTTATATCTAGGCTTGCAAACTGTAAGATTAAAAAACTTCATTTTTATATACAAAACGTTTTACTGAAATTTAGGAGAATCTATGAACTAGGTGTTTCTTCAAATTGCCATTAGGGAAGACAACAGACGAAAATTGCTCATATTCATTCAAAAAATAAATTCCAAGGTCAAAACCGGAAATCGAATATAATGCCAAGAGATAAAACTATACCTTCTTGTCTATTACTTTTATTTGAAACATTATCTTTAAATATAATTTATGTTTTGAGGGGAGGGAATCAGCCGGGACGATTGTTTGGCTAGGTAAATCTATAACTGGAAGAAATGTGCATGAAATACTAGCATGAGTATATAATAATAATAATAATAATAATACTTTATTTGAAAAGAAATTCTAATACAAACATAAAAAATGAAAAGAAAAGTATTCTACGGCAATGGAAAACCGTCTGCCGGTGCATGAGTAAAAAAGTAAGCTTCGAGAAAGAAATTCAGAAATGCGAGTTTACAGAAGGTTAATTTAATGAATTCATTTCGTTCTTTTATTCAGTTATCGGAAATATGTATAATTCATATCCTAGAAAATGGAGAATCCCTAAAATAAAAATATTCTGGAAAAATGCACATCTGGTCAAGCAATCTGCTTTAAAGTCCTAACTTTTGAAAATTATTGGTACTTTTTTAATTAAGTAGAATTTTACGATTTACTGAAACGATCTCTCCTCCGAAATCGCTTCTAAAAGTAATTTTTTCGTAAAAGATATTTTAGGTATCATAGGTCATCTGAAGGCAAAGTGTTTAACAAAATATAGATTTTATGGAAAATCGTTATTAAACGCTGATTAAAACCAAACCTGTTGTCAGGTTCTGTAAACACAAAATGTCACATTTGGACTTTTAGTTAATGAAATGTGCTTTCTTACAGACAGGAAATAATACTCATACAAAGTCTAACTTCTCAAAAAAAAAATGAAAAACATATTTTTCCCTCACGAAAATATTTATTTTTGGAGAAAACTCAAATTACTAGAAGATTAATTGAATGAATTCATTTCTTTCTTTTATTCAGTTATAATCGGAAATATAATTCAAATCCTAGACGTAAGAGAAAGCCAAGTAATCTAGATCCTTCAGCCTTCACCGTTACTTCCTTTATTTTATGTATAATCACCAATAATAAGAGATATAAACAATATGAATAAAACAACATTGAGAAATAATGATGTAACAGTGAAGGTCATCCCTTCTCTATAACGCCTTCAATAGTGCAAACCAGCCGCATTCAGATCCAAGTTGTTGGTGGTTTGGTACTTGCTTCGTGAAAGGCAAACTTCAGTCGATACTTAGAGCTTGCTAAGACAAGTTACAAACAATCATACATTGACAGAACTCTGAGATGTTAGTACATCAATCTTATTATTATATTTAAAAAAAATAAAACATTGTTTATTCTTTATAACGGTTTCTTATCCACGGTCGAATAACTAACTATACATACCGAGACTGTATGGATAATTTCTTGATATAACATTTATATTATTATTATTTTAATTTCCATAATTCTTTTCTGTTTTGTTAAAGTAATTTCAAACACCGAAATCTCCTGATTCAAAAATGACATTAAACAAAGATAGCGTGATAACTGCAGGAGACGTAAATATTCCGGTAATTGGACTCGGAACTTGGATGGTAAGTGTTAAAAAAGATTAGTAATGTTCTCTTTCAGAATAATTATCAGCCTATTTATTTACTAAACATGAAATTTGTTGTTAAGATTGGCTTTAGAATAGTTTTAAAGTTTGCTTCTAAAGGAATGTGAAACTTCTCTGAAATTCGTGTTCTCTAGAAAGAGGATAAAATAGAAAAATATTTCCAATAAATTCATAAATCTACATTTAAGTGACGAAGTTTCAAATGTATGTATACTCGAATACAATAGTAATACTCCTTACAAGGGGTAAGAAAAAATTAAAATATTTTTTCAAATTCACTTAATTTTAATAATCTGAAAGTTTCAAATTTTCTAAATTTGAATTCGCTGGTTAAATTAAAATTCAAAGGCTTTTTTTAAACGCCTTTCGAGATCGTAAAAGATACACTGATGAAGTTAAAGCACAACGATAAAAAAGACCATTTAAGTAATTGCAAGATTCAAGGAATAATAAGAATTAATTACCGATTTTTAATTAACGTGAGAACTTTTTTCTTTAAAATATTATAAAAAGAAAGAAGATATTTATCGTATCATATCTTTCAACTTTCTCATAATTCACTAAATATAAATGAAAGTTGGTTCGAGACGAAAGAATTACATTGTTTTTCTTAATTAAACATTTATATTGATTAACTATTATTGTTTTCGTAACATTATTCCAAAGATTGATTACACCATTATTGATTTTACGTCATCGAAATTTAATGATGGCCTAACGCCACCAATTTTGTAAAAAAAAAGTAGGTTTAAGTTAAACCTTGAAATTAGGTGGAAAAATAAACCACCTATAAACCTATCACTTTGGAGTGTAATATTCCTTATAAAATGACAGTTATTATATTTTTATAGAAGGTTCGATAAATTGCATATTATTATGCTGCTAATGTGGACAGTATAAAAGCTTGTCTAAGATAGTGTTTCCATCGAAATATGTTATTATAACGAAAGAGATAATTTTTAAATGTACATTTCATGAGTTGAAGTTTATTAAAATGGTAAAACGTATTGATAATAATTGAGGTAACATTTTTTTCCCTACAAAATTCATTTTCCAAGGGGTTTCAAACGGGTTTGATTTGTTAATTTGGAGCTTCTATTTGTTGTAAGCCCGAACTTTTTCATTTTTATTATGTCCATTAGAAAATAAGAGTGTGGTTTAAATGAAGTCCTTTTTATTTTAAAGATTCAGTTAGACTGACCGACATAGAGTAAACTATAGTAAGTGTTCTAATTTGGCAGGTTGGCTATTGTGTTTTCTTTTAGATGGGTTTGGGCCAAGATGAGTTTGTTTTTCATATAGTTTTCACTCGGAGGACAATTTTCCTCGAAATTCCTGTTCGGGAAGGACATTTTCTTATTCATCTTCCGCTAAGAACTCACGTTTTTAAATGAAGTGATTAATGATTATTAGTAGGAGAATTATTCATCTCTATAGAGATAGGGCCATCTTGTCTTCTTCAGGTACCCTCCTACTGGAAGCCCTACTAGTGTTATCAGAGTATGTTCTTTCGTTCCAAAAGAAATATATCCTTTGCTCTACTCTCTTGAAGTGCTCAAGTTCGTAGAAGCTGAATTTCCTTACCATGCTACAACTAGAAGTTCTAGCAAGAAGATTCTGAAGCAAATAATCACAGTACCTAGTAACTGTGCTTTATTCCAATATTTAATTCACTTCTGAAGAACATTTGATTTGAAATATATACATATATAATGCCTTACTTGGTAACTGCTTCTAAAAAACTTAGAAACACAAGCACTTTGAGTTTAATTTTTGCACTCTATTCTAAGAAGAATGCTATCTTTACGGGGGAGGTAGACGAGCCCTTTCTGCTGAGATGTTGTCGTCTCTGAGAGTATCTATTATTGCCTTTCAGCAAAAATTAGCGTCCATTGATGAGACTGTAAACCAACATCAAACATGTTAATCCATAACAACAACAGATTTGTTGTCGCACAATGGATTTGGTTTTTAGTCATTCATTGTTCCTATAATTTATCTATCTAAAGTGCGCTGTTACGCATAGCGCCAAATTCTATTTTATTTTAATTTTTTTCCCCACCAAATTTTTACCAAATTCCGGTACTAACTAAAAATACACTGGTGTTTAGAAAAAAGCGTTGAATGAAGTCTGATTTTGAGTTTATTATTTAATTGTCGTGACTTACATGGAGTTTTTATTCAAAATCTAAAAATAACTGTAAACCAACCTTCATTTGTGAGAATTAATTAATTCCTTGGATTATTACTTTCTTTGTACGCTGATTGAATTAGTAATAAAAATATTATCAATACATCGTATTTGCATTGTTAGAATTCATATGGGAAAAGATATTACCATTTGAATTCATTATTAATAGTAAAATATTAAACAACTGTAGAAATCGATAATTATGTGAAGACAATAATAAACGATGGGTGTAATGAAATATAAAACCATTTCTCCAAATTGGTACATGCTCTCGCATAATGAATGATCTTTATCGTATTGTAAAATTAGAATTGTCCGTTTTTCATTATTTAGGTATCTCTTTTTAAATTGCAATGTTTATTATTAGTATAGTAACATAAAGAGTATAAAGCCTGTAAAGAAATTATTTAATATAATTAAATTATTCAACTTTATTTCTAAGGACTTATTTTTAAGGAAAATATTTTATTCAAATCGAAAACCCAAAACTTATTTATCGTAACGTTAAAAATATTTATATATTATAATAAACGGTCAATTTTATTTTATAAATTCAATCTTTAAACACAACTGTTGATGATTAGTTTACATTTACTTTCTTCAAGCAGAAAATTCCATAAATTTCTTTAGATTAGTCTTGAACGATTCACAGTAATTATATGGGCAAAGCCTACAAATATTTGCCTTTCAAATGTTATTAGCCGTGAAATAACGGTTTAGCCATGATTACATAAAAACTTTTATTTTAACTTTTCTTTTAGTAGATGTACGTATATTATATTCTAATAGACAAGTACTTCCTAATAAAAATCTCCTTAACAAAAACTTACAGTTTAAAATGTTAAGTATAAGGGTTGATTAAATGCCAAAAGGTACACAAATCAGCAAGTGTCCATCATATCATTTCATTCATGCTTAGTTGATATAATTTAAGTAATTTTGCTGCATTAACTTTTCCTTCACATTTTTTAGAATTTATTAGATGTCACAGACCCTTATGCTGGCCAGTTCATTCATAATATTATTTTGTTATAATTATGATAAAATGTATATTATATCTTCGTTTTTAAATAGGTACTTTATTTTAACTCTATTCCAAATTATTCTTCGGATTTATCTTTAATATGCCCTTTATTCTGAGTAGTCACGTATGCATGCTTGTTAAAGTAGAAAAAGACAAAGTTAGAGTCGGCTACTGTTTAAATTTGAATCACGGATTTCAGTCTTAAATTCGTCTTACCGAAATATTCGTGAGCACAAATAACACACAGTAGATTATTCAACAACAATTATTCATTTCTCAATTGTAATTTAATTTAGAATTAAAACAAAATCATTGATATATGTTAAAGTAAGCATTTTTTTTAAAAAAGTTTTTGAATTTTCTAGCCTCATAATTTTTTTAATTTTTTATAACGTTTTCTTTTTAACCTGTAATTAATAGTTTGATTATTATAGATTAATAGATATTAAAGTCAATCTACAGAGCTACTTGAACAAATATTTTGTAGATGAAAATGGCCAGCATAAGGGTCTGTGACATCTAATAAATTCTAAAAAATGTGAAGGAAAAGTTAATGCAGCAAAATTACTTAAATTATATCAACTAAGCATGAATGAAATGATGGATACTTGCTGATTTGTGTACCTTTTGGCATTTAATCAACCCTTATACTTAACATTTTAAACTGTAAGTTTTTGTTAAGGAGATTTTTGTACCTTTTGGATAGATTTTTCTTTTTGTCTATTTTGCGAAGTTACATATCTGCTTTACTGATTTTTTTAAAATTTGGAATAAGCAATTCTATCATTATAACCTGATAAGGTGTTAAGTCGGAACCGTAACTACCACTGGAGAGATCTTTTAACAATTTTTTTGAGAAAGCGTTTTGAATAAAATAGGAAGGTATTTGTACGTAAAAAGCAAAATTAAACTGCGATTTCAGTACTTCCTTTTAAGAGGAGTAAGAAAAATAAACTGCGATTACAGTACTTCTCCCTAAAAGATAAAGAGGCAAAGCTTTTGAATCGAACGACAATTCATTAATGTAAATAGGTTCACCCATTGATAATTTTAACGATTGCAGTACTTCCTCTTAGTAGGTGTAAGAGCATGATGGCACTTCACAGCCAAGTAGAGGAACTTTAATCACTTCTTCATGCTAAATTTTATCAAAATCGGACTAAGCGTTATAGAAATATTGGTAATAATAGTTTTAGAAAGGGCCTTACTTGGGTGGGGCAAACTCCCCCCCCAATATGAGGCCTAGCGTCGAGACTTTTAAAGTGTAAATCTGTTCAAAATTTCGATTCGAATGACACTTCATTCATGAAAATCGGTTCACTTGTTGATAATTTGAAACGATTGCTATACTTCCCCTTAACTAGTGTAAGGGCAGATCGTCGCTTTAATGTTACGAAGGGGAGCCCTAACCCTATCATCCTGCCAAATTTTATCAAAATTGGGCTAGGATTTACAAAGTTATTAGTAACAATAATTTTGGAGGGGGCTTCACATATATGGGGCTAACTCCTCCTCCATTCGATATACAGCGTCGAGACCCCCAAAAGGCACATCTACATAAAATTCCGAATCGAATGACAACTCATTCATGAAAATCGGTTCAGGTGTTTAGGCGGTACGCAGTTTACAAAAAAGGTAACAACAAGAAGAAGAAGAAGAACAAGAACAACAATTTTTGAAAAAGCCGTTTTTGATCATTTTCAGCAACTTTTTTCTCAAAACCTATTAGATCTGGGTTGTTGCAAAAAAATTACAGTCATAAAGGAGGGTTTGCCCTATATTTTAAAGAAAATTTGGGAATTTTATCTTTTATAGAAAAAGAGAAAAAAATTGTCAAAGTTGGGTGTTTTTTAACGTTACGCTTTTTCGTGCAGTTTTTGACGATCAACCCTTATACAACTGTCCTACCGGACAGTTTTAATAATAATCTACAAATTATTGATTTTTTGGAAAGCTTCGTTTTTAAATAATATCAGATTTATGCTCTTTTAATAGTATATTTCACAAGAGCGGTCTGTAACTTAGCTTCATAATGAGTTATGAATCTGCTTACATCGTCATGCGGCGATGAAAGCACTGAATTTCTGTCTGCACTCCCGAAATAATGTTGGATTGCTTCAGGAGATTATGGGCTATATTCTTCTGCTAAAATTAGGTCGTTAGGGGATTTCGTGTAATGAGGAACTGGTTAGCTTAACTAGCAAGTCACTCCAGTTCATCGGTTTCGAGTTTTCAGTTGGTGAAACCTTCCACAATATGAGATTTTGTTCCAGCTGTTTACAAATTGGGTTTACGGCAACTGGCGAGAGGAAGTACCTTGGATACTTGGATAGGTACTGATGACTATGCTCTGATAAGGCTAGGGGATTACACGACCAAAGCGTATTGACGCACTTAATTAAAAGAAATACACATACATATTAGAAAAATATATGAATACACTTGGAGGATGTTACCCTTATCTTAATGTAAAAATTTAAGAAGAATTGAGTCTCTTCTAGCCTTTATAAAAAGTTATGTGGCAAGCTTAAGTAATAATACATTGCTTTCGATAATTTTATAATTATTTTTTATACATCTGGTTTTACATCTCCCTATCATAGTTACATTTCATTGTAGTTCGAAAAATGTTTGCCATGCTTGTGTCAATTGAACCTTAACATTTTTCCAGACAAGGTACAAAACCTTCGTAGTTCGAGAGTAATAAATGTTACCTGTTGAAACTTTTTTTAAATCAGTTACATCTAACAGTTGTTCCCTAGTATAATTATGATAGACAACAAAAGGTAGGCGGGAAATATCATAGAGCTCTCTCTGGGATAGGTATTAATCAGTTTGAAAACAATAACATTAGTTAATTAAACGTCAGTAAACAAAGGAGTCTTACAATGATCTCGAAGATTAGTTGTTTACGGTACCGTTTTGTTTGTAATTATTTGATCTTTGAAAGGAAAGAAAGAAGCGATGGGTAGTAAATCGATATGTTATTCTTTTCAAACTAAAAGGTTTCAAAATTATAGAGGGCAATTGGTGATTACACTGTGATTTAGTATATTATTTTAGTTTTGTTTACATTAACAAGAAGAAACTTTTATTTCTCTTGATTAATTTTGGCAAACGTTTAATTTTCACAGTCAAGTGAAGACGAAATTGAGAAAGCAATTGATGCAGCCCTAGAATGCGGTTATCGACTTATTGACACTGCTTATGTATATTATAACGAAAAATCAATTGGGAAAGCATTGAACAAGTGGTTGGAATCTGGTAAAATTCGCCGTGAAGATCTATTTATAGTCACAAAAGTAATATATAATTTTATTTATTTTCTTGCAGAAATTATGGATTCATATAATTAAAGAGGTAATAAAATTAATATAAATATTTATTGTTTCTAGCTACCATTATTTGGATGTCGGGCAGAACATGTAGAATATTTTTTGAAGAAATCACTTGAAAATTTGCAACTTTCTTATGTGGATCTTTATCTAATACACAATCCAGTTGGACTACAATTAAAAAATGAAGAACCATTTCCTAGAGATGAAAGTGGCCGTCTATTACTTGATATGGATACAGATCATCTTGCTGTATGGAAGGTATATTTATTTCTTGTATTAATGTTAGACGATTATTATGATTTGAAAAATTGCTCACATAGATTGCTCTTGAGAGTTGGCAAGAAAGTCTGGTCCATCAGTTTGGGAATAGAAAAATTGACTTCCACTATTTTTATATTATACACGACACTTCCAGAAACTAACTAGAAACATCGTTCGTATGACAAACATATAGTGAAGTCAAATTCTCTACACTAAACTTATGAATCAACCTATTTATTGATGATGGAAAATTTTATGGGTATTCACTTTTTACTAAACAATTATTAAATGAATCACATAAAAGAATTTCTTTCATTCATTGAATTTATTTTTAACCACAGGAAATGGAAAAACAGGTAAACGAAGGTCGAACTCGTTCAATTGGCGTTTCGAATTTTAATCTAAAACAGTTAAAAAGAATAGTTGAAAACAGTCAAATTAAGCCCGTTAACAACCAAGTTGAAATGCATATTTACTTACAACAAAGAGATTTAGTCGACTATTGCAAAGAAAATGGTTAGTTAGATATTTCATTATTCCAAATTTTGCTAATTTAATATATTGTTAAAAATTAATTGTACAAAAAAATTCGCAGATGTTGGAGTTTGTGCATATGGGCCTTTAGGTTCGCCTTCTTTGTTAAATTTTACTAAGAATGCTGGGATTTCAACTGAGGGGTAAGAGTAATCTTTTGAAGAGAATGATTTGAAATGGGTTCAGAACATTTCTTATACTATCTCCCTCTTCCTCAAAATAATTGATAGTCAATGATGTCATAATCTCAACTTTCCTAGTATTCAGGTCTTAAAATGCATGTCATTAAACCTCAGCTTATCTCGATCCTCATTTGGTATCTGATTAGCACCAAACAAAGTGTATTTAATTTCTGTGAAAAAGGAACTGATAGTCAACTGAGAAAGATCTAGACCCACACCAGGTTGGGTACTCCTGTTGACATTATTCTAGTCTTACGCATTTTGTTATGAGGCCCAACAAACCTCTCCAAATGGTTCGATTTTTACTCAGTGCACTGTGTTGCCTGGAGAAGAAAAACGCACTCTTGAATCTTTGTGAGATGCAACTATCAGTTATTATAACTATTAGCACTTGAGATCAGAAAAGGAGTTAGCCAAGTCTAACTGGTGTATAAAAACCTTGGCCGCACGAATAGTGGAGAGTTCTCTTCAAGGTTTACAATAAGCATCTTTTTGCTACTACTTAGCGAACAAGACGTATAAATGTCCGAATAAATGAAAATCTTCCTTCCACGATAATATATTTACTATGATATTTTAAGATAAAGATAGGAAATAGAATTTATGGATTAGACTTTTTTTTTGGCTTCCCTTCAATTCGTTAAACACGAACATCTAAATTATGAACGTAAAGTTATAAACCAAATCCATCGCGAAGTATAAGATTTATTGAAATTCACTTAGTGAACTGTTTATATATGTGATATTGGACTTGGATAATACACTTTGTAGAACCTAAGTTGAACTAAATTGACACCAATAAGTAGAGTATCACCACACTCCCCCTCCAGAACTACTTAAAAAATAATTTTCTCAGTAATAATCGGTACGCAAATATACGTAATAACTATGTGATAGAACTGCACATAGTATTTCGCCAAAAGTGCCGCCTTAAAGAGAACCATCATCTCTTAATCTTAATGAAATTTCCCTGGGTAAATGCTTCAAATAGAAGTTGTGCTGAAAGTATAATGAGTGTAAAAATTACGTTTTATATATTTTATTATATAATTATAAAAAATATGTAAATGTTCAAAAATGAAAATTTTATTTAGTGAAATGGTTAACTTTTAGTATAAGATTTATTAATTTATATTTAAATTTATAAGATTTATTAATATGGGGTAACCAAAATGAACTGTAAGTTTGAGCTTTCTATGATTTTACGTTTTTGCTAGCGTTCTGAAACATATGTAGTCAACTTTCTTATATCATTTTGTTGGATTCGTGGACCTCAATGCTGATACTTTCGATAAAAATTCTATTTAGAAAATTTGATATGAATGGTAAATTTCAAGCCATCTTGAATTAAGAATGATATTAAGAAAAGTTAGAAAAATAGTGTTTCCCAAATTTAATGTTTAACAAAGCTAATAGTTCTGTCATTTTTAACAGAGTACCCCAGTTGACACCTTTAACTGATCCAGTTGTTGGAGAAATAGCAAAGAGATATAACAAAACTCCATCTCAGATTCTGTTGAGATTTCTAATACAATATGGAGTAACTGCAATTCCCAAAAGCACAAATCCAGATAGAATTAGACTTAATTTTGACGTAAGCATATTAGTCTAATTATTCGCATTTGATTTTTGTGAACTATAATATACACATATATGTATTTTAATGTTCGCCTCTTATTCCTAGATCTTTGACTTTGAACTGAACGCTGATGATTATGATCAATTGCTTAATTTAGATAAAGGCGAAGAAGGAAGATTGTTTGCTAAAGGAATATTTTCAGAAATGACAGTTCATCCAGAGTATCCTTTCTAAAAGTTTATTTTCATTTTAGACTAAAAATACTGTTATATAAATGTAAATGCGGTTGTTGTTTGTATCAATTAGTAAATTTTTTTTTGTTTCGATGTTGGTTTCACACACAAAAAAAAGAAAAGAAATAAGACTAAGCTTATCAGACTAAAAATATATTGTGCACAAAAATTTTCAGTAGGTTCAGTTTATACAGCGCAATTTATAAATAGAATACAATTTTTTTCGTGTGTGTGAACTTGTCTTCTCATTTAAAAACCGTTCCAAACCAGAAACCTAACAGAATTATCATAAGTTCAAAATATTCAAACAATTAAATCAGGTTTATAATGTTTATTAAATCAAATTAATACAAATATTTACAAATAATTATGCATTAGTTGAAATAGTTACAATTTTTTAAAAAAAGAATCACCTGGCAATATATAATTAAGAAAATGTAGGAATGAACTTTTACATAGTTATAAAGCAAAAGTATGAGTGATCAGTAAATATAAAATTTCTAGGGAATATCCATTTATAACAATTGTTAATAGTATTAGGTTGTACAACCATTTATTAATACAACTTCATTAATTAAACATTTTTTGGTCCCTTGTTACATGTTGCAGTGTTATAGACCTCCTTTAGACCAAAATTGTTACAAAACTTAGAAATAATCTCTAAAAATAGTTAAACAGTTCGAAAGTTTACTAATACACTTTCTTTCACTTTATAATTCATTGGGGTGCAATCTTGCACTTAAGTTCAATTAAATAACTTTTTTTTTAAGCCTTCAAGGCGTACATATTGAAAAAAAAAAAAGAATTGTTTTCATTTAAATCTTTCTTACTGTTCAGACGAATATTTGTTTGGTAGTTAGTGCATCAGAAAATGGTTGGACGATCTCTGTAGTAGTGAAATAGAAAATTAGGCCAAATGTTATTGAAATTGGTAAAGCTGGCAGCGCTTTCTTAAATATAGCCAACAGTAGTAAAGTCAAAGAAAGACCCTGAAAACAGGTAAAAATTAATAAAATGAAACTTTTAAAACAAAAGATCAATGGTTCTCAGAATACGATTCATTTGCTTGATTAGCTGAGAAGAAAGAAAAAGTAATAAAATATTTTTAACTGTTACCCAGACAAGGTAAGCAGGTATTTTCTATTGATTGATTGTATCATGAAAATGTTTTGTCAATACTCGAAATAGTATTAACAATTAGGGAATGTTGGTTACATGGGTGAGGATATCGGTTGTGGAGCGTGAAGTGGAGGTTCTCCAGTATGAATCCAGTGTGCAACTACTTTTTATTGGTTAGAAAAAATGTTAATTGTTAAATCAAATTAATACAAATATTTACAAATAATTATGCATTAGTTGAAATAGTTACAATTTTTTAAAAAAAAGAATCACCAGTATGGTACGAGCTTCCGGATCATGACACCTAATTTGTAGTTTGGCGTCAAGCCCCGCTTAAAAAAAAAATTGCCATTACTCAAATTATTCTCTTGACAATTTGAGGAAACTTAAAACTGTTTGGTTTGTTTCACCTTAGACGTACTACTTGTCCTATAGTTTATTTAAATCTGACTATACTTCCGTGTATGGCACTAGCAGATACATTGACAACTAAAATTTTGACAAATGTAACCCATGTGATACAGGGAACTTTATTACTAACTTGCCGACTGATTACATGTTGGGCCACCACGAAACCTAAAGCCCAAATATCGTTTTGTAAAATTTGCATTTGACGGCAACGAAGTATAAAAGGGTATACTCAATATACACTTAAAATATCAACTTATTTTGAACATATACAATAAATAACATACTTACTATTAAAATGGCAACAAAGCAAGCAAGGGTAGTATTCCAATCACCATTAGAAGAAGCTTTACCCACCAGTACGCTGTAAAAGATAAAATCTCCTAGGCCAAGTTTTACGCCACCTTAAAATAAAAAAGAAATTAAAATTTTTGTTCCAAATTTGTTGTAGTAAGTACGAAATGATTTACCAAATAGCTGGTTTAAAAAAGTGCGATCTAAACTTTACCGGACTGCCGATTCAAATCCGACAACTCACTTTTACGTTACACGGCTGCCCTCTTTCGCGAGTGTGCACTGTTCCAGCGTTTTTTACTTTTGGAAAATTGGAAGTCTTCTTCCAGTAACATTTTCTGTCTTTAAAAAACAAAAATACAGCATCTACTTACGTTCCTCTTCTTCATCTTGAGCATGTGGTGCTCCTTGAGGGTTTTGTGTAGAAATGCGGGTAGGCTGACGAGGTTGAAAACCTGAAGATGCTTCATGAGCAGCCACAGCTCTCTGCCGTCCTTCCACTCTTGCTTCCAAGCCATCTGCCCAATCAGCACTGAAGCCATCTTCTCCTCCTGAAGCTGTTTTAAGGAATTAAACATGATTTTGATGCTTATTATTTATTACTAATTATAAATGAAACGAAGTTCTACAGATAGTTGGATCATCCTCAATGCTGAGTAACTTCGAAGTTCTTACCATTGATAGCTTAACCTCTGAAACTAGCCAGGATCAAAGCATGACCTATACATATATAAAGCTGAAATAGCACGAAGTTTCTTTACTAAAATCTATCATAAAAAGTTCTTTCCTCCTACAATAAAATGACACAGTAAGTCTCTTTTTTGCAGCGCTACACGGTGAGCAGTTTCTTAATCTTAAGCTATACGCTTCATATCAAGACTTTTTATAATAAATACTTAACTTGTGGGGTCGAAACAGATGAAGATGTTTTTCCTCTCTGAGCGTTGTCTTCATCACTAATCTTATTAATCAAGCTATAGATAACGGTAGCTGTAAGTAAAGATATAAATTAAACAATCATTAAAAAAAAAAAACAAGACATGAAATAAAAACCAGCAATTCTCAATACTGACAGGAATATATCAGGGCTGGAAATATTTGTTCATTTCTTTCTTGTGCTGTCTCAACTAAAATTCTTAAAGGCCCTTTTGGAGTCAATACAGCGAATAAATCTTCAAACAAATGGAAGATATTTAAATATTTTATAAAATCAATTCAATGTAGTTTAATTCGGAAAAAACTGAATTTAAGATTACCCCAAACAGAAATCACAGCCAATACAACCCATGTGGTCCATTCTGGTAGATATTTGATAAATATAAGCGCCATCAGAGCTGCTAGGAATATTAAATATGCTTGTTGCATGTGCAACGGACCTTTCCAATGTATACAAATCATACCCATTGTCCCAAAATTCCACATGAACAAACAAAGAGTAATGAAATCAAAAGGTATGTTGTAGGCCCTTAATACCTCTCTGAAATGTAAAAAAGTAAAAAATTAAAAAAAGTTTTTAATGAAAATTTTCCCATCTTGATAGATTTCAGTACTTACAAAAGATATATGTAAGAAAATATTGATAGCAAAATGAGTGAAGACATGATTAACCAGCCATGAATTATCTATAAAAAAAACAAAAATTATGAAGAAATTATATATTTCCATACATATTATAAAGCAGAACTTTTCTGATTACCTTATAACAGCGATATTTGTATAGTAAAATTAATAATACTGTCATTAACACTATTACGCTTAAAAGAATAGTAGCATTAGCTAAAGCATTCCACATTTTAGTCCCTGGATCTGAGGATCTTTCATGAAATGGGGTGTACAGCCTAAAAATAAAAATAATAAAATGAAAGCAAAATATTCGACCAAAGAGACTCAGGATCTAATCGTAAATAGTTTCCTGTGATTCGAACTGATTTAATTGCGCCCTTCGAAAAACTCCAAACATTTTACATCAAATAAGCAACCAATAAAATGATCTAATTCCTCCACTAAAAAATCTAATTTACTTTCTTTGAATGAATTTTAGGGAGTCTATTAAACTAAGCGTTTTAGCTATCCAAAACATAACTTCTCGTCACCAAACGGACAGCCTTAAAAGGAGTGGATCGAGCTAAGCGAGTCTCATGGAATTCGCAACCATCACCATCCTATCTAGGCTTTGCAGGTAGCATAAACTCCGAACTCAGACGTCCTATATTAAAATATTTCACAGTAAATTTTTTTAAATTAAATGCACCTCCCAACTTCTCATTTTGCACGCACTTACAAGTTGCATATTCGATTTGATGACCATATTTTTTTGTTAAATATTTATCAGATCGTGAGGTTGAAAAAGAAAAACTTGAGAAGAGTAAACCAAGATAAACGTGTTAATTAGCATTTACTACACCAACTATCTTAAAAATTGTAAAATATTATTGTATTAATTTAGTGAAATAAGTTATGACTCACAAGTATATGTCTCTGGTAGAGTAAAAAGTAATATTGTTCATAGTAGCAACTACTACAAGAAGACAAAGAGAAACTGGAACAAATAATTTAATAACGTGAGCAGCTCCATATTTTAATTCTTCTTCTTCATCCCATTCATGGGGAGCTTCACCAGGAACAGGGCCCATAGCACCCCCTAGGCCTTCGCCTCCCGGTTCACCACATGCAGATCCGTCCATCTAGTCAGAAAAATATAGGTAATAGTACTTTTGCACATTCAGAGACACTTCTTATACAAAAAAGCATAAAGTATCAATGTCACTTACAGGAGCATTTTGGTAGGACGTATTTTTAGCTAGATCAGAATCTCTTTTTCTGACTGAGCGAACGTCAGTCCTTACTTCATTTACCAACGCATCCATCAATGCGGTACACTCATTAATTGACTCTAAATCACTATCAGACATTCAATAATTCTCAAAATTTCCACTTGAAAACCTCTGCATAACCTTCCTATGAGCAACTACTACACCACAATCACAATCAATTACAATTACAGTTGCCGTCCAGTAGCAACTTTATTGCTTACTACATCATGACATTAGTTGTAAAATATAAAATATCAAATAATCTTTGCATCCAATAGTTATTTTAACGCAAAACCGTTCTATAATAAATTGCTTGAATAGTTGAAATTAGTATTTAATCTATATATTTTTTTAGATTGCTCAATTTTCTGGGTTTATTAATGCTGTGTAAAAGTTAAAAATCGAAATTTCTCCCTTATGTATCATTAAATATGTACGCTATGCATTCATTAAAGAATACATACGCACGTCGCACACTTGTGCATACCACCTACACTAATGGGTACGTCCTTACATCAATTGTTTGTATGTTTGAACCGAGCTATCTCTAACCCGCATTATTTTGAATAAATGTCGAGATTTCTCTCTGTCTCTCTGAAATGAATATGCCTTAATTGTTTAGTTAATTATTGTTCACTTGCTTATGTAAGATTAATTACTTACATATAATAATAGAAGATGGATTGGAAAGAATGGAATGAATCCATGTCTCGCCAAGTACGAATATAATGATATACATTTTTAATTTTTTTTTTTTTTTGTTATTATATTTTATAATTTCACTGTTAAAGTAAAATGTTTCAGCTTCTTTGAAAGTGATTGACTAGTGTCATTGAACAAAAATGGAAACTTCATTGCAAGCGACAGATGATCAAGCCAATCAAGGTAAATAAACTTATAGTGTTGTTTTTGTTCGTATGATTCTTTCAGTGTTTCAGAAAGTGAAAGGGATCCTTAGCCGCCTCGTGATCATAAGTAGAAATTTGACGATTTAAAAGTTAAAATTTTGTTCAATATAACTTTAAAATGAATCGCTCCTATCTTTATTAAATTATTTTGTACGATGAACATGATTATCATGTTGTGGACTAGGAAGTGGACTAGCCACTTCTTTATGGATTTTCCTCCCTATAGAAATTTAACTAACTACCCTTAAATTAAATCTACAACCCATATAGGCCGTGAGATGTAGAAGATAATTAACCTTTAATCTGTAACTCATTAGATGCTGGGTGTTCTAGGATAATCGCATTACTTACCTCTGTTTCATTCTTAGACTTTTGACAATGAGAGTCACTGACCCGTCAATATTTTGTTCGCAAAGAATTAGGGTTTGTAGCCTCTCCGTGTACAGTCTATACTTTCTGTATTCTCTAGGCAGCCCACGAAACAAAGTGCTTAGTTGCATACATTATTAGATCCGGAATGCTGGGTAATATCAACGATTTCATTCTGACCTATTTTCATCTATTTTCGGCAGATGAAGTCGTTGAAGAATACTAGGTCCTTTTGATTGAATTAGATGAGCAAGTAGCGTTAAGACAATAGGAATCTTGTCGTCCCTTCTAGTATTTCAAGCAATTACATACCTACAGATACTTCAAGCGAATACCCAAAACTACACCCTAACATTCGAACAGTAAATATAAGACCTTAGAGGTAGTTGGTAAGTGCAATTGCTTGGCTTTTGCCAAAATGTAACCACTAGCTCATT
Source organism: Rhodnius prolixus (assembly GCF_049639745.1). Classification (NCBI taxonomy): domain Eukaryota; kingdom Metazoa; phylum Arthropoda; class Insecta; order Hemiptera; family Reduviidae; genus Rhodnius; species Rhodnius prolixus. Next base: position 46,493,806 of record NW_027411603.1, on the reverse strand, counting down.
GTACAGTTTTTAGACCTCTTAAAGTCAATGTACAACGCAAAGACTACAGGGAGATACAGTAGATCTTTAATTTATATGTATATAAAGACCTGTCAAAGGAAACAACTATCTACTCAAAGACAATGCTGTTAAGTCCAAAGACAGGAGTGAGATGTGACATAAAGAATCAGGTTTGAATCAAGTATTTGAATAAAATCCAGTTTGGAGAAGATAAATTACTCTTACCATTGATAAATTTTTCCTTAAACGAAAGGGAGTAAGTGCATGCCAAAAATTATTTATTCTAGGAATTTTTTGCGAACATAAAATAAAAGGCTTGGATACCTCTTTTATAATAAACTTGTTACTTAAATTTGTTAATTGAAGCTTAATTTGGCCTTTGTTTTCTAGAGTTTCTAAACTTAGTTCAAGTAAAACAAGAAGCAGACGAAGAACCGCATATCGTATATGACGATAAAGAGCAATGGGCTTTTTTATTTAATGGTAAAGTATTACATTAATTTGTGTAGATTAGTAGAAAGTAAATCTTTGAATTTTCTCACAAAATTGGAAAAATTAAAACCATCCGTCATTTTGAAATAGTTTACGCTTGACATTAAGAATATTTTATTTTTTAACTATGAAGTCCCTTTTATTAAATTTAAAAATTCTCTGTCTCTTAAATAATCTCTTGCAATCGCGTAAAGTAGTCAGTTCCATTCAACAATAACAGCGGATGATGTGGAGATTGTAGCACTTCTCTTGGAGAGGATAAATTACTCTTACTATTGGTAGATTTTTCCCTAAATGGAAGGGAGTAAATGCATGCTAGAAAATTTTTAGTTAACTTAAAATAGCCATCTCCATAAAAAGCATAGATGTTGATCTGTCTAACATAAATGAAGGGAAGGCGTATTGTTCTTTGTTTTTAGTGACCGAATCCATTAGGGAGAAAGAATAATTCCAATTTCAGTCATTATCTTTTTATTATTTTGCTGAGCTGTAGAACTATGGACTAGGTCATCTTCAGGGTTGTGAAACATATTTTACAATAGAGTTAATAATTGTGTTATATTGAATTTTTTTTAAAGTTATGTACTTTACAAAATTATTTACGTTTTTATAAAGAGGGTGTAACTTCTGTCCTGTTCTGTCACTCAGTTCATAAGAAGATAGTTTTGTTGCTCTTCATTTAAATTAAAATAATGATTGTTAATTTTCATAGCCAATTTAAAATTAAAAATTTGTAAGCTCATTAAATATTTGTAATCTAATTTCTTCGCACAATATTCTGGTGTAATCGATTGCTAGGAAATATTAAAAGTTGTTGAGCAAATTTAGAGTTCAGTTGAAGTGTGCTCAAATCAAAGACCGTCTCAAGCTGCATTGTTTATTTTAATTTTTGGAAGATAAAATAAAAATTTTACATCGGTAATGGTGGCCTTTCGGCATCCTCCTCCAATTATCCGGTTTAAAAGAAATGAAGCACAATAGTGAAAGCATAATATAGAATAAAATGCTCTCTTGTCATCTCAACCAGTAATTCGGTGAATCTGTAACGTCAATGCCATGTGAAAATGCTTTCACATGGGCAAGAAGCCGTGTTAAAGTCTGAAATAGGCAGAACTGTCCGATTTAGGTTCGTCAACTTGGGAATGGAGCCATTTTCGTTTGGGATCGTTTTCATCTTTTTTTCATTGGCCTTAGTTTTTCATTGACGCTCTTTCACTTCTCTTTTAACTTGTGACTTACTGTAAAACAGTACAATTTTAATAGCTGGTAATTAACTTAAATCCGCTTAACTAATAGTAGCACAATAAAAAATTGTTTCCAAACAAAAACATCTTTCAAACCATGCGCTCATAGAAAAAGTTATTTTATTTTAACCGAAGTTTAGTTAGTCATCGATTCTTCCATGAGTAAAAAGATTAAAGTAACGCCTATTTTTTCAAGCGGGCTTTACCTCCAACTGCCAATTAGGTATCGTGGAAGGAAGTGACTAGCAAATATACTTTACTTTTATGTTCTCATATTAAACATTAATTAAAATCCAAGGCCTAGACCGGGAATCGAACCTAGTACAACCACAATACATATTAGCTTTGCTTGCTTCGCCTCCAACCGTTCGGCTATAGCTTTCTCAAGTTGTGTTATATCAAGAGTAGATTCATTACATTTATTTTTTGCAGATATTTTGGATTTATTTAAAATTGATTATTACTTTTATAGATGCGGTTAACGAGTTGAAACCTGAAATAGCTAATATTAATAACGGTGAGTATTATGTGTACTGCTTATTCATGTAAGTTAACCACTAATCTACTTGTGCAAACCTTTTATTCATAGTCATTTAAAAAAAAAAAAAAAAATTGCATGAATCGAAAATCTAGTATCATAAACTGGTATGGTAATTTAACTCGACCCAATATTTTCTTTAATAATTCGTTGAGAAACGGTGGTATAAAATTAGTGAACATTGTTATAAGAGAAATTTTCGAACACTTCAAAATTTATAATATTCTTTCAAAAAAGTTCAATGCGTAATGTTTTACTTAAGGTCATAAATCGGGAGAAATAATAGGTGAAACCCATAAAATCCTGAGAAATTTAATTTGTATTTCTTAAATTAAATTTAGCTTTTAAAAATACATTTTTATAAATAATTTTTACCAGGGCATAATAACCCATAGGTTCTTAGGAGCTTCTTACAGCTCACACAGTTTTTACCGTTCGGAGATTGTAAGAGTTGTCTGTAACGAGAGAACATTGTCCGCAGATCAACAGTGCTCTGGAAAAAGCTCCGGGTCCCAATGACCTAAGATGATGTTGCGCCTTAAATTAAAAAAATAATAATAATAATAATAGAAATAGTAATAATAATACAACTAGTTATGTTCGTTGCCGTTGAACGACTTGGCCAAAGCCTTGATCGAAAAGAATGATTGAGAAGAAATTCTTCAGGCAAAAAAACAATTTTTTATTTTGACATATAACTCCTTATTTTTGCTTAATGAACTTTTAATAAGTAGTGTTAATGTACATTTAAGTGTGAAATAAAAGTAAAATTTTAATGAAGGAAGTGACTGATTTCAGAAAACGTTGTTCTTGCAGACAATGTGGAAGATTATTTATCTGAAGATGGTAAGTTTGTTTATTTAACTTTTTTGGACTGATTTCATTTTTTTTTTTTTTTTAATTTTTAAAGTTTTATATAGCAGTTAATGGCTTTTTATTCCATCAGATCAATAACTAACATTACCTAGTAAAAATATACGCTGATATTGTCCATCACATGATATAATTGTTAACACTAAATAATTAGTGATCACTGATGCAGGTAATTTGGCAGTTGTAGTGAATTGTTTGCTTTTGTTTTGTCTATTATATTCACTGAATTTCGAAAAATTAAAAACGAAATGAAAACAAAAAATTTCGATAAGTATTATTATTAAGATTAATTGTCATTTTGTAGAAATACAAAAATGTCATTGGTGCAGTTATACTACAACTGAATCTTTGGAATTAATTGAACATGACTTTGAAAAACATAGCAGATTTTTTCAAGGAAGGAGAATTTACAAATCATACAAGTGTCCATCGTGCGAATATACGTCTATAGATCCTGCAAATATTAGAAGTCATTTTGAAAGTAGTCACAGGTTTGCAAATACTTTTTGTATCGTATAATTAGTTAATAGTGTACATATATATAAAACTCGATTTACTCGGAAGGTAGTTCCTCATCGCTCGCTCACGCTACATTCTTCGCCTGTAAATCTATTAAAAATTATTAAATTTGTTTTAAAAGCTCTTTGTAATAAACTCATTTCTAATACGTTTAATCTCAAGTAATGTATTAGTAATATGATCTTAAAAAATGGTCTAATAAAATTTAAGAAAAGCTGATTGACAGAAATGTTACGAATGAATGAAAAGTGAGTAGTTTTGTACGAGCAATTAGGTGAAAATGTGTACACTTTTGTTGTTGTGTATGAAAAACCTTGCTAATTGAAACGAAAATTCTGTTATTAAAAAAAAAATTGCATATTTTGGTTTCATAATTGGAAGAATTAATGAAAATTTTAAATCGGACAGATTTGTTAATAAAATTTGTGATTAACAGTTCTTTTTGGTTTTGGATTAGATTCGTATAGAACTCGCCCAATTTAAAAGAGTGTATCGCTTTCTGGCAAAAGTGTGAATTGTATCACGAATAATAAATAAAAATAAGATGTAGCTGGCAGCTAGATTCGAACCCAGGATTTCTGCGTGCCAACCATTGAGCTAATATTGCCCTAAATAATGTGCAATTTCATGTTTATTAAATTATAGTTTTATTGGTTACTATTGTATTACTTTATAAGATAGAGTTTAGGAATGATTAGATAACAGAATTAATTGAAGTTGTCAAACTACATGAAAACTATGACGTCAAAAACATACTGACTATTCTAATAAAATGTCAAATAAGATGCTTGGGAGTAGATTAGTGCGACCTGTCTTGACCAGGACTAGGAATTAGCTACTGAAATGTTGTGTTGTGGTAAAATTGCGTGGCAAATGGTAAAAATTAGTATTCAAATGATTTTTCTTTCTTTCATTCGGATGCATCCTTGTGAAGTTTTTATGTTCACTAACGGATTGTTACCAAGCTTGCACATTTTATTGTTCTCTTGTCAAATAGAAATTGATGTCCGTCAACAAAGTGAATTATGTTTATTTAGTGAGGCATAATAATTAATTTAAAGAACACAATAAGTAGTTGTAGGTAATTGCTGAGGTATGTACGTGGCTGATGATTTAATGGCAGATAAAAATGGTACTAGTCTAACAACAAAAAACTGTTATCGTTTTTAAATGATACTTAGTAACATACAGGATCTTGTACACCTGTGTCACCTATTGTATCATGCAAAGTACTATCAAGACCGTTAAGCTGAGCAGATTTTATATCATGGAATGATGGGATTTGGTTATACAGTAATCACACTTGTTACTTGAGAAACATGGTTTTAGGTAGCTAGCAAACCAAAGTAGAAACCTAACTTTGAAAGCAATTCCCTGCAGCTACTACTAGAACAGCGACTTCCCCCTTTTTGTACTTAATTTTTAAAATGATTACTTTCTTGTTTGTAGAAAATTATTTATATTTTTCCAGTAAGTTTCCGGAACCTGATGATAGTAATAGTAGAAAAGAGAATCGTGCATATAATTTGCAAAGGAATACAAAGAAAAAGAAAAGGAAACAGTCGTGGCAAACTAAATTGTCAAAACAACGAGAGCAGAGAAGGTTAATCAGAGAATTAGAAGAAAATGGCCTCATACCTAAGGTGAGTAGCTTTAGGTATTTTTTTAAAATACTTAGTTAAATTTTTTTGCTAGCCACATTTTCTCAAACTACTATTTATTTTTCTCATCTTCAGTGTTTTAAATTACCTTCTAATTTTCTCTTACCACTATATATTTCTCTTTCTCCACTCCAGTGTTTCATCTAGTTTTTGGGGAACCCCGTCCGAAAGTATCTTTCAGAGAGAAGTGGTCCATCCGCTTCTTCAGGATCCTTTTTCCTATTTTTGTCTCAGCTTTACTAGATGAATGTAAATTAATTACATTCTTGCACACTTTCTTTTCCCACAAAAATAAGATTCTCTTCGTTGATCATGAATGGTTGTACTCAGCACACTTTCACAGTCATACGAATATCTTAGGCCCCACTTTAGGAAACAAAATTTCACTTAAAATAAATTCTAATATTAATCCTTAAGGAAACAAGCAAATACTTAACAATAACATTCTTTATTAATCCGTTTAAGCAAGGATAAATGAAGCTTGCTTAAGCCAACATGATATCTCTCTTAAACCTAATCTACATACATTAAATCGTACAATTTATCAAATGTTCCAGCCTAAGAATGTGGCGTCAGATGAACAAAGACTGAAAAGAATGCTTCAGGCGAGGAAGTACAGAGCTGCATTAAGCCCAGAAGCATTGTCCAGAAGGCGAATTAAGGACGCGGCTAGAATGAGAATGAAACGTGCCATGGAGCCAGAAGAAGTTAAAGCGGAAAGGAGGCGGAAGCAGGCGCAGCATGCTCGAGAGAAAAGGGCTACTGAAACTCCTCAACAGTTGGAATACAGGAGAACTATGCAGAGAAATCGAGCCAAAGTTAGAAGGTCACTGGAAACTGAAGAACAACGGGAGCGCAGGAAAGAGCGAGAACGCCTAAGAGCTAGAGAACGACGAGCTACAATGACCACAGACAAAAAGGAACGTATAAAAGAAGTGGAACGTTTACGTAAAAGATATGCTCGACAAAAGACAAATGTGTCGATTAGCAATGATTTTGTACATTCGGCAGAATTATTAGCCTCTTCACTTGCAACATGTGAAAATCCATATCAGCAATTGAATAATCTGTGTACATACCCACAGAATTGTATAGAAAATGAGGATGATCTGATGAGATTCTGTACGGTGTCCATGCATATGCTGACAGATTCAAATTCAACGCCTACAACTTTATCGAATACGGCTGCAATAAAAACAAATAAAAAGCGCGTTCGTTCAAGAAGTAAAGTAAACAGTGATGAAAAATCGTCTGAAGCTGTCAGCTATGAAACATTGACTACTAGTTCTCGTGTTTCATCTTTGAGCACTGAGCTCTCATCCGAACAGCAACCATATACTGTTAAACATTTGGACATAATGGCTAGATTACATAGTGAGATCGATACTGTGAATAGTTTTTGGAAAAGTACCGACACTATGACTAGTCAAGTGACGGAAAAACCTGCGATAGTTGAAATAAAAAAAGAGGTTGTTATCAAAGAAGAGGATGAGTTGCTAATCCCTGACGAAATATTGCATCAAGAGGACCAGTCGGAATCTGTCTCTGTTAGCGACCTTCAAGAGTCGCATGAAAGTAAAATTGAAGTTGTTCTTCCATTAGAAGTACAAGAAGATTCAACTTTGAATTGTTTAAAATATTCACCTTTGACGAAAATGGACAAGATAAACAAATTATTAGAAAGAATGAGTGGAAAAAGTGAAAATTGATTGAGATGTATATTTGAACAGTTGTGTAGCATCAAGCTGGGAAAAAAATCATGCGTTTTTAAGGACATTTTGTAATGAAAGAAGAAATGAACAAAATTTCTGAGTACTATCTTCGCAATGGATAGCTTGGGCTTGAATCAATATCGCCTGCAACCAGTCATTAAAGAGGAACTTCCTCATTCCTCACAACTTCAACAAGTCAAGAAGAAATTACCAATAAAAAATTCCTTGATTGTCTGTGTATCTATAAATTAGGTAATTACGCAGCACTGTTACAGTGCACATTTACCTTAATGGGTAATTACTACTTCTTTCTTTTCCCATTCTAAAATTTTCTTATAAATTTAACGAACAAATATTTTTAGAGTGCATGTTATTTTAAGTGTATCGATCTCAAGCCAAATTACCTTATTTTTAATGAAGTGTTTTATGAAGATACTTTTCTTAAAATTAATTTTATTTGAATCAAAAGTATAACACGAAATTTTATTAAATTTTAAGTGTGAGATTGATGTGATAGATTTAATGTTATACATCACGCGCAATTGAGAGGGAGAGATTATTAATATAAACTAAATTAGTGCTATAATTTTTAATAAAAAATCAAGTATAATGAACTCAGAATATTTATGGTTTTTTTCTCAAAAACTTCTTTTTTTTGTCTTTTTTTTTTTGCGAATGCAAAGGAAAAGATTGAAGTAAGTACGAAACGATCTAATCAAGAGTTCAATCACTGTAATCAGTAACATTTTTAGATTTTCGCAAATTAATTTTGGAAGAGTTAGCCCAAACAATATCACAGCAAAAAGATTGATTAATTTTAAATAATGTATTAAAATGAAAAAACTGATCTGATGGGAAACATTGTTTTGGCCTAATGTAGACCAGTGAATTAATTGTTAACATTTCTATACTTTCTAAAAGTAGGATTCCATGAAGTTATTGTTGGCAGGATATTTCTGTCCAGCTTCAATGAAGACGTTCTCTCAACTTTCCACTTTTTGGATGCGATCGGCAGTTTAGACTGATAGTAAGATACTATATTTTTCACGGACATCTCTCTTACTCTATGGATTTAAGAAGAATCTTCTTTTAAATATCATGGCTTCTCATACTGGATACATTTTGTAGAGTTTACGAGGTAGAGAAGCATTAACTCTTATATAATCTCATGACGGATTTTTTTTGGGGGGGCGTGAGGGGACTAACTTCTGGTTACTTGGTCAGTGGGAGAGCTTAGGCTATTTCGTCTGTAAAGTTATTATACCATTTTTTCGGCCTGCTTGAAACTTTGGTAGCTCAAATCTTAAGTGGAGTTTGTATTTTTGTCCTAGAATTGGTTTGAGTAGTTATTTTGGTTTCTGTAGGGTAGCGAAACGGTCCCAGAGGAGCTTTGGATCATGCAGACTTTATTCTTAGCCACAGAGGAATAACGATTATGTTAGAAAATATTTTTAAAAAACATAAAAGTGGATGTACAAAAAATGCTTAGCGTTTCTGATCATTTGAGCACTGAACAAAAGATTTAGCAGTTTATTTTAGAATTACAATCCATTCAGCACAATTTTGTGCCTTTAATTCAATTTCTTATTGGTATTATGGAGGTTGTTTGGAGGTAAAACAAATTGTTTGGAGTACAAACCGTAGTAAAAGACATTCCGGAGAAAAAAATGAGTTATGGTAGTCCGAAAGCTGGGGCTACAAGCAGTGTGCCAAGTTTTCAAACTTCAACTTATTAATTTTCGAGGAAGATCTTGCATTTTCCGTACTGCTTAAGTTATATAGATATAACACACCCGTCAGGGAAAAACTCTGAGTGGGTAATTCAGAAAGTGAGTAGACTTTTGTTACTATTAATAAGATTCCGATGTTGCTCAATAGAATATTTTTTCCAATTGTTTTATTAAGACCAATTTAAAGTTTAACTAAATGCACGCCTAATTTTAAGAATTCATTGAACTAGAATTCAAAATAGCATCCCTATTATTTCATGCTAGTTCTTTGCTGTAGCTAATCTACTCAAATAGTTCATAAAGCACATAACATATGACAAAAACATGATTTCGGTTGTTTTCACAGAAAAAGGGAATGTAATGAAGAAGATAGTTTGAGAAGAGATTTGGTGAGTGGTAAAAGTTTTCCTTGCGAGATTCCGGATTCTACTGGATAGTGTTAATTAGTGAACATTTATCCAAGAACTGTCATTTAACATTTTATAACTTGCAAAATATTGTATATTTTTTTAGAGAGAAGTATAAACATGATAATGTAATAGAACAAAGATGCAAAGGTTGGGGTAGTTGTACAGGAGGCACAAGTGAAGGAAGCATATTTATTGAATGGACCTGTTCATTGTCCATCAGGAAGGTAGAAGAAAGATAGGACATAAGTGAGAATGACTTTCCAGTATTTGTGATAAGCTGCCATTTATTGCTTCCTTATTTACTACTACAACTTGTGTAATTAGTGATCCATGTTATAGTTTTTGTAAACAATTGTTACGATCTTTGTTTTAGTTTGTTCAGTTATTCTTAGAAATTTTAACATTACCTTTCTAGTCATGTTGCCTTGCATCATGTTTTCTTTAGTTTATTTTTATTTTATATTTTATTTTTTCTGAAGTTATTATTTTGTAAAAAAATAAATAAAAATAAGATAGATGATTTATGTTACAACCAGTCAGTCTGTAGAAGGCTGTAATGTACATTAAAACATTGTTTCTTTTATCAATCTCCAGTGACCCTTTCAATCAAATAAAGGCCTCTCTACAGATTCATTTGATTATCTCCTAGATTTGTATCGGAAAATGCAAAGAGATCTTTATTACATTGGTTCCCCTAGTGGTCTCTATCACGGCTTTTCCTCCTCATCTAGTCCCCAGACGATTCCTCGTCGATGGTAGTTATTCAGTAATATTTTGCCTGCCTCTTTTATCCTTCCTGCAGGTAATCAATCTAAAATTTTTGTGGGCAACCATGCCTCTTATTTTCTGCGGACGGACCGTAAATTTACACCCTTCTTTACTCGAACGGCCTTCTGTCCACTTTCTAGTACCTCTATCATTTCCCCCCTAACTCGATGAGACATCCTCAACGTTAGTATATAATTAACTAAAAACTCGTTTATTTAACTCCATTAGAAAAAGTGTGGATAAAAGATGTAGATAGATGTAATTGCACTATATTGTGTCCATATTAATTACTATACTTTTTGTTTAGAGAATTAGGTTTGTAGAAGTTTGGAAATTCTGGATTTAAACTTGGTCGGCCAAAAGCAAGAATTGTAATTCGTTAGTTTTTTGGTTGTTGCGACGTTAAGCCCCGTCTGGAAAAATAGTTTTACTAAAATATTATTTGTATTAGTTTTCATCTTTAATACCATTTAAAGCTGCCCTTTCGTTCTCTTTGGACCATTTCTTTTTACAAAGTAAAAGATGTAATAGTACGAATTAATTCACTTTAGAATGTTCTGCTTCTTCGTCATATTTTTATTCTCTCCGTATTACCAACTATTTTAAATTAGCACTTATAATTAACATTGTTATAATAATGTACATTACTTTGCATTTTAAATTAAATAGGCAGGTTTTAGGAGAAGAGAATGGTGAGCAAGTTAATACGAAATCTTATATTCACAACTAAATATTTTGTAAATTATCCTGTGAAAATTATAAAAAGTGCCAATTGCATTCTGCACACTTGAAGGAGCGTTCTAAAATAATTATAATTCGCCTTGTACTGTTTACAGAGTTTATCATCTTCTTCTTCGTCGATTTTATTTAACCAGAAAGCTATCGAATAATGTATGCTAAATATATGAGCTATTTTCTTAATTGCAAAATATCTGGTTTTCCTTGACTGCTTCAAAAACAAATATCACTTCCTTGACAGCTAGATGCCCTGCAGTCATCAAATGGTGTTCTAAGGTAATTTCTTTCTCTTACTTCTCTGTTAGCACCCACAACTTACAAATATCCATTAATTCTTCTGTACTTTAACATGTATAATTTAACAGCCAGTGATTATTTTTATTAACTATTCTTGTTTTACTTGAAAAGAAGCCAAACTAAAACGGATATTGTAATGATAAGTGAATTCAAAACATACAAATCAACAATGTACTTAAAAGTAAGGAATTCCACCGGTTCATAATTGACAAGCCCGCACGATCTAGCGGCAACATTAGTAACTAACTAGCTCTGTAGTTCGATCAAACTCTCATAGGTAGCGCTAGTGAGCACTATGCCATACTTTTTTATCGATAACCTTCTTTTAGGTTTCAGAAAAAAGGAGAGTGAAGACTAGCTAAGTTTATCAAGAAATTGAATGCGTAATGTGCATGTTCATTGTCTGATATGAATATGCTCTGGAAAAGAAGGATTTATGGGCGAATTGGTAAGTCCGATTTGGTACTCAAAGAATAGACTAAAAAATGCATGATCCAAGGAAATAAAACGTATTGGTACTCATTTATGACTATTTTTTACTTATGCTTTTTGCCACTCAGCAATAAGTGTTAACTCAGGATAACGAACTGACTAAGAAATTAATATTAATTTCTTTAATTAGTTATTTTTTTCATTATTTCCTTTTATTAGAGGGTTTAAGAGGTAGTGCAAAAATAGAAGAGTTGCTTTATAACTTTTCACAATTTTTCAAAAATTTCAAGATTGTCTACACGCCTGTTGTTATATTTAATAACTTGGTTTTTGTGCTGTAAATTATTAATTACTGAAAATGTTATTTTTCTTCTTCATTCAAACTTATCTACTCTTATCTCAAAAGCAGTTAGAAGGTAAAGAGAGTTTGGTTATATCTATTATACAAAATTGGCCCAAGCGATTAAGAAACAAACACAATTAAAAGATTAGTGTATTTTAGAGAGATATACACTTGGTTAGGAATCATCGGATATATAAGAAAGCATACTATTCACCTTGGAATCATATAACGCATTTCGTTTTCCATAGTTCAGGCCTTACGCCAGGAAAACAGCACTTTTGGCTGATCTAAATGGTGATTGAAACTATTTCGCGGCTGAATTGAAATTGGTAAAACAATAAAATTGTACCCCAGGTATTTATATGTTTTAACAACTTCAACTATAATTTTACTGAATTTAAAATCCTTATAATTAAGCTAGGGTCTTCTTTTATGAAATATGACAAGAAAAATCTTAATAGATTTTTCAAATTTAGTGAATTTATAACACTACTTGTTAAAAATGATCAAGATATGTAACGATCCTTGCTAGGTGTATAATAGTAAGACCGTAGCTCTGTGTAGAGTTTCGTGGATAATTTATGTTGAAGTTTAAAGTAATATCCTTGAGCACAACTTCCCTCTAAGCATTAAACAAGAAAAGAGAAAATTGGGAGAGGCTTCAAATCTCCCCTTAAAGAAACCTACGTAAGATTTTGTTTAGAAATATCGTTGTTTTATATAATAAGTATTATTGCCATAATGTCAATGATTGGAGCCCGGGACACTCCTGAAATAGAATTTTGTTGGGTAGTTAATAGAATGAATCTACAACCTTTAATCTACATGTTTTTTAAGTTGACGGTTGATAATTTCAATAGTTACTTGAAATAAAACAATATTTATATAAATATCAGACTATCTCCTCCTATTTTAGAGGCCTGATGGCCAAACGTCGTGACCCTCTTCTTTGAGAATTGATCTAGAGTACCCTATCTCCTCTTTCGTATTTCAGTTGCTGTTGAGGACAATTTTTCACTCCATCTCTTTTTGAGCGAATTAACAGCTCTTCTTTTCTGACAACTTTGCCCCTCTTTCACTTCGACTGTACACTCTTATCAGTCCAGGACATCATTACTTGGAATTTTGTCTTGTTAACACTAATGATAGTGTAGTTTACGTATTTCTTTCGTCTCTGCTATATGAAATGTCAAAAAGGGTGGACAGACTCCTTCAGAAAAGAATTATTTTTTACAAAGTTATTTTATTTTGATTATCCGAGTACACAAAAACAATGGAATAGAGGGACCAGTCTGCTGTAATCGTATCTGAAGAAAAATACTCTGGATAAAAATTATGCCGAGATATGGTAGAATTAGTAGGTTATAATATATGTTGATGTGATTACTAATTGTGTGGTATTGCATTCTAGGTAATTCTACTCTGCATAAGCCAGAAGGCATACATCCTTATTAGGTTGCAAGATATCCTTTTTGAAAATTAAATGGAAAAGGGCCACCTTTAACCAGACAGAAAATGACTGTGTTTATGTCGTCGTAAAATTTGAACTTGGAGCATTTCCCGGACAGCTTTGTATGTAAGTAAACAAAACAATTTTAATATTAATGTGGAAAATGCAACAGATTTTCTCACGTTAAGTATTTTTCTTGCTTTCTTTTTAGTAAATTCCCTTCTTCTATTTTCGTAATCAATTGATAGTTACTATTATTTTATCTAATAATGTTCGATTTTACTGTTTCTTTGTGGTCCCAATGTTTCCTTTTAAATATTTTATAATACTTCAATATGAAAGTTTTTACAGTTAGTATTTTAAATTAAATCCAGACTAATAACAGAATTGAAATAAGAACGCCCGTACATTTTTAATATTCTGTTAATTATTTTTAATATTTTATTGTTATACTTTCAATGTGATGGATTATATATTATGATCCATTATATCTTAGACCTTTTCTATATGTTAACTGCTCAAAAGTTCACACTTTGATTTATCACACAGACAAACTCTAGTTCAGAGCTTATTCTTGTACACACTTAAATAGTTTATCCATTAGATCGCATGGGTATGTAGATTCAAGTCTATAATTTCAAATATGACATTTACAGTACATTTATTATTTTAGGTAATACATACCATATATATAACTTATATCTAGACAAAATGATTATCAATAAATAAATGAGATAAATATTACTACAAAATTAAGAGAGAAATTACTATTTTTAGATATAAAGTTCATTACGTATGCGTTGAACCTTCAGATCGTAATATCTCTTACTATGTAACTCCTGCAACTAACTGGTAAAGAAGTACCTATTTTCTGATGTGTGTAATATTTTCCTTTATATCTGAAAGATTTTTCAATTCATTGCAAGATCTGAATTTGATTAAAAAATACAATGGTATCATTCGTGTGAATTCTGAAATATTTTCAATCAAATTAAAATATTTTCTGTTTAGGCTAAACTTTTTAATTTAAAGAAAAAAAAGGGAACGATTTAATTAAAAATTGCAGTATTAAAAGTATATAAAAATGATTATGAATTTTTTTTTCTCTACTGACTTAAAGTTAGTTAAGATATTATATTCATTTAATCTGATGTATATATCAATACTGCAGCTGTATTTGAGTTTATTTAGTTAAATTTAACAAAAATACTTAATCATATGTTGCTAATGTAATAATCTAGTCTTTTCCACTAAACTTTTTCAGGGAAAAAATGTTTTAATTTAATTGGAACTTGGTTTACATAACAAAAAGTTTAGTTTAAGAACAAAAAATGCAGTTACTAGTTCTTTCATCCCTCATTAAAATGGAACTGAATTAAGTTGGAGTAATGTACTGAGTTTTAATGTATTTTATTTTATTATGTCCAGTGTTTTCGTCTCTGGGGCCTTTTAACCTTTCGCCAGCTAGTAGCTACGCTTAACGCCTGCAGCACGTTCATCTTAAGGGGATTCGTCTCATTTTTACGTTGCAGGAAAGCTACCTACGATATCTTTTCAGGTAATCTCTTTCTTAGTATATAAGACATACAAAAGGAAAAAAAAAAAATGTTTCCTGATGGTTAGCATCTTTGTTAATACAATGTAAGTCGTTCATTTGAATTCTTTAGCATTTTGAATAGTAACTATATCCCCATAATTGTATTAAACTTTTACATTTAATTTAATGAAAAAGTGAGTACAATTATATATTTAAAAAAAAATTAAATAAAAAATATTAGAAGTATATAAAATGTATTTTTCTGAAATAGATTTGAGTTTCAAATTGAATGATTTTAAAGTCAGAAGAATTAGTTTTTTGTTAACTACTTCAGAGTTATGTAAATTACCGGATTTGATATTTTTTATTGTTGGCACTGTTTAATATTTTGTAGTCTTTTTATCCCACTTACACTTTAAAACGTTTTTAATGCCTTTTTTTTTTTTTAATTTTCACTTTTATTATGTTTTGATCCTAGTTTTCAAATTTCCTGCTACTTTGACACTTAGGGAGTCACATTAAATCTTTTATTTTAAATTTTTTGCTGAGGATTCGGTTTTGAGTCACTTACTTACTCTCTCTCTGTACAATGTGGATTCTGTAATTCAAAGTTTTTTTAGAAAATTAATTTTCTTGTTATTTTTTCCGTGTATGTTTTTAATTCTTTTTTTAAAGCTCTTATTCTTTCTTTATAATCAAGTTCCTATGTTTTAAATATATATTGTAATTATATTTCAAATTAACTCAGTCTAAATTATTAAAATTATATGGTAAGTTTTGGAAATCTAATTCAATGTCATTAAAGCTTGTAAATCGATTCAAACTTGTAAACCAATTCAAAGTCAACTAGTTCAGTCGCAAAAATGGGTGGTCTTGATTTAAAGAGATGAAAATTGAGTTGTTTTTTTTTCTTTTTTTTTTTGGCATTGGCTTCCGCCATACAGCCAGCATCGTCTAGGTGCTTATCACTAGAATATCACTCTCTCCATTCTTACCTACAAAAACATTCGCTTCACACATTCATCATTCTACTATATACCGCTATTTACATAAACTACTGCTAATGGATGGAGCAGCACTCTGTGCTCCTGCCATCCTTATAGCTTAACCAAAATTAAAATCACGTAATCCTTCTCTAAGCATTTTCTTCCATTCATTCTAATTCGGCTATAGCTTTTAAATACATTCATATTTCATTGCTAGCTCTGCTATCGACTTAAGCACATAAATGTTGGTGGAGAATATAATGTCTTCGTAGCGAAATGGTGCATCTAAATACCTGTATATATCGTCAAACATTCGTTTCCTTTCTACTACATAACGTGGACATATCATTATTACATGTTTGAAATCCTCCTCCTCATTGCAATCTACGCAAAGAGGAGAGGACCTTTTGTTGATCCTGTGTAGATACGATCCGCACACTGCGTGGTTCGCTCTCAGCCTGCTTATTGTCGTAACAACCCATTTATTAGTGACAGTTCCCTTAAACCATGGTTGTCTAGGTAACTGATCTGCCATAGTTTTATAGAATCTACCTTTAACACCATTATTGTAATCTGTCTGCCATTTTTGTAGTGCTGCTTGTGCAATTATACCCTTGATATCGGTGTGTGGTAATTTATAATTAGCCATTTCCCCACTATTGGTGGCTTCCTTTGCAAGTGTATCAACAATTTCATTCTCTTTTATACCACAATGACCCCTTACCCACAAAAAATTAATGCAGACTCCCTTCTCTTTAAAACTGGCAATAGTTTCTACAATCTCTGGGATAATGTGATTCATTCCTGCAGCCTGGTTGTGTATATGTGATAATTTACACAACGCACTCTGGCTGTCACTAATAATGGTATATTTTATCTCCGACAAAGAATAAATATATTTTAAAGCCGTTAAAATAGCAATTAGCTCCGCTGTATAGATGGAAAATTGAGTTAGATGACAATGAAAAAAAAAGTACGCCTGATTCTGATACCATCATGAGATCATTAGTTTCTGTCATGCTCAGCGATGTATGAAAAATAACCACATGTGTTTTTAACTATTACTTAGAGTAATCTCAGCCTTGGACACTAAGGGTACGTTCACAACGGAGCTGTGAGCATAGATGATAGCGGAGATGATAGCAGTGATGCATCAGCGCTTATAGAATAACCTAGTACATTCTTATGTGAGCGTGCACAACGAAGCTTCGACTAGTGACTCATACTCGCTGCTATAAACGAGCATAGATGATAGAATTGAATTTTTCATTTTTCTGCTAGCTGAACTCCAGTATCGGAGCTTCAAAATGGACGTCGAAAAATTATTCAGTGCTGTCTTTACTCATTATTTTTTATTATTTACTTTTAAACAATATTTTGTTTTTTAAATCGTGCTTACATTTATTTTCATGTGTATTTATTTGTTGTTTTTTTTCAATAAAATCATTACTTACCTAAGAGTAATCACTAGTTTTTCTTCTATGGTTATAGGATTTCCATGACAATTTTTCCAAAGTTTTCTTAATTTTGACCTTATTTTTTTCTAAAATATAGTCGAATGTGGGTGGACCCATCCTCACATATTCCAAAAAAACGATCCGGATAATTTCTAAGTTCCTTATATAAATAGTGAAATTCGCCCAAAGTACTTCGTTTTTTATTTATGGTATGTACATGATATTTTCTAAAGCGTTTTTTCTTTAAAATATACCTTTTTGTTGCTGCTGAACATAAAAACTCTTCTTCACTTCTCGGACATGTTGCATGTATCGCAGCTCTGTTGTGCACACTAATCAGCGATTATATTTTACTCTATCAGTTATCATCTCTGCTATCATCTATACTCACAGCTCCGTTGTAAACGTACCCTAAGGCTGGAAACATAGTGGAGCGGCGAGCAAAGCGGCGATGATAGCGAAGAGCGAAGCGGCAAAAACAAAAACTAGAAATAGATAGAGTTGCTCTATCTTCGCTTTGCTCGCCACTATGCGCGGTCCCATATGTTTACTTGTGTTTGATTTCGCCGCTTCGCTCTTCGCTATCATCGCCGCTTTGCTCGCCGCTCCACTATGTTTCCAGCCTAAAGGAAAGCTTTGCCACTCACTGAACATGGGACTTCAAAAGGGATATTAAGGTATAATTTTGTATCCAGTGATTAAGTTTATTAAATAATCTTGTTTTACTTGAAAAGAAGCCAAACTAAAACGGATATTGTAATGACAAATGAATTCAAAACATACAGATCAGTATTATACTTAAAATGAGGAATTGGCCGGCTCCTGATTGACAAGCCCGCACGATCTAGCGGCAACATTAGTAACTAACTAGCTCTGTAGTTCGATCAAACTCTCATAGGTAGCGCTAGTGAGCACTAAGCCATACTTTTTTATCGATAACCTTCTTTTAGGTTTCAGAAAGAACTTCACCAAA
Organism: Rhodnius prolixus; assembly: GCF_049639745.1. Lineage (NCBI taxonomy): Eukaryota > Metazoa > Arthropoda > Insecta > Hemiptera > Reduviidae > Rhodnius > Rhodnius prolixus. The sequence goes on along the minus strand of NW_027411603.1, from coordinate 46,475,646 downwards.
CAGTAGCGTGAATGTTAGAGGTGTGTATCTGTATGAAATATAAGTTAAATTACTAATATTTTGCATTTTATCGTCAAATTCATCTTACAATGGCCAAACTTCGGGTAGTCTTAATTACATATAAATATCTAAAATTATACATTTTTAAATAAACATTTAATTAGCAAAACTTGTCATGATTACAATTTGATTTAAAAATAAATTATGTTAACGACAAAAAGTATATTTCAAAAAACAGTAAGCCTAAGGGGTATTTCAGTTCAAATTTCATCCGTAAGAATAACATTGAATTATATGAAGTGTTTATATTAACATTGCATTCATTATCTTCTTGACAAGCCTAGAAAGAAATCAAGCTGAGAGATTATTCTCAATCCAGTGGCTCATTTTGTAAGTTAATATATTACCTTTTTACGTGCATTTGAGTTTATCACAGCGACGTTTAAATTTATAATCGTACCCAATGAATCTAACGGGAACCACAACGCTTCTAACCACTTGGCTAGCGTGCACTAACAAAACCAATAATATATATAGATTCATTGGTTGACTTGTATTTTTAACTATACTTCTTTATTCTAGGAAATTTGTGCATAATATTGAGCTGGAGAGTGAAGACTAGCTAAGTTTATCAAGAAATTTAATGCGTAATGTGCATGTTCATTGTCTGATATGAATATGCTCTGGAAAAGAAGGATTTATGGGCGAATTGGTAAGTCCGATTTGGTACTCAAAGAATAGACTAAAAAATGCCTGATCCAAGGAAATAAAACGTATTGGTACTCATTTATGACTATTTTTTACTTATGCTTTTTGCCACTCAGCAATAAGTGTTAACTCAGGATAACGAACTGACTAACAAATTAAGTATATCACTAAGTATATAAAAATAATTTGGTATTTTTTTCTTTATTGATTTAAAGTAAAGATATATTCATTTAATTTGATGTATATATCAATACTTCAGCTATTTTTGAGTTTATTTAGTTAAATTTAACAAAAATACTTAATCATATGTTGCTAATGTAATAATCTAGTCTTTTCCACTAAACTTTTTCAAGGGAATAAATGTTTTAATTTAATTGCAACTTGGTTTGCATAACAAAAAGTTTAGTTTAAGAACAAAAAATGCAGTTACTAGTTCTTTCATCCCTCATTAAAATGGAACTGAATTAAGTTCGAGTAATGTACTGAGTTTTAATGTATTTTATTTTATTATGTCCAGTGTTTTCGTCCCTGGGGCCTTTAAAACTTTCGCCAGCTGGTAGCTACGCTTAACGCCTGCAGCACGTTCATCTTAAGGGGATTCGTCTCATTTTTACGTTGCAGGAAAGCTACGTAAGATATCTTTTCAGGTAATCTCTTTCTTTGTATATAAGACATACAAAAGGAAAAGAAACTTTGTTTCCTGATAGTTACCATCTTCGTTAATACAACTCAAACTTGTAAACCAATTCAAAGTCAACTAGTTCAGTCGCAAAAATGGGCGGTCTTGATTGTCTGTCAAGGACTGTCACTAATAATGGTATATTTTTTCTCCGACAAAGAATAAATATATTTTAAAGCCGTTAAAATAGCAATTAGCTCCGCTGTATAGATGGAAAATTGAGTTAGAAGACATTGAAAAAAAAATTACGCCTGATTCTGATACCATCATGAGAGAATTAGTTTCTGTCTTGCTCAGCGATATCTGAAAAATAACCACATGTGTTTTTAACTATTATTTAGAGTATATTCAGCCTTGGAGACTAAAGGAAAGCTTCGCCACTCACTGCACATGGGACTTCAAAAGGGATATTAAGGTATAATTTTGTATCCAGTGATTATATTTGTTAAATAATCTTGTTTTTAGAAGCCAAACTAAAACGGATATTGTAATGACAAATGAATTCAAAACATACAGATCAGTATTATATTTAAAATGAGGAATTGCCGGCTCATGATTACAAGCCCGCACGATCTAGCGGCAACATTAGTAACTAACTAGCTCTGTAGTTCACTCAAACTCTTATAGGTAGCGCCAGTGAGTATTAAGTCAGGCTTCAAAACTGGTATCGAGAGTTAAGTCCCAGGTAAGTGTTAGTTTAAGTGCATCAATTACGCAAAATAATATTTATTGGAGAATGCAACTTTTTAGAAAATATAAAGAGAAAAGTGTGAGTGTGGCATGAGTTTGATTATTGTCTTAGTTTTCCGTAGTAGTGGAGTCATTTGTAAAACCTTTTAAAATTGGAAATTTTTTATTTTACTTCCTTTTAAAAAAAGTATTCTATGTTAAAAATTAAGTAATTGTTCCTTCCAGCTGATGTAGTACGATTATAAATACAATAAATTATCTAGTATCATATGTGTTTTAAATGTGAAACTTATTTAATATTTCATTTCGCTGTTCACGGGGGGAAAAAAAGAGGATTAGAATGTTCTCTCTTTATGTTATAATTTTAAATTTCATTAAAGTCATCTGGTGTACAACAGATATCAGCTTACCAGAACTTGAATATATAGCAAACCATTTAGAACCAGATGAATGTTGGAAGCTGACTATTATTCTACATAGTACATCCTTTGAACTTACGAATGAATTGGACAAAAATCAACAACCAGTGTTAGCAGATGTAAATTGTTTAGAACAGTTATTACATTGGAATTCCCAACCAAACGAAGGATTCGATAAAACACATGCTATATTAGCACATAGGTTAAGACAAATCAATAGAAGAGATCTATCAAATTGGTTAACTAAAACTGTATTCGAAGAATTGGGTAAAGATTTGAATAAATCATTAAGTAATGATATTCTATTTAATTATTTGATTAGCAGCACTACAGATTCTAGTTTTGTGGATTTTTTTGGTAATTATAGTGATCGTCTTGTGTTGGAAAGTACACTATGGAAACCATATGATACTGTATTAAGTGTTGTTGTTGTTTTGCTATTAATAACTTTGATTTGGTTAACTTGTCTAACATTAATCAAGACAAAAATATCTTACGAATCGCAATCAAAAAATTTTATAAATAAAGATGTTGAACAAGGGTATCCATTGCTCAAGGAAGACACTCTATTTTAATAAAGATTCATTTCTTTAGTGATTTGTTTTTAAGTAACGATTTCACTGCTTTTTGTTCATTGTACTAATAAGAGGAAATATTTAGACGACACTAAGCCTTAACAATTTATTAGTATTACCTTACCAATAGGTACATTCTTATCCCAATTATTAAACTTCTCTTTAAATTTATTTTGAAAAACTTGGTAAGATATTCAGATTGTTTCGCGTCCGTTTTTTGATTTGCTTAGAACGGATACATGTTTCATATATGTAGAATAACTGGTCTACATTTTAACTACAAGATTTTTTTTTTTTTTTGCGTCCTCTTAGAGCGGGGATAGCTTAGTGGTTATAAGTTCTGACTAGTAAGTGGGTAGCTCATCAGTTCGAGTTCTGCGTCTAGCTACTTTTGTTTATTTGTGGTAAAATGATTAGTATGAGCTTCGTTTCTAGTGCTGATACTTAATGTGGCTTTAAGCTCCACCTAAAAAAAATTTACTTTAGTTTTTACTACTATCACTATGTTCTGGTAATTGTACCTAATAGTCATCACTTTTGCTTAGAGATATGGTTCAAAAATGGAAAAACAAGTTAATCTGAATCTTATCTCAGCACATTACTTTCACTTTACGACAAATTTCCCTGTCCACTATGATTTGATGCTTTTCTTCCTGCCAATGTGGTCCGTTTACTTGAGCATAGATAAAGACTTCACGAAGACTGACTGATACATTTTGAAGACAACTGTGAAGATTCAACGAAACCATCTTATTTTAAATGGATTCAATAAATTAAGCCTTAACTTCTGCGCACCATCATCAACCGCTCCATTTTACGTTTCTGAACTTAAGTCAAAACTTTGAAAAAATTCCTCCTTTATCAACCATCAACATTCCAGGTCCTCCTCTGCGACGTTTTAAGTACGACTAGCGTAGCGACATTTCTCTCTTTTGATGATGACAGAATTTGTTCTAAACTTTACTTAGGAGGTATTACTACGGGCATACACTCCTCTCAGAGAGCGAGTTGGGGAATAGTTAAAGATGTCAGAGTTACTGAGAGGACAAGCGCTGATGGGTAGCAAACTTAGTTCAAAAGAAATATTTAAGAAGAAGGCCCACATTACTCCAAGTGGTACCAAGTTTTTCAAAGTAACTCTAAAGTAAAAAAAAGAAAGTGGCCCTTGCGTTTGAAACGAAGTACCAAGTTTAAAATATAGTAGGAAAAGTAATTCAAATGTTAGGGTTGAAGTAATATATTAAAAAGTATGGTTCTAACCACCTTAAATTAAAATACAAGCCATGGTCGTTTCGGGGGGGGGGCACTAAGTTTTAAAGTTGATGTTATGCTGAATGCTTGTGAAATCCCAAGTCAGAAGAAATAATTGGTATTTATTGGAGAAAATCAAAGTTTATTGAGGATGGTCTCGCCAAAACGTGGTTCAATCTGTATGTGGAAAAGTTATTTAGTGGATGTTTAGAGCAATTTCATTAATTAACCATGAAATTGAATAAATTTGCTGATTTAAATTGAAATTCAATGAAATTCTCATGGTTTATCATAATTTTTTTTAGTAGGATTACATTAGTTTGATAAACGAATAAATTTGACATTTTTTGTCATATGATTAAAAGTACGATTAATTTGGCCGATTTTATTCTGATTAAAATTTTGAAAAATCAATCAATTCAAAAAATTTATCCAACTAAATTAATAATACTAAATTTTTAACCAGTGCCCATCTCTGCTATCAAGAAACTCTGAATCAAGCACTGAAAACCCAACTGTAACCTTCTTGGAAGGTAAATTCAGAGTGATATCTAGTTGCTGGTACATTAGGTCTCCCTTTTTATCAAACTACTGGACATCAATTGAAGTTCTCAGTCTTTTTAAAGATATTTCTAACAGAATTCAAATGATTGTTGTAAAAAATGAAAAAAATATGTGCTGGAATTATATTTCATATTGTTCCACAAATATATATATATATACTGAATACATAACAAATAGAAACAATTTATAAAGTTATCACAAAATACTTGAGGCTTAAACAGTGCGTCTTAAAAATAGAATAAAAGACATTATTTGAATGCATAATTTTATTACATTTTTATACTAAACACCATTTCCACGAACTGTTCATATTGTAGTGTTACAACTCCATCTTGATCTGAATCATGTTTTCGGAAAGCATCAGTCAATGTCTATAACAGAAAATAGAAAATCTGAAAACTTATGATGGTTCGATCAGTGTGCATTCTTTATTAATTGGTAAGTGAAGTAAAAGAATCTTGTAAAACGAAGCTACTCACATGTAATAGTACACAGCACTGAATGAAATCGTCAAAGAGAATAGTTCCACGTCCAAAACGATCGAACTTAGCCACTATTGTGTCTATAGTCTGTACAGAAAGACGATATCCAAAAGTTGTTAAAGCCGTGGTTAGTTCACCTTTGTCAATATTACCAGAGTTGTCACGATCAAAAGAACGGAAACAATTTTGCCAATCTGTTACATATCTCCATAAGGCACCAAAATCTTGGAATGATATAGTTCCTTTATGTTCCTTATCAAACATTCCTAAGCAAGCAATAAAACACTCTGACAAAGCAGATATTTAGCATTTTTTATATAATAGAACAGTTTATTATGAAAAATGGTGTAAGTTTCCAGGCGAAATATTTCAATTTGGATATTCTGAAATTAGATTTTTTAATTATTATAATTTTTGTTTAAAAGTAAACATGAAATTGTCCATGTTTGCCTGAAATGATTCATTTACCATTCTTGAAGAACCATATACAATTGAATACAAAACTTTGTAACTGTACAGTTATCTATAAGTAAAATTATTTGTATTTTCATACGCAACTATTTCTACAAGAGGTATGAAATTTAAGTTTCGTAGCCCAAACGACTTTTTTTGTTACTGTAACTGTTAAATAATCTATTCTACGGCTGACGGAATACCAAAGCCGTAGAATACTTTGTCTGGAAAATAATGCAGGATTATGGTTTTAAAAGATAAAAAATTAAAATAATGATTGATAACTGTTTTTGTTGATCAAAATAGTTCCCATTACTTTCCATACATTTCTGCCAACGTGTGGATAACTTTTCCATACCCTCTGTATAGAATTTGGAATCCTTAGAATTTATAAATTCAGAAAACGCATTTTCTATGTTCTTTATTTTGTAAATAGCGGTCCAGGTGTCTAAAAAAAAAATGGTAATCGGTAGGCGAGTGGTCCGGTGAGTAGGGCGGGTGTGGCAGAGTCTCATAGCCAAGCTCCAACAATTTTCGGGAAGTCAAACGTGAGATATGTGGCCTAGCGTTGACATGCAACAGAATGGACCCCTTTCGATTGACTAAAGATGGTTTCATTATTGCCAATTTTTGATGCATTACTTTAATTTGGTTAAAATACGATTCGGCATTGATGGTCTCGCCAGGATTCAAGAAGCTGTAATGAATCACCAAATGAAGCCCACCAAACAGTAACCATCATCTTTTTTTGATGATTTGGGGGCTTTGGAAAATGTCGTGCTGTTTCTCCTTTGTCAAGCCACTGTACAGAGTGTCTGCTGTTGTCGTAGAGGATCCACTTTTCATCGCGTCACAATTCTGGACAGAAAAGAATCGCTGTTGTTTCGGCAAAGAAGTGCAGCACAAATTTCATACCGCTGATCTTTTTGTCGGACGTTTAATGTGTGAGAAACCCAACTTTCAACCTTTTTCACGAAAGCTCGGAGAACTTCCACGACCTTCTTTGTCTACAAGGCTAAAGTCTCCCTTTCGAAATCTCTGGAACCACCGTTGATCAGTGCACTCACTTATACTGCCTTCGCCCCAGACATCGTTGATATTTCTGGCCGTTAGAGCCTCGTTCCGGCTGAGTTTGATCTCGTAAAAAAAAATTATGCGAAAATCACGCTTTGACATCTTAGTAGACTGAATTATTTCCAAGTAGCAAAATGTTACAGAGGTGAACAAACATTTTTGTTTGAAAGAGAATTAATAAATGTTTACATTTATAAAAACTTACAAGTCCAACAAACATAAACAGTTTACAATTTAGATTTTAAAGAAAACATAAAATTCTGCACTATTTTCCGGAAAACCCAATACATGTATTCAATAGAGTATTATTATTGTAATAATGGTCAGAAATATGGGAAAAGGCGTGCCATGACGGGAAAGAAATCAACTAGACTGTTTAGTAACTTTAAATTCTAATAAAATTAATTAAAAATTCAGCATCCTGAATGTAACTCACTGTCTACACTAAGATTACACCAATTTTCATTCATGTAAAGCCCACACTTACCAATCATAAGCCTAACTGTTTCTGCGTTAAATGGGGCCCAGGTGCCATTCGATAATGCGTGCTGAAGCTCTGTAGCAGAAATCTGCCCACTTTTATCTTTATCAACTCTGAAAAATCAACGTTCATTTCAAACCATTGTCAAGAATATATACAAGATATTTATTGTAACAGATAAATTTAAATCAACTTATTAAGTTATTTTCAAAATAACTAAAAAAATATACTTTTTTCAAAAACTGGTAACAGATAATTCTTTTTAAAATATTGCTTGATTTTTTTGCTTTCTTAAAACTATTTCTACCGCGTTTTTACGTTAACCTATTTTGACTAATAGCTTTGCTTTTTTACCTGAAATGCTTTTGACTTTTTTTTTCTTTCCATAAAAGATGAGATTTTACTTATTTCTGTGATGAAAGTGTTCCTTCTTTTACATTACTACGATAATACGTCCCCCCCAAACTGGAATACAAAATCCTTTCGTAAAATAATTTCGTGAAAAAAAACATGCAAGTATTTTATTCAGACTTAATCACATTTTACAGTTTAACTACACTTTTAGGATTTGTCACTAAAAACGAAAATTTTGTGTTCCTAATTCTATGGTTTGTTTTTGGAGGGCGACATGAAATGTGTAAAATGATTTAAAATTAGAAAAGTTAAAAAAAAACACCAACTTCATTTAACAATTCTTTTTGGCAAAGTCTAAAAGGTAAATTTAAAAAAGTTGATTAGGTATAATCAATAATTTTAAATTAAAGTTTTAATAAGAGATCTTTCACATCTTTGGTATAAATAGGAATAATATGTAGGAAAAATGTGATATTACGAGATTTATAATGAAAACTCTAGTTTTCCCTTTGGTTGTCTAGAAATTTACTGACCTAATGGATTCATATATTCTTACTTACTTTTGGAAAACATCCCATAGAAATTGTTGATCGACCATGGGCGTTTGAAACTGAGCCATTTTTTAAAGAAAAAGTTCGACACTGGTCTAAATGTTTTCGAGATGAGTAATTTACTTATGAAAAATAAAACATTCACAGCTAAATATTATCACTTAGTTTCACGAACCAATATTACGTTAGAATTATATAATGAATTTTCAGAAAACTGAATCAAGACACGTATCACGATCTCCTAGTACTGCAATTAAATAGCATTGGCTAAATTACCAAGTTATACTCTTGTTTGCAATGTTTGTAACCTTTACTGGTGTACTCATCACGTGAACGTCATTTGTTAGAACTAAAGTAATCATTTGCTAAATTACCAACAAAGTTGGGTTAAGTAAAAAGTTAATCGTGAAAAATATATTGATTGTACAGGTACAGTTATTTCCTAGGTTTTCGTAAATTTTAGCAAAAAATGATTTCACTTGGTTGAAACATAAAGTAAAAAAGTTTAAGTTTTTTTAAACATATGTACATATGTAGGATCTAAGATCTCTAATATGTTATGGTATTGCTTAAATCCTTGGACTCTTATAGCCCTTAGCCAACTTACAAATGCCCTCTAGGGTCGTCCATTTGTGCTTTCTACGGACTTTACCTTTAGGATGAGTGTAAACTTATCTCGCTTTTTCCATCTACTTTTTTTTCATGTCATTCCACTTCATATTTTCAAATAATGATGTAAATATCTTGATTAGTTATAGATTAAACGTTTTTAGAACTTAGGTGTTTAAGTAACGTCTTCAGTTGATCTAACATACTCTCTTCTTTTTTCAACATTACCATGTTCTTGGTAAAAATTTTCACTTACATAACAGTAGTTTTGGTTACTTTAATATAATAGTTGAACAAATGATTGCACATTCAGATTCAATTAACTTCATTATAACATTAATTACCACATTGTAATCTACAATCTATTACTTCAGCTTTTTTTTTCCTTCTATTTCATTCGAAAGAAGAAAAATATATCTTTAAATTTTCCTGAAGCTTCTTTGCTCTCACTGATTAAGTTCTTTTTTGATAGTTCACTTATGCACTCTCACTTCTATCGTGTATGCTTAATATAATTTTATAAAGTTATTATTTTTACGTTAATCATAAAAACAAAAGAATGTAATATTTTAAATTTAATATTATTTTAGATTCAGTATTATAAATATACTGAATATAAATATAAATTAATAATTTGTAAATATTATTTAGGCAACAGTGAAATGAAACCCAAGTATAACCTTCTTACATTTACGTACTGGTCTGCTAGGATGACCAATTATGACATGCTCCTAAAAGTAAATCATTTGCAGAAAACTTTGATAACTGTCTAGAATAACATTAGCAACTAATCAAAATCAAGATTATCTACCACTTTCTGTTATGGAAATAACTGTAAGTACTAAACAGGTTAATTAATGAATTTTAAAGAAAGAAACATAAAGCTCAAGTTAAACCAAATTTCTAAATTTAGTAAAGTAGTGGGTAGCCTTTTCGTTTAATTTTAGAGTTTATCTTCTGAATTATTGATAAATTGCCCATAAAAAATATTCGCAATCGAGGAAAGTTTTTTGATTCCCTCGTCCAGTTACTGTCACGTTTCGCTGGTGTGAAAGCTCATCTTCCTAACTAGTGCAGTAAATAATTATACTTTACTCGTTTCGCTCCCTTCCATGATAACAACGTTCACTTTTTAGCGTACGTCCTTTTATTCCATTAGTATTATTTTTGTCTGATCGTCAATTTTGGTGTGTAATCTTTTTTGTAGGTATTCCTTAATTTCTTGCATCACCAATCTCATTCCGTTGAGCTAGCTTACGTGTTTAGATTTCTTGAAGTTTGCCTAAAGGCATGACCCTGATTTATTCGTAAGCATGTGATGATAATAAGTAGTACATCTTCTTAAGCTGGTTTTGTTAGTTTTTTTTCGATTTACTTGTACGTATGATTTTATAGTATTATATGCAATAATAGTTCTGTTTTTTCGTAATTCCCTTCCAAGTTTTAATTTCTTCCTTTTTAAATAACATCGTTTTTATAATTTTGTTAGAGAACCATTTCACTTTTCTTCAATATTTTTCTCTTAGGCATGTTTAGGATTAATTAAAAGTTTAAATGGCGAAAAGCTATTCATTTTTGTTGCTCCCTGTAGTAGAGCTAGTTTAAACCAGAGTTTAAGGCAATATCTATTTGGATGGAAGGTCGAGAGAAAGTCGTGTGAATTTCAACTAAAAGTTTTTAATCCACGTCTAATTTACATTAAATTCTTTTTCAGTTATATTAAATGGTTTATCAGGTAAATTCAATTTGAGAAATATTATTATAGATGTTTTTATCGGGGTTTTTTAATGCTAGGTGAAACTCGTACAATATTACAATTATTTTAATTACAATAAGTAATGATTCTTTGAGGACAACTCAGTAAACATTTTAATTATTTAAATAACAATAATGTTGATTTTCAGAATTAATATTGTTGATACCACAGTACTGCCTGCAAAACTGTTCATCAATGGAAGCGTAAGTGCCAAACTTGCAGGCCTTATCTTAGCAGCTTATCTATTACCTGAGATGAATTTTTAAGGGTCCTTCTGTACTTGCAGCAGCACGACCATCAATATGAAGTGATTCGCATCCAGGTAAGTCCTATTATTTATTATGTTCAGCGTGTTATAACATGAACTAAAACTTTTTTTCATATAAATTATTCTTTTGTATCTGAAAGGAGTTTTAATTTTTGTAATTTAATTGAAAACTTCAATTAAATAAATAAACTTTAATTAATTTCCAAAAAAATAATTGAATAATAAAAATGCTAGTAAATTATTTTCTAATATATTATATTATATTTTTATTATATTATTATATTTTTCCAATCAAATTAATTTTATTCCTAAGAAATAAGTGTGTTTTTTAGAAATATATTTCATTAACATCGAATAAAAAGGTTAAGGTTAAAAAAAAATCTATAAATTTAATAGATAAGTCTCTTTATTTAATTTTTATAATAAACATAAATTGTTACATAAGTTTTTCTTAAAACTAGGTGAAACACAGTAAACATTTTAATTATTTAAATTACAAGAAATAATGATTTTCAGTATCAATACTGGTGATATCCATAGTACTTGCCTGCAAAGCTGTTCATCAACGGATGCCCAAGTGAAAAGACGTCAAAGATCAACCCGATGGGAATATAACAGCAAACATTGGTTAGGAATCTATAAAAAAAGTAAGTAGTTATTATACGTATTATGCATGTTTTAATCAAAAATAGAAATTGCATGTTTAAAAAAACAAATAAAAAAGTAATTAGGTAGGTTGCATTGAGTAAATTGTTTTTAATTTTATTTCCGCTTAAAGTTCATTAAACATTTTTTAAATATGTGATACATAATGAGTTAATGGGGCAACTTATTCGGTGTAGCGTACCCTTAGTGTCAAATTCCTACGTATTTTCACCATTTCATTTTTATACTCATTCATCCTATCTATTTTTAGACAGCTTTTTAATATTTTCAGCTGCTATTTGCAAATTTTATTTCTATAATAACTTTTTGTCAGTATTATAGTCAAGTTCAGAGTTTGGTAAAACGTAGTCGCGATTTACACGTAGATAAACGTCTAAAGAAAAGATTTAGGTTTTTAAAAAACGATCAAATCTTTAGCTTAATCGTAGTCTTCTTTATTTAATTTTTATAATACATAAATTGTTATAGATGATTTTCTCGGACTTCTTATAATCTTATAAGTAGGTGAAACTCCTTACAACATTTAAATTATTTTAATAACGATAAATAATGTTGATTTTCAGAATTAATATTGTTGATACCAAAGTACTGCCTGCAAAACTGTTCTTTAATGGAAGCCCAAGTGAAAAAGACGTGAAACATCAATCCAATGTGAATATATCAGCAAACATTGGTTAGGATTTATAAAAAAAAAGGTACGTAATTATTATACGTAATATGCGTGATTTCACCAAAATTAAAAATTGCATGTTAAAAAAATATAATTTTTTTGCTGAATAAAAGTCTTAAAAAAAGTTATTTTATTTATTTTTCCTTTTTATGTGTTAATTAATATGAAAAAGTTAAAATAAAACGAAAAAAATTAATAATATTTTATTAATATTCTAAAGTGCTGATGAAAAAGCGAAAAAATAAAAAAGATAACCTAAAAGGAAGGTTACAAATCTAGAGAGTGGTAGAAGTAAAAAAGGAAACCTAGAGGGAAGGTTAAACATGGTCGACAGTGTCGTGAGAGTGTGCAAGAGCAACAGTCAGCTGGGCGATCTAGGAGCCAGTGGATCAGGTGAGTTAAATGCCGCCATCTTGCTCCAGGAGGCTATATAACTAAGTTCGCTGGAAGGGCGGGGCAGGGTGGGGAGAACCGTCGAAGCGACAACATCTCCCCACTACGTCACTATCACTCAACATCATGATTACTTTGAAGAGAGAGGTGATGAATGTTAGACTAGACTAGATAGAGATATGTTTGGAGCGACGAGCGATATACCCCCCTTGATCACTCAAGTCGTACTGAATGAAAATGGTTCTTGCACCTGTATTTATAGTGTTACCTGGCGGCCATTTTTAAAACAGCTGTTCTATAGAAAGTCCAGTAAGTGCTGCTACCTGGTGGCTACTTCTGGAACTATTTTCTCACCTGTCTGATAAGTGGCGCCCTCTGACGGATTTTTTTAGAACTAATCTTTGATTTAATTTATTATTTCAAGTTTTTCTGCTAGTTTTAAACGTTTTTTAGGAATTATTTTTGTATTTTATTGTCTATATGTATATTTTCCGTATAATAGAATGTCAAATATGAAGTATATGTAAAAACAAAATAGATAGCAAATAATTTTTTACATTTTATTGACTTGTATGTATATTTTTCGTATAATAGAATGTAAAATATGAAGTCTATGTAAAAATAGATATGCAAATAAATGTATTTTTTTTTCAAATTAAATGTTATTATTTATTCTCCTACTAATAATAATACTAAAATACAATATTGTTTTTTATTTTTTAAAATTATTTTTAAACTTTTTATAATAAATTTTTATAAACTCTACAAATTATTTTGTCGATAAATTATCAAAACTTAGTTTAAAATTATAATTTTACAAAGAAAACATGCATATTTAAATGATAAAAGCAACTCACTTGACCTGTATGGACCACCTTACGTTTACGTCTTTTTCAACTGGGCTTGCTTCTATTGATAAATAGTATATCAGGCAGTACTCCAGTATCAGCAGTTAATCTAAAAATCAACATGATTTAATATAATTAAAATAAAATGTTGGAGTTATGTCTTCAATTAAGAAGCTGAGAAAAAAATCTATTGTAGATAAATAACATAGGTATAAATGTCTTTCAGGAAAATGTTTGAATGCAAAAACTTTAAAGGTGAAACAATTTTTGGTTGATAATTTAGACAATTTGATAACTTAGAGAATTTAATTTGTACATAATGTGTTGTTCACTTCTGTAAGCAGTTTATTATTATAATAATATTTATCAAATCGAATTTACCTGATAAACCATTTAATATAACTGAAAAAGAATTTAATGTAAATTAGACGTGGATTAAAAACTTTTAGTTGAAATTCACACGACTTTCTCTCGACCTTCCATCCAAATAGATATTGCCTTAAACTCTGGTTTAAACTAGCTCTACTACAGGGAGCAACAAAAATGAATAGCTTTTCGCCATTTAAACTTTTAATTGAAGAATTCAATAAATAATGCAGAAAAAAACTTCAAATTGGTTACTTTGTCACTTACATGATTCTAACATCATTGGAGCAATGCAAAATAACAGACGACATAATCATAAACATGCCTAAGAGAAAAATATTGAAGAAAAGTGAAATGGTTCTCTAACAAAATTATAAAAACGATGTTATTTAAAAAGGAAGAAATTAAAACTTGGAAGGGAATTACGAAAAAACAGAACCATTATTGCATATAATACCATAAAATCATACGTACAAGTAAATCGAAAAAAAACTAACAAAACCAGCTTAAGAAGGAGATGTACTACTTATTATCATCACATGATTACCAATAAATCAGGGTCATGTCTGTAGGCAATCTTCAAGAAATCTAAACACGTAAGCTCACTCAACGGAATGAGAATGTTGATGAAAGAAACTGAAGGAATACCTACAAAAAAGATTACACATAAAACCAAAATAGACGATCAGACAAAAGTAATACTAATGGAATAAGAGGACGTACGCTAAAAAAGGGAGTAAAGTATAATTATTTACTGCACTCTAGTTTAGGAAGATGAGCTTTCACACTAGCGAAACGTGACAGTAACTGGACGAGGGAATCAAAAAACTTTCCTCGATTGCGAATTTTATTATAGGCAATTTATCAAAAATTCAGAAGATCAACTCTAAAATTATCAAAACTTAGTTTAAAATTATAATTTTACAAAGAAAACATGCATATTTAAATGATAAAAGCAACTCACTTGACCTATATAGGATCACCTTACGTTTAGATCTTTTACGTCTTTTTCAACTGGGCTTCTATTGATAAATAGTGCATCAGGCAGCACTCCAGTATCAGCAGTTAATCTGAAAATCAACATCATTTAATATAATTAAAATAAAATGTTTGAGTTATGTCTTCAATTAAGAAGCTGAGAAAAAATCTATTATAGATAAATGTCTTTCAGAAAAATTTTTGAATGCAAAAAAACTTTAAAGGTAAAACAATTTTTGGTTGATAATTTAGACGTGTAATAGAATACAAAATACCAAGTCTATGTAAAAACAAAATAGGTATGCAAATAAATAGATTTTGTTTCAAATTAAACGTTTTTACTTATACTCCTACTAAATACATTTTTTTCACAAAAGTCAAAAAATAAAATAATAAATAAGATAGTGATACAAACATGCAAATAATACCTATACCTAAATAATCCTTTTTTAAAGTAATTGATTAATAACGAATGTTGTTTGTACTTACTCATTTGATGGATGTTTTCTCAACGTCTTTTTCATTTGCACTTCAGTTGTTGGACAGTTTTGCAGTTACTGGCTCACAGTATTGGCTGTTTACAATCTGAAAATCATTATTCAATGAAATAATCAGTTTACAGAGTTAATCTTGAATTAAAAAACATTCTATTCAATGATACTACAAATTAAAACGAAATTATTTGATCTAAACTGTTCGTCCTAAATTTTTTCAGCGTGTAATTTAGCAATTGTTGCTATTAATATACCTAATAAAAATAAATGGTTCAAAGAACTTGACTACAAGTCCTCTTTCATTTTGAGATGTTTGTAATAAAAGAAAGTATTTTTTTTATATAATATCTCAAAACACGCTTATTTTGAAATAACACAAGCATTAAGATTTGTTATTGCCTGAATGTAAAATTTATCACTGATTTCGTCCATGGTAGAACACTATTAAATCCCTAACAGGTTTTGGAGGTAAATGTGCAGAATAGATACCCGGGGCGAGGACTATTTTTGAAGTGATTTTATTTCACTGTTACCATCTCAAATGCAATTTTACAAATGTAAAACATTTTTACATTACAACAGCTACAAAAAATCACTTCAAAACTTATAATTTTTTTTCAATTGAGGGACTCCGCCTACCCTTCTTTTTAACATGGGCGCTTCGCCCCCACACATCTTTCTATTGCATCCCGCTAACTACGTATAACGTGAAATTTTAGTTGTGACACATCTCTCACACCAAAGCAAAAGAAAATTAACTTACCTTATTCACAGCGATCCCTATCAGACGATTCGTACACTTTCGTAACTTCCTCCATAAAGTCACCACAGGACGAATGACTACTATGCCAATCATCATGAATACAGTTACAAAATGAGGACAGCAAAACCATAAAAAACTGGCGGAAGGCCACACATCTCATTAATACAATTACAATGACAGTAGTTACACATATTATACAAAGACTCTCCAGCTGTCTACAAGGTAACATAAATAATCCTTCAAAATTAGGCCATGCCTCGAGTATGTACTGTGCAGATTAGTTGTTTCGGGCTTTCATCCATTACCTGACGATTATTAATCAGTTTAAATAAATATTGTATGGTGTATTCTACTGCATCCATACTTGAGTCACACTAACACTTGCCAACTGAGGGAGGTTACAAACATTGTTACAAGACATATGGTGTGTGATAATTAAAAATGTTAATCAGCTGTAAATTTTTTTTTGAAAAATAGTGAAATAAAATTAATAAAACGTATTATGAATTTCAGACTTGATTTTTTTTTTTTTATACATAGATAATTTTTTAGAATTGTATTTTCTACGAGGGGGCGCACTTTATGTAAGCAGAAAACACTGAATTATACTAAGTTCACTTGTACTAGTGAATATTGTAAAATTAAAATGAATTATTGTAACTATTTACAAAACATATGTATGTTATTAATTAATAAATAATACTTTAATATTAAAATGTGGAAAATCTTTAATAAAGAACAAGCAACATACCTACTAAAATATTCAATTTTTTAACTTTTATTATAGTGCTTACGTTAATTTACTTAGCTGTCTGTTTAGTTTAGTACAGTATGACTTTAAATAGCGTGTCCGAATTTAAAAATTCTATTTTATTCACATTTCATAAAAGAAGGCCAACTGATGAGGTGTCAATTTAGGGAAGGATTTTTTTTTTTAATACTGTAGGCAAAGTGTTTACTGGTCTTCTTTTGGACGGGATTACATTGTGTTAACGAACAAAACCTTATAAGCGAATTTCAGGTCGGTCTCCGTAAATCCAACTCAATGGTGAACAATATAACCTGATGAGCATCATAAAGATTAATTTGTCGTTTTTTTTAACGTAATTTAATTTGGCCGGTGCATCAGGTTTAGTTTTTAATCTGTCAGAAGTTTTCCTCTGTTGAATAAGTCATCTGAGTAGGAAGTGCACATATATTTTATAGAACTGTGTTTACCAACAATAAATTTGATTAAGCAGCCTTTTAGGGACTTCAAAATAAAAATTGAAAAGGTGAAGAGGTACTTACATAGTACAAGAGTTGTCCTCATAAGTGAACGCAGATGCAATGATAACTAGGCAAGATAGATGATAATCCAGTTAATTCTTTAGCTGTTGCTAGATATACCTTCGACTGATTGATATAGTAGAAAAAATAAACCTTGCACTCGCCCGTCTTCAATAGAGAATTATAACCCTCAATTTACCTGCTCGACACAGTAAAAATAAGGTTAATGTGCGTCATTTGAATTTATTCTGATGGAACGTTTCGGAAGTAATTGCAAATCTCAAAATAATTCATTATAAGATTTTACATTTCGTTCTTTTATTATTTATGGACATCTTTGACATTGTTATAACCCGAGTTTAAAAATCTGAGGTAATAAGTTATTTCAATGATCCAAATAAGTTGTGTTTTAAAACAATAATGTAATTTGTTATAAAATAACTTTACCAATAAGAACAGGAATCCTTAGAATTGACTCGATGGCACCAATTAAAATTGAAAGGATTGTGAGTGTGAGCAGTGAAGATGAGGTAATTATAAGTTGTAATTTTATGGCACAGATTCACTAGTAAATATTTATTTACATAAAAATAAATTTTAGGCACATCCGGCCACAAATTTGATGAAAAATGAGTATAGTAATAAGAAATGGAAGTGCAAAACTCCTGGGGAAAAGCAGATTAGTGCTGTGTTTCAGTTGGCTGAATGCTGTAAAATCTCAAAGATTGATATCGGCAATGAACACTCAGCTTTTGTTGAAATATTGGTTGGAAAATCATGTACGCCTGATGTTGATTATAAGGTATAGATTTTCGAAAGAGATTTGATTCTCTTAACAAGTGTATTCACTTATATATACTTTACTGTCTCCAAACATTCTGTTTGCAATCAGGCACTTATGGAAGCACCATTAGATTTTGCCTTGTCGTCATTTTCTTCTAACTTCTATGAAATTTATGTTTCAATTGTTTTAAGGTGCTTTTGGTAACCTCTTCATTGATGTCACTTCAAGAAGCCAAAAATGGAACCAATATAAATAGTGTTAGTTTTTTCAAAAGAGAGAATTTTTGCAAACCTTTATGCGATGAAAAATGGGACAGAATTAAAATAGTCTGTACACAACCATTTAACAAACACGCACAATATGGACTTTCATTCATTGTATTTCATAGTGAAACTTCTGTGGACAAAAATACTCCTCAGTTGGGTTTTCAGTTGAAGGCTACTAATAGTGTAGAGCCGTTACTTAGAGCCGGTGGACTTTTCGCTAACAGAAATAGATTTTCAAATAATTCGCCTATTGCAACAGGTGCTTTAAAAATATTTTATTTAAGTGTTTTTACCTTAATTACAATCTTCATTATTAATTTTTATCCAACATTAGGTGCAGCTGCGATACGGGAAGCCTCAACATCCGGTACGTTAAAAGTGGATTTTAAAGGAAAACTTCCTCATAGAAATAATGACTCTGCAAAATCTCCAAAAACATCTTCCGTAAACGAAGGTATTTCAAGTTTTAGCCCTGTCTGAAAGAAGTAGGTAATGTATGTTGTTGTTTTTCAGATACTTGAACAGTTGTTTTATCCACCTTCTACTACATCTGTGATATCGCGAAGCATGTAAATTCTCACAAATGTTTTTGTGTAATTGCTTCAATAGTTAGAGTTACAACTGTGCTGTTTGTGTCAACCTCCTCCTCACGAAAACCAAGCCAAGGCAACTCTTATGCGCATTTACAAATGCATTTTGTTTTATAGATAATAAATTTCAAATAAATTAAAGGATCTGATAATGCTAATTGCCCGCGTTTTTAAAAATCATTATTACTTCGATTAAATCACCTGTAAGTAGATCTATAATGCAAGTAAGAAATTAACTTATGGATTATGTATATTCGAAAGATTACTGTTCCAGCATGCTCTCTGGAAGGTTTAAATTACCCGCGGGCGCGAGAAATTGTAACCTGCCTAAATGCAAAGAAGGTTAAATTAATGCTTTAGTTTAAAAATTGTAGTTGTTTTTTTTTTGGTAATGTCATCCGAAGAAAGTACTAATGCAATTTTAGAATATCTAGAAGATAGTGGAAGTGAATTTTATCCTGATAGTGATGAAAGAGACAGCGATATTTTGTCGGATGAAGATAATTCTAAGGGTACTTTTGATTTTTTCTCTTTCCAAGTTCCAAGTTTTTTCCTACAATAATTTTTTCTGTAGGCTAAATATGTGCGTTATATTGTCATATTTTTGGCTAATATTATGTCCCGAGATTGATTCTGTAGCTGATAGCTTAAAGTAATTATTCGTTAATGTTTGTGTTGTTTTAGAAAAACCTAAAAAAAAAACAGTAACGCCTAAAAATGACAAAGTGAAGGAAAAAAAAGCAAATGTAACTATTACACCAACTTTAACCAATACTGTGGCAGCGACACCTAACACAGTTAAGAAGGTTAGATTGAAGATCTCAGTAGTTGATACCTTTTTGCATCATATGAAGACCATCTCCTACCCACTTCTTATTTTTTTCGAGAAGGTTTTGTTAAGTTATCACAGAAATTTACGATTAATTTTCCCTCAGAGCGGAAAATAAGTTTTTAGTAATTGGTTAGGAACTATCGTACTAGAAAGCTGAAAATAACAGAAATTTCTAATGGAAGTGTCATAGTTGTACTTAGTTGATTATCCTTTTTTGCAGTCTATCATTTATATTAGAAGCATTTATTTTATTTTATTGTTATTTAAGGGGCAAATTCATTTTAGTGCGTACTTCTGGTGCATTAGTGAAGAGTAGCCCCTTATCCGCAGAAGCATAATATGCTTTTAATTATGTTTTTTGTGAGTCAAATTCGTAGGCAAAATTTAAAATTAGTTGTGGACTGTTCTTTCAAATTTTATGTGGACTGTTTTTTTTTTAATAATTTAAGGCTCGTTATCATTTGAGGTCAGTTGGTACCCGGAGCCTTTTTCTTTAATGAAAAAAAAAAAGTATTGATTTAGCTTGGAAACTATTTTGAATATTTTACATCATAGGTGGTTCGTGCTAGTGTACAAGCATTTAAGAAACGAGAAGAACGCCCATTTGGTAATCTAATGGCTGGTGTTGTGTTTGTAATTAGTGGTTACGAGAATCCCCTGAGATCAGAATTACGAAACAAAGCGTTAGCTATGGGCGCTCGTTATGAAGCGAATTGGAATCACAATTGTACCCATCTTATGTTAGTTAACATCTGCAAAATAATGATTAAATTGTTTAAAAAAAATATATTTAAAATGACGTAAATAACTTTTTTTGTAATAATTGTAATAGATGTGCATTCAGAAACACACCTAAGTTTAATCAAGTGAGAGGAAGAGGAAAAATAGTAAAGAGAGATTGGATTGAAGAGTGTTACTCTAGACGTGCCAAGCTGCCTTGGAGAAGGTAACTATTTGGTTCACCAATATGTTAGATTTAGGTAGTGTATATACATATGTATATGTGTGTGTGTGTGTGTGTGTTTATATTTATATATGCATATTTTGTATGTATATATTTAATTATAATAATTTATATATGTATATATATAATATACAAATTCATGTATGCTATATAAGTATTTACATACAACACATGTAATATATTATTACACATATATATACACTTATTACACCGGTGAACAATCTATAATACAATTTCTGGTGTGTTTGATTTTTGAGCTGTTTTATAGTTAATTAGGCATGCTGATTTCAAAACTGTAGTTTGCTTTCTTCTACCACGTCAAGCTTTTTCTGTACACCTTATGAGAATGTGACCATTCTCCGCGGACTCGAGCATGTAACGTAGGAAGCACTATTGCTTTCCTATTTATACAATCTATAAGCGGAGCTTGAAGTGTGTTCTCCTACACAATGGAAAATTATTTGGTTCTGTCCCGATAGGCCATTTAGTTCGTTTGAGTGAAGAATATGAAGACAGAAAGAGAGTCATTGACTTGTTGCAATAACACATGCACCAATGGATCTTTCGTTTGACCTTAAAATGGTCTACTCCTCCTTGGCCAGCAACGCGGATATACCAAGTATCCCTGCTTTTTGTGTATGTGTGACATAGAGCTCGTGAGAAGAATTGGGTGCAGTCGAATTAGCCGCCAAGATCTGACCTGAAACCTGGTGATCCAAACATTCTACATCAGCCACTTGACGACAGAAAGAACATTATATTTCCACCTCTGCATATAAAATTGGGTCTCATGAAGCAATTTGTTAAAGCTTTGCCAATTGAAGGAGACTGTTTTAAGTATCTCATTTCGGCATTTCCTAGCCTGTCATTTGAAAAGATAAAGGCCGGTGTTTTTGATGGTCCACAGATTCGGCAGCTTGTTAAAGATGATAATTTCATCGGAACAATGTCAGAAATTCAAAAGAATGCTTGGTTGGCATTCAAAAACATTGTTAGACTTTCTTGGAAACACACGAGCACAGAATTACGCCGAAATTGTTCAGCAACTCTTGGAAAGCTTCAAATTGCTAGGTTGCAACATGAGCATCAAATTGCATTTTTTACATAGTCCATCTAGCAGGAAAAATCTTGGTGCAATCAGTGATGAGCAGGGTGAGCGATTCCATCAAGATTTTAAGGTCATGGAGGCAAGGTATCAAGGTAGATGGGATGTACATATGATGGCTGACTATTGTTGGAGCTTCAAGCGAGAATGTTCACAGATTAAACACTCCAGAAAAAGCTATAAGCGAAAATTTTTACTTAATAATGTTCGATAAAGAAATTACTATTTGTATGATCACAATTTAACTGGTAGTTAAACTATTATAGCTTTTATATGAATAAAATTATTTTTTGTAAAGAGCATATTTAGTAAGTTTTCACTGTATTTTCCTTTATATGCACAATTTTATGACTTTTGAGGGTATCCTGTAGCTTAAAAAGTTGTAGAAAACGTGATAGTTGAAAACTGCGGTTATTTTTTAATTCAGAGGCCAAAATTTAGTTGAAAACAGGTCCCAGATTTAAGACAACGAATTTCTGTTCTCCAGTGTTATCTATGTATTTTTCATCATCTAAATTTAAGGTAAAAGCTTTAATGAAATAATTACTATAGAGATTCTACATAAAATGAAAGCTGGAAACAATCAATTCAAAGGATTATTTGTCTTCCAGATTGCTTAAATATATATTAAATCAAATTAGAATTCATTCATGATACATACAATAAAAAACATAGATTCATTCATGCACATATCATTGTTATTTGAAATAAAATTTAAATTATGTACGCAACAGATATTATCTACCTTGTTTTAGATATATAGCTAAGAAATGAACAAGTTTACATTTTCATAACATCCCAGAACAATAATGTATCATTCCACCATTCCAATACGTCCATCATTTACCTGTAGTTGAGTTGAGATTTAATTCAAAAGTTTTCATTTGTTTGCCATTAAAGGTTCCCATGTTCCCATGAAAATATGATTGATAATAATCTGTCACATTACCCTTTATTTCTTTTTTTAATCTCTGACCGCTTCGGATTTTCATTCATTATCAGAGATTGATCCATTTGTTTTGTGTAAAGAATTGTAATCTCTTAGATAGAAGGCACCTAATGGACGACTGTTGATACCTATCTCTATTACATCGTATTACATCTATAAAAACAAAAAATAAATAAATACATAAAAAAAAGTAAAACATTTTTATTAAATAATGTGCTGACTTCGACATCAAAAGGTTGATGTAAATTTCAAATATTTTTTAGTGTTAAATAAATTTCAAATATCTGATAGTGAAGTTAAAGTTCCTATCTAAACAATAAGCTTTATTTTTTGACACTAAAAAGATGTCCAGTCTCTGAAGATGTATGAAAATCTGAAATCAGTCAAAATGTGCAAAAACGAGAATACTTTGCCAACAAAAATCGACATCAATTGTCGATTGAAAATATTTAACTAGTACTCCTGAGATCCTACTGTTCTAGTGTCATTTTTTAAATGATATTTATATATATTGGCTTTTAGATTTGCTTTAGATCCAAATGATGTTTTACTACCAGAAAGTGATGAAGAAATACATGAACTAGTCGAGAGGTCAATATCAGCTCCAGTTAAAAGAAGCGCATGTAGAGATTCTTCTGATGGCGCTGATACAGATGATGAAATTGAAAAGTAATAATTTATCTTCCATAAATGATGTCTACATCACAATATATGTAATTAATGCTAATTAATTTATTATTATAAAAACAGAGTGCGGCAGAAACAGAGAAAACAAAATGGTTGTCTTCCGTCAACCTCAGGAAACAATAACACCACTGGTATTACTAGTAATTGGTCTTCTCAAATCAGCGACAATGGTATTAGCGGTTCGCCACAAAATGAGAATAATGATGCAGAAGAAGTCAAAAACATAATTGCCCAAAAAAGGTCTTCAAAAGGTAAACAAGAGACGGATAATTTTTCCAAAAATAGCCTCAGTGCAGAAGTGGAAAAAGAAAACTGCAAAAAAGAAGATGCAAGTGTTTATGAAATGGATACAGAAAGTGAAGATGATAACTATTGGA
Organism: Rhodnius prolixus; assembly: GCF_049639745.1. Lineage (NCBI taxonomy): Eukaryota > Metazoa > Arthropoda > Insecta > Hemiptera > Reduviidae > Rhodnius > Rhodnius prolixus. The sequence continues at coordinate 46,451,731 of NW_027411603.1, read as the reverse complement.
TAAAGAATAAACCGGAAGAAAGTACATTACCACCACTTCCTGCATTCTTTCAGGGAGCCACAATGGCATTATTGGACGATCTTTCAGAGACTGATAGAAAATTACTCACCAGATACATAAAAGCACATCAAGGGTTGGTAAATTTAATGCTAAACGAGATTAAAAAAAGAAAATAAAAGGATTAAAATTAATATATAACTATATATTTGAATTTCAGGAATATAGCAAATGATGGAACCGATTTAAAAACGATTCTATATGCAGTTACAGAAGATAGCGCTTCAATAGAAAGGGTATGTTCAATTAGAGCACTTTTTGCTTTAATTTTGCCTTATTCCCCAAAAAGCATCACTCACCCAAAGAGATAATTGAGAACCTAAAATTTAAATCGCAAAAAGGTTTTCAATATGTATTGCTAAAAATTTATATTTCCCTAACTTGATTTATCAATTAAAAAAAATAATTTGCTTTTTTCTTTCTTAATAAAAACCAAATTTTTTTCTTCTCTTTTCTCCATAAACATAAAAAGATAATCTCTTTTTAAATTTAAAACTGCAACCCGGTTCATCTCAATCAACGAAACAACTTACTAAAGAAAACACTTTGTTATTATGTAAGTTGGTTACAGAAATAGAACCAATTTTAACTTGATAAAACACGAAAATATTCTTTTGAGTGTTAAGATCATGAGTGCCCACGGTAGCATTTGACTCTTTTATAATTTTTATACTAAACATACTTACTGCTTTAGGTACGAGAAGATTATCCCCAAGTTATTGGAGTCACTCCAGAATGGATTTGGAGATCGCATGATGAAGCGAAACTGTTGCCCGCATCATCATTCAAAGTGTAACAATTGGAAATTAAAGTGTAAAATATTCTTAGAATCTCTTTTTTTTGTAAATGTTTTAAAAGAAAATAAATATTTAAATTTTAGAAAATAAATGAGAAGAAAAAAAACTTGTATTATTAAGCGCTCTGGTATTTTTAAGGGTAAACATTCTCTTTGTCGTGTAATCTTTGTATGATAAATTTTAAAACTAAACGCCAATCATTTTATTTTGGAAGACGATCTCTAAAACAAAAAAAATTGTATAAAATTAAATTAGTATTTTTAATACAAAAGTAAATAACAGTAAAAAGACAACGTATTTGAAATAATGAAAATTTAAATGTTGAAGATTGGCCGAATTGAAGTATGTTAATTTTTCACGTGTGTGCTAGATACAACTGATGCATTTTTGCCGGTACAAAATGACCAAATTACCTCAAAAAGGAGAAGAAAATAAAAGTGTACATAAATGATTTGGATAAAGAATGTTGAAAGAGAAAAACTAATAGTACTTAAATGTCCTATCACGTAATCTAGATATAACTTAAAATAGTTCTTATAGATTTATGTAGATTATAGATAGACTTAGATATGATTCAAAATTTTGAAGCCATATTTAAACAAACCCACAGTACGCCCAGCGTTTTTAACATAAATTTCATTTTTCTAATCATAACAGATATTGCTTCTAAATTACAAATATGCTTTTTGTTATAAAAAAAAAAATTATACGGTTACCATACGTTTTTAAAACTAATTGTTAAGAAGTAATGTTATAAAAATAGGGTTAGTTTGTAATAAGTTGTAAATGTATTGAAATGTATAAATTTTGTAAATAAAGTTGTTGCGTAAAAATTTATTAGATTTATTTTAATCTACCTATTCCAAAAATTAGAGATATAGAAATTATGGCTTATTATTTACATGTAACAAGGAAGCATTTCTCGCGACATGTATTGAAAATGTGGCTAGATAATATCTTTGTTGTTTATTTTATCCCTGACCAATTTCGGGCATTCATCTCTTCATCAGAGAGTAGTATAATCAATCAAGTTTAGAGATTTCTACTTCACAGACGTACAGTCTTGCAGTACAATTGCTGATTAGTCAGCATCAGATCACAATGATATTATTTGAAGCTTGTCATAGATAACGGTGGTACACGCTCATTTTTCTTTGAACTCTAAACCCTAGCAATGAAGCATTCTAAAAATTGTTACTTACATTATAATAGTTCATCTTACTGTCTTCCTTCCTGCCTAGAATAAATAAGAATCGAGTGTGGGCCTGAATTTCTATATCTAAAAATTTGCTAACTGAAATTACGAACTTACCTGATAGATTTTTTAAATATTTAAAGTTTCTTCGCCAACGGAATCCATGATTTAATTTAGTATGTGCAAATTAGGTAAAAAAAACCCTCAAATTTACAACTTTTACTTTCGATTAAGGTACTTGTGAGAAAGGGGTGGGTAGTTAACTTCTGCAGTCATTAGCTTCTGAGTTTGTGGAAAATTTGTGAAGCAGGTAAAAAATTGAAATGAGAGAAAGCCGTTAAGTTTTCTTAACTGTTGTTTCTGATTTAAAGTGCGTCAACTAACAAGGTTGAGACACTAAGCGCCTTTTCAGGGCACTAACAGCACCCAGGATTTCTTGTTACCACACAAAACTATCTCGCTATCAACTGAGCTAATCTTTTCTCTCCCAGAAAATTAAACTGATATCTCCGGTGAAGTGAGCAAGTGAAAGGGTTTCCTATAAAAACACATCACATGTACTCACCTATGTTTTTAGAATCCTGAGGTGAGACATTAAAAATGCTTCAATCTTTTGGAAGTAAGCAAGGCGTCCCAATATATGACCCAATAAATAGAGAGGGCAACTTAGAAGAAAAGAAACAATGATTTTCTTTTAGGAAGCGACTTCTCATAATGCTACAGAATTGTTATGAACTTTGGTGTTCGGGGAAGCTAAAGTTTTATTTAATGGTCTTCAACGCCTACATAAAAAAAAATACTAAAAAATAAATACTTGCTATTTCAACTTCCTCTAATCCATCCGTCCACTTGGATTCAATCATTTTGGTTAATTCTATCACATACTACACAGCTTTTTTTTTTTTTTGTTATCTTTTATTGGAATTTACTACTGCAACGGTTGTTGCATCAAGCAAATATGGTACCTGATAAAAAAATAAAAGAAAATAAGCGAAAAATCACGAGTGGAGAAGGCACCCAGTGGTGGCACTCCAGTAACTTGCTCTTGCTAAACTGCTCACGATAAGAGTAGATCACGAGGCCATCTTCTCTTCTTCAATCTCCTAAGAGGATTACCTGGTAATGTGTAGGAAGATAGGTGTTCTATGAGAGGGTTAGAATGAGCTGCTGTAGAGGAATGAAATTTGAGTAAACGAGTGTTAGCAAGATCTACACAACTAAAATGAAATTATAAACATAATTTGCAGCATTTTAATGTTTTTTTAAATTAAATTTCCCTTATGTTAAAGTTACAATTTTCTTTTTATTTGGTTTATTTGATTACGTCAGTTACAAGTAAACAACTCTCACAACATTGATTTCTTTTTTCTTTTTAAGATATCTATCTTTATTTTTATTTTTTAAACAATTGACTAGGGAACATTTGTTTTTTTAGACACTAACGATTTATTTTTGCTTTTCCTCTTTTACTTTCTTTTATTTATATTTTTAAAATCATCACATTAGATGTTATATCTTTGGCACTTTTTCAATTTTCTGACATCTAGACTATCTTTTTGCATTTACACTCAATGAACAGACTTTAAGGAATTCATTAGCTCATCAGATTTTACATTTTCGGATTTAATTTTTGAAAAGTATATAGAAAATTGTATGTCTTGTTCAATTTAAACAACAAAAAAGTAGCGCTTTTTTTTTACGTAATCCTACCACTTCTGTGAACTTTGTAAACATTGTTGGTTTAAATATTTGTTCCAAGCTACAATTTTCGACTAGTTTTGACTACATTTCTGAGCGTGGTCGGACTGTTTTGCGCATAATATGAATTTAAGCCTTTTGTGAAACTGAAGTTTATCAAAATGTCTAAAATTTGCTATCAACTTTCTCTGTCAAGAAGCCTTATTTGTGATGCTTAATGACGGAGAGCAACTCTAATTTGTGTCCACAAAAGTGTAGCTTCACTCACAAAGGTGACTTTAAATATTATGAAGTCATACTTTCCTGGTTAGAATTGTGTCCTGGGTCACGCTAACACAGTATCGGAACCAATTATGAAGAAAGAGAGATCTTGCCTACCTATTTATCTCCTTACATGACTTTCTTAATAAATTGGTCAGAAACTTGTTGAAACCTTTTTGCGAATACAGCTAGGGGCATTCACAATCCGACCACAATGCACTCAGAGTCTTTCGTAAGAACAAAGCTTCAAAAAAAATCCTTAATAAAACAGCACCCAAATTTATTAAGAAAAATGTAATAGCTAAAAAAAACATTAATTTTAAAATATTCAAAATTAATTTTAATTTATTCTTCATAAGCCCTCAAGAAATCATATAATGAAGGTAAACAGTTCTAAAAATCGAAGAATTAAACGAAAAATGCTACGTTAAAATATTAATTTTACTAAAAAAAAGGAGACATCTTCAAATTTATCAAAAATCAAAATTCTGTACAGATAGTAAAGCCAAGATTCTATCAAGTTTTATTACTTAACCTGCATAAAATTTAACTTATGCGTCAAATGAACATGGCATTGTTGCAAAAATCTATGTATAATAGTTACATTTTAGATTTAAATGTCAAAATTATTAAATTTGACAATGTTCATCAAAGACGTCAATGCCTTTTTATCTTTTTCTTCATTTCTAAAGAACAAATCTTGTTTTTCAAACACATAAGATAACAATGTCAGTTTACCATTTTCCATAATTTAGAAATACAAAAGAGAGAATATACATACACAATTTTTGTTGAGTGCATAGAGATGTTGGTTTTCTTAGAGTAAAGATCTTTTGGAGTGTATTTACAACAAAAAAAAACATTGCCTTATCCATTACTGCATGGTTTTGGTATATTTCAACCAGAGGTGGTCGCACAGATGTAATATAAAACAATACAAATTTTTTTTTTAAAAAAAGTAGAAACATTAATGATCTAAGATTACTCAATAAAGAACTAAAGAACAATTTTAGGAAAGAAACTTACAAGTTCACAGTTGTTTCCAGCAATAGTAGTCTTTCAAGAACAATTGATTGTGGTTTTTTGATATTTATGATACCAAAATGCTTTAGGAATGTGGCCTTGCAAATCCAGTCGCTTTAAGTTCATATACAAATTCTACCGTGTCCTGGGAACGTGGTTGTCTTCATTATTGCCCACAATTTTGATTACCGGCTGGATTGGCATATCCAACATCTTCCATAACATTCACCTAGGCATAATTAACTGATGTACGATGAATACAATAAAATAGCTTTTCATTTCACATGATAATTGCACCGAAGTATTTTGACATCCTTATTACTTGTACATAATCATCAGAGACGGGAAGACTATAAAATTACGTTTCGAACATCCTTCACACTAAATACTCAACCATTAAGAAAACCTTCAAGATTTACACATATCGATTTAGTTTACCTGCGAAATATAGCATTCACTTGTTCCCATGAAAAAAAGCGATTACTAACAAAAATTTCTACTCCAAATATTATCCACAAAATCCTTAAAACCTTTATCTCCAAAGTATTGCTCAAATTTCTCTCCCTAAAATACACACTAAATATATCTCTAAATTCAAAGACATGACTGAACCACTCTTCTTATAACAAACTATGCTTGCAACCTTCATGAAGGTAGATGTGAACTAGAATAAGATATTAACAAACAAACCAAACTGCTCTCCCATTTTTCGACTTACAACACTTCTCTTGTCTCAAATTTAACTATCCTATCTTGAATGAGGCTGTGGACGAGTCACTTCAGAGGACTGTGCAAGTGTCCCATACTAACACAGGACCGGGAGAGTTACATGATGTATATGTTACAATTTGCATTCAGCGTGAACACAGGGAAACTTGTATTTCATCACAAACACTCACACTTTAGGTAATAAAGAAACACTTTTACACAGTAAATGAACAAAAAATGACATGAATGGAAGCCAAAATCATCTTTTTAGGTCGCAAATATTTCTGCTTCATAGACGTTAACTTTATCCAACATAACTTATTTTTAAAAAAAGGATTCTAATAAGAAGCATCAGTTGATTCTCCTTAAATAATGAGTAGCACTATTGTTTTCAAAAGACCAACTCTGCTTTTTGGAAAAATAAATGTTTTTGAAGAAAATGGCTTTTAACTTTTAGTAAAATTGGATAAAATCTTGAACTTTCCTTCACATGTACACACTACATAATTAATAGACCTGTTTAAACTATGAATACCTGATTACCTCTCCCCGCTTGCCGCCATATTTACATAAACATATGGGACCATGCACATGATTTTCTATTTTAAATTCAAATATTCTTAATATTAATATTCTATGAACTAATGCGAATATTCTGGGAATAATATTTCATTTCAATTGAAATGACTATCCCAAAATTCGTATAGATGATCACCATAATCTTATTGACATCAATGTTATAAAATAAAATTTGTCAATTTCTCTCTTACAACGACCACCACTGGGTTTATCATGGGAAATATTAGTAAAATGTTCATATGAACCTTCCTTTTTTTTTTTTTTTTGTATTTAAAGAGCGTCAACACCTTATGTTATTAACGCCCGAAGCTTCTTTCAGTGCACTGTCGGCCTTTTGACAGGTTCATTCGTTACAGACACTTCCATTACCGGACAGTGAGCTGTAAGAAGCTTCTAAGAAAAAAAAAAAAAATCTAAAGGATAGCAGCTGGATTCGAATCCAGTGATCTCCGTATTGGAATCCAGTATTTGCTAACCACTTAGCTAATCTCTATCCTCATACAAACCTATTTTAATTTAATTTATTTTTATTTAAAGACTACTTAAGACACGATCAACATATGAAATTGAGTTTATAACTAAGTAGTGACTCAATGTTTAAAGCAAAGTTTCAATGCAAACAGTGCAAAAACGAGAAGATGCCAACATATCCATTACTTAAACATTTAACAACTTTTTTCAAGAATATTATTTTTTATTTTTCCACAATTATTCTAAACTACGATGATAATAGCCTCCTCTTACTTCTTTATACCTGCAAAATTCTTCTCTACTTTTTTTACCATTCTTCTACTTTACAAATATTATTCGTTACACTATTCAGAATGTTTTTTTTTTAATAACTTTTTATTTATTTCTTTTTGGTTTGTTTTGTTTAGAGTTAAAGCTCATCGTGAACAGTACACATATGGATATATAAACATGTATTATATTTATGTATATTTTTTTGTTACATAATATTTATTAGGTAACTCATCCTCATTCATACAGACACATTGATCACATATAGTAACCACCATTCATTCAAATCTACATACAATTTAGTGTATGATTTAAATTCTCCTAGTAAAAAAATTATATTTTCCCCCACTTTTTTCAAAATTGTTTGTTTTAACCCACATTTTTTTTAACAATTTTTTTAGGTCGACTATTCTCTTAATCAGCTATAGATCGACAGTTTAAAAAAAAGGATGACTTCCTTTTTGTAATTACACTAAATATATATATGTATACTTTATATTATAAACACTATACACAAATTAGAACCCCAAAGTTCAATACGCAATATTTTCTTTTTTCTTTTTTAAAAAAAAAAAAAAGACAGTAAAATCTTATTCATTCATTTTGTAATAGGTTTTAGTGACCATTATTTTATTTTTTTGAATGCGAAGTGAAGCTGACAAGGCATCGAGGACGTAATTAAGAAACATTTTTCACTTTAGAGTATTCCCTTTTACTTTTTTATTTAGTGAAAATAATTTACTAAAGGTTCGAAGAGCACTTCTTCAATCAACAATAGAAATGAGCAAATTTCACATAATTTAAGATTACATATTATTTATTAATTTCTTTTTTCTTTTTTTAATCTTACAAATGAAAAAGCTGGATCTGTTGATTTGTTTAAAATTCCAATTCTTATTACGTTATTTACTTTTGGTCGTTTCAAATTTTTACTTAATTACCTTAGTGATTTCTTTTTTTTCACAGATCGATGTTGTAATGTGGAAGTGGCCCATTTTGTATAGCAATATCATCTCATGTATTATAACCTTTTTCTAAAGTTTCTATAATTAATTTTATTGTTACTTTATAGATATTTTCCACATTCTCTGTATAACGATCGCCCAGTGTCATCTTGACTGCTTCCAAAAAGGGTTTTTCAATTTTCTGAAACAAATACAAAATAGATTAAGTATATATTAGTGCATAAATGGTGGTATTTCTTTTAGTTATATAATAATTATTGATTTGTTTAACTATTAGAACAACTTAGTTCAAAATAAGAAATTAATTAGTGTTCCCACTAGAGCCAGAACACAGAGATTGATCGAAGGGAAGCACAAAACACCTCTAGATTCAAATAGAGATAATGAGCTCGGAAGAGGACACTTTCTTCCGGAAGACTTGACGAAGTGATGTACTGCCACTGGTAGAAGGAGTTTTTATTTTTAGAAGTAACTAGGCCGCTATGTTCGTTTGCTCTCACGATTATTCTGTCGAACCAGATGTCTTGGAGACAATACAGCAATCTCTCACAACCTCCCATTTATTATACCTTCCACTATCCACCGTAAACTCTAAATAGTTGTTCCCGATTCCCAGTTCCATTTGAAAATTTGATTTCGGGGATCTAATGAAAGAGAGTACAGGTACTTTTCATTTCATTTACGTACTACTATACCTAACTTTGATCAGGTATTGAATGCTCTTTATTTAAAAAAATATAAACGACCTGGGGTTTTTGATAGGTTTTTACACTATATTCTAAGATTGCACAATTCCCAGTTAAGCATAGCAATGACCACACTCTGAGCCATGGTGATTCTTCACTTCATTTCTTCGTGGATGTGCCAGTTCATTCTACAACAGCCCTTCAGGCAATGAAAATTATCCACTTTCCTTATTCCATCTTCTTCCACCATTCTTGGCTAGAACGAGACACAGATTATGAGAGTTTTTTCAAAGAAATCTAGAGAGAACTAAGATTGCTTCATCCTTTCTATCCAACAAAGCGAATGTTTCAAGGTGAAGCATTTTTCAATGGTTCTTTATTTAGTTTTTTGTACAAGACGGTGCAAAAACATTGGGGGTCGAAAAAGTATACGTAAAGTCACTCCTTCAGACAGTTAGAATACAACTAACGTGTCAGGGAAAATGAAATATTTGCTGATGAAACACAATACGACATATGAACAGTGTAGAAACCTGTTTCCAAAACGGCGCCGCTTACTCTGGTAATTCAAAATGATGATGAGATCTTACAGATTTAATGGACAACAATGGTGCACCAATCCCTAATTTTCTAATTTCACAACCTGATGTATAAGGAAATTATAAAATTAAGATTTATAACAGCAAATGTTTTGTACGATATATTTTTAATAAAACGTTTTCCAATTTACTTAAGATAAGTAGGCATTTTGTTGAAATTATTAATACCTTTTTATGAAAATATAATGAATTCACTGAATTGCTACTCTCTCAGCAACGAATACAAAAGTCTGGAATATCTATTTCAAAAATACAATGCATAATGTATGATTGTATTACGAACACAATACATTTATCAAAATAAATTCCATGATTTTCTCTAATCTATGTGCTTGTTTTTATGGACGACTATTTTACTGAATGTGATTCATATTGGACTATTTGTATGATATGCACTAATAAACTTTGTTTTTAATGCCAACTTAATATTTCTTCAGCTAAATAAAATCTTAGAATACTTTCTGTCTTTGTGATTGACGACATGATAAACAAGACCTTAACGTGAACAGCGTTCAAGGTATTACAACATGGCATACATTAAGAATTCGAATTTTGAGATCGGATCCACAGAAATTAGTATTTAATTTAAAAAGAATCAGAGTTATAATAGAACAATTTTCTGAAACAAAAATAAAATTGATAAATTCATACAATAGTTTATAAATAAGTTTACTGTGTGGGGAATTAATCTCGAAGAATGGAAACATAAAATAAAATGGATTTTTCTATTTTTTTTTTTTTAAATAAACTGTTGGATTCCATTGTTTGAAACAAATAAATAGTGTTTTCGTAATGATTTCTATTGTCAGTCTTAACCTTAAGTTTCTATTTAATGTATTAACTATAAGAAATTTATAGTAAAGTAAGGTTGCTAATCAACTTCATCAAAGCCAAGTTCTTGGACATAAAATCGCCTAAAAAAATTAGCATTACTTTTTAAAGAGTCTGCCTCAAGAGTTATAGCAACATTACATGAATTACATAACATTACAACATACATCAATAGATACAGCATACACTAAACTTCTTTTTACAGCTTAGTATTTTCTTTTAAGCAAAAAAATATATTTTAAGATCACTAATTTCATCAAACTGAAAGTTAGTGAGTAAGATGATGTATTTTATTTTAATAATGTTTCGGTAGAAGAGGAAAGTTTAGTTTAAACTTATCGCAATACATAAAAGAAATGTATAATTATATAGAAATATAGGAGATAAAGCAAAGAAACTTTACAGAAAAAACCACTAGCTTAGAACCTGAACTGTTCTAAAATGAAGAAGTTAAAAACAATCATAAAACGCACTTAAAAACTTCTTTAATTTTGGTTGTTGTTTTTTAAAGTTTACAAGAAAATATATGTATATATATATATCTCACTAACAGATGTTTTATTAAGGAGAGTTGCTAATTTCTTTTCTAGCTATGATAAATATGGAATCAATATTTCAGTGAGTATACAAAAGAAAGTGAAGGATATCTAAAAAATTGTGTTAAGGGCCAGAAATAAAAATGCTGATTTATTAATTTGAATCTAATTTGGGATTTAGTTTCGATAAAACTTAATGTTAATTACCTAGCAATTAAATCCAAAGATGTCTATAAGATGGCTTCAGGCAGTGGTGTATCCAATATTTTTATACCAAAGCCTTGAGATTAATGTACTTCAAAAATGTTTTGAAATCCTTTCTTAGTTTTAAAACACATCATTACTCGATGATCGTGCCTTTATTGGGTATTTATCAATCTCAAATGAAACTAAAGATTGCTGGTATGCTGTAGTCAGCCAAATGTTGACAGAGCTGTGAATTTAAACGCTGTATCAAACGTTGCGCGTATGTCACGATCCTGTCCTTGCCGATCAAATCAAAATATGTGGAAATTACTAGAAATAATAAAATTTGAAAAGTAACTTTTAAGAAATATTTTGATTTACAAGTACAGAAAAGTAAAATTTTAAGACAGAACTAATGTATCAGAGATTAAAAAAAGTAATATGCTAGCAACGTAGAAGAATTTTGACAGCCAAGTTGCGGTACCTATGATGGGTCCAAATCCAGCCACATCTTAATATTGACGATCTGACAGTTCGCAATATTCTGCTTAGTTAGCAAGAAAATGAATTAAAGACAAAATTTTACATCCTATCAACAATAAAAAAAATAAATTTCCCTAAAAGGAGTCGCTGACTAAGTTTCTCGCTGCAGGAATTCAAATAGATTTCCAATTAATAAGTTCTTTGATAATATATTTAACAGTAAAGCTCTTTTATTGAATGGAAAAGATTAACTTCATTAAATGAAAGTTCAAAGTAACAGTATGCTTTTTGAACTACTAAGTAAGGGCTATAATGTTATTATAATATCATTTATACCTTTGTTGGACGGTTCAAAAGAATGAATTGAGATCGTGAAAGATGGTACAGAACCATCACGAAGTGAGTAGCTGATGTTTAAAAAAAAAATAATTTTTTCCAAGGTAATTATTCTACTCCATGGAGGTACTGCTTTACTTCATTTTTTCCCCGAAGGAAAAAAATGGAAAGAAAACAAGGTAAAAATATGAACGTAGAAGAAAGGAAAATTTGATTACATCGAAGAAGAAAAGTTGGGGAAAAACTTCAGAGTAATGTGTTAATTAAGAAGAAGAAGAAGAAGAAAAAAAAGGGTTAACTTTCACAGGAAATGAAACCCAGTTTTATCCAATCAAGGGGCTTGGGTTGATTTATTGATGAAGGACACCAATTAGAACACTTGATTTATTGCAGATGTTCTGCCAAGAAAATCTCCAATGTGAAACAATCACCCGAACCTTCTCTTATACTTCAGCAGATGCTCCAATAACTGACAATTTTCTAAAGTTGTCATTCTTCTTCTTCTTCTTCTTCTTCTTTGACTCCAAGGTTAAATCACTTGTGGCCGCAAAACCATGTTGCCAGGGAGGAAAAGTTGCAAAATATATTTCGATATCTAAAATTTGTTTGAATTTTTGATAGAGTACGCTATTTTCAAGAATATTAATAATCAATTGCCACAAAGCTTTCAAAAAATCCGAGTCCAAGGGCTAGATCACACCATTTAGATCTCAAAATGACTGACTGATAAAACGATGATGTAATGATCAATTCTAACCTTAATGAACTGCTTTGTTATCATTAATCGATTCTTGAGTTTTAGTTGATTACTTAATGACTGTACAGGTAGATATCCAGACAACAGATTTAGAGTTTCTATATTTTTATAAAATTTAAACTGCTCCAAATGGAAAGGAGCTAGCAAATATGTTTACGAGAGTATTCAAGCAGTTGAAGGCGAGACCAGCAAAACTAAAATACATTTTGATTCACGGTTCGATCCTGATCTAAGCCTTTGGATGTTATTTTATGAACAACATGAGAAATTTATTGTAAAGTACGTTTGCTAGCCGCCTCTGTCCATGACAAATAACTTGATAGAAAATAGGCCTAATTTTATTTTATTTAGTGAATAAGGAGTAAAAGAATTTCATCATTAGCTGCATAGGTCTGGGAGTTTTTAGAGAATCAATCAAAAAACTACATTTTTCGTAAAGTATTACTTCTGCTTAAACCAGTTTGGCCGAAACTTTAATATCAGAAGCGACTAAGTATCCAAAAGGAGTTTGTAGTTTAAGAAAATTTTTTATATTCGAGTTACTTGGACATCAGACTCTAGTCACGATTTTTTCTTAGCTTTGTTATTTTCAGCTTTTCAATTCTAAAATTCTATGTTGGATGGGTGCTTCCCTCTGTCGCTGTTTTGATACAAACTCTAGAGGAGTACTAGCTACGACGCTATTATAAAAGAGGAGTTGATGACGGCTGTTGTCAATGCCATTACAATTGAGTAAATAACTGATAAAAAATAAATATATTTGTAAATAGAACACGATCTTAGAACTGTGTGCTACAACCAAATTTTCAACATCAACAATAATTGAATTATTAATATTATATTGAATATAATATTGAATTATCAATAATAATTGACAAAGAGAATAATAAAACTATACTGTAATACAGAAATTGAAGGATCTAAACTCAATTAATCGAAGTGGAAAAAATTATTTAAAATCAAATACTTAGCAAACAAAAAAGTAAATAAAATCTAACCAATAAAAACCATATCCCCATAATACAGAGTAAAAGATATTTCCGATTCAAATTCAATTGAAACAGTCAAAAAATTAAAATAAAAATTAAAAAAGAATGAACTTACCCAGAAATAATCCGGCTTAAAACCAGGTATCTTTCTGTGCGATTGACCTATTTGTGTTAGAAAGGAGAAAAATGTATCTAAATCGTCCAGTTCTTTGATGCCCTCGTCCAGCGTGGACATCACTTTGGTAGCGTGCTCTTGAAGTTCTACAGATTCGGCTTGTTCTTCTTTCGTTCTCAGTTCTTTTAGTTTCGCGAACAGGCCCAGCAGTTCTTCATGTTCCTCGAACAATCTAATTGGGCAGACAGAAAAAAAAAAAATGCTTTAAAGATTAAAATGAGTAGGAGACAATGGGACACATTTATTATAGTTTACTTAAATTGAGTAACCGCAGTTACTCGCAACAGATTGTCACCAAAATATTTTTATATAAAACTTAAAAAGAAATTTATGTTCTTAGTAGCTAAGAATATTCTGTCAGCACTGTAAAAAATCGAAAAGTTCATTGGATATAAAGAGATTCAAATTTGTAAGTTCACTATTCCGCGTTATACCGTCACTTTTGATATAACTCTCCAACAACTCATCCTCGCTGGCACCACATTAGCTGAGCAGTTAGAGGCTAAGATGTATATTGGTAGTGGGTTCCGGATTCCCGGACTAAGCCTTGGTTTTAATTTAATGGTAAATAAAAGGTTTGCTTTCACGATACCTAATGTGGTAGTTGGACATAAGGCCCGCCTGAAAAAATAGGGATTACTTTACATTTTGTAACTCATTATTTCTTCAATCTTCAAGTTTGGCGGATTCTGAAAGACAAATAAAAATCAATTTCTTTTTAAACTCCTTGAAATATGAAAAAATCGACTTTCTCTTCCATCAATTATAATTAACAAATGAATAAACAGATCGATCTTTACTATCACTTACTCTTAGTAAGAAGAAATCTACAAAAAGATAATTAATTTATGCTTCTTAAACGGGGTTGTGATTATCTTGTTGAAGTTACATGATTAAGGAATGCTCTGGGGTAATAAGGTGGTATTTTTTTAATGAGTTTTAAGTTTCGGCATTATAATTGAACTAGAATTATTATAAAATCAATCGTACGTCTAACTGTTAAACAAAATGAATCTATTTAATGCATAAATCTATCTGTAGATACTTTAACTGCTAGATCTCTGCTAAGTTAAGAGAAAGAATACAAAAAGAGATTTACTCACACAAAGTAGAATAAAAAAGTTTTTTTTAAAATAAATGACAACCTTCAGTTAGATATTTTATTCAATTCATTTCAAGTTAGATTGTTACCGGTTTTTTTCTTCTTCTTGTATATATATAGATTCATTGTCTTTGACAAGTAGGCAACTGTTTGAGTGGTAGCAGAATAGTACCAACAAAGTGCCCTTTGATGTTTCCAAGTAATGACCTACAACAGTTTCTACATTATTTTCCTACCCAAGAAATCATTATCTACATTTTTTTTTTTTTTTGGTTACAGTAACAGGAAGAGAATCATTTATTTACTTCAGCTTCCATGCAAGCTTTCTATTGATCTTATCACCTAGTTATCTTACTTCATCCTAGCTAAATGTTATATTTAAAAATCATCAGTCTTCAAATCAAAAGTAGGTGTTGTTTTTCTTAAACTATTTCACAGCTAAGCTCCTAAAAGCGAACAAAGAACAATAAAAGTTTCTAAATTTCATCATTTTAGCAATATTTACTTTTAAATATAAACTTGAGGCCCTTTTACTAGCACTAAGGGCAAGAAAAAAGCGTTAAATAAATCTAAAATAAAAGTTATCTTCTGCTTTCAAAAGGGGGCAATTATTTTTTCCTAAACTGTGTAAATAAAGTTGTACATTTAATCTGTAGTCAATAATTTTTTTTTTTTTAATCTCTAGAGGATAAAAGTAATCTCAGTGTTGACATATCTCTAATTAGGCAAGCTTCAAATTTTGGATTGAATCAATGATTTTTTTTAAAAGTAAAATTATCGGTTACTAGCACTTTTTTTAAAATAACATTTTCATTATCATTGAAACGGAAATTATAATTTAATAAACATTATATCGACCTCAAAAATAATAAACCATTAACTTAAAAGCTTACACCTTTTCGGATGGGAGAACTCCATTTCTATTAAGCAGAAAACTCTCTTACAATTGGAGGTAATGTCATTCTTTGCTCGGCATTCTACAGGTTTAATTAAAATCCTGTCTCAAAATTTATTAGTGAAGAAGTAGCATTCGCAATGTACAACGCATAAGTCTGAAGCGTAATTTTTGGTTATTGTTAATGAATGTATGCCTTGCCAACGCCTGAAAATTAGCCTACCCAGTGCAATAAGCTCGACTTTCAGCTACTATCTATGTTATCAATGGACGGTGAATTTTTAGAAGCTACTAGAAAAAAGGAAATGGAATCCGAGATTTCAGTGTCCAGGCACAATTACTGTTGTAAACTCTTCCGTGAGAAGTGTGAAAGCCATCCACTTCTTTTCCAACAAAAATTTCTTAGGAATAGAACTGGAAAAAAGAAGATAACAAATTTGCCATATTTATAAAGCGTTTGAAAATGAATGGATAGATTATTTGGTGGCCACTATTTTTTCGTAACTCCTAGTGATGTGAAAATATGGCTTCCACTTGGACCAATCACCTTATATCTAAGTCTCAGTTTCTAAAGTGGGATGAAAATCATTAAGTTACCTCGAAACGGTTCAGTGCCGCGAAGTCCCCTTCTTTAAAGTGTGGATGAGTTAATGAATGGAGATTTAAATTGTAGAAATATGTTGTGAACGAAAGCAGATATGGCGCGCTAAGCCCACAAAAAAACTCCCCACTAATTATAATTTTATTAAGAAAATAAGGCCAACTTAATATAAATTGGTTTTCAAATTCTTTTATAACTGTAACAATAATTGCAGTGAAAGAAATACGTTTAAATTTAAACTTACATAAGCCACATTCCTGAGACATTCTCTTCCAAAGCGCTGCTATTCACACAAATAGTTCTTTGACTGGAACTATGATTTAATACGTAGTAACTTTTATCATTGTAGTTACATTCCATAAACTTTCTTTAATAAATTCGTATTGAAAATTTCTATGAATAAAACTTATTTGTTTTCTTTGAACGTGTGAATAAATTGTCCATTGTGGCCTTGTTTTTTGTTCAATGGGAGAGACATACCTCGCCCAGTAATGTAAATGATAACTGTTCCAGATTCAGTTAGCAAACTCTGGCAGTGTCGGTAGCCATTTAAATCTAGATGAATGAATTATTGCCGTGTGTGATTGTGAAGGTAGCGGTGCCAAAAATCGATAAGCGCCAGTTTAATATAGCTAAAGCTATTCTGCTTTTTCCTTTAAAAGAAGAGTTCACCTCCACTCATGGCTCCATGTATCTGTAACATATCTGCCACCTGCTCTGCACAACGTTTACGGATGAAATATTTCTATCTTTCCCGCTAGGTTCGCTCTCTCTTTCTCCATTTTATTATAACGTGCAAGTTCAAAGCTTTATAATCTTTGTAAATAAAAAGGATGTTCTCTCCAAAATGTATTTATTAAACATTATTTCGCTCTTGGTGTTTGATAAAAAAAGTGAGAAGAATACGAAAATTCTTGGATCTGCAACAGTTTAGTAAATAGAAGCCAATTATAATTATATTAACAAATATAATGTAGGGCTTTCTGACCTATAGGCCAATAATAATTGCGAAATGATTTCAAAAATAATTGAGCTGCAAATTTTACTACATTTTCTGGCAGGAAATAGTTACTCTTTTTATGCCCAGATTACTCTCAACGCTTTCCGTAAATGACGTGGAGTCACGAAGAAATAACAGAATAGGATTATGGTCCATTCTCATTCAATTGTTCTCCAAATTTAAATCCAAATCATATCTATCGCTCTTCAAACCAACAAGTGTAACCATCCCTAATATAAAAATACCTATATACCCAATAAACTACCTTCCTTTTTTTTTTTAAGACTCTTCAAGCCTAGTGGGTCCTGGGCTAGTCAGTAGGACTCCCACATTAGTCTGTTCTTTGGCGGTAAATTCTCCATTTATGATGATGTTGCTGTAATAACAAAATCATCAACAACTTAAAAATAGTTTATGCGTAGTTACTACAAGGTGCATTAACCCTTGTGAATCCTGGTAAAAAAATCAAAGAGGTACAACTAAGTACATGGAACAACTACAAGAAAAGTAATTTTTTTTTTTGTATAGGAAATATCCCTCCTACAAGCAAAAAATTACTAGGCAGAGAACTATTCTTGGACCTACTATGGTCTTCAATAGTTAGGTCACTTGGACGCTAATGAAGGAGCGGTAAAGAAAGAAAAATCCTGAGAAGTAAACGCTGTATTCTTGAAAGTTTATACGATCTAGTGGTGTGCTAGAAGAGGAATCCGTAAGACTGGTAGCAGAACACTGGCAATAACTGGAGTCCAAAGCTAAGATGTTTGTTTAGATGTAGACCTTCAAGAAATGAATGTGTGTGTATAAATTCTAAAATTTCTTAAATTATATCTTTTTTCTCTCTCTTTGAAGAGTTTAATTCTTGATATTCTCCAAGTATCCCGTATTTATAACCAACTCAAAAAAGTCTCTATAGAACACAACTAGAAAACCAATGAAAAAGTAAATTTGAGAGCAATGAAGAAACTCGCTTTCAGAAAATGTTTTTCAGTGAATGTAGGAGAATGAAAGTGTGGGTTGAGTGAGGAAAGGCAAGTTCAGCTTTTCTCAGCTCTAACCGGCTCCAAACCAGCCACAAGGAAAAATAAGGAAAAGTAAAAAAAAAGAAAAGAAAGAAGGTTAAAACGCCCTTTTGTGTATGCGTCAGAAAAACAACTTTAACTAACAAACACCCTTCTCTAAATAAATGGAAAACTCGGGAAATAAAAATACAGAAGACAAAAGGTGATAAATTGCTTTTCACTTAAGTTTATAATTACCTAAAATTTTAGAAAAAATTCAATGTTCTCATACTGATAGATAAGGAGGTAAGTAGAGTTGGTTTACCGAAAATGAGTCAGTGAAGAAGCTTTTTCTTATATGGGGAAAATTGCTTCCTTCAGCATGCGTTGCGTTGTTGCCATTGAGGATTATGGTCTTTCTTAATCACTTTTAATCCGAATTTAAGTCCAAGTAACATCTATCGTATTACAAACCAACAAGTACATCCCTACAGTACAAATACCTGTAAGCCCAATTAAATTATCTTCCCTTCTTAGATGCTGTTCAACCCTACAACCCTGGTGGGTCTCTAGCTTAGTCAGTGAGCTTTAACAGTTGTCTTTTACTCTAAAATTAAGGCAGAGGTTTTCAATTTTATTTTTTTTTTAATTCCCTCACTTTTAGGTGTTTGAGGTGTCTGTGTAAGCGTTTTAACCCTGGGATACCCAAAAGCATGCGAAAATCCCTAAAGAAATGGGTTATCCACTTCCTCCTTTATGACGTTATCAAACAAAACAGCACAGGTTTTATTTTAAATTGATGAATTCAAAGAAGTTTGAATAAGATAAGATAAAATGGGAGATCAGCAGAAATAAAAAAAAATCATGCTTTCAAACCCGATGTTTAGTACAGCAGAGTCAACGTAATTACCATTAGTTTTCTAAAATACCTTGTAAACGAATGATCAAAGCAAAATTTCTATTCATTAGAAGGGTAGAATATATACTAACAATATTGAACGTAATCCATGGTGAAATACTAAAACACGGTGAATACACTTCAACGTAAAGTTATATAGCTTTATAGTTAGGAACTATGACTATAGTGTTATAAATTTTACCAGTGGATCAATTTGAAACTATTGTAGAAGTGCAGCGTTTGTTGCTCACCGAAACATTCTAGGCTTACGTTCTCTAATCATGGCAGATTCATGGTTGTAGTAGTGGGTCTTAATATGCCCATTAATGAGCCTTAAGGCTCTTCCATTGCGACAGGAACCTAACGCAAATATAGTACGAGTCCTAACATAAGGAAAAAAAATTTTTAAACCTAAATTAGAAAAAGGCTTTAAAAGGGAAGTACAAAAATCTTGGAAACCTTGTAGTTTCTACAAACCTGCACTAGGTCTAAGGAAGCAATAGGTCGTAGTTTTTTTTTTTTTTTACCTTTACAGACTCTTTTTGTCCGCAACTGCAATCAGATGATATCCATCTATCGGTTAAACTGATGTTTTGATTGAGAATAAATTAGTTTAAACTCCATGAAACAAAGATACGAATGTATACAGAGAGAGAGAGAGATTCATGAATATTTACTAACAATAGTGAACGTAATCCACGGTGAAACAAACGATTTTATGAAATGATAAACGTATTAAAAATACAAACAGTTGTATGGAGTACAGATTTATTATATCTTTGTATTCACTTCATGATCAATAAAATTTTTGCGAGAATTCTTTGCA
Source organism: Rhodnius prolixus (assembly GCF_049639745.1). Taxonomy (NCBI): domain Eukaryota; kingdom Metazoa; phylum Arthropoda; class Insecta; order Hemiptera; family Reduviidae; genus Rhodnius; species Rhodnius prolixus. Next base: position 46,431,806 of record NW_027411603.1, on the reverse strand, counting down.
TGATCTAAATCACTAAAGAACGAACACTGTTGATACTGAGGTCACCAATATTTGGCCCCAATTCTGATGGTTTGTGTAATAAAAGAAAAAAATATTAGTTTGAAAAGTCACACGAATTTATTATATTTAATTAAGTTTTCTTGATATTTAGTATTTGACAAAAGAGAAGCTGAAATTAGTTAACTAACTACACAGTACTAGAAAAATTCCAAAAGAAAGCATGACAAAAAACTTCCCCAAAACTCTACTAAAATCATTATTGCCTGAGGAAAAGTGGCATGGAAATCACAGTGACAATATTATGTCCAAAATCAAATGAAAACTTTCAATTACCAAAGAAAATTATAGAAAACTTAAAAATAACAGCCGCAATATAGTAAGACGTTCTTCCAACTTCAATTTTGGTTAGTTATTTTATACTACTAAATATTTAACAGGTTTTAGAACCGTACAATATGAGTGCCTAAGAAGCCCGATTTAATAATAAAATGTATTGAAAAATCAATAAAATAAATGTAACGGGCCTATACATAACAATGTCCGAAGTTTAAATAACTAATTGCTGCCGTTTTCAAAACAAAATAAATCAAAATCTATTTAGTAATGACGCACTCTCTGTTCATTGCTATTATTAAAAGCTTAATGGCAGGTCCATTTCAACACCTAAACCAAATTTCAAATCTGATACAGTGACTTTTTAGTTACGCTGATCACACATCCCATAGTCAGACAGATCGATAGGCTCTTATACACACACACGAACAGACCTGTTTGTAAAAACCACTTTTTAAAGGAGAGATCTATAAGAAACCTTAAAACAGATAGTTCAACTCAATGAAAAAAAAATGCAGATTACTGACTCCTAATTTGGACCAAAAGCTAGTTGAGTTTGCGAAATCTATCACTTGAACTAATATAACATCCTTTTCGTAGAAAGCAGTACTTTTATACGTATTTTTTGGGGGGATAATGATTTAGTATTAGATGAAAATTTCAGTTGTACAGCAGTGATAAACTAATGAAACGAACAGATCAAAACTACTGCCTGCTTCACTACTTATCTCCTCATAAATTTTAAAAGTACTCACCACAGCAAGAGAAAGACGATTTTTCAAACTAAGGTGTCAACCAAACATGTATCTTCCATGAAAATGTCCTCTCTTATAGAGCAATGTTGAATCTCATCTATCCTCGAATCAACCTTGTGATTTCGACCAATTCTAGCTTTGGTCGAATGATGGATAAAAGCTCAACTCAGTCAGTTTAGCAATGCCGTAAAAATAATTCCTTAGGGTGTAGATTTGTAAACAAAACTTCATCTTGTTTTCAAACGTTTTATTTTTTGCAAATTTCGTTGCTAATAAGTAGTTTTATCAACCTATGCACAACAATATATCTTATTACTATACTAATGATTCTTTATAATAAATTTGTTTGATGTTAAAGTAATTACTTACATTTTTTGTCGTGACTTATTCTATTGTTATTAGTCTACATATCTTTATCACTTTTCTTTGACTATATTGACAGTGTGTTCATGAAGACTACTCCTTTTATCTTTGATTTCTATACTTACTATGTACGTGTGAGTACAACAAACCATGCGAGTTAGTTCTTGTACTTATGAGGAGGTTATAATGTGGCTTCTGATGTACCAAGGTTCACTCTAGTGGCAATTTTACGTTACTATTTGCTGCAAAAGTTTAATTATTTTATAATTTTATATTTTGAGAAATATTGAGTATGATGATTTTATTTCCTTTATTTTTTCATATTATTTTCTAATATATATTTCTTTAACATTTTAAGTAGTTTAAGAAGATTTTTAGAAGAAAATTCAGTAGACGCCAATAATATAAATTTAAAAACTATTTTGAAAGGTGGTGTTCTCCCATAGAATTCACTGACCATTTCTGGAGAGGAGCAGTAACATTCTCATATTTCTTCCTCAATATTTTTAGTATTTTTTTTTAAATAAAAGCGCATCTCCGATAGTTGACATCTGAAACTAAGTACACTTAGTGCAGCCAACTATATCTATTATAGAACCTGAACAACATAGCTCTTAGGAAGGGAAAATGTAAGGGCAGCTTGTACAAACCGAGGACTGTCTCGACCAGAGCCTAGAGAGCAAATCCCTTTCGTTATTAATAATTTTAAGCTAAGGAGAGGGGAATCCCTACATTATCTTGTTAAATAATAATAGAGAATGGACAAAAGGACAGTCACAGTTTTGGACTATCTAAGATTCCAAACATCCAAACCAATTGGACCAATATATTTTAGAAGAAACCATTAGCAATTTTTTTTCACCATCGTACTGCCCTGACCTAAATCCCAATTATACTTAATCTCTTTATATTTCAAACAATCTATTTACAAGGTAAATTGTTATTTCTTCCCTACACTCTCAAACTTAAGAGTGAAAGTGAGCCTTATTATGTACAGATGTCTTTTCAGACCATAGTACCGTTAAAACGACCAAGATTCAGAAGTCTGAGAATTAGCTGGGTACCGTTCAGCTTTCATCAGAATCCGCTCAAAGAAAAAAGTAGAAAACTTAAGATTGAAAAATAAAAATAATTTATTTCTGAAGTTTTATCTTTTAATTTACTTTTAATAGCAGAACTTTTACTAAACTTAGAGTAACTACAGGCATAAATAATTAATATCATTAACATTAAGTTCATGCAATATCTAGCATTTTTATGGGTTAAAGTAATCGTTATTAAAAATACACGGCTTTTATAATTTATATATTGTAATAAGGGAATGTAATATTGTAAAATGGTTAAAGTTGAAGTTTTAGAGCGAGGTTGGTTTACCGCCAAATTAGCTAGGTGGCAGAAGTGAGAGATACATTCCCCCTGAGTCTCTGATCTTCACGCAGACTAAATACCTGGTGGTGGTACACTACTTTGTACTTGTTAGTAAGCGTTTTAAACAATGTTGTTCTATGGTCAAAACTAAGACTAACAGGTCAGAAAGTAATAATTTCATTTTCACGTATTTACTTTAAAAGAAAATTTATGTAAAGGCCAACCACCAAGCTGGGGGGAGCCACTAAACATTAACCAGAAGAAAACAGACAGAATAAAAGTACTAACATTTATATTGGTAAGGGAATAACTGATATAATTATTTTTCTTAAAAAAGAAGTTTTTAGGTTAATGGACAAGTTTGAATAAAGTAGTAGTCAAACAGAACTTTTTCGTTTTCACATAACTGCCATTAAATGAAGTAGTATATTTTTTCAGGTGGGCTTTACGTTCGACTACAAAATTGCTAGCAAGTGGGCGATAACTTACCTTACTATTAAAATCTCATATTAATCATTAAATAAAATCCATGGCCTACTCCAGCTAAAAGTATATACTATATATTCAACCAGTCTATAGTGTTTTGTATTTTTTTGATTCTTTTTGCACTGTTTAAAAAGCGCTCTATTCTACCGGGATGATGGATAGATGAACAGAAGATCCTTTTTCGCAGCACAATGAAAGGATCAGTTTCCTTTAAGGCAATGTTTATTAGTTCTTCACTGTCACAATTTCATTTGCAGCTACGATTTTCCTAAACAGTTTTAGTCCATAGGCTTTGATAATCTTAGTGATCAGCAGAAGATTAAGTTCTGCTAACCATTCGATGTAATGGAAATATTGTCCCAGCTGATTTTTTTTCCCAGTTTCCATCCAACTATAAAGAATTTTCATCTTTTTGGTCAAGGGTCTCATTCTCTTCTATCGTCCTTCCTTTTTCAGATCCTTCAGATCTCCACCAGCCATTTCCTCCTCTAAACCTGCCCTTCACCCTAACTCTCGTCCTTCATCACTCCAGAAATACCCACTCCACCACAACATTCTTAGATCGTATACTCCTATGCACGTGACCGTAACATCTTAAGATCTCCTTTATAACTTGCCTTATTGAACTGTCCTCTTTGATTTCCCGACTCGTTTTGTAATCTACCATTTCTTGCTCTATCTAAAAATAAAAAATAAAAATCTTTTCTATAAAGCTTTTTCTTTACTAGTCATGTCATTTTTTTTCTTATTTTCTATTCAACCAGTAGGTTTGGGAGATACCTGGATACTGGAAAGTCAAATAACACTGGAATCACTTCTTAGAAACGCCCGTTTTCATTAAGTTTGAAGTGAACCACTCAAATATACAATTTAATATAACAATTTAGAGAATGATTTTTGGGGAATATCGAGGTGCGGTCATCAATAAATACAACTTTTTTGCTTTATACCAACGTTTCTGTAATTTTTACTACCTTCTTCAGGTAGTAACACATAACAACAGTTATGATGGTATAGCTCTACATTAAACTTCACAAACTTTTTTATAATACCCTGAAGAAGATAGTAAAAATAACCGAAACGTTGGTATAAAGCAAAAAAGTTGTATTTATTGATATTCCCCAAAAATAATCCATCAACAACGGTCGAAAAAAACCAAAATCATCAACTTTAAAGAATGACTTTAAAGAAAAACATATTATCAGACATTTCTTTGTTTGCTAATTATCTTCCTGAATAAAGAAAAGGAAGAAACGATGGTAAATGTACAAAAGAGAAAACTTCTGTATAAAGACAATCTCTCAACTAGCTCCAATAAAACTACAAATACTAAATACTCATTAAGAACAGGAAGGGCCTCAGAGAATAGTGCCGAACAGAGCCAAAAGTTTCTCTCTTCTCAAAGAAGTTTCAAAGGAAATGGCCAGTTGCCAACCAAGTTAGTCAATGAAAGTCCAGGAAATATATTCTCATAATAATTACGCGAGGAAAAACTTAGTATCAGTAATAAAAGGAAAACGACTTTTCTAAAAAGAGATATCATTTAACGCAACCAAAAAAAATACAAAATAAAGAGAGAATTTTCGTTTTATAAAGAGGCAATCTTAGAAAATATGTCATAAGAAAAATGGAAATAGTTGTGACGATTCTTCTATGGTTTCTTGTACATGTTTCCCAAAATGGTAGATTACAACCCATTAAGGGTTTAAAGACCTTCAACGTCGTTTCTCTTTTACCAGCTTTATTCAAAAACTGTCCCCCCAAAGTAGTGTGACGTAGTTTGTGAAAATTCCGCCTCTCTTTGTGCAGAAATTGAACAGGATTTTAGGCTATTGGTCTTTAAAATGGATTCGATCATGTTACCTAATCATGCTAAATGATTTTAATGGTCCTAATCACAGGTTTTTCCACCTGGCAGAGTGACAAATACGTTTACCTTTAGAGGAAGGATTGATTAACGGCGAGCCCATATGAGTTTAGTTGTTTCTAAGTGTCAATTGCATTATCAGCTTTACAAAAGTGAGGAATAAAATAAAACGATGATATTCATTCATCCGAAATTTACTTTTAAGAACTTTAAATAGTGCAGGACCTGTTCTTTCCCCACAGATCTGTAACAAAAGTTTTGAATTTAAATAAAAAACCAATTCAAGCAACAAACAAAAAAATTGTGTTCAACCCAAAAACATGGTAAATAAAGTAAGTTCACGAAAAAGGAAATTCTACTGCCGCCATTTGGCCTACATAAAGGCTGAAATGTATTGTTCACACGCAACGTAAGTTAATCACTAGGGGCCTCATTATGCTACGGTCAACGACTTCATTTACTTGTAAATGAATACTCCGTGCAATGGATCCCAAAATTGAAATGCCAACCTCTTGTGATTTAGGTTAAACTGTAAATATAATTAGCTACTTTCGGTAAGTTAGAGAAACTATATCTCTTTAAATCATTGGTAAAATTTTGGTGTTCTAATTTTGGAAATCATCCAATCTGAATAAATAACCAATCGCCAAGCTATGCATATTTTCAATCAATCAATCTATAATTGATTGTATTACTTGTACCCAGCATGCATTTTTTCCCCCTAATTTCTGGACAGGTTTTGAATTTTCTTCTCCACTATCAGATAGTTGATTTCAGTAGCTTTATAGATTGACTGTCACTAATTACACTTACCGACTAAGAGTGAGCGGTTATTTTGTAAATGAAATTCTAACTTCTAAATCGCCGATGATTTATGAAAAGCCAAAAACGGGTAAAGCGTGCCATAACGAAGGAAATCTAAAGTTACTATCCAGCTATATTCTGTTCAAAGTTGAATAATGGCATTGCCTTAAATTGATCTATAAATTAGAATTTGAGCAATAAAATGTTGGCGCCTTTTTTTCTTTTAACGAACTGCAAAAGTTCAATTAGTCTAATTTAAATAATAATTTATAGTTAAAACCACCGAAAAATATCCGCTGTGAGTAGTGTACTAGAAGTGATACTTTATTCTATGAAAGAGAATTAGAACTGAATTTTTGTGGAGATTAAAGAATTCAAAAATTTTAAACGAACAATAAACAATCAAATAAATTCTCCAAAGACTAGAAAATATAACAGATAGCGCTGAGAGCAAAAAAATGGAGATAACTGATATCTAAGATGAGTTAACAGCAGCAATACATGTGAGCTAGTCTTTAGATTAATTTGATGATCTACTCAAGCCTAAATTTCGCCTAATAGTAGGCTATAGTTTACAGACAGCCTCATTACTTCAATGCTTATGATGTTCATAATAATTATTGCCCGCTAGTTAGTATTGCTATCTAGCGAGTGATTTTACTAACTACTGTAAAGATCAGCAGCAATGGACATAGATAAGAGCAATTTTTTCCCCCATCTACCCAGTTTTCCTTACTTAAAAAAAAAATTACTTATTAGAAGTGGAAAACCCAATACTCCTTAAATAAGAGAAAGAAATGATTTGTAATCTATATTCTGATTGGAAAAACACACTACCAACGGGATAAAAGAAAATCCCATTATCAACAGTTCGCTCACTTTTTGCCAAAAAAACAAAATATAAAATACGATTAGAATTGATCAAAGGACATTTTGAAAAAAAAAAGAAAAAGTAAAATGAAATAGTCGGCAGCTCAGAGAGGGATACTGCAAAAGGAAGAAATAGTATTTGTAAGTCCCTTAGCGTGAAATTGAAAGAAAACGTCTGCCCTAGGAATGAAAGTTGGAACAAAAAAATCCAATCGTGTATCCCAAACTTTGTTTGCAAAGGTCAATAAGAAAAACATCTCACCCCAGGCTCTATTCTCCATGAATACTAAGCAAATAAATCTTTATTTTCTATTCGCATTTCCATGAAGATTATACCTGAATATGTATGCATGATTTCGCGAAATTAGTTATTTGAAAATATAACACAAATTCTTTGGTCAAGTTGCCAGTAATGAAATCCATAAATTCTTGCCGGTTATTTAAGGGAAATATCCAAAACCAGTCACAAATAAGAAAAACTTATGTACTACCACAGTTAAAATCATCGTCATTCATTAAAATTTTGAGAATACTTCAAAGCGGATACCTCAATTTAGAAATTACACCAGCTCACAACATTTCCTTTTCACAAAATATCGAAGAATAAGTAGTTAAATTGTGTAAACTGTGGAAAGGGAATTTTTGGAAAGGGCTGCCCTTATTATAAGTATTGTAAATAATATGAAGGAAAGATGCTAGGTAGAAGGCTATCAAAATATAAATTAAGTAACTTACTTATATCATCTATCAACTCGAGAAGAGGCAAGTTTATTACAGAAGGACGTCTTATGCTTCTCGAAAAGCTGGTTTCATAGAGATAGTTTTCACTGCCCATAGTTTTTGAGAGAATTCAGCCACTACCAAACTGCTGCAATGTTCATGTTCATAGCAAGGGCCGTGCAGGTGGTAGACTTAATAAATATTGAAAATGAATCCCAACTGAACAATATATTCTTATATACTATCAACTGTTTTAATAAAAGAAAATCATGTTTAAGTTAACGTATCACTACTGCAAGGAAGCTCCTATATGGTTATCTTCCAAAAGGTTATCTCAACAAGGTGAACAGCTGATATCGTTATATATTGCTTGTATGTTTCTTCTTCTGTTTTTATTTTTTATTTAATTAGAAGTTTAATATTTCTTTAGTTTTTCTTTTTATGAGATAATTTGAGTATTGTATATATATATATTTTAATTTTTCCTTAAATCACAACTCCTTGCTTGTAAGACCTAAAGTACCTCAAAGCAATAAATAAATTAATAATAATAAAAAGAAGATATAAAAGAATAAAAATTTGGTTCAAATCGTTCAAATTTCAAACCTCTATATCTCTCTTCGTACTGTTCCGATTTAAATGAATCCTTTACAGAATTATAGAGAAAAGTTAGCTCTATTACTGACTTAAACCGCAATGTTCTGGTGATAATAGTTATTAAGATATGGAAGGTTACATTTTGGAGGTTTTGCAAATGGTTCAAATTTCAAACCTCTATATTTCTATTCGTACAGTTTCGATTTAAATGAATCCTTTAGAGAATCGCAGAGAAAAGTTAGCTCTATCTCTGACATAAGCCACAATGTTTTAGTGATAATAGTTATTAAGATATAGTCCGTGCTTACACCTCTCCATTAGATTACTAATCCACTCTCTAGTCATATTCTATGTCCCTAATCATTTCTAGTTTGTTGAATAACTGGAGAGAAATAAAAAATAAAATTCTTTTATTCCTTTATTAATGTCCTAATTGTACGAAGTCTTTATGAATGCATAATTTGGCGACAATAAAAACTAAATCGTGAAAGAAATGTCGTCCCCTCTTTTAAGACAATCGTTCAGACAATTACTGAATGGTTAAGTGAATAAACTGAGGATATGACTACTTTTGTACGTGAGAAGTACTCGTTTCCTGTTCGAATACTTTGTCCTGTATTCTGTTAGATATAAAAGAATTTAGATTTATTAATGCTAAGATGAATAGAAGATTCAAAATTTCTTATTTTTTAAAAGTTGTTTGTTCAACAACAACCTATAAAGTATATAAGTAGAACTCACTTTTGAAACCGATTTGGAAAGGACCCGAAATAAATTGGCTATGATCAGCCACTCATTCCAATATCTACCGTTTCTAATCATTTGAACCCAAAATTCTTTGCTGATAACGTACCAGGCTCTGCAGGCGCAAATTTGTTCTCAAATTGGGATGATTTTTATTGCCATGACTACCAAATACGGTCCGAATTACCAAAACTCAAGAATCTAAGTATATTATTGTGAACAGTTTATTGTATTATCACTTTACCTTATTACATTATTTTTTGCAGATACGAAAATCATGATAATAATAATAAAAAGTATAGTTAATTATGTGCTGATGTTACTAATTTAACACTGACAATAATTCACGTATTCACCAACCATTGTTAAGGCGAAGTGAATAGGGCTGTGCTACTTAATTCGTTAAAAGGGATAGGGCTGATAGTAGGGGAAAACCAGGGCGAAATATCCCCATGAAGCCTAAGTGCCTCTGACACCCTCCCTTTGGGGAGCCACTGCCTACTAGAAACAGTCGTTATATTAATCTTCTGAGCAAGAGTTTATTGTAGTTAGAACAATGCAATAACGATTTAAATAAAATTAGTGCTAATGAAACACAGTATTATCGTTATTTGAAAGTATAAACATTTATTACCTTTCCCTTATTACAACAACGATGGTCCTGGTCTCAATTTTCTTTATCAAGTTTTCACAGATAGCGGTATGGAAAATACGTGAGTTCTGGAAAAGTAGTTTTTAGAGAAAAACCAAAAATGACAAAAAGCTCAATCTTTATATTTTGTTTCGAGAAAGAAAAATGACAATAAGCACAATAATTTATTAAGGCAAACGGAAATTTGTTGACAGTTCAAAGTTACAAAAATATATGAGTATCATGTTAAAAATCTTTGATTAATTCGTTTATAAAAAATAGTTGAGGTAACTCTTGCCATAAAAAAGTGAGGTATAAAACTCAATACTAATTATACGTAAACGCAGTCTCTTTAATAATAAACAATAAAGTGCAAGATTATAATAATCGAATTAAAACTGCCCCAGGGCATTTGTGTAAGGGTTGATCGTCAAAAAAAAACTGCACGAAAAAGCGTAACGTTGAAAAACACCCAACTTTAACAATTTTTTTCTCTTTTTCTACAAAAGATAAAATTCCCAAATTTTCTTTATAATATAGGACAAATCCTCCTTTAAAACTGTAATTTTTTTGCAACAACCCAGATCTAATAGTTTCCAGAAAACATTAGCAACAAATGAGCAAGAAAGGCATTTTCAAAAACTGTTCTAATTGGTACTTTCTTTGTAATGGGATCATTCAATTCATAATTTCATGTATCTAATTTTAGGTAAAGTTTGAATTATTTAAAAATAAATAAATAATTGCGGGCTTACGTCATTTTAGTAAGCTATTTTATTTTTTTAAATTAAAATTTGAAAGCATATTTTATATCAAGTAAAAACACTACTTTTACTCGCAGTTATGTGCACATTACTTATTTAATTATTCCTAGATGCAAATTAATAAAGTAGCATTTTCGTAAAATGTACGGTGAATTATCAAAAATTCAACCATTTGCGATTCTCTGTTTTCTGACTGTGCTAACCACAGAACAGAACAGACAGACTCACACAAAATTTGTCACTCTCTCGGTAGAGAGGAAGCAAGGAAAAAAAAAGAAAAACGACAGCACAACTTCCACTTTTTGAAGGAAAACAGAAAAAGGAAATGAGAAAATTTTATTTAAATAAGAAAAAGTAGAAAGCGATGATAATTTTCAAGTTTTCAAGTTAGAAGGAAAGTCTCCAAGTAAGTAACAGGCTGCGAAGTAGTTGGGGGGGGGCCGGGAAACAGCTTTTCCAGGACTCGAGTAACTTTACTTCGAGGAAATTCAACTGTGAAATAAGTATGGGGTAAATTGTACGAAGATGATTCAATTAGTTTTGGAGGTTTTGTCGCTGGTCATTCTTATAGCGTTAGCGTTCAAGGGAGGTCTGGCCAAATGGGGAAACAGGTCTGATCCCTGGTAATTAATTCAGGTCTTAGACGGATGGTTTCAGGATAGATGGAAGGTCTGGAGCGAATAGGTCTCTTCGATTGAAATGGACAGATCTTTGATGTATATCAGATGAGCGGGTGTTGAGTGACTCAGCTAGTACGCAAAGAGGAGAGAGGACCTTCAAGATTCTCCTGTCTTCACCGTGATATTCAGCTGGAATGTTCTAGGTGTCTAGGGAGGAAGTCGAGCAATGATGTAATGGGTGCCAGGACAGATGAGCGTTTTGGGGGAATTTGGAAGTGAAGTTAGGCCAAATTAGGCGCCTCGTCCCTCTTTTGAGTGGACCCAAACCCGCTGTTGGCTTTGTCATTGTCACCCATGACAATGTAGCTTTCAGAAATGGACAGCTTCTCTGCATAAGTCCGCATGGATGAGCTTGGTGGGCTGTAGGCAATCTAAAATGCTGATTGGCGGTTCAGTGAGACCTATTCAGTAAGTTAGTAAGTTTTTTTTTCAGCCAATTATCAGACACCTTTGTCTTTCCTCCTCGAATCAGTCTTCCTATTGGTCAATCTGTTAACCACATCTAGTTCCTTTTAACTATATCTGCGCAGAATACGATCACATCAATGGCCAACCAAAAACGGGTAATAATAATAAAACATTGTGTATTACATTGATAATTATTAAACAATATTTGCAAAATGTTGGACTTTTGTTAAATTAAAACAGATATTTCCGAATTGTTGTCAGATAATTTTCTAACGATGCCATTTTTATTAAGTTTTTAACCATATGGAATTTTCTTATTGTAAACAAGTAATGGTGTACGTGGAAATTACAATAAAATTTTAATTGAATTTGTTACAATATTATTAATAAATTCTTTTGGTGATTTCTGTGGCTTTTATTATTACTTTATTTTATTAAAAAAATCAGTCCAACTTGATTGGCTCCACAAAAACATGTTTACAGCTGTTTTTTAAAATAGATTTCCTACTTCTTTTCTATATTACTTACTTCTCATAACCCAAACATTTCTTGATTCCTCATTTTGCAAGCTATATGTTAGTATTAATTAAAAACAGATTTTGAAATTTCAAGATTTAAAGACAACAATGTACGACTTATACGTATATAGACAACCATGGTTTAAGGGAACTGTCACTAATAAATGGATTGTTACGACAATAAGCAGGCTGAGAGCGAACCACGCGGTGTGCGGATCGTATCTTCACAGGATCAACAAAAGGTCCTCTCTCCTCTTTGCGTAGATTGCGATGAGGAGGAGGATTTCAAACATATAATAATGATATGTCCCACTTTATGTAGTAGAAAGGAAACGAATGTTTGACGTCATATACAAGTATTTAGATGCACCATTTCGCTAAGAAGACATAATATTCTCCAGCAACATCTATGGGCTTAAATCTGTAGCAGAGCTAGCAATGAAATATGAATGTATTTAAAAATTATAGCCGATTAAAATGAATGGAAGAAAATGATTAGAGAAGGATTACGGTGATTTTAATTTAGGTTAAGCTATAAGGATGGCAGGAATATAGAGTACTGAGCCATCCATTAGTAGTAGTATATGTAAATAGTTGTATATAGTAGAGGGATGAATGGATGAATCGAATGTATTTGTAGGTAAGAATGGAGAGTGAGTGATATTCTAGTGATAAGCACCTAGACGATGCTGGCTGTATGGCGGAAGCCAATGGCAAAAAGAGGCAAAAAACCAAAAATATGTCTTGAAAAATTTCGGTCTTGGGAGAGAATTCATTCCAGAAAGTTTTGAACCAGTCAGCTGGTGAATTCCAATATTGTTAGGATAAATTAAGGATCTTTCAGTTAGGGCTAAGCCAGGACAAAGGCAGGATGACAACGAGGCTGGCGGTGTGCTCCCTAAAGTTGATGCACAAAACGCTTTGTACATATTGTTCACGGGCCGTCAGACAGACGCTGACGTTCATCTACCTCTAATTCTATCTTCACATTTTCTCTGCTATCTCTTTCCACCGTAATTATTATGTTACATAAATTCATGTATATGTTACTCATGTTCAATTACAATTAAGTTACAATTAATTACATTAAAATTAAGTTTTTAAATTCATAATTATTTTTACTAGTAAAGTTTGGAAATAGTGATCGTAGCTTGATGTAGTAGATCAAGGGTAAAGGGCTAAATCGAGCTCAATCAAGTACTTTTTCTATCAAATAAAAAGTAGCTAACGCACGGAATACGAACTGAGAATCTGCCACTTACAAAGCCACTCTTCGTAACCACGACATGTCTCTAAAAATTAAAAAAAAAAAATTATGGTTTTATGCAAAGCGCGCTAATCAGCTCTTACCTAAAATTGATCCAGCCATTATGGTCTATTTTGTGCGTGTGCGTTAGTACGCAATGAGAGTTGTGTTAAGAGACGGAAATGAGGGGCAGAGCGGAACTGTCTGTCTGTCACTCACGGTTTATGACTAAATTCTGTACGCATGTTAAGAGGGTTGGCACACGTACTGATTCCTACTACATCTTGTATACTCGTACTATACTTTTCGCTTAAGTTGTCAAATCAAGTATTCTCGAGTTTGAAATGCTTTTTTTCCCCCTCTTTGTAAAGAAATATCATTTCTTTGCTAATGCAATTTATAAAGTAGTTTACTTTATACTTTATCTGTCATCCTTTAACAGACTTCTGCTTTACACTTTGCTTCAGCCAACAACTTCTTCATCTAAAATTATCAACTTATTTCCACTCCCAATATGGAAATACAATACTTGCATAACTTATAAATATCCATGGACTTAGTCCACTAGGTTAGACCCTGAAACATTGAAATTTCCTCCCCTTCAGAGGAAGACATCGCCAGCAAACAATAAATTTAAGTTTCAAGCTTTCTTTTTTAACAGAAAACTTTGCTTTAATAAGTGTACGATCTGGCTTGCACACAAAAGTAGCTTCTTTTTCTTATTAAATTCGTTCTTTTTAACATTTTCTTTTTGGGCACAAATTCTAAATTTCATTATTTAAAATTACGGGAAAGAGAATTTAAAGTAATCCCCTATTATTTGAGGACGTGTGGCTTAACGTCTGACTACAGATTATAGAAAATAATTTCAACAGATTTTTACGTAGTTTTTGTTTATTGAAAGGCGTTTGCTAATAATTATTAATAAATTTAAATTTATCTATTTTTAACTAAACCTACTTCTATCCAAAAATTCTTTATTTGAACGTTTTACTTACTAACCTAATTTTTTGAGAAGAAATTTTGACGCGATGTCTTTTAAGAGTTGACATTTTAAAGAGTGTAATTAGATAAAATTTTCCAATTTTAGATGACTAAATAATGCGCTCTTTAGGAGGCTTTCAGAGGTTAAACTAAAGAAATACTTCCTTCCTCTTTAATTATTGTCCGATTTAAAGACAATTTATTATTTTGTCACCTACAATTTTACTCTTTTATACATTAAGTCTACATTATTTAGGGTTGCTATTAATGATTATTGGCAGATTTTATAGCTGAGAAGTGTCTAAAAAATAGATATTTAGAACGATCCATAATCGACGTTCATAAACAGTAAAATGTAATGAAAGAAAACTGTAAATTATTGTTTGGGCTGTGGGTCTCTTAGATTTACTAGGGCTAGGTTAATGAGTTACACTAAAAAAGGCCAGATCGCTAATTTAAAAAAATTTCACATCCGCTGAAATAAAAAGCTTAAAATAAAATAAGTTGTTCCGGACTTTGACTTTTATCTATCGTAACACGCATGCGTAGTGATTTTGAATTAATCAAACAGCTGTATATTATTTATGAATACGAATGTGTTGCCGAAATTCTAAGGTGGGTGAAGAACAGCTTACTAGAAGTGCATCTCTATACAGAATCGCTTTTTCGAGTTGTTTTAACATATTGTGCAATTTTGTAGCGAACCGTCAAAGAGTTTCGTTCGAACTTGAACATAACATCCGTCTAACGTCCTACTTCCTTCAAAATACCACTTTACTTCCGCGAACATACAATAATATATATAAAACAAAAAAAAAAAAAAATCCAAGTTAATAGAAAATCGTGTAAATTTTCACACCAGGTTTTCTTAATTAGCCAATTAACAAAGCTAATTGCATCCCTTCAAAGGTGCGCATCCCGCACAAAATCATTACAAAATTATCGATCACTAAAACTCATTGTTTGCTTGTCATCCATAAACAGATATTGCTTTGGCCTTTTCAACTTTTGACCTCGAACTGTTTGACGGAAACATAGACCAGTTTAATAAATTTTCTTCTAATTATCATTTGGAAGCAATACGAATATTTACAGTCCACTGAAGATGCAATCAATTAGTGCATATTAAGAGAAAAGAGAATTCTATAATTAGACCAGTTTAATTATGTTCGGCGTTATTAACAGGTGATAAATTATCAGCTGCGTTTTGCTTTTTAGAACCTTGAAATGTACCTTTGATTTGGAAACTTGCACTATGACAATTAGTACAATTAATGTCAAAGTGTTTGTTACAGAAAACTTTGTTAACAAATTTTATTAATTTGATCTGCAGCTATTGTTAATGTGAGTAACTAGTTGTTTTTGAGCAAATCCACAAACTATTCTGCTTACAAATTTCTTAGGCGCCTAAATTTTATGAACAAACATTAACTCTTAAGTAGCAATAGGCCTTTTAGATGGGCAGTGAGTCTAAGGATCAGCAACTGGATTCGAACCCATGATCTCCGCGTAGGAATCAGCTAATCACTAAGCTACCTCAATGTACCGGACCTTAGTCGGCCATTTTTAGCCAGACTACCAACCAGCGAAGAGTGAACGCCCTGAAACCAGCTGACGACCAAAAAAATGAAGAAACAAACCTATACCACTAAGAAACAAATATATCCCCGAAAATATTATATTTTCATTATATTGTAAAGTTTTTCCCAAAATAAAAACTTTACTTACACAACTAATGCCTGCCACTAGTTATTAAATAATATGGGTTTGATTAACTAATAAAACTCGCTAAAGTTGTAAGTAATAACCTGATTTATTAACACGTTAACATTACTCACATTAACATTTACAAGCAACTAACGCTATTCATTACAGTCACCATTTACAACAGTCACAACAGTTTACTGTTACTTACTCACTTCGTAACGCCACAAAACTGTTCCCCGACTGACCACTGGTCCGCACTGCACCGAATTGCACTAGTCTCAGCTACACTAACACAACTCTACTCATCAACTGACTAATTGCCCAACTAGCTACCACTGAAGCACTCCGCAACACTGACTCTCCAAGACTAACTCCAAACTACAAGACTGTAAAACTCTTAGAACTCCTTAAAACTCGATTAAAACTTGATTGAAAACTTAATTGAAAACTGACTTCTCCAGCTGTGTCTGCCTCCTTTTAACTGCGTGCCTCCCTCCAACTGGGACTGCCCTCCTCCAACTCTCTGAGCATAAGTTTCCACGCCCTCCTGATGTTCATTGGCTGGAGAAAACATACTGCCACCACCTCAGCTGTGAGCCGCCTCCTCCCATTCTCCGTCTCTCTCCAACTCCGTCTGTCTCCCTCTCACCTGTCAATCACAGGCTGGGAAACACATATGCCACCACCCCAACTGAGGCCTTTCTCTTAGCTGGCTTTTACACAGGTCACTAACTCCTTGAACAATCTAGCCCTTTCCTTTCTAGTTCAATAAAGACCGGCCCTTTTGTCTACACAGTGGTGGCCTGTTACCGGCTTTAGTCGCTTAACCCCTAGAACAATCTAGGCCTTTCTTTTCTGCCACAAGTAGATACCGCCCCTTTTGTTTATGCAGTGGCGGCCTGTTACTGACTTTGGTCGTTCAACCTCTAGAACAATCTAGGCCTTTCTTTTCTGCCACAAGTAGATACCGCCCCTTTTGTTTATGCAGTGGCGGCCTGTTACTGACTTTGGTCGTTCAACCTCTAGAACAATCTAGGCCTTTCTTCTCCGCCCAGGTCAACTTCGTTACAATATAGTTTGCTTTGTCAGGCTTTTCAACCGCAACCTAATTCTATTCTCTAAGAATGTAACCACAAAATCTTGTATCATGAAAGCTCGCAAGGGTAAAATAATATCCAGAAATAATGTTAGTGATCTCAATTTCTCTGATTCAATTTATCTCCACAATGGAAATGGATGTTATCTCGTAGCTTCTTCCCGCAGTATACTCTTTCTCCCTCAGGCTCTTTTGTTTTCCTTAGTTTTTCATTGTTTTTCTCACTTTTCTTTAGTTACAATTGTCTAGTGATATTAATTAGGGTTTCTTCTTTTTAAAAAAGAAATTCAATTTTCATTTTCTTGGTACAGTGAGCTCTACTTGAGAATACTATTCTTAGTAGCCAGCATGTGAATAGTATTTCTTCACCAATTTTCAGATATTCAATCACCTTCAGAGGTAGATAAATCAGTTTAATGTAGGGAATTCGACTTCACTTATGTTTTCTTCTCACACTACACTCGCCAGCAGCACGAATGTTACTGCAAATAATCTGTAACCAGTTCTACTAGGTTTACCAAAAATGTCCGATTAGCACTTACACCCTGAGACACACTTCTTCTGTCCTGAACTCGACCGATATCCTACCATTATTACTGATTTAGGCGCCACGGTAGCCGAGAGGTTAGAGGCGAGACCTGTAAAGCTAGTATGTATTGTGGTACTGGGTTCGATTCCCCGGTCTTAGGCCTTGGATTTTATTTCGTGGTAAATAAAAAGAAATTCACAGTAAAGTACGAGTATGTTTGCTAGTCGCTTCCGTCCACTTTCACCTAATTTGGTAGTTGGAGGTAAAGCTCGCCTGAAAAATAGGCAATTACTGCTACTTATTACTGATTTCAAGTATTATTATTATTATTGATGGTCACACGTCATTTTTTTTCCTAAACTCACTTCATTTAATTTACAACTACATGTTGGCAACCAGTAAATATAATTGCGTGTAATAATATATAAACAAAATAAACTGAAATAATTTGATGCCGATGCAGTGAATTCGAAGGTGGTCCTTTTCTTTCATGCGTTCGATCAGTCAATCGCGAGGCCATTGATGCTTCAGTCCTTCGGGGAAGGAGTCGAGGGAAGATTAGTTTGAAACAGTATATGGGCGGGTCGAGTTTGGAATGAAATTTCAAGCATAACAGGATTTTAGCTAGATCAAGAACAAAAGGGATTTTTCAGGACACTGTGAATAGTTTGACTGCTGGCGTTGAAAGAAGCATTAACGATAATCCGTACGATTTTCGATTGTAGGGATTGGATACGGTTAAGCGCCTGGAACGCTTAGCTGTACGAGTTCAAGTTCGAATGTCCAGATTGGGGCTAACAGGGCTGTGTAGAGTTTCTTTCTGTTCGTTAGAATCAATTTGGATCGTTTGTCCAAGTAGCTTGGAGTCGGATAGATTGGATTAGATTAGATTAAATTAGGGCGGCCTCAAGGCCTACGCCACCGCGACCCCCATGGATCTATTGTGGCTCCCCGTCTTTAGAGCTCACCCTCCAGGCCCGTCCACTTAATCAGACTCTTAATTCTGGAGAGTGGCTCCTGTAGGTATAGCTCACCAGCCTTGGTTTTTCCTCCCCGAGAAGTAACATCCTTAGCCATACAATCTCCACACACTGACACAACACGTGCAGTGCCGTTTCCTCTTCTTCCTGACGGAACCTACAAAGGCTATCATCTGTCAGGCCCATGTGATGCATGTGTTTTCTGAGCCTGCAGTGGCCAGTTAACAGGCCTACAATTATCCTTATAGCCCCACGGCCTTGACGGATTAATTCTGCGGTCAGCCTCGGCGAATAGCCTCTGATGAACTCCTTCGCCTGTCTCAGCCCAGTGGTGGTGAGCCACCACTCCTTAACCCTTTGGAGTCGGGTAAGGGGGCCCACATAATGGCGTTCGTCGAGGCAGCTAATCTTTATGTGGTTCAGATAGATTGGAAATTCAATGGTCAAAGCTCTCAGAGAATTGAAATTAAGTTACACAGAAGGTATTTAATTAAATACGTTATTTAATACTTAACAAATATTCCAGCAACTATACCGCTCCATATTATATTATTTGGAGTGCAGTACATATTAGAGTTTAGTCAAGAGCGGCGGGATAGCGAAGTATTAGAGTTGGTCCAGAATTGTATGTATTTCATACTGCCATGTTATTTATCTCGGCGCTTGTGCAAGAAGCGTGAGGTAATAGCACTTTGTAATATATATATATATATATATATATGAAACAAGTGTGGGCTATACAGAATATATGCTTCTTCGTTTTCGATTCCCGCAAGCATTCCATTAGGGCGGTATCGCCTCACAGTCTGCTATCCTCTGTCCCCTCTTTACAACCGCTTTGTCCCGGTAAATACAATCTGCCCGAGAATGTCGAATTTTTTTTTTTTTTACTTTACAATGAAATTACAGACAATAGAAACTCTCTCTTATAATTTAACACTATCCAGGTCATCCTAAATAACTATTTCAACATGTTCTAACAAGTTTTAGTAATTATAATTTTAGTTTGAAAACAACAAATTTTTAATTGTTCTTAGTTGTGTTTTTATAGTTTTGGAAATCGTTCTAACTTTATACGTAAATTTTATTAGCATGTACTTGGTTTTTTCCGTGTTTATCTGAAGTCCAAATTGGAAAATCCCCTTTTTTGAAGGAGCTAGTAGCGTCACCCAAGTTGTTAATTCTATCCCCAGGATTTATCTTAAATTTTATAGAAGTCATTTCTAGCACTAAATTAAAAATTTATAGCTAAACCTGATTCCCACTTTCCTAATTCAAAATTAACGTAAATTACCAGGGAGGTTTCATATTGCACAGCCATCTTAATCATGCAAGGCATCAAATTTCAATTGATAATGTCATCGCATTTAGAATAAAATCGATATATACCTGGAAGCCGATCAAACTACAATCACTTTTTGGAATATAAGGCTTTCACTAGCTCGATTATCGACTTTCAGCACGCGTTAAGTTGTAATGGGATGCACTGGGCGTTGGGAAAAAATATAACTAATTGAATTAACCTTCATCAGTCTTCAAAAAGGTCTTGGACAACCCCCGCCCAAGGAAATTTTTCTAAGAAATTGAGGAAAGAATTGGAAGTCCCAATTTTGGTTTAAAAAAAAAAGTTCCAGCCTAAGGTTATATTTTATAGGATCCTACCAAATTACTTTCTATCCTGTTGTTAAAATATCCTTTGGAAGCATTAACAGGAGAGAAAAAAAGAGGGGAATATTCTGCTCGTGCTTACTCAAAGAGAGAACATCATCATTTCCAAGTTCTAACTCAATTCTCATTCATTCCCTTTGTACTTTGTGCAGATCTATATAAATCTTCATTTTACTTCCAATCTAGAAGTTTTATCTTCCTCCTTTTGTGAAGGAGTTCATCACTTTAACGTTCTCCGCCCATCTTTCTCTCTCTACAGTTCAACTTCAAATTTTTTTAAGTATTATTTTAAGTAATTGAAGAAAAATATATGGTTAATTGAGTTTTTCCAATAATTAATTTCTTTTTTCTGTTGCTTTCCCTTACTGCACCATGGTAACAGGGAAATATGACGACCATTTCCAACTTCCGATTGCAGGTTTTCACAGGAAACATTTGATTTTACGTCTCCTGAGGTCCTAAAAATAGGTTATTTAAAGGTGGTGGACGGTATAGGTCTGCCGGTCTGTCCTATCTGTGGAGTATAGTCAGCATAACCTGATCTGTTACCAGTTTTAGATGCCACTATCGGATAAAATCAGATAACCAGAAATGCCATTTCATTAAAAAAAAAAAAGAAGAAAATCTTTCAGTTTTTCGAGATTTTCTCAACAGTAACCTCTAGGAGTTTCTTTAAACTTGGAATTCTCACTAAAACATAATCTGTTCTAAAACTTTAATTTGAAGAATTTTCCAGAGAAAAGTGGAATAAAGGGTACATCTTGGTGACAAGAGCGGTTGGACTTTTCTTTGGATGGATATTTCAACGAAATTTGGAGGATTTTTTGGACTTAACATTAATTATAACTAAAACAAAAACTATTAGGATGAATGTATTTATTAGGATGATTGTATTTATTAGGATGATTGTATTTATTAGGATGATTGTATTTATTAGGATGAATGTAATTATTAGGATGAGTGTATATACAAATTTTGTGTAATTAGGTTTTTTAAAATTTAGGTTAGATCTCTATGGGGTGCGAGGAATATCGAGTACTCCACCCCAACATTAGTTAGTTAGGTTAGAAGGAAATAGGAGTTAGGCCAACCGTTAGGTTTGTTTCGATCAGATTGACTAGGTGTAGTAAAGTGTCTATTCTACAGTATAGTTTAGGTGCAAAGGACCCTTGTTGTTGCGCACCTTACAAACCCCCCCCCCCCAAAAAAAAACAAAATACGTAAACGAAATTCCAAATTTTAAATTTATTGGCTGTGTCAGGAAGTGTCTAGTCTATCGTGATTTCCCCCCCCCCCCCAAAAAGACACTATTAAAAGACGTATAGTATTGAACTCAACTACTTTTAAGTAAAAATCTCCTTAATAAAAACTTAACAGTTTTTAAAAGTTAAGTACCTATAAGGATTGGTTAAACCCAACAAAATTTATTTAGTGAAATGGTGGTTTTATGGGTGTTATTGGTTACTATTTGGGTTATTTGGGTAATTACCAACTACCGCCCTCAAAAGTTTTCTTTTAGTTTTCATCCTTTTCCCATTAACTTAATAGTTTTAACTTTCTACATCTACCTTCCCCTAACTTGGGGGTACCTAACCCATAAAACCCATAATATCCAAATAACCCATAAAAGCCAAATAAGAAAGATATGAGTAAGATAGTTTAGATAGGTGAAAAGGGGATAGAACTTGAGAATTCTAGTAAGACAAAGTAGCGTTATACTTTTTGAAGGGCTTTTGGAGGAAATACTTAGATTAATCTTTAAAATAAATATCTTACTTTCTGTAGAAGCACTATAGTATATTGTAAGCACTGCCATTACGATCGGTCACTTACCTGAAACAAAAAAAAAATTTTTTAGTTTTAAATAATATACAATGAAATGCGTGGTTGCATTATAAATGTACATGAAATATTTTTTATCTAATAATTTGTTTTTTTATTAAATTAGTTCTTTATTACAATCATTAACTAAATATAAGGGCTAATAAGGCAAGGGATTAACTCAGTGGTAAGCGTGTACTGTATATACCAACGCGGAGATCATGGGTTCGAATCCAGCTGCTGGTCCCTTAAATTTTCTCTTTCTAGAAGATTCTTACAGCTCACTGTCCGGTGATGGGCAATAATAATAATAATAATAACAGTATAAAGTACGGAAACAATCCTCTGTTACTATAAACACTAAACACGATAAACCTCAATAAATAACAAGATACCCTGGGCCAACGTTTCGTACAAAATCACAAAGCATTCATAGTGTCTCTAGAAATTAATTAGCACGCATTAAACTATAAAGCAGTATTGTTAGAGGCGTCACAGTGCACTGCACTTGCAATGAATCCTGCGTGAATTATTACTTACACCGAAGTGATAACTCATTCAGGCCCTTTAACTGTTGGCCCTTTGAAAGGGCTGATAGCAACCTATTCTAACTACAATATAACCCATCCCTACACAATAATACCCTGGATTACAATATTCATCTCTGAAGTAACAACATTAATATATATTTTATTGCACTTAACTTTATTCGGATTTTTACTGCTGCCACAAGAAATAAATGCAACAAGAAAAAGCAGATGACTTGTAATAGTCCATAAGGCAGTTCGCTGATTGGCTGGAAGCCAACAACACTGTGATGGCCTGAACGACGGTCATCAAGCGATGGCAGTCATTATGTAGCAGGAGGTTCAACGCTACATTTGCAGCTGAACGCGAGGCCACTGATGCTGCAAACGTTGTGGAGGATTATCCAGGGAAAGTGAAGATTGAAAAGAGGCTTGGAC
This sequence comes from Rhodnius prolixus, assembly GCF_049639745.1. Classification (NCBI taxonomy): domain Eukaryota; kingdom Metazoa; phylum Arthropoda; class Insecta; order Hemiptera; family Reduviidae; genus Rhodnius; species Rhodnius prolixus. The sequence continues at coordinate 46,408,902 of NW_027411603.1, read as the reverse complement.
TAAAGGATTCATGTAAGAGGATAGGTAGGAATGGAATTTAAGGTGAAGGGATTTGGTGATAACAGAGACGAAAGGAATTTTAAGGCTATTGTTAAGTATTTAAGGAGCGTTGTCTAGGGTACCTAAGATTTTGGATTGGATGCGATAAAGGTTCGAGTGGATTAGGCTATGCAGCGTAGTTGTATTGCTAACGTCCATTTATGGGCTAATCATGAGTCAGTTTCGAAGATTTGTCTGTTAGTAATCACTGAAACATTCAGTAGGAACTTTTTAAAAAAAATTAAAAAATCCTAAATATAGAGTTTGAATGGAGACAAAGACAGACGGGAGCCTTGCTGAGTGCATTTTTAACTTTTTTGAGATATTCTTAAAAAAATTTGCCGCCTATTTGAACTGGCCTAGTTCCCCTTCCGTTTTTTTTTTTTTATCTTTTACGCTCAAGAACGTCCTTGATGATTTAGTTTCCAGCAAAACTCCTGCAAGTTCCTTTTGAAGGAAAGGAAAAAAAATCTAGATTTCCCAAAATTTTGTTAGCCCTCACCGTAAACCTTGGAAGTGGAATTAGATCAGAATTAGAATAGTAGATGTGACGAGATCAACGCCCCACGGTACCGCAACCACAAGAGGCTTATTGTGCCAGCCCCTTCTTAGTTCTAGTAAGCAAACCTTCCGCTCCTAAAGAGGTTGAGGACTTTCCCTACTAGTTCTTTTTGCGCTACTATCTCCTTAGGTCTCAGAGTTTTAAAGGTTTCATAGCGCAAAACAATCGAACAACAGGACAATCGAAGTAAATTCGTACTTGTTATTTTCTGTGGTGACAGAAAAGACACTTACCTATAGGAATTGATGCAACTACCCAACCATTTCCATCGTCAAACTATTCAATAAGAATTGCCCTTAGACTTCCGTTTGCTGAAGACTAGATATAGGGTAATAAAAACAATGAGAAATTACAAAATCTCTCTTGTTGCTCTCTGTAGAGAATACGTTCACCCCTCGGCTCGTACATGACTTCAAACTGATGCTTCAAGAAACATCTGTTTACAAACACAAAGCTAAAATGTTTTCCTAATATTCGACTACTGACTCAGCACTTAACGATATTACATAGAACTGAGAATGTAAAAAAAAATACAAAGCCCTGTTTTTTGCTACATTAATTTTTAATTTCATTATGATGATTTTTTTTTTAGACTGGAAAGAAAAATGCTAGGGATGAGTGACTTCCAAATGGTTGACTAAAGACTGGAGAGGAAAAAAAGGGACCCCCAAAGATGTGATGAGGGCCCGTTGAATAGCATTTGATTGTAAACAACCTTTCAATCAAGCTTACAGCAAGCAAACCCATTTTTATACCCTGAACTAAAGGGCAATCTGCCTTCAAGGGAATGGCATCAATAACTTAATAGTCCCTGCTCGGCCCTTATCGCCTGTCCTGGCCTTTCTTCTTCCCAGATTCTTTTTCACTTCTGTTGGCAATTTTCTTCTACGTCACTCTCATGCCAATCACTTTATGCCATTGTTTTTCTAATTTTCTTTTAATTGCTTTATTATTCTTTTTTTTTAAATTTTGATAATTTTAGTTTTATAAAAGGGTTCAGTTTAATAAGTTATAGAAAAAGGGTTCCCCTTCTCCATGACACAATAATAAAATTACGCGATTTTATCTGGTTACTCACAAGACATTCTTTTAATAGAGATCTCAAGGTTAACTAATTATACATTTCCATCAAATGCCGCGATTGTAAAACCTTACAATACAATGAAGTTCTATCCTCATTTCGAAACCCACTCACCAAACACAGCTGGAGGGCCGAGCACTCCCCTCTCTCCAGAACGAATCCTCCAGGGAATTTATTCAACTTCAAGTTTAGTGTATGAAATTTAAATACGATTTTAGAGAATTTTTTTTTTTTTTTTTTTTAATTATTTATTTAGTAACAATCACCGCATTTTGCGTTATAAGCAACAATGATAACAATAAATATCATTCACATATCAGAGTGGAGAAGTTACCCAGCGGTAACACTCCACAAACATTCTACATTCTACTGACTCTCTTCATCAGGGAGGAGATCGCGAGGCCACCTGTCTTTTAAGACTGTTCTAGAAGTGTCTGGAAATGTTCTTGAAGATAGATGTTGCACAAGTGGATTGTGATGTGATTGAATGTTAAGATGGAATTTTCTGTAACGTGTTTTTGCAACTTGTGTGACGAAAGGAATGTTCAAGTCTGTGTGAATAGTTTGATTGGTGACGTAGAAAGGAGCGTTTACTATAGAGCGAAGAATTTTAGATTACAAGGACTGGATCCTTTGCAGATTTGAGCGTTTGGTTGAACCCCACAGTTCGAAGAGAAAATTAGAAGCAATTTTTGTGAGAAAATATATTTTAAAGGGAAAGCTAAATTTTACAAGTTAAGATTAAGTTTAATTTATAAAGTTTAAATTGATAGCGCACACATATAAACGCTCCAGTAAACTTTGTCGAAAATAGCATATATAATTACTGTAGTAATGAAGATAGTAAATAGGTGAAAATTCAAGGCAAGGAGTTAGTTTGTCAGATGGAGAAGACAAATAGATCTGTTCACTGACAGAAGTAGATGGAATGTTTACAGAGATAATGGTCGACTTGTGCCAATAATCTCTTGCTGTAAGCTCTTTGGCAGCGTTCTAAATCATTCTCTTTGCTAACCAAATAAACGTAACGCTGAACAGTTCAATTCTCTTTAATGTAACGCCACGTTCATCACTTTGTCGCTAAATGTAGTCGACGGACATGCTGTGTTAATGGGATAGATGCCCTGTTTGTAATGGTTGCTTTATGCTGGCTTATGCCAGTGTTACTGATAAATGTGGTTTACGGAGGTTCTGGTCTTCTAAGAGGAACATGGTGGATCGTATTGGGCCAAGATTTAAGCAAAACTTTTTACTAAATTTGGTACACATATTCTTTCGGACAAAGTGGAAGTACAGGAAATGTAAACATATTTTAAGGGTACCACTGTTCACTAAATCTATTTGAGCACCTACCATTGGGGTTGCCTCTCAACGTAAAACACACTAAATATTTTGACGTCCGGAGCTTCATTTCGGTGCCCAGCCTCCAGATAATGTTTTCTCCTTATAGACAACACTGTCTAACTCTGGGCGTCTGGGTTGCAAGATGCTCTTAAAAAAAATTGAAAAAATCTAAGAGCCAGCATCTGGATTCTACTCGTCATTTAGTTTACCCTAAGTTAGTTATTGTTTCGCTCGTTCCTAAGTTAGTGTTAATGCTAGCCATTAAACTCTTAGTCAGTAATATTATCTTTTATCATATTTAGCCCTTCATCCTTCCTAATCTAATCCCTATATTCCGCTAGTGCCAATAAATTAATAGCTACTTAAATCTTCTTTTCGAGGCATCAACCTTATCTATAGTTAACACTAATTTTAGTTAAGGGCAAATTCCTATAATGGCGTAAAGGTTCTGTACTTATCTAAAACTTATTAAAAATTGAACCAATTGACGTGCCATTTCTTTCTGCACAAAGTTTTGGTCAACACTGATGGCTAAAAGTTCATTGTAACTATGATTGATGCAGAAGACGTGAAGATCAGGTGGGAGTATTTATTTCACCTAAGATTTTGGAGAGTTGTACATTTTTGTGTGTGACTTGGTTTTGATTGATTAAAACAAAAGCCGGAAGTAAGAGATGAGCGCCTGTTAACGTCGAGTTGACAACACCAGCAGGAAGTGCGTGGGCAAACTGGGAAGAAGAATGAGTTCTGACAGAATTGGCCCACATTCCCGCTAAAGTACACCGCAGGGACTCTTCTGGATGTTGTCTGGAGATTGGCCCTTTTTCCTCTTATTAGAAATTAAATAAGATTTTAATTTATATATCTTCATAAGCAACGACCGACAGCTGTGCAGCGTAAAGCTTTCTTCTTCGATTGCAGCGTCTCACGTGTTTGTAGAGAAATCTGTCTGACCGGAACCGTCATTTGAGTAAGAGGTGTTAGTTTCGTTTTGCCGAAAACATGATACTACACATGTAGTAGAGCAACGAATTATGGTGAAATTTCACATGAAACTGGGTAAAACCGCTACTGAAACTTATCTTTTATTAAAAGAAGTTTATGGCGATGAATGTTTATCACGAGCGCAAGTTTTTGAGTGGTTCAAGCGTTCCCAAGATGACTGAGAAGACGTCGGAGATGATGACCGCCCGGGTCGCCCTTCCACGTCCAAAACGAATGAAAATATCGATTATAATTAATCAACATTACTACCGTGAGGTGTTCGCTCAACTCCGCGAAAGAGTAAGGGAAAAACGACCCGATTTGTGGAAGAACAAGTCATAGGTTCTCCATCAAGACAACGCGCCGGCTCACACTACATTGTCTGTCAAGGCGTTTCTAGCCAAGTACTACATCCCAGTTTTAGGCCATCTGCTTTATTCGCCTGACCTGGCCCCATGTGACTTTTATCTGTTCCCCCAAAGTCAAATTTGCATTAAAAGGAACACGATTTCAGTCCGTTGAAGCTGTGAAAGAAAAAGCGGCACGCGTCAAGCAGGAGCTCACAGTAAAAGACTTCCAGCACGGTTTCGAATAATGGTAAATTAGCATGGAGCGTTATAGGGATAGGGGAGGGGTGTATACTGAAGGTGATAATAACTAATTATGTATAAATTTAAAATTAAATAATTAAATGTTATTTAATAGCCACACCTCGTAAGTAGTCCCTAAGTTCGAGTTCTGTTTTTCTTTTCACTTATTGCCAAGGAAGTGTAAGTTTTGCTACCTTTGATCACTAACTCTTACGATACAGTACATTGCTCAGATCGAAATGGACTTATTGGAGCAAAATTGTGGGGCTCTACCACAGACTCATCTTACTATGTCTCCAATCGTAACTTCCATCATGACCTTAAAGTCCCTATCTCAATGCGGCACCCAATACCAAAATTCTCTCGAATCCAATCTTTATCCAGACACTACTTATAATCCTTCACGCGTGCCCCTAACAACTCTTCACTTCCTAACCTCTTCCTACAGCCTAGAAAGTGCCAGCGTTAGCTGGTTTTCTTGCAAACCTCCCGGTTGTGGCGCTGAACAAACTAAGTGTCATGTATTATACATCCTGTATAGTGTATACACACATATGCCAATTTATTATAATGTAAAATTGCAAATAAACGGAGAGCAAAACCAAAATTCAAAGAGCTACAAAGCATAAAAAAACGAATTCGAGATCCTGTTCTAGTTCGATGACCGAACGGTAAATATTGAAGGAACTATTTTGGTCAGTAAATAGAAAAAAGAAAAAATACATCATGCCAATCTAAACGACAGGAAAACACCCAAGCTTGAGTTCCTGTTGTCGGCCAATCTTTCTAAATGTATGCTGAAAAAGTACATCTTTCATTCCAGCCGAACATCTGCATAAATTGTAATCCCCTCCTATAAGGTCCCAGTTCTAGAAAGTAAACTTGGAGTTCCATTTTCCATTCTCTGTCTTAAGTTAAGTTTAAGCACAGAACTGAATTTCATTTAGCTTAATTTATTGCAGCCTTTCAGTCTGATTACGCTAAGTATAAAGCCCGTTCACAATACCTAATAATAACTCTGAAACCTTAATGATGAATGAACGGTTAAAGAACTTTTTAAATTCCTTAAACGCTTTCTTTTGTTTAACTAAGTCCTGAAAGTAAGAAGCCTTGGTCTTTGAAGGAACCTTTAGGGATTTACTCACACATACAAAAAAAAAAAACCTTAATGATATACTTTAGTTCTTTGTTTGTTCCTTTTCTTATCAAAGATCTGTCTCAGGGAAAGTTAGTTTCCATTTAGGGGTTTTGTTTTCCCAACAGATACATTACTAAGGATGCTTTTAATTTTTTAAAAAATAACAATGGTTGGCCTTAATTAAATTAACAACAAAATGATGCTGCGAAATGAAGAGAAGGGGTTATCTCAGTAATTGGTGTAAAGGTTTCCCAATACGGTGATCCCTGTTTCAAATCCAGCTGTTAGCCCTTAGATTATTTTTTTTTTAACTTACACTTACAATAGTAAGAGAAGATATTGTAAATGAGCAGATTTTCTATTTCAAGTATTTCACTCGAAATATCAATCCTGTAGTCCCCTGAGTTCGAAAAATTGGGTTTCACAAATCGGTCAGTATGTTTGTTCGCGCTGGATTATTTTTTTTTTTTGTCGTTTTGCTGCGCTAAAAGGATGGATTCTGCAAACTGATTAGCCCAGGTATGGGAGATCCAGCACAGTCTCTGGCTGGGTAAATATTTACTCAAGGCTTCACCTTACTTTCCCACACCCATGCGTAACTATATATATATATATATGTTTTTATATACATATATTAGAATACAACATTCACTAATTCATCTGGGTGAAGTACATTACTTTTTTAGCATACACGTTCCATTGGTATGCATGTTCATTCCTGTATGGTGTGCTCTGGACCTTTGAAAAATGATTATTACTTCTGTTTAACGTGGAGTGTGTTCAGGGGAGTTAACATATATTTAAAAACCAATACATTAACTAATATATTTCATTTCACCTGAACTTAATTCTTCCAACAGAGTGTTTATTTATTCTTGTATTTGCCGTTAGTGACTGAAATTTTGTTTTATTCGAAATTTGCTCTTCAATGAAACCATCAAAGGATTAAATTTGAACGCACTATTACTCTAGAACATGGTAATTCGTTTGGATAATGTAGGTAAAAGGAAGAAGCTGTTTTGGTTAAAAGAGCACGCTGGATGTTAAATAGAAAACTGAACACTGTAACCATCTTAGGAGATTCAAGTATCCACTTGTTGTTTTGTAGCTTGGCAAGACTTGAATGAAGATGCAATCGAATATAAGAGCACTTATTATGTTGAGAAAAACCAATAATCTCTACATAGCTTTGTACTGTGGAAAATAGCAAGATATGTCTGAATGCCGGAGCTCAGCAAGCAAGTGTGAGACACACTATACTTTTAGAGGACGAACTGCTTTCTTTTTGTTTTCCGTTTCTTGCGACTTTACAGATTGCGAAAGGAGGCGGTAACTTACGAACACGTCCGATTTGCCAGTTGGTAACCTGGCATAACCAGAGAAGACAATACACAAAAAAAATGGCTGTAGGTAGGAAAACCAAAGGTCCTATAAATTGGGCTCGATTTTTCCTAAGAAACCTTTAAATGGGCCTGTAAGATAAGCCTTTTTGCTTTGACTGCACTGCCTCAGGAGCTGAACCCGAACCATGTTCTGATCTAATCTGAGCGGAGGTTTATTTTTACAAACTTCAATTTTTTCCTGTTTTTAAAAAAAAATCAAGGATAAATTTAGCGGTGTTACGGCCCGGATGTTTTCTTATATAAGCATAAGCTTATATACAATCACATCCAAATATGAGCTTAAATCGACTTACGACTCGTATTGCCTAATCATTAGGTGTTAGGATATAAAGAGGTCGGTAAGAAATTTTTACTTTAAAAAGGGGTGACGATCGCAAAAGGTTTAAGAAGCACTGTAGTAAGAAAAATATATAGGTACGAGTAATACCTATATTTTTAAAAATTGAAATATAGACGCCACAATAGCCGAGCGGTTAGTATAGGCTAGACCCGCAAAGCTAAGATGTATTGTTGGTTTAGTGGGTTCGATTCCCCCGGTCTAGGTCTTGGATTTAATTTAATGGTTAATATGAGAAATTTACAGTAAAGTATGTTAGGCGGTAATAGGCTAGACCCGCAAAGCTAAGATGTATTGTTGGTTTAGTAGGTTCGATTACCTCGGTCTAGGCCTTGGATTTTATTTAATGGTTAATATGAGAAATTTACAGTAAAGTATGTTAGGCGGTAATAGGCTAGACCCGCCATGCTAAGATGTATTGTTGGTTTAGTGGGTTCGATTCCCCCGGTCTAGGTCTTGGATTTAATTTAATGGTTAATATGAGAAATTTACAGTAAAGTATGTTAGGCGGTAATAGGCTAGACCCGCAAAGCTAAGATGTATTGTTGGTTTAGTAGGTTCGATTACCTCGGTCTAGGCCTTGGATTTTATTTAATGGTTAATGTGAGAAATTAATAGTAAAGTATGTTAGGCGGTTATAGATTAGACCCGCAAAGCTAAGATGTATTGTTGGTTTAGTAGGTTAGATTTCCTGGTCTAGGGCTTAGATTTTATTTAATAGTTATTATGAGAAATTTATAGTGTTTGCTAGTCGCATCCGCCCATGACACCTCATTTGGTAGATAGGTATAAACGTTACATTACTTTTGCTCTACTTAATCGAAATATTTTGTTTTATTTATTTGTAAATAGAAATCTTTTAACGTTTTTGCGACGATCTTTCGTCCTTTTTTTGTACTCAGTACGAATGTCACACTGTTATTTTATGGAAGAGAAAGACTTCTCCATCAAATTCTTGTTTGAAGAGCCACCATCACGGTCAAATACAGTAGTCAGGAGTTTTTCATTTATTAAAAAAGAAAAAGAAGATAACGCAAAGAAAAACTTGAGAAAAACCTGGTCGGTTATTCTGTTTGTAAAGGATTTGTTTTTTTTTTTATTTTTAAGGGAAAAAAGAAGGCTGTTTCTTGTGCATGCAATGCCTAGCGCATTTCCTTCTCTCTCTCCTGTCGTTCCTGTGACCGGGACGAATGGGTAGGCCGAGTAGGGGAAGCCTAGATCGATATGTGTGTTTCCAGGCGGCAAGAACGGTCGCCTTCATTATCCACCCGCTCTGCGGGGGCCGGCCAGCTCCAACAAAAAGAGAGAGACATTCTCTTTTTCATTTCAAACATTTATCTCTTAGCCTACAAAACGAAGAAGAGAAGAAAAGCAGGTAGCAACAATAAAAATGACGTAATAACTTTTTCTTGCAAACAACCAGTTCGTACCAAGTAAGAAAAAGAGAAAGGATCTACACCGCAAGATACTCCAAACTGGGGACTTCGAAGGAATAAAAAGTAAAATTGAATAAAAATACTCTTTTTTTGTTTTAAGATCTTATTTCTACTTTTCACTACAGTCTTATCAGAGGTGCGTCGTAATATCAATAAGACAATGCATACTTAGATTAGATATACAATACTTAGATATAGAAATGATATACTTAATCTAAGACAGATATCTAAGACAGAAAACAGTTAAAATTTCAAAACAGACACGAACAATTTAAACAACATATACGCAAACTTACTACAAAATACTTGACAATTGGCAACACTGACTTCCACACAACCTAACACATATCACACACAGACCGATCACACTCAGTCCATGAACAGACAAGACAGAAGACACGCCAACCTTGTAATGTAAAACTATTACTTTATAAACTAGGTAAATAATTTTTGTAAATTTCATTATATTATACATATTCATTTTAATAGAATCATTGTTAACAATCTGTAAATACTCGTATGTTCCACAGCCCTGAAGATGACCTAGTCCCTAGGTCGAAAGCTCGGCAGAATAAATTTTACTCGACTGAAATGGCAATTATTTTTTCATCCTACTTAGATTAGACTATGGAATGTTTTGTTACGTGATGGTGCAAAAGAGACTTACTTAGGTGGACTTACTAGGAGGTCACCAAATAACTGCTAGTATCATCTAAAACAAAGACAAACAATGCTTGAACTATGAAGACAGAAATCAATGCAAAAAATAATCTTAAGTTCCAAGACTAAGAGAGTTTGGCGGCCTCGAAAGAGGTCTTCTGGAAGATAATTCTCGTCTAACATTCAATACAAACTTTAACATACTCAACTGAATTATCAAGCTTAAGGATTGGTCATCTGATGATTTCTTATGCGATGATTCGCCGAAAAATTTACTGCCTACAGATTTACTTTTAAGAAGTTTCTCACTTACTTCTTTTTTTTTTAGAAACAGGAAGTTATTTTTCTCTTCCGGGCTCGCCCGTAACTGATAAATAAAACATTTAAACTTGTCTTAGCGAATCGTATTAAAGTTTTATCAACTTTACTTGATCTTATTGGTACCAAAAACGGGGTCTCTGGCGGGGGAAAAAAAACTGCTTTGGAGTTCCAGAGATGAGCTTGGAAATAGGGGTATCTGATTAACCTTTTATAAAGGGCTTCTATCCCCTCAATATTTGACCAAAAAAAAAAAAAAATTATTAATAGTTCGATAAAATATATTCTAAAAGTATTCATGAATAAATTAAATACTTAATTTCAAGTTTACTTTGATTATAGTGTTTCAGTTCTTAAATAAAGATAATAACTAATTCCAAAAAAAGGTTTTGACAAAATAGATAATCCCTTATTACATTTTTATGTTCATAAATAAATTTGAATTGCATACATAATATCATGTGAACTACACAAACTAATTTTTCTAACTATAATTTTTGAAGTTCTAAGTAATTTCTTCTCCCCCCAAATTTAGAACTTCATGAACACATTATACTTAGTGCTGCACGAGAAACGAGACAAATCTCGGTCTCGGTTTTTCAAATATTAATTTTTAGCTACAAAATTATAAAATTGTGTTCTTTATTAATAAATAATCATTACGGGTATTGAATTAATTATTAAAAGATACGATTTTATTATATACGAGGTGTGTTCAAAAAGTAACGGGAATTTTTAAATTTCGCGGGTTTGGAGAGTCTGATTGTAAAAATTTTTTTTTTATTATGTTGGTACACATGCCCCTGAAGTACGATAAAATTTTCAGTAATATTCATTGTTTACTTCTTAAGTGGCAGCCGTTAAGGTTAGACGTGTTTTTCGAGCTTGGCGATTTTTGTTTGTTTAAAAAAATGGATCAAAGAATTTGTATTAAATTTTGCGTAAAAAATGAAATAAAGTGTAATAAAGTGTGTGAAATGTTAATAAAGGCATATGGTGAGTCTGCTATGAGTAAAACAAGGATTTACGAGTGGTATAAGCGTTTCCAAGATGGCCGCGAAAACGTTGAAGATGACGAACGACCTGGACGTCCAAGCACATCAACAACCGATGAAAACGTGAAAAAAGTGAAAGAAATGGTTATGAACGATCGCCGAATCACAATCAGAGAAGTCGCTGATGATGTTGCCATATCAATTGGCTCATGCCATGAAATTTTTTCGGATGTTTTGGGTATGAAACGTGTGGCAGCAAAATTTGTTCCAAAATTGTTGAATTTCGAACAAAAACAGCGGAGAATGGAAGTTGCTCAAGAGTCACTCAATGAAGTCGACAACGATGCGGATCTACTGAAACGTGTTATAACAGGTGACGAAACATGGGTTTACGGATATGATGTCGAAACTAAGGCTCAATCGTCCCAGTGGAGGCATTCTGGATCGCCAAGACCGAAAAAGGCTCGACAAGTGCGGTCGAATGTGAAGGTTATGCTCACTGTGTTCTTCGATTTTAATGGCATAGTGCATCATGAATTCTTGTCATTAGGTCAAACAATCAATAAGGAGTACTACCTACAAGTTCAACGCCGTTTGCGTGAAACAATCCGAAAAAAACGCCCGGATTTGTGGCAAAACAATTCATGGATTTTGCACCACGATAATGCACCTGCTCACACTTCATTGCTTGTTCGTGAATTTTTGGCCAAAAACAAAACTTTAACGATGCCCCAGCCTCCATATTCGCCAGACATGGCTCCATGTGACTTTTTTCTATTTCCAAACATAAAGAGAACATTAAAAGGCCGTCGTTTTACAAGCATAGATGACATTAAAAGCGAATCGCTGAAAGAACTGAAAGCTATCACAAAGATCGAGTTTCAGAAGTGTTTCGAGGATTGGAAAAAGCGCTGGCACAAGTGTATTGTATGCGAAGGGGACTACTTTGAAGGCGACAATATTAATGTAGATGAATAAATAAATATTTTTTTCAAAAAACGAAAATTCCCGTTACTTTTTGAACACACCTCGTATGTTCAATATTACTACATCTTCGAATTACATAAGTAAAGTAAGCAAAGTAAAGTAATCGACTATTTTTTCAGGCGAGGCTTTACGTCCAACTACCAATTAGGTGTCGCGGACGGAGGCGACTAGCAAACATACTTTACTGTAAATTTCTCATATTAACCATTAAATAAAATCCAAGGCCTAAGACCGGGAATCGAACCCAGTACCACAATACACATTAGCTTCGCAGGTCTCGCACCGCTCGGCTACCGTGGCGGCCCCCTTCGAATTACATAATTTTTACATAAATTCACTAAATTTCACTAGTCATATCATTCATTCATTCAATTTCATAAATTTCACTATTAATAATCTAATACTTTGAACTTTGATATTATTTGAATTATATTTTAGAATTTTGGAATTAGTGAATTTGAAAAAAAAGACTATCTATGCATCTAAAAAATATTGCCACAAATTTTCGTTTTTAAGATACACCTTGCCCAAGCATTGATACATAAAAGAGCTTTTACTGAGTCAGAAGTTAGAGAAGATCTTCTATTGGTCATTATCATCGCAGGTTGCGAAAATAATCTTTCCGATGGCACTGAAGTTGCACAGATACTAAAAATATCGTTTGCCATTCTAGACAAATTTTTGAAGGAATTCTCAAGTGTTTTCCACCATTCTAAAATGTCAACGTCTACTGGTGCTTGGTCTAATTTGGTGTAATTAATTATTTCTGTCTTCCATGCTTCGGTGATATTTGCTGATTTTTGAGCAAATGGTGCAAAAATATTGATGCAGTCGTCGTCGTCGTCAAAAGGTGAATCATCAGATTCTTTATCTTCACCAACAGCCAGCCATAACTAATGGAGCGGGAAATTTATTGGGATGTGTATTTTTTATTTCACGAATCGACTTGATATAGGAGGCAGATATGTTATTTGGGTGTTTCATTTGGCGCGTTTTTAACATCTTTTTGAAATTATATAAAGATATATAACAGTAATAGTAATATATGATGCATTGAAGTGTAAGTAGTTGTCTTCTTTTACACACATTTTCATTACCAATATATATATTAAAATAATTATTAGAAAATAATAACATTTTTTGAAAAGATTATTAATAGCAAACCTCTTTTAATACTTAAACAAAAATTCAAAAAACCGAGACCGAGACCGAGATCGAGACTGCATAAAGCCTCGCCTCGTCTCGGTCTCGTGTAGCACTAATTATACACTATTGGGGGCATATACTTCGATAGTTCCGGTTATTTTCAAAAAATTCTTATGCAAAACTTTCCCTTAGTTAGTATTGTAAAGGGCTTGTGAAGGAAACTGGCGTGAAAATCAAGACAACTCACCCTAATTATTACGTAGCACATCAGATGTATCCCCACCCGAAAAGAAATAAATTTTCCTGAGGGGAAATCGCCTTCAATTAAAATTGATAAGGAAAAAGTGAAGAACAGTTTAAAATTGCTCTAGAAGACTAAAAACAGAAGAAAACGTGGAACCAGAAAAGCAGTAAAACTACAAAAAAAAAATGTAATATCTAGCTTAGACTTTTTCTGATTTATTAGTATTTTTTTCTTAATGTAACACGTATATTGTTACAATATTTCCCGTTTTCAACAGCCCGTGGAAAATGTATTTTCGGTGACTCTAACTCAATTCCAAAAATTTGATACGAAATCAAAAGACTTCCTGTTGTGCTTTTGCCACTCTAGGGTAACGCCAGCTGAGCTGTACATTTAAACAAAAAGTAACATAACAATATACGGGGCAAAACCGAAATTCAGCTTTTCGGGTAGCCTAGGAAAACTAGCTACAGTTTTTCAGGCTGAGCTAGCTGCAATTAGGTTCTGCGCTACCGAGATTAAGGGGCGAGGAATTATTAATTCTAAGGTCATAATTTTCTCGGATAGTCAGGCAATTAGTTCCTACCAGGTCAACTCAAGGCTGGTTTTGGGACTGTCTGGGTGCCCTGAAGGAAATTAGTGACCAGAATAAGGTCTTTCTAGTTTGGGTACCTAGTCATTCAGGACACAAGGGAAACGAAGTGGCAGATTTATTGGCCCGAAAAGGCTCTGCGGGACACTTCGTTGGCCCGTAGCCCTGCTTTGGGGTTTCAATATGTGTTAAGTCTGCGGCCATTAACTTATGGGTGCTGAGTAGGTCTCAAGAGTGGTGGCTTGCCACCACTGGGCAGAGACAGGCGAAGGAGTTCATCAGAGGCTATTCGCCGAGGCTGACCGTAGAATTAATCCGTCAAGGCCGTGGGGCTATAAGGATAATTGTAGGCCTATTAACCCGGCCACTGCAGGCTCAGAAAATGACATGCATCGCATGTGGGCTTGGCAGATGATAGCCTTTATAGGTTTTGCCAGGAAGAAGAGGAAATTGCACTGCACGTGTTGTGTCAGTGTGAGGGGATTGTCCTGGCTAAGGATGTTACTTCTCGGGGAGGGAAAACCAAGGCCTGGTGAGCTTTACCATTCAGGAGCCACTCTCCAGAATTAAGAGTCTGATTAAGCGGACGGGTCTGGAGGGGGAGCTCTAAAGTCGGGGAGCCACAATAGATCCATAGGGGTCGTGGTGGCGTAGGCCTTGAGGCCGCCCTAATTAAATCTAATCTAACATAACAATATTAAGGCGTTTAAATACTTGAAAAGTCATTGGCGCCCGAAGTTTATTCAAAACAATAATAAATACAAAGCGTTCAGAAGCATGTAATCAATATTAATTATTAATTATTATATTATTATGTACAAGGGGATCAAGAAAGCTTGCTAATATCAGTCATAATTTTTTGTTTATTTAAAAGCCAAGCTTTCGTCCTAGGGATTGGGTCATCTTCAGGGATGTAGAACTAACTATATACTATATTACCTAACACTATATTATCACTATACTATCAAACACTATATTATCAAACTATCTATTATATATTGTAATCTGTTTTCTGTGAAGTATGTTCCACTAGTTCCACAGCCCTGAAGATGACCTAGTCAAAAGATCGAATGCTTGGCAATAAAATAAATTAAAAAATTTATGACGAATTGGCAAGAATCTTCCTTCCTTTTAGATAAATAAATCAGCCACCAAAAAACTATTAACATAACTCTATACCACGGCTTCATGGATAATGCAGATATATCCAGTTGGTTAAACTCACATTATTACCTTTTTTATAACAATAATATTAGTTAAAGACCAGTTACACAAGAATGGCTAAGAAATAACTATCCACAGATGACTGAATAGTTCTGGCTGAGAGTGCTTACAGACAAACGGACGCTTTTCTTTTGTGTTTCCTTCTATTTATTTATTTACTTTAGCCAAGAGTAGTTAATTTAGATTGGCCAAGTTTGTAGTTGTTCCCTTTTTTGGAGCCTTTTAGAACCTTTAATGGATTCTGCGCCTTCATTAGCAAGGCACAGTGCGTACCCTGGGGAGCGCTCTGGACCTGAATCCCTTTCTCTCTCACCATTTCCATCTTTATTAATAGACTTTTCTTCATCCTTTTTACCAATGTTTCTCTTTCATTCCTTCAAGGTGGCCGTCCTAATTCATTATTACTATCCTACTGCAGCCCTATGAAATGAATAGCGTGACACCATTTATAACACCGTTCTTTACTTTTCTTAGTTAGTTTTGAAGAAAAACTAAACGAATATTAAAAGGAAAATATCTGAATTGCTCAATTTCATGACTTTTCTTTGAAATTTCTACATTTTAGCAACTAATTTTTTTTTGCAGCCGGGAAAACAGTATTATGCCCATAAAAATGGCTTCTTACAGGAAAATGAAAAACCATACTAGTATTAATTTTCAAGGGAAAAAAGTTTTAAAAAATAAGAGAACTGGGGCACAAAGATTTCAAAAAAACAGGAGTGAAAATTACGGAAAACTAACAAAAAAAACTCTTTCAAAAAATGTGTACTTACAGACAAATCTCTACACTTAAGCGATTAATCTACTTCTCTGGCTAAAGATGAAATAAACAATAAACATGCTTACTAGGATGGACAAAATCAAAAGAAATAACTTTCTCTAAAAAAAAAAAGATATAAAAATAAGAACAATGAACTAACGGAAGCTACTACTAAATTGTAACAAATAAAAGTTGGCGGAAGAATCTAACGTAAAAGAAACGAACGGAATAAATCACTGCCAGTATTTGCTCTGGAGAGAATAGTTCATTTAGAGGGTGCCAAGGATAAATAAAGGGATGAAGCAGTCAGACATCTTCTTTCTGTTCCTCAGCACTGCATGTTTTACACAATATCTTCCTCGGGAATAAAACCAAAAAAGAAAAAGGATACGTAATAAAGGACATAAATTATTCTAAATTATTGCCTCTAACATTTTTTCTTTTTATAAAAGCATTTTATACTCCAAGACAGCGAACAGGAAACAGGAGAACCACTGAGAATATTCAAATGTAACGCTACGATCCAATTCTTGACTGTATTCCTCTGCTACCAATAATGGATATTTCTAGGCCAACAATTTATTGGTGGCCCACATTATAGTAAAACGTCAAACTGAGACTGCTCGGCTAGCTAGTCTATTTTGCCATGGTTCTTCAATTTCTAGCTTATTTTCACTACAAAAATTCCTAGACTTTATTAAACTAAGCACTTGGACGGTTCTGTTTTTAAGTTGGATTTTGAAAAAAAAAATCAATTTCAGGAGCTTTTCACCGGTGGTAGTGGCATTTGGGTTTCCCTCTACACAGTGTAATGTACGTATTTACTCCCTATAGAGTAAAATTTTTTCAGAATAAAGAAATAACTGTAAGAATTCCAGTTGGAGATAGATTTATTAGATAAACTTCAATATTAGATTAGATTAGATTATCAGGGTGAGACCTGTACCCCACGGCACCGCAGTCAAAAAAGGCTAATTGTGCCAGCTCCCTTTTGGATCTAGTAGACGAAACCTCCCCTACTAAGGAGGTTGAGGACTTTCCCTACTAGTTCTTTTTGCGCTACTATCTCCTTTGGTCTCAAAGATCCCAAGGTTTCACAGCGCAATCGAACAGCCAGAGAGAGGCCGTTTTTCTCCTCATCCTGACACAATCTGCACAACGGTTCCGAGCTAAAAATCCCCTCCTCCATTTACAGATGACTATGCACTGTGTAAATTTATTGGGGTGTTACAGTATATGTTGCTCATGCACAGTTTGTTTGGCTGGAATACCCGTAAGGACGCCAAGTACCCTGAAGAAGTGGATAATCCACTTCAATATTAAATATGTACAATTTTTTACAAAAAAGGTGATGTACCAAATGTATTTACAATTCACCCTTGACTACAGTTTAGGGAAGGCTTAGGATGATATAAGGATAGATTCCAGTAAAAGAAAGGCAAGTGATTTCAACCAGATCTATTTTTAAACCATCAATAATTTTTTCAAAAAATTTTATTTACACACACTAAAAAAGACAGGATGACAAACAAAAAAGACAAACGAAACGGAAACAACTTTTTCTGGGATTTTAAGTGACCTCAAAACGGATATTTTTAGTGAAAATTAAAATCTAAAAACTGCTCGATTACAATATCTTCTCCTATACTTCGTAGAATGCGTGAAAAGGAGGGAACAAAAAAAAATCAATGAACTACACTTCACCGGAAATCACCGGAAGAGGAGAGACAACTTTGAAGCACTGAAGCAGGATAGCTGGTCCCCCCAAGTAAATAGATTTCTTTCTTACACCGTACAAAACCAAATACTCCAATACTACAGATTGCAGAGATGTAAGCAGAACATACGTGTTCTATTTGGTTTACAGATATACTCGCCAATAGAGTTGCTCTTTATTTTGTCTTGCTTTGCCTTTTTTCACTAATTTTTAAACAAAATGGCTGCAATATAAATGAAAGTGATTTGATTAAAGTAGTTCAGATAGTCCTAATTAGTAGTATTAGATTAGTCCTGCGAAGCGCTGAAGGGCAGGGGGTATACACATTACACCCTTAAATGTAATCTGATAATGTCTAGTTAGGCTAATACAATGCTCTTCTGTGCCCTCTTACATTCTTGTTCCATGTACATGCGTGTTAATAATAACGCACATCCGTTCGTATACTTCCGCAATAACGCTGCATTAATAAATTCAACACCCACTAAAATTATATAACTAATTATAATTAAACATTTCTGGCTAGTTCTTTTAAGAATTAAATCTGGGATAATTTCTTTTAAGCTTTGAATTAAAAGCTACAACAAACTAGAAAGCCGAACTTAATTATTAAAACTTAATTATTTAGCGTCATGAAAATTGTAAGTATAGAGCCGCTTTCAAGTATAAATTAGATAAAATGGTAAGTCATATTTACTAGAATTATAAAAAAAAGTTTTACTTCCAACTTCGCGTGCTTACTGAGGAAGCTAAATATAACTTTGTTTCAGTATAATTACTATAATTTTTTGTTTGGACTTTGGAACAAAGTATGATATCCCTGAAGTATCCGCCTTTAAATTAGTTTTCAAGTCAAGAATTGATAAAAAAGAAAAATCGTCAGATTTTTGTCAAAGTTAAGGGTTAAAGTTTGCGAAGAAGAAACTGTTGAAGCGACTACTTAGAAAAGTGTTAATTCTAATATAAAATTCGAACTCCCTTATTTCGATTTTTCTTTTTTGAATTCGAAATTATTAGATAACCCATTTTAAGTATTATTAAGGGGCCTCGATAGAGGCACAAACAATAGTCATACTTTCTGACAGCAAGAGTGCGTTAAACAAGTTAAGATGTGCCGGGCATAACGCCGAATTCACTGTCCTCGAAACTGTCCACCTCCTGAAAAGAGCTGGTCTTAGTGGAAAGACGGTTTGATTGATATGGATTAGGGGCCAACTCAGGGATTCCTGGCAATGAAATTGCAAACTCCAAGGCTAAGGAGGCAATACACCTGGAGAATCGAATGCTTGAGAAAAGGTTAATTGCAGATGTAAAGAACTTCTCTAAACGTACCTATTACAGGGAATAGTCTAGAGAGTACGAAAAATCAAAATATGCCAAAGGTAAATTTTACACCTCACTGCAGTCGACAATACCCAAAGAAACCGTGGTCCACTGACTTCGCAGACGGTAGAAAGTTCTTTACTACTCTGATCCGACTGCGCTTCAACCATAACTTCTGGCCCCATCTCAGCCGTATAGGAATTTCAGTCCATCCAATTTGCTCTTGCCCTTCTGATACTATTATCGACGCCAACCAACCTGATCCTACAATGCACTAGTCACCAGGATGATAGGAACAAACTGTTGAATGCTGTGATAAAAGCGAAATGTCCACTTCCTGCCAACCTGCATACCATCCTCACAGAACCAACATCCGAAATATATATCTAGCTATTTAAGGAGAAAATTCAATATAAAAATTTAAGCAAGTTCACAATACTTTTCTTTTCAGAGTCAAGACAGTGTGGAAAAAGAAGGCTACAAGACCTAACTTCCATTCAAGAATGGAAAGTTAAAAAAAAAAAAGAACACAGAAAATAATGTGAAAATAAAGCAAAAGTAAAAAATAAAGTTTTTCCTAAAATATTCATAGCAGGGCGTCCATCATTCAGGTGTAGCCTATGATTAGACTGGTCTGATAACTGCTTGAACCATTTACTTGGCGAAGGCTTGGTTTGGCTTAGGCACAAGATAAGCAAGGTAATTTGGGTAGTACAGTTGATGGAGTGAAATTCATTTATAACCTGCACTCTAACCTACCTCCTCTCTCCAAAACTCCCCTCCCAAACCCACCCTCCAGTTCTGTAATGTTAATGAGGCTAAACTTTGAAGGAGAGAGGAAAAGTTCCAGACAAAAAATATATTACTTTCTATGTAATTATCATTTAACTTAATCAGTTATTAAAGTAATAAAAAAAAAGTTAATTATTCACACTTTTACAAACATAAAGCCGTTCTGTTCTGCTATTAAAGACTTAACACTTAAAATTAAACTAAAAAATTGTCCAAATTAAAATGATCAAGTTTTATTACTCTTAGGGATGGAACAGTACAGTTTTCGTGCCTAAGTGGTAATCTACTTAGGACTGGTAACCATAAAAAAATGATTAATCAACCGGAAACGAGATTTTAATGCTTCTGATTACGAAGTAGACTGTACTTTAGAAATTAGTATGCATCTGGAGGTGGTTTAGCAGATCGCGCGAAAATGGAAAACACAATGGAAATTTCAAATTTGGTACTTGGAATGCGTTTTTAATCAAAATCGGTCAGTCGGATGTACCTCTTTACGGCAGACTTCCGCCATCCACAGCATTCTGATTGGTCATTTTTTTTGGTGGAAGAGGTGCCAAGAATGTGTTAAAATAATTTATTAAACTTCCAAATTAGGCACCGTGGATGGAGGCGACTAACAAACATACTTTACTGTGAATTTCTCATGTTAACCATTAAATAAAATCTAAGGCCTAGACCGGGAATCGAACCCCCTAACCAACAATACATCTTAGCTTTGCGAGTCTAGACTACAACCGCCTAACATGCTTTACTATAAATTTTCTCATATTAACCATTAAATAATAACCAAGGCCTAGACCGGGAATCGAATCCACTAAACCAACAATACATCTTAGCTTTGCGGGTCTAGCCTATAACCTCCTAACATACTTTACTATAAATTTTCTCATATTAACCATTAAATAATAACCAAGGCCTAGACCGGGAATCGAACCCACTAAACCAACAATACATCTTAGCTTTGCGAGTCAACACTACAACCGCCTAACATACTTTACTATAAATTTTCTCATATTAACCATTAAATAATAACCAAGGCCTAGACCGGGAATCGAACTCCCTAAACCAACAATACATCTTAGCTTTGCGGGTCTAGCCTATAACCTCCTAACATACTTTACTATAAATTTTCTCATATTAACCATTAAATAATAACCAAGGCCTAGACCGGGAATCGAACCCACTAAACCAACAATACATCTTAGCTTTGCGGGTCTAGCCTATAAGCTCCTAACATACTTTACTATAAATTTTCTCATATTAACCATTAAATAATAACCAAGGCCTAGACCGGGAATCGAACTCCCTAAACCAACAATACATCTTAGCTTTGCGGGTCTAGCCTATAACCTCCTAACATACTTTACTATAAATTTTCTCATATTAACCATTAAATAATAACCAAGGCCTAGACCGGGAATCGAACCCCCTAACCAACAATACATCTTAGCTTTGCGAGTCTAGTCTACAACCGCCTAACATACTTTACTATAAATTTCTCATATTAACCATTAAATAATAACCAAGGCCTAGACCGGGAATCGAACCCACTAAACCAACAATACATCTTAGCTTTGCGAGTCAACACTACAACCGCCTAACATACTTTACTATAAATTTTCTCATATTAACCATTAAATAATAACCAAGGCCTAGACCGGGAATCGAACCCCCTAACCAACAATACATCTTAGCTTTGCGAGTCTAGTCTACAACCGCCTAACATACTTTACTATAAATTTCTCATATTAACCATTAAATAATAACCAAGGCCTAGACCGGGAATCGAACTCCCTAACCAACAATACATCTTAGCTTTGCGAGTCTAGTCTACAACCGCCTAACATACTTTACTATAAATTTCTCATATTAACCATTAAATAATAACCAAGGCCTAGACCAGGAATCGAACCCCCTAACCAACAATATATCTTAGCTTTGCAGGTCTAGCCTATAACCGCCAAACATACTTTACTATAAATTTCTCATATTAACCATTAAATAAAATTCAAGGCCTAAACCAGGGGGAATCGAACCCCCTAACCAACAATAGATCTTAGCTTTGCAGGTCTAGCCTATAACCGCCTAACATACTTTACTATAAAATTTTCATATTAACCATTAAATAAAATCCAAGGCCTAGACCGGGGGAATCGAATCCACTAAACCAACAATACATCTTGGCTTTGCAGGTCTAGCCTATAACCGCCAAACATACTTTACTATAAATTTTTCATATTAACCATTAAATAAAATCCAACCGAATCCACTTAACCAGCAATACATCTTAGCTTTGCGGGTCTAGCTAACTACCGCACCGCTACCGTGGCGTTTAAATGTAAATGCTTAGTACCAAATTAGGTATCTATAAGTTTTGATTTTAGAACAGTTTCCGATGTATTTGCCATGCCTCTAAAGTGTTATTTCTATTTACTCCACAAATTTTGTACCTGAACAACGTTAGAGCAAATTTAATATGTAGCTAAAAATTCCTAGTTTACAGATAATCAGTCAAAGAGAATTGTGAAGTAAAGGGTTATTTTGTGAGAATGATCTAAAATGAAGGTTTTTAGAAGTTTCCAAACTCAAATTTGATATTTCTTCGAGAATATTGCGGATCATAAGAATTTTTGAAGTGAAGTGAGTGGATTTGTTCTTGTTTCATTGATTACATGGTTTTTTTTCGGCGCGTTATGCGTGATAGGACCCAGCACGCTGACATGAATTTTTAATCATACTTTCACCTTATTTTAAAAAGTTTGGACAGGCCATCATATTAGCATATTGTTTAAGGGCCCCGAGTTTGCTCTTAGTTCATTAAGGCATTAATCTCGTAAGTTTTAGAGTGGGAATACTTGAAGCCCTGGCTTATATGATTTATGTACCGTAACGTATGGATTTTATAACATCATCGCATGTATACAAGAATAGGGCTGGTGCTAATGACCTTTAGGGGTCAAGTACCCTTAAAATAACAAGGGGCGACCTGTGCACTAATGACCTTTATAATTACAATGTAGACCGCCGTTAAAATAGCATATTCCCTACAACAACTTCAACATTGTTGTATTAGAAAAAAAAAATATATTTATGGATACAGGGCGTAACTGACTGAGCTTTTTTTAAGGGGGCCAAATTTGGAGGGGCCACAAATTAAGAGGCGATTAATAACCCACGATTTTTTTTTGGACACTTAACTAACTGGAAATGGATCAAGTGTTGGTTTTGGATGATTAGTGAGTAATTGGGGGCAGAGAGAATTACCGCAGTCAATAATTGTAAATTAAGGAGTCCACATAAATCGTTCCCGAAATACCAAATAATGAATTGTTCCAGCAAGTCATGATTATTAAATATATACAAAAATATCGATCTAGTTTAAGAAATATCGATATTAAGAAACCAAGTTATTTATTATTTTCAAGTTTCACACTCTTGTGAAGCGATGTTTTAGTGATCGACTAATCAATCAAAAAAACCGTCGGCAGATGGAGCCACAAAGACATTATCTGCCTTTATCCAGATGTCCGGGGACATCTTCCCCGGAAGATCGCAGACTGATCCAATTCTTTAAAGTGCAATTCGGTGCTGAATAATATTATCCTTTAGGAGACACTCAGTAATTAGGGACGAGTGTTGGCCTAGTGGTTCAGAAAGTGGCTTTGTAGGTGGTAGATCCCCAGTTCGAATTCCGCGTATGACTACTTTTTATTTGTTAAAAAAAATTGTTTATAGTAAAGTATGAGCTTCATCCCTCGTCTACGACACCTAATTTGGTAGTAGGACGTTAAGCCTCGACTTCAAAAATAGGCGACTACTTTTTAACACTGTCATTAAAATGTTGCTGATATTTTCTCTGATAGCTATTTTTAATTGCCCAGTGATGCTGTACAAACTACAAATGAACAACTTCTGATATTTTCCAATGCATCTTTCAATGGTCCACCTTGAATCAAAGATAGTGAGTAAGTATCCCATTGCGAGCGG
The DNA here is from genome assembly GCF_049639745.1 of Rhodnius prolixus. Taxonomy (NCBI): domain Eukaryota; kingdom Metazoa; phylum Arthropoda; class Insecta; order Hemiptera; family Reduviidae; genus Rhodnius; species Rhodnius prolixus. Next base: position 46,385,240 of record NW_027411603.1, on the reverse strand, counting down.
AAGAAAGGATAAAGTGAAAAGAGAAGAATCTATTTCCTGTCGGATATATTGGACTGGAAGTAGAGACATTTCCTTTCTAGACTACCCTGTAGGGCGCCACTACAAAGCTTGTGAGTAGTGTGTGTACCTCCGTGTCCAAAATAGGTGGCACCAACTGCCTCTGGAACTTCCAAACTAGGGAAACAAGTAGAATTTAAAACAAATAAAAAAGAATTTAATAAGATTTACATCAATCTCCTTTGTAGCGGTACGTTAACAAAATCAACAAAAAACCAATCAACTTAACAAGATAGTGAGATTATTTCTGATGTGTTGTGGATGCTGTGTCTTTGAATGGCCGCCGTTCATGGAATGGTTACCAGTAAACTGGCCAATCTTGTTTGACCCGCGTATTGATCCTGTTGCTCTTCAGCTTGCTAGCTTGATCCAAAAAAGGGCATCAATCAACGTTTTATTACCGTCTACGATTGCCATTCTATGCGCACTTCGTAAAGCCTAATTTTGGAATAAGCTCCATTTTTTTTTTGCAAAAGCGTAAAAATATCTAAGTTCGTTTCTATGAACCTCTGTTTCTGTTGGTATTATTAACAGAAAATAATATTTAAGAAAATGCTCCGTACATGGGGACCTCGAAAAGAGATTGAAGCAGGTCGAACAGTATTTTGGACCATTTTTGAAGTGTTGAAAATAAAAAAAGATATCCATCTATCACTAGCTTTAAAGCGCCAAGGTAGTCGAACAGTTAGAAGCGAGGCCCGCAAAGCCTGATTATTATTTAATGAGAATTTTAATAGTTAAGGACGTTTCCAAGTCACCTCTGACCACGACACCAATTTGGACGTAAAGCCCACCTAAAACAAATAGGCACTACTTCAACTTTTTACCCCTACCTTAACTTGTAATCTTAATGTGTATTAAATAACTATACTCCTGAATAGTAACTAGTCTATTTAATAAATCCTGCAGCGATATTGAAAGTAAATAATCACCCAACTCTCAATGCTCCTTAATTATTAACAGTAATTCATCATGCACAGCGAAGCATTAAAATCGCCAACCCAACAATTGTAAAATAACCAGTAATAAAAACAAAAAAAAATAAATATAAAACCTTTTATATAAACATAAAACCCAAAAACATGTAGAGATAGCATTTAATTTATCACATCTCCTCATTCCCATCTCTTTTTCAGTTAATATTCAGAAAATGGTACAAATATAGCGAGCGAGTAAATAACCATTTGCAATGTATTTGTTATCTTGGAATAAAACGTAAAATAAAAACAAGAGTACGTTCAAAAAAACCGCTCAGTATCCAGCGAGCTCATTAAAAGTTAATGCTTTTGCGCATTTTGGAGAGTTTTGTATTTGAAAATACATTTTATTAAAATTTTCAACTCTGCGCTCATTTAGTAGGTAATGAGGAACAACCAGGTCTGTTTTTCAATTCGCTACTTTAATTAGCATTGTTTTTACTAATTGGAATAAGGGCATTATTATTATTTTACTCCTTGTTTATCCTGTCGGGCAGTTTTCCATTCCTGATTCCCTAGCATTATTTTTTTGTTGACGATGATCCTGTAGTTTTCACGCAGCACAACGATATATTTGGATGTGTCCCCTACTAGAGATTTCTAAAATATTACTGGACAATTTTTTAAGATGGTGAATAATTCTAAATCTTAATCAATGTGAATCAAAATACACTGATGGACAAAATTAGCGCACCACTCAGTTTTTGTTTAGTTAAAATTAAATAAATTATTTTCCGCTTTTGTTTTAGACGTACATCACTTGTCTAAAGCGATGAAGAAGAGATGTATAGCAGAGAGGGAGACGATAGGTACATCCGGCACCTGGCTTTGCGAAACAGGAGAATAACGGGAAATGAGATAAAAAGTCTCATAAGGCAAGTCCGAAATGTTTCCATCTCCAGTAGGACTGTTAGAAGAAGACTTAATGAAAGTAACCTTAGAGCCAGACATCCTGCTCGTGGCCCTCTCCTTACCACAGTTCACAAAATGACCAGGCTTCAGTTGGCACGTGAACATGTGAATTGGACTTTAGACAACTGGAAGAGAGTTCTCTTTACTGATGAGGTGAGAGTAGGCCTAAATTCTTCAGATGGCCGTAGTTACAAATGGCTTATTTTTTCAGCCAACAATATTTTGAAAGTCCAAAATTTGCACAAATTGGAAATAATAAAAAAAATAAGGGTGGTGCATTAATTTTGTCCATCAGTGGATTTTCTTTACAAATTCCCGAAGATATCAGCTTTTCCTAATAATCAGTTCGATATCTTGGGCACAGATAAAGCTCAAAAAAATCTTTCTTACGCTACCCCATCAACAACAAAATGGCAGAAGCCCGTGCGGTAAGACTACTTCTTCTTTCCCCAATTTCCTGTAGGGTAAGACTATTTTCAGACTGTTATAGAAATGAAGTTTAAGGGGGGAAGCAACGTCTAATACAGAAGAAGAATTCAGGTATTCCAAAACAAGATCCTATGAATGGTAAGGTTTCATAAGAATCTCTAAAAGAACCTAAAAAAGTGGCATCATCAATTCAAAAACCTATTTATACGAAATTTAAAAATGATTGTGGCCATCTAGGTCATATAAGTGGAACAGTAACTTAAGTAAACGATCTCTACAACTTCGATTAAACCATAGCATGCTACGAGAAAACTTATAATTAACTTGTAATTAACTTTAAGTTGAAACTTGATAAGGAAAATTTGACATTTTCTGAAAATTTTAGCAACTCATTTTATTTTCCTCAATTTATTTAAGTGTTTTAGTATACAATTTACACCTAAAGCGAAGCCTATCCCCACTTCTTTCCAAGATGTTCCTTTACTTATTAATATTTTATTAATATACGAGGTTTGTGCTAGAAAATGATCGAACTTGCTTCATAAAATCTTTAACACAATTCTTAAAACTTGTCATATGTTTATCTCGTTCAATGTGCTCACTCTTGCTTGCTATGCATAGATCATTTTATCCATTTTTCGTGTGCTATCCTGGAACTCGTTTGTTGTGATCGCTTTTTTAACTGTGCCAGCGATTTCTCTTGAATTTTTTTCACCCTTTGAAATCTTTTATCCTTTCAAGGTAGCTTTTAGTTTTAGCAAACAGGAACAAGTCTGCCGGAGCCATATCTGAAGAGGAAGAACGGCTATTTCGCCAAATTCGAAGAAAGCACGCGCATGAGTCGCTCGAACATGAAATCGATGTTGATTGTTTTGTTTGTCTGTCGTGCAGTATATAAAAACTTTATGAAGTTCCGTCATTCTTATGTTTTTTAAAAAACCTCGAGCATTAATATTTTAACCAAAACTTTTAACGCTTCTCGCAAATGGTTGAATTTTTGATAATTGACCGTACATTTTACGAAAATGCTAGTTTATTTATTTGCATCCTGGAATAAATTAAATAACTAATATGCACATAACTGCAAGAAAAACTAGAGTTTTCACTTGATATTAAACACGCTTTCAAATTTTAATAATGCTCTTTTTTTTTTCCCTGGCGCATCGACGTCTGTGGCCATTAGCGCCTGCTACACATTTTCTTTTCTTATTCAAAGGCCACTAGAGCTGGGAAGGTACCCTATTGTCCTATCAGGCTGCCACACACATATCTTGCTCAGCAAGGCAGGGTGGAGCCTAGGCGAACGGAAGCAGACCGCGCTCCCCTCTTACATCATCGGTCTAGCCGACGAGGGGGAATACGGTTTCGCCGATGGTACCATCCCTTATGTTCACAAGTTGACATTTTCTAAAATTCATGCAATTAAAAGTACTTTGGGTTTTGCTTTAACAATTATAAACATGTGTGTAAGACTTATATAGTAGTATATGACATATGTAACAACGACTTAATCTAGTTCATGTATATAGTCTATCCTAAGGAGGCTATTCCGTAGAATCTAACTCAAGTGTGCAGTACTTTTAACAAATGTTCCTGCACACTCTAAAAGTGACCTAATCCTAAATGAATTTAAACCTAAGGGGGGTTTGAAATACTTTTATAAATTTCTTTCAACCCCGGATTAAAAGCCTAAATCTAACAGTCATACCAACATTCTCGCAATAAATACACGTACACTGATAAAATCATTCATGCTAATAAATACGTTCACGCTAATAAATACATTCACGCCTATAAATACATTTACATCAATAGCAATCTCGCAAATAAATACTTTCACGCCAATAAATACACTCACGCTATTAAAAACAATATACTACTCATTCACACAAGGGGAAAGTACTCGATATTCCTTTCCCCTTTAAAAGAACTAAACTACAAACTAACCTAATCTATACCTAAATTTTATCATAATAATTTATATTTTTTAAGAAATCAAATAGCCTCCTTACATAAGGAGAACCCTCTTGGAGAATTGCGCGCTGGTCATGTGGCAGGTCTGCTCTTTCTCTTTGGCTACGCAGTGCCTGACACCCTTCCAACACGTGCGACACTGTCAGCCTTTAATAATGCTCTTATACAGCTTACTAAAAAGACGTAAGCCCGCAATTATTTATTTATTTTTAGGTAATTCAAATTTTACCTACAATTAGATACATGAAATTGTGAATCGAATGATATCTCATTCATGAAAATCGATTCACGCGTTTAGGTGGTACATTGTTTACAAAAAAAAAAAAAAGTAACAATTAGAACTATTTTTGAAAAAGCCGTTTTTGCTCATTTTCTTGGAACTTTTTTCCCGAAATCTATTAGATCTGGGTTGTTGCAAAAAATTACAGTTATAAAGGAGGATTCGCCCTACATTATAAAGAAAATTGGGGAATTTTATCTTTTATAGAAAAAGAGAAAAAATAATTGTTAAAGTTGGATGATTTTAAAGGTTACTCTTTTTCGTGCACTTTTTGATGATCCACCCTTATACAACTGTCCTACCGGAAACAGTTTTAATGAATATAAGAAAATATTTTTGTTACAATTTAAAAAAAAAGGTTGTGAAAGCAAAAGATGTTCCATTTTCTTGGATTTTCTAAAAGGGATATCTCTAATTTTATTTCACTCACGTAGGTGGTGCAGGTGGATGATGCAAAGGCACAACACGTTTTCTCCAGGATGATTGTGGAGGGAGGTAAAGGAACTGTAATTGAGTAGGGAAGAGGTATTTGAGACAGGCTGTTCTTTGTTATCCTGTGATTTTGTAACCTAAACAGGATCTCTGGAACATTACAAGCTATAAAAAGGAAACGGATTGGATTTCATTTGTTTGTTATTATAATCATATTACTATCATCGAATTACCACCACCTCGCGCATAGCGACCGCGAGCTGTACGAGTCAATAAGCTTCGTTTAAAAGTACTTAGGGAAACTGTTCTGAAAAAAACTATTCTGAAATCAAGTATGCGTAATTTGTTCGACCCAATAGAAGCGGAAGCTATCAAAGATGAACATCATTTGTGCATCCATTTCTTCATTTTAATTTTTTTTTTTAAAAAAAGCACTACATGCAGATCATCTATTAAAAAAACGCTTGTTTTTCGTACTTAGCGCAACTTAAATGAGCTTAACTTCGCCCAACTGAGAGAGAAAGTTCAAAGGAAAGAATACAAATGAAACTTTCTTCATTCATTCATTATTTCCTTGTTTATTGCATTTTCCTGCGAAATGGCGCAAAAAGTTATAAGATTTGTTACCCAGAGATTAAAACGAGACAGAGATAGCGTGAGTGAGAAGAGAGTGAGCGAGAGAAAAACAAAGAGGGAGATTATAACTGTCAGCAGGACTAAGCTTCGGCACTTCATCACTAGCAGAACCGCTTTCGTCGGATTTTCCTAAATCTCTTCCGCTTATAAACTGTGCTTATATCGCGTCTGTTTTAATTATTTCCTCCTCTATCCGTTCTATTACTAACAAATCTAGAATATTATCTAATTTAGTTTTATTTAATTCCAATTACCTATGCTTTTTGGTCATTTTAATGGGAATAAGCACATATAAAGGTCTGACGCACACTCCATTGCGTTTTTGGCAGCACACTTCCGCAGTTATAGATGTAGGCACTTACAGCTGATATTTTATAGAATAAGTTTTTTCTGAACTTTGAAGGGAAGTTGTTACCACTAAACATATGCTTAAGTTTCTCCCTTCACTTCCGGGTCTAGAATGGTAATCGAAGAGAGAGCAGCTTCTAGTCTAATAAGGTACCAAACTTAGTACCGATATAGTGGATGGCCTCTAAACTTTGGGCAGACAGGAACCTTTAACTCATAACGGTGATCGTTCCGGTGAAGAATGCACCTCCATCTTACGGCATTTCGAGCTAAAGAGGTGGTTACTTATATGGGCCAGGTTAGAAAGCCGGCGGCATACCTCCGAATAGTCACGCCAATAACCAACGCCCGGTTCCCAAAACGGGACATAGCTAGAACAGGAAATGCTCAGAAACTTGATCAAGGGGGCTCACAAAATTTCTGAATGAAAGATTTATTGTTAACAATTGAGTTTTACCTTGCAAAAGAAGTTCCTTTATTACAAGAGTCTGGGATGAATACTTCGAGCACACCTTGGAGCTAAGTTTCTACCCACTTTGCAAGACCAAACTTTTACCCAACTTTTTCAATCACCTCTCAATTAATGTAACTAATATAATATTCAATTGAAAATATTTCTTCCAAACTTTCTTATGATAAAGTAAATTAGAGTTACTTGGCAAGGCATTTTCCTCTATAGAAAGATGTTTTTACAAAATACAAAATGATTCCGACGTAACAAAACAATGTTAAAAACGTCTTAACATCAATAAATATGGTTATGAACGTGGATTTATATGTGGGTGATGCCAAGTTAGAGTTCCGTAAGTACGAAATTTTCTGGACTTTGCGATTCAAATCGAGGGTTGGAATTACCAGGAAGAGTGGAAGATTAAAGCTGGCCAGCGTGTGGGTTAGGATGTGCGGAAAGACAAAGGCGCAACTTCTTGTAATTAGGTCTTGACTAAAAGGTACTTTTAGATTAGAGTGAATGGTTTAGGAGGCCATAGTATGGTGTATTGGTTAACTACGTAGTTTACAGTGTCCGTAGATGCTGTAATGCTTAGCTGAGAACCCCTCAGTTCAAGCCCGTAAGTCCAAATTAGTTCTTAAGTAATTAGTCCAATAGTGATCGTCTTTTACCAGTAGGTTGTAACACTTTATCGAGTTCTTGCCGTTTAAGATAAGGTTTATGGATTATCCGGTAAAGTCCAAGGTATCTTATAGTATCAGTACAAGGAAGTGCGGTTCGGAAGGTAGCAAACTGGAGGATTAAGTCTAAAAGGGAAGGTTATGTTCTGACGTCAGCTTAACGCAAATGAAACATATTCTCTAAAAACCATTATTGGAATTCATCACTTAAATAGAACAATGCTTATTAATTTGATACTCAAATTCTGTAAAATATTTGTTAATTAAATCTGATTTAGTTAATAAATAGGCTTAATTGAATTTCTTCAGTTATTCTCAACAATTAAAGAGTGTTAAGGAGAGGTGTCTGCCTAATTAATGAAATTTGGTAGGTAACATAACGGCTCATTTACTAAACAGTGATATTAACGATGTGGTCTCAATTAGGTTCTGGCTAAGTGTGGAATCTAATTTGGGGCCTTGGAGCATAGTAGATACCTTTTCGCAAACTGTTCAACAGGTAGTATCACATTTCTGACTTTTTTCTTGTAAAGCTTCCCAATTATCCCCAACTGTAATTATAGTACTATAATTGTGACAATTATTTAAGAAGGTTTAATTGGTTGGTCTTACAACAATAAATCTGTGAGTTGGGCTTACAGGAACTCTAATGAAAAGTGTTCCTGACAAGTGGAAATTCTGTTCTATTTAAACTGTACGAAAATTTCACATGATATTTGAACAATATATATGTAGATATGAGTAATAACATTCTCTTTATGTTCTGTATGAGAAATGTCAAATGAAAAAGAGTTTCGCCTATTTTTTCAGGCGGGGCTTAACGTCCAACTACCAATTAGGTGTCGTGGACGGAGCCGACTAGCAAACATACTTTACTGTAGATTTCTTTTATTAACCATTAAATAAAATTAAAGGCCTAAGACCGGGAATCGAACCCAGTACCACAATACATATTAGCTTCGCAAATCTAGGTTTTGTTAAACCAAATACTCCGGATTTACCTAAATTTAAATATGTATATTGAAAAATGGAGCATAGATGATATTACCTAAACATTAAGGACAATTGGCCCTTAAAAAATAAGTTTTTCTTTTCTATTAAAGGGACAAGATCATTGGAAATCCCTAGACGGGACAGGGTATGAACCCCTTTGCCAATAAACTGTTCTTCTTCCAGTTCCTACTGAGGCCCGTTCGCCCTTCTGCCCAGGCATTGCTCTCTACCGCTGACTAACTCCCAAAAACGAGAAGGAGGGGTTGCGATAGTATGGTAGGAATATTGACCCAATACTCCCCTTCTCAGCGGCGGTAACACTGGCAGCTGTAGGAATCCCAACTTCTACCTCAACTGAATAACAACACCTTTGGGTGATAATTCTAACGAATCATCTCTCTGTCACTCTCTCTCTCTTTCTAGCGCCAAAAAACAAAATGGTGTGACTAACCACATTCTTTTATAACAAATTATTGGGTTTTTTCTTGTTTTCAAATTTATAATTTCGATATATGAGCTGTTATTTTTGTAAGTGGTATAAGTCCATTTTTACATGTATCGAGATATTTAAGGTTTTGCATTTGAATTAATTTAAAAATATTCGTAAACCTTAATCTATTCAAGTGATGTTATTAACACTATACACCTTTTAAGAAATAAGCAATAAGTTGTTTTAATTATAATTATTAGAAATGGACTTATTCCACTTCCAAAAAAAAATATTTTTCTGATAACATTTTATAGTCAAAATTCGATTGTTGACTTTATAAAAAAAATCGTACTTCATTGAATGTATTATTATAAATATTAAACACTACTTTGTGAAAGGCAAAACGCCTCAGGAGACTAAAGAGAAGCTTGATAAACATTATGGTGACTCTGCACCTTCGATTAGAACAGTTTATAAGTGGTTTCAAAATTTTCGGAGTGGCCATATGGGCACAAGTGACGCTTAACGTTCTGGACGCCCTGTTGAGGTTACTACTCCAGAAATCATTGATAAAATCCATGATATGGTGATGGATGACAGAAGAGTGAAGGTGCGTGAGATTGCTAGTGCTGTGGGCATCTCGAATGAATGGGTACATAATATTTTGCATCAACATTTGGACATGACAAAGCTATCCGCAAGATGGGTGCAGCGATTGCTCACGCTTGACCAAAAACGAAATCGTGTGAAGTGTTGCAAGGACGGTTTGCAGCTGTTCCAGAAGAATCCGCAGGACTTTAAGCGTCGTTTCGTCACTGTGGATGAAACATGGATACATCACTACACTCCTGAGACCAAAGAACAATCTAAACAATGGGTTACCAAGGGGGAATCTGCGCCAAAAAACTTGGCGAAGACCGTTCCTTCGGCCGGAAAAATTATTGCGACTGTCTTTTGGGATTCGCAAGGAATAATCTACATAGACTATCTGGAAAAGGGTAAAACTATTACAGGTGCATATTATTCATCGTTATTGGACCGTTTGAAAACCGAGCTGCAAGAAAAACGCCCACGATTGGCCCACAAAAAAGTCCTTTTCCATCACGACAACGCACCAGCTCACACCTCAGCAGTTGTGGTCGCAAAATTAATGGAAATAGGGTTCCAACTCGTTTCACATCCCCCCTATTCTCCAGACTTGGCTCCCTCAGACTACTATTTGTTCCCCAATATGAAGAAATGGCTGGCGGGATGAAGATTTTATTCAAACGAGGAGGTGATTGCAGAAACGAATGGCTATTTTTCAGACTTGGACAAATCCCATTATTCGGAAGGGATCAACAAACTAGAGCAGCGTTGGACGAAGTGTATAAGCCTAAAAGGAGACTATGTTGAAAAATAAAAAAGGTTTACCCCAAAAAATTAAGTAGTCTTTATTTTTGCACGGACGTTTCAAACGACCCTCGTACTAATTTTAGTTGGCTGTTAACCAGAAAACAATTCAATGAAAATGTCTTAAAATGAATTTTTCGAGGTATATCTTTTTTTAAATTGCCTATTTATCTGCATCTGAACGACAATACAATTGTGATACTAGTTAGAAGAACATAACCAGTGGTATCACTTCATGACGTCTTAATTAGTGAATCACGAAGCTTTTACTCGTTTTTTTTGCTTACACCTTATTTCCTAAGGATGAAAAAATAATTACCATTTCAGTTGTAATACATTTATTCTACCGAGCTTTCGACCTAGGGACTAGGTCAACTTCAGGGCTAGTTTACAAAGTAATATTTTTACATTACAGGGTTGGTGTGTCTTCTGTCTTGTCTGTTCATGGACTGAACGACTCACCAACCCTGTAATGTAAAAATATTACTTTGTAAACTAGCCCTGAAGATGATCTAGTCCCTAGTCCAGAAAGCTCGGCAGAATAAATGTATCACGACTGTGAAATAACAATTATTTTTTCATCCTATTGAAACTATGAATCAGTCACCAAAAATAATGAACAGCAGTTATTTTCTAATATTAAACAGAACGGTATTAACGATGCAACTACGGGGAAAACCAGAAAAACCGCTGCAATAATCTTGCACTTCCATTTTACGTTTTCGAGATTAAAAGCGAGACAGTAAGTACCGAAATGCACCTTTAAGTTTGACTTTTTAAAAGATTCTATTCACACTAAAGTATCTTTTTCTCTTGCTGTGGACCTCAAATCATGTATTTCCGGAGGGAATTCCAAAAAAATCTGTCATCGCCAAGTCTTCCTTTGTTGGGGCGGGGGCTGGTATTCTACGTTACGTAGGTCCTCTCATCTCTAGCTGTTAGCTTCATCTGTTCCTATCTTGAGGGTCCGATTGTGTGAGACCGTACCGCAGCCATGGTCTCACTCTCTAACTCCTTTTTTATTCCTTGCCTTCCTCCTTTTCCTTCTTCCTTCAATCTTCCAGCCAAAAAACTGCCTTGCACTTCCTATTTGTGGTTATAAATAAGGGAAAGTAAAAAATAAAGTCGTTCATCCTCAGTGCTTAAAAGATAGGAGCTTTTAGGTTCAATATTTATTAGAATTATTTCAACTCAGTACTTTCAGTATTGTAACCTTTCTCAAAGAGAAAATTTAAAAAAATAATTTCAATTTTAAACCTCTTTTTTTTCTTTCAGATTACACCCTGAGGCTAACTGATGACCACTGGCATTTAAGGGCGCAGATTGGACACAGAAAGTTCAAAGGGTGAATTCCATTTTAAGCCACAGTTAAAAAACCAGATTTGGTGTTGTGAAGTCCCTTTAGATTACTTATCCTTTCTGTACTCACCCCGAACGCTACACACACAATTTTTTTTATTTTTCAATTTTACTTTTAATACTCTCTTCTTTTTTTTTTTGTGGTTATAGAAGCTGGAGCCGCCATAAGCTGGAGAAATTGATTGCTGGATTATTATTGAATTCTATAATATTGAACCTTATCACACGGGTTTTACAAAGCGTCTTAGCTAATTTAATAATTACTACAGGAAATAAATGACAAGAGGAAGCATTATGAAGGCTTCAATTTTTTTTTGAAATTGATTCTTTTTAGCGGAAGTACTCAGTTGGAATACCACAAAAACCGGAAAGATGTGGTTGTTACGGGAAAATTTTCACAAAAATCACAGCTAACTTGATGTAACTTCTCACTAGATTACTGCCCGAAACGTGTATATCTCTCCCATTACTTGTCTGTCCAACTAATCACCATCTCTGCGATCTTCTTGCTATCTTTTCTGCCATCCCACGTCTTGCTACCTGCCTAGGGACGATCTCCCTATCAATGAAAGCACTATCGAAGCTATTCAGCGCCCTTGTTTTTAAGCTCCAATACCTTCAAACTGTCCCATCTTCCTATCCTATTCCATTAACAGTAATCACTGTTAACAACTTCCAAAATAGAACGAGATTCTGTGAAAAAAATCCTTTCACAAACGAGCCCTGTTAAATACGAGTTAGAATGTGAACATAAGCGTTAAATGAACAAGAACTAATAATTTAATTTAAGGGAAGGGGCTCAATGTACTGGATTCAGACTCAAGAGACCACGGGTTCGAATCCAGCTGCTAGCTTCTTAGATTTTCTCTTGCTAGGAGCTTCTTACAGCCGGTCTAAGAGAAAACTTCAGGAATTGGCGCGCCTCAGGGAAAAAAAAATCTAATTAAAACCAAATTTTACGTACGAAAAATACGATCGTATATTTTAACTATAAACGTTTATCTCCTCATTCCGATCCTCTTATCGCTACACGAGCTCTACAAACACACATCAACCACTTACAGGACTGGCTTTTCAAATGGCGAATCAAAACTAACGTTACGAAGTCTAAGTTTATAGTATTTACTCTCAGACGGAAAATCCTACCTCCCATCTTCATGAACCAAACTCCTGTACCAACTGTGGACAAAGTACGCTACCTTGGACTGCACCTAGACAAACGGTTGACATAGAATCCCCCTAGACTAGACGGAAAAGACAAGAAACTAACCAACGCTACAAAAACTTCTCGCCAGACTATCTGACAAACGTTCGAAACTTAACCTACATAACAGAAGACTCTTATATCTACTGTTACTGCGTCCTATTTGCAAAGCAAAGCAGTATAGCAAAGCACGGGGAGTGACACCACTGGGTGCCTTCTCCACTCGTGATCAGATACCATATTTGCTTGTTGCAACAACCGTTGCAGTGGTAAATTCCAATAAAAGATAAAAACAAAAAAAAACTATAAAGTTTAATTACAGTATAAAAGAAACGTAATGGTTTATGAGAGCAATAAATAAACTGTAATAAATAGTGGTAATCGATTAGTAATATAAATAACTAACCCACCCTGGAATTGAATTAGTGACAATTAATTTTGAAAGAGATTCTGGGATGAGAAAATGTTTTCTATTTTCTCTTTATTAGTTTCTCTCTCTTCACCAAATTTATAACCTTTTATTAGCAATCACTAAAATAATGGACCCATTACTGCACTCAATTTAGTGAAGGAAGTCCAGCTTTCATTAACTAGTGATAGAAGAAGTTTTTTTACTTTTGAGTCGCAACAACATCTTAGGTCATTTGCACACGGAGCTTTTTTTGAGGGGTGGGGCACTTCCGGCCTCTAGAGTGTCCTCAGACTACATTCATGTAGTCGTTTCACAGACTACATTGACCTTCACCAGATCGTTAGCTGGTAAGAGCTCATGGTGGAAGTGAAAAATCTAAAAAGGGGACCAGCAGCTGGATTCGAACCTTCAGGGCATCCCTTTTATCCACAAATTTTTAGGCACTCGAAATTAGTAAGTTTCATTGTTTGTTTGTGTCTGTTAAAAAATAAAATGACGACAAAGCACACGATTTTGTACGTAAAGAAAACCAAGGAGCTACATCGTATTCTTACAATAAACCCAATTAGGTCCATTTTTCTTTAATTTAATCTTTAAAATATCCTATTAATTAAAAATTAATTATTAATATTACCTTATTAATTTTCACATTAACATACAAAAAAAAATTATATATTATACTATTAATTCCATATTATTAAATACAATTTTTTTTTTTAAATCTTTTATTGGAATTTACAACTGCCACGGTTGTTGCAACAAGCAAATATGGTACCTGATAATAAAAAATACGTAAAAATCACGAGTGCAGAAGGCACCCAGTGTTGGCACTCCAGTAACGTGCTCTTGCTATAATGCTCTCACGATAAGAGTAGATCACGAGGCCATCTTCTCTTCAATCTCCTTAGAGGATTACCTGGTACCCGGTAATGTGGAGGAAGATAGGTGCTCTATGGGAGAGTTAGAATACAACTTAAAATTACAATTCCTCTGTTCGATTAAAAGAAACCTTTTTACAAAATTACACGATTCGGTAACTAATTTTCTCGCAAATTGATGAATAATTTTTGTCTGATTAATATAATAGTACTCGTAATAACCAGTCAACAAGTAACAAAGCAATTGTAGTAAGAAAAAATTCTTGTAAGTGTTCAATTCCGGGTTATTTTTATCAAATAGAACAGTTATTTCTCTCTCTGAGCGAGGATTATTTAAGTTTTTTGGGATTAGGATTAAGAAGTTATGGAATAGAAGGAACATGTTTAGGAGCGTTGATCCAATCAAACAAACCTCAAAACGCTAAACGTCCGTAGAAAATGTCAAAATTTCTGAGAGAAGTTTTCAATTAGATCTGTAAGAGAACTTTCTAGTAATAAGAGAAACAGATAGAAAAATTAATTAAAATCTCCATTCATTTCAAGGTGAAGATAAACAAAAGAGGAGAGGTAAATGAAGAGAAGTACCCTAAGTCTGTTGGTAATGGATTATTGATTAGAGGACTTAACTTGTACACAACTTGCAGGCTACACTGTCAGCAAAGAAAGAACTCAACTTCACTTAAACTGGTTCCGGTGTTGTGTGTATATTTAGGACAAATGGGACGTTAGAGAAGCATGACATCATAACAAAAAGTGGAAGTTCATGTTGATACTTTGTTTACACAACTTAATGGTGCCTCCGTAGTGAGTTAGGGGTAAAATAACTTCAGCTATAACCTGCGTAAGACGGAAATAATGAACTCCTAATAGTTCTCCATAAGCGAGAGAAAGACTCTCCTTTTTTTTTAAGCTTCCGGCCAGTGAGCTTTCCATCAGAGAAAAACTGAGTAAATTCTTTCCTTAGACTGTAGCCATTAAAAGAAATAAAATAAGTTCGGATCTTTGCCAAGATTGATTAAAGTTGATTAAGAGAGCAGCGTTAGTGTTCAAGTTACGTCAGTAAATAAAGAGATTAACTTTTAAGAAGATTACCTAAATAATTCTTACAGTTCATTTATTTCTCTTTACTTTTTTTTGCTTTCAGTTACTTGAAGTAAGTATCATGTCTCCTACTTAGAGCAGGGTTAGAGTAGCAAAACTTAAGTTTTAAGTAAAGTAATGAAGAAAAGTAATGCCTATTTTTTCAGTCTAACTTTTTTCAGTCTTTTTATTTTTACGTCTAACTACCGAATTAGGTATCGCGGACGGAGGCAACTAGCAAACATACTTTACTGTAAACTCATATTAACCATTAAATAAAATCCAAGGCCTAGACCAGGGGAATCGAACCTACTAAACCAACAATACATCTTAGCTTTGCGGGTCTAGCCTATAACCGCCTAACATACTTTACTATAAATTTCTCATATTAACCATTAAATAAAATCCAAGGCCCAGAACAGGGGAATCGAACCCACTAAACCAACAATACATCTTAGCTTTGCGGGTCTAGTCTATAACCGCCTAACATACTTTACTATAAATTTCTCATATTAACCATTAAATAAAATCCAAGGCCCAGACCAGGGGAATCGAACCCACTAAACCAACAATACATCTTAGCTTTGCGGGTCTAGCCAATAACCGCCTAACATACTTTACTATAAATTTCTCATATTAACCATTAAATAAAATCCAAGGCCCAGACCAGGGGAATCGAACCCACTAAACCAACAATACAACTTAGCTTTGCGGGTCTAGCCTATAACCGCCTAACATACTTTACTATAAATTTCTCATATTAACCATTAAAAAAAATCCAAGGCCCAGACCAGGGGAATCGAACCCACTAAACCAACAATACATCTTAGCTTTGCGGGTCTAGCCTATAACCGCCTAACATACTTTACTATAAATTTCTCATATTAACCATTAAATAAAATCCAAGGCCTAGACCAGGGGAATCGAACCCACTAAACCAACAATACATCTTAGCTTTGCGGGTCTAGCCTACAACCGCCTAACATACTTTACTATAAAGTTCTCATATTAACCATTAAATAAAATACAAGACCTAGGACACCGGGAATCGAACCCACTAAACCAACAATACATCTTAGCTTTGCGGATCTAGCCTATAACCGCCTAACATACTTTACTATAAATTTCTCATATTAACCATTAAATAAAATCCAAGGCCCAGAACAGGGGAATCGAACCCACTAAACCAACAATACATCTTAGCTTTGCGGGTCTAGTCTATAACCGCCTAACATACTTTACTATAAATTTCTCATACTAACCATTAAATAAAATCCAAGGCCCAGACCAGGGGAATCGAACCCACTAAACCAACAATACATCTTAGCTTTGCGGGTCTAGCCAATAACCGCCTAACATACTTTACTATAAATTTCTCATATTAACCATTAAATAAAATCCAAGGCCCAGACCAGGGGAATCGAACCCACTAAACCAACAATACAACTTAGCTTTGCGGGTCTAGCCTATAACCGCCTAACATACTTTACTATAAATTTCTCATATTAACCATTAAATAAAATCCAAAACTAAATCAACTGTGTCTAAAGACTCTTTTCCAGATTCTTTGAATTCAAAAATCTATTTAAAGCCTATACACAACCTGAATTCGATTTTCCTGGAACTTTAGGATGTGGTGGAAAGTTAACTGGTTCCAGTACTTTAAAGGGCGTCACAGCTCCTGCACCAAAAGTGATAGGCCTAACCAGCAGAGTACCCAGCTTTGGTTTCAGGAGAAGAGACTTTGAAAAGTAAACGTATTACTTTTTTCCAATTAAAAACTTCCTTAATTTCATTTCATGATACAATAATGTTCTAAACATTAAACGAAAATTAAGTAAAATTCAGCTCATTGGACAATGAAAAGATTTCATGGGTGAGTCCAGGATGTCCATTGGACAGAATGCCGAACAAGGGGGGTCTTCAACGTAGAATCAACATCAAATAATTTGGCTTGAAATCGCAACTCCAACACTATATACTGTTACTTCGTTAGTGAATTCACATTTTTGGTTGAAGATTTTTGAAGTGGTGCTTCGTAATTTGAGCTCCTTCTTTTCGCGCAAACTTATAGTCTATTTAAATAAAGTATTTTAAGCAAACCACTCGATATTCAACTATAATAAATACTTGCAACAAAAGATAAAAGAATTGAATTTCGTATTAAACATGAAATATATGATTTCCAGCCCCCGCACCCAAGCACAACGACCAGCAATCAGCCCAATTATCTTAATGTGTTGACTGAATCAAATTGCCAAGAGGAATTGCTGTCCACAAAGTCAACACCTGCCAGCCAGGTCGGTTAAAGCAATGACGATAACGTTAGATAGCGAGTCGGTGTTGACAATATCCTCCAACACCCCGTTCATTAGAAATAGTTTATGCATACCCATGGGAGGATGCCTTCATACCTAGTTGTGTTTAGCGCTGGTCCATTTACTGGATATATTATTGTTGGTGAATTTATCTAGAGGGAGGGGGGAATTCACAGCATCCAAACTTGTGGTAACACTTTACTTAGTTTCACTTATTGGGTAAAAGGGGAAAGTATATTACGAATCTTGTTTATCACGAAACAGGTTTCGTGTTTTTTACCAGAAATATCCGGTTTAAGGTTCTCGGAGTCCCGGAAAAGTGTTTCGAAAATGGTCCTGATGAAAGGGAATGGTTTGCTGAAAAAGCTAAAAGGCTATGCTGGCAACGGCGTAGACTAAGATTGGCCCCTTTTAGATATGCCGATATAGTTGCCTTTGCACAGAGTGAGGTTTCACCTTTGATCCACTATCCACGCTATCAAACCAATGATCGCAAACTGGCAATCTATTCCATTTCATAAGTAAAGAATATGGAAAGCAATATAGGGAAAGCCAATTTCCTATTTACTGCCAGTCCATGGCTTTAGATCGAGAGGGGCCGTTATCAAAGGTAACTACGTGGGTTTCTTTGACGTGGTCAATATTGACCCGGTGATACCCGATCTTATCTTCATTGATTTACTTTTCATTGCACATAACCACAAATATGGTCGGTTAATGCCAAAGTTATTATTTATGCTATTGACCATAACCAAAAAGGTAGGCACAATTTGTTAAATTGATTTGGCCAATCTAATATTACTGTTTTATTGTGATTGCCTCGGAAAACAAAATTGAGCGCCCCCCCCCTATTTTTTGTTTTAATTAATTTATTTATTTTATTGAATAAAAAGTTGGGTAACTTACGCAACAGGATGTATTCGAACTTATTCACACATACCTGCAACAGAAAACAATTAATTACACAGGAAATAAGGAGCATGTAATATATAATATATATGTAAAGACCACGAACAAGTAAATAATCTGAATCCCAGGTTTTTTTTATATTTTTTACGTCTCAATTTGATGTAATATAGCTTGATGATAACAAAAATTGATAAATGTTATGAAAAATTTATTGATAAATGTGGTTTAAAATGAAATAGGAACAGTGGCACCTCAGAAAGTGCAATATTATGAAGTTGGGTTGAACCTAAAAAACAATAACTTGAAACCAATTTGAAAAATTAATATTAATGAAAAAGTCGTGCGCAGACTTAAGCGGTAACACTGATTACTCAGTTTCCAAAAAAAGGACTCTCCCTCTCTTTCAAACATATTCTAAATTTAAGAACCATACTCGGAGACTTCACGAATGACCTAGCATCATCTCCTATGTGGAACTTAATTCTCTCAACTCAGTTTCTCCTTAAGCCTCCTGGCATGTCCAACACTCAGTTTAATTATGCAAATGGCCGCACCCATTTTGTCGCACCGAAACCTTGTACTACTGCTTCACTCTGGTTACTTACTAAACGTTAATTCTAAGTTTTGTTTTCAAACCATAACAGAGAAATGCTAATTGGAGGCTGTTTTGACAAATTGACGGTTTAAAGCATTTAATTTTAATTCAACGCAGACTTCACTGAGCAACTAACAACTGAAAATAAATCTCTATGGACTGTTACTAGAAGAATATTGAAGTATAAGCAGATATCATCTCCACTTCGCCAGGATAATGGCTCTTGGACCAAGTCCGATGAAGAGAAAACCAACTTATTTGCAACCCACCTTACAAATATATTCTTGCCACATATCGACATACTAGACCAGCGACATGCCGCAGACGTTAACAACAGACTGGACATCCCCCTCCAACTCAGCCTACCACCAAAACCTTTTACACCTGCAGACGTAATGAACGAAATTCGCCGACTACCTAAAAAATCACCTGGCTACGATCTCATAACCTCAACCATCTTAAACGAACTTCCAAAAAAAGCCATACTATTCCTCACACTGCTTTACAACTCTGTCCTCAGAACGACGCACTTTCCTACTCTGTGGAAATTCTCAATCATCAAAATGATACCAAAACCGACGAAACCCATCACTAGTATTACTTCCTACCGACCAATCTGCTTACTACCACTTCTTTCCAAAATCCTCGAAAAGCTACTTCTTAAAAGACTTTATCCTCTAGTGTCAGAACAAAATATGATTCCGGATCATCAATTCGGATTTCGGAGACATCACTCAACTTCTCACCAGGTGCTTCGCGTTGTAGACACTATTGCTACCTCCCTCGAGCGAAAGCAGTATTGCCCGAGTGTTTTCCTTGACGTCGCTCAGGCGTTCGACAGGGTGTGGCACGAGGGACTACTGTTTAAGCTGAGGGAGATTCTTCCTCATACTTACTACCTCATCCTCAAATCTTACCTAAAAGATCGATATTTCAGAGTCAACTGTGGAGCAGCAGACTCTGATATCCGTCTAGCTCGAGCTGGTGTTCCTCAGGGCAGTGTCCTAGGTCCTATTCTTTACTCCTTGTATACAGCAGACATACCTCAACATCCAAATACTATCCTCTCCACCTTTGCTGACGATACTGCTATCTTATCTCCACATTCCGATCCCCTTATCGCTACACGAACTCTACAAACACACATCAACCACTTACAGGACTGGCTTTTCAAATGGAGAATCAAAACCAACGTTACGAAGTCTAAGTTTATAGTATTTACTCTCAGACGGAAAATCCTACCTCCTGTCATCTTGAACCAAACTCCTATACCAGCTGTGGACAAAGTACGTTACCTTGGACTGCACCTAGACAAACGGTTGACATGGAATCCCCATACTAGACTGAAAAGACAAGAAACTAACCAACGCTACAAACTTCTCGCCAGACTACTTGACAAACGTTCGAAACTTAACCTACATAACAAAAGACTCTTATATCTAATGTTACTGCGACCCATTTGGTCATACGGCATCGAAGTATGGGGATCGACTAAGCGTTCCAACTCACTACGCCTCCAGACATTACAGTCAAAAATACTTCGAAAACTTCTTAACGCTCCGTTCTATGTATCTAACCTCACTATCCATAATGACCTCAAAATTCCTTTCATTACAGATCTTGCTAACACTCGTTTCTTCAAATTTCATTCCTCTACAGCAGCTCATCCTAACCCTCTCATAGATCACCTATCTTCCTCCACATTACCAGGTAATCCTCTAAGGAGATTGAAGAGAAGATGGCCTCGTGATCTTCTCTTATCTTAAGCACGTTACTGGAGTGGCACCACTGGGTGCCTTCTCCAATCATGATTTCCCGTTATTTCTTTTCCCTTTCACCGTATTTGCTTGTTGCAACAACTGTTGCAGTGGTAAATTGCAATAAAAGATCTAAAAAAAAAAAAAAAAAAAAAAAATTCAATTTAACAAATTTCTCTTGAACCTAAGAATTTAAATATATTTTAAAATTCTCAGTTAGAAGCAATATGTATGAACTAGATAGAAACTTGAGCATCATAGGAAGCGGTACATCGTCACTGTCCATACATTTTGTTTCCGGTCCCCTCTTTAACTTGAAATAGCAATAACATAAGTTTTCTTTGATGAATACAAAAAAGTAATTGCTGTTGTTCAGTTGTTGGTACTTTCGGCTGGGCTACTACGTAGTAGCGGACTTCAGCTGACCTGGAAAACTTATACTGTAAGCCGGAAAAGGAGAAAACAAAGTACAACTATACTTAAGTTAATGGAACGTGGTCACGTTAACAAGCAATCTCTTGAACTTTCAAAGCGTGACTTTGCATTTAAGCTGGCTATTTATGTGTAAAAAAAAGTTGAAATTACAAATATTAATCTAATTTAAATCACCTAACATCCATTTTCTGACTGTAAGACCCGCTAATTTCTCTCTCTGTTTTACCAGGTAGTTATCCTCCCAGTATAGTCGAGCTGTGAAATATAAAATAATGCTTTTTTTTTCAGCTAAAGCAAGGAGATCATGGGCGTCTTAGGCTGGAAACATAGATAGCAAAGCGAAGATAGAGCAACGCTATCTATAGAGTGTTTGTTTTCGCCGCTTTGCTCGCCGCTCCACTATGTTTTCAGCCCTTCTATCAGATCTTCACAGCTACGCGAAGGTAATGTTCACAATCTCAAGAATTCTGTTGGCCGGAGTGTCCAGGGCTAAGTTCTTGGTCAGATACCTTCTATTAACTTCATTAACGATTAGCCCGTAAAGGATAAAATTATGTCATCCTTCTTGTATTTGTCATCATGGTGAACGTATACTACAGCATTTCCAAGGGATAATTAAATATTTCCGGAAATTAAATTAAACATAGGATATACTTAGGCAATCTTGTTCAAAGAGGTCATCAGGTTACAACCCATTAACAGTCACAAAATCAAGCAATAGAATGGGGCTCTCAGAGATAAGTTGCTGGAAATCAAACTGGCCATTATCGCACATATAAATAATAATAATAATAATAATAGAGTTTATTTAAAGAAATGTTTCCATCTTACAATACAATAATATTTATGAACAAATAATAATTCTAAATTCAATAGAAAAATAAATAATAACTCTTTGAAGGCAATGGATTACATCCGTCTGCCGAGTTGCGATTACAAATTATTATGGTTTAAAACTGCAACTAAATGAGGAACAAATAAACATCGGATAAAGTAAAAAATAAAAATAATATTAAAACAGAACAAAAATAGAAATGAAAACGACTTATCATCAGAGATAAAATTCATTAATAATCAATCTTCTATAAGAGATAGCTGATTTTAAATATTTGCATAAGTCACTCCAGTTTTCTGTACCATTCAAAAAACTACATACCTCCTCAATCGAGAGAACTGTTTTATTTAAATAATGAAGCCTATATGGCGCCAGTATGGGACAAACTCCTATAAAATGAATAACGGTTTCTATTTCATTTAGGTTACACAAAGTGCAGTTTTGGTCAGCTTCTGGATCAAAGGGTCTAAAATTTAAATTGAATGACTCTGATCTGGCTTTTATTATTAGGCGGGCATCTTCGACACTATAATTACAGAGGTATTCCCATTTATCGTAATCCAACCTCGGATAGATAACATGATGTTGTCCTTCTCTCGCCCTAGCTATATCATTCTCTCTCTCGTTCATCTTTAATATATCCAGAAAACTATTTAAATTACTTCTCCAGTTATCATAATTTTCTAGATTGAACGGGGATATTCCCAGTTGACGACACACGTTATCCCAATCCTTGAACCACAAGATTTTTTTAGCGATAATTTTCTTGGCTATTAGTTTGGGGAGCCTACCGTCTGGAAGTTGAAGTATTTTGAAAATATAACTTATGTGCAACTTCAATGTATACCAAAACATACTCGTCAAATTCGTTTCTAAACTGATTATATAATTAGCCGTATTCTTTGGTAACTTGAAAAGCTTTTTAACAAAAAACCGTTGCAACCTTTCAACTGTTTGATACTTTTTATAACCCCAAACCTGCGCCGCATAACACATTATCGAACGCGAGGTTGAATGAAAAACTTTTATCTTAGAATTCATTGGGACATTATAGTTATCAATTAATTTGGACCAAGTACAGTTCATGGCAAATTTAGATGCCTGAAGTTTTTCTTTCAGATGAGGTTCAAATGAGAGTGCAGGGGTAATAGTAACTCCTAAATAATTATATTTATTTACTATTTCAATATTATTTCCCTCGAAATTCCACTTTTCTTCATTAGAATATCTTCCTCCTTTATTTCTACAGACCATCATCTTAGACTTTTCAAGATTCACTCTTAGACCCCAACTTTGGCAATAGCTGCTTAATGCGTCTATCATACGTTGCATTGTTACAGGCTTATCTGCTATCAAAACAATATCATCGGCGTACAAAAGTACTCGAATATTTAACTCCCCAAGATAAATACCACCCCCAATGTCATCGTGAAGATCATTAAGGTAGATCGAGAATAAAATTGGGGACAATAAACAACCCTGTTTCACCCCTGATAAAGTTTTAAAGAATTCTGATATTCCCTGTTCGCCCCAGACTGCAGCTTTACTATCCTCATACATATGTTCAATAACTTTAATAAATTTACTTGACAGGCCCAGTCTAGATAATTTATAAAACAATAGCTTTCTCGGTACGGAATCAAATGCAGCTTTGAAGTCGACGAAAAATAAGTAAATCTTCTTTACTTTATTTTCGACGAATTGCAATTGTATTAAGTTTATAACACTAAAAATATTGTCAATTGTTCCATACCCTGGTCTGAATCCCGCTTGAAATTCATTTAACACATTATAACTATCCAACCAAAGCCATAATCTGTTCAACAAAATTCCTGAGAACAATTTAGCTTCAATATCGATAAATGAGATACCCCTGTAATTGAATATTTGTTTCGTATCACCCTTTTTATGGAGAGGATATATTAGTGCTTCTTTAAAATTTTGCGGTACTCGACTGGTATCATAAATTCTATTAAATGCGTCGAGCATTTTCCCCAAAAAGTTGTCAGATGCATTCTTGAGGAACTCGTATGGTACTCGGTTTAATCCAGGAGCTTTGCCATTTTTTGCTTTACCTATAACCGCTAACAATTCAGCAAAATTGAACTTATCATCTAAAATTGCGTCATAAACAAAAGGTTCTGCGTACATAATAGTAGGTACCTCAAGTACAGGATTATATAATTCTTCAAAGTAAGCTTTAAACTGATTAACATCTATACTGGTGTTGTAAAGAAATTTTTGTTTTTTAAGTAATTTGATTGAATTCCAAAATTGTTTCGGATTTTTCGCTTCTTTTATTTTTTCTATAGATAATTTATTAAAGTTTTCCTTTTTATTTTTACACAACAGCTTATAGTTTAGATTGCATTTTAAATAGATGTTTTTGATTACATTAGAATTAGTTTTTCTATAAAAATTTAATAGACGAAACGACCTTTTTCTCTCTTTATCACATTGCCAGTCATACCATTCTTGTTTTTTAGTTAAAGGTTTCCGAAATTTTTGCCGTGACGCTACAATGTTAACAATATTTATCAGAGAATTAATAATATCCTGAGCTTCATTTCCTAAATTTTTATATTTATTTAACTCGATGTCTAATTTTTCGCCATATTTTGGATCATCGCGCCATATTAACTTCGGCAAAAGTGGGAGAGTGGCGATATTGTTTAAATCAGAATGTATTAGATTTAGTGTTAAGACGATAGGGCAATGGTCAGAGTATGTTTCAGGAAGAACAACAAAATCATTTATTATTGGCAAAATTGAAAAACTTACATTGCATAAATCTATTACCGAGGAACCAGATGCTCCTATGAATGTAAATTCTCCTTGTCGGTCTCCCTTTGATCTACCATTTAAGACCACCATATCATAATCGTCACAAAGCTCTAACCATTGTTTCCCTCTTGCATTTAAACAATTGTCTTTAGATATACGTACTTCCCTAATGTTGCTATTGTGATATACGAGGTTCGACGAAATAATTTGTTCGTCTGAAATTCTCACATTACAGTCCCCTATTACTATGAGCTTTCTACTGTTAACATCATTTAATAAACTATTTAATTGGTCAAAGTCGTTATTCCAGTGGTTTACATTAATATAAACAGGTATTAAAAGTATTTTAAAATTGTTTTGATTAATTTCCATTACAACATTATTGTTTACATAAATAAAATTACAGATATTAGATACAAAACACGATTTTTTAAAACCAAAAATTGAGCCTCCCACAGCTCTACCAAATTTAGATTGACGTAATGCCGGTATACAATGAATTTTAAATTCTTTGAAGTAATGCTCAAATGAACCAATTTCACTTCTTTCCAAATGCGTTTCTAGTAACAAAATAATATCAAACTTATTTATAAACTCAAAAAACATAAACATATCTTTTTTATTTTTCAAACCTGCTATATTATACGATAAAACATTAAACTTAAAATTATCATTTTCACTACATAATTTTTTATTTTCCTCACGTCGTTTCCGCGGATGCTTGTTGTTGTTCTCCTTTTCACCTCGGCAGACAGTTTTTTCTCATCTTGGCTTATTTAAAGGCCCTTCACCCGCTTTTTGTTCGTATTGTCTTTCTGCTTCCTGAATTTCTTTAATACTATCTTCTAATTCTTTTTTAAACCCATTTCCCATAATTTGTTTAAGTACCACTGCACCATTGACTCCCGCACATTTTAGACCCTCTTCCAGATCCCAAACAAATCTTCTATCATTATATATGAAAAAGCTATCGCTCATTTTTATTTTAGCTTGACTTTCCACTTCTATTATTTTCCTTCTAAGTTGTAGCAGGCATCTCTTCTTCCTTTTAGTTCTATCCGATACATCTCTATGTATAATAATACCACTACCCTTCAATTTACTCGCATTCTTCAAAATATCGTAAGTTGTTTCTTCTCTAGTAAATTCAGCTACTATAATATTGTTTACATTTTTCTTCTTTATTTCAAAAGCTTTATTTATTTGCGCATTTTCAACTCCAAGTATTTCATGACAAATTTCACCAACTGTATCCACTGCGTTCCCATGCCTGGTTGTCACCACACCTCTGAATACTAAATTTCTTATTTTACTTTTGTTGATCAGATATTCAATAGTATCGTTCATTTTATTTTCTCTCTCCTTCATTTCTTGAATTTCCTTTTTTAATACTTGATTTTCCAAAACTAGTACATCTAATTTACTTTCTAGCGTCTTGAAATCTTCTTTGGAAGGCAATGACGACCTAAATAATTCAAATTTAGAGTCTAATAAAGCACTCATAGTTTCAACATTAAGTTCCATATTTCCCTTTTTTGTAAATTTTCTATTTTTTACCTTTTCAAGATGTAATTCTGGCGAACTTTTGGATCGTCTTCTTTTGGGTGTTGTACTTGAGTTTGGCGAGAAATAGTCCTCTAACTTACTGCCTTTTTTGCTCATCAAAAACAATAAAAAACTTTCTCATCCAGAGATATTCAAAAATAACACGCGGAATACAAAAATTTTGGAATCATTAAACTTGAAATAAATTAAACTGAAGTATATGAATTATACATCATGCAAAACAAATAGGGCGCTGATATAAATTATTCGTTTAATAATAATAATATTAATAATAAACTGAAAGTTCTCAATAAAGTTCAAACAGCAAAAGTGAAAGATATCTTCAAAACAATTGCTATAGAATATTTTGTTCCATACTTACATATTTTTGTCCATAACATAAATATCGTTCCCCACCTCTGTAGAAAGATTATACACCACTAGTAAATATTCTATCCCCACTCCACAAACTTCCTCTTGAATATTTCTCTAATTCTTAATAAATTAAATATAATATTCGCAAATACTTTAATTAAATCAATCTAACCAGTCGAAACAACTGAATTTTCTAAAAGTACACCTCTTATTAATATTGTTGGCCAATTATTGAAAAAAACCTTCCACATTAAACCAGTGAAAAAAGCATTTAAATACGGAGCACAAATCAAGCGTGCGTACAGTTCAACTGCCAGATAACAACTCCACATATAAATGAATGACTAACGTTCGAAACCGTAACGGCCTAAATAGAACCATCTGGATTGATGGTTGACAGCAATGAAATACACAAAAGATGAAGTTATATAGTTACTTAAAAATATTTCTTAAGAGTGGACAAAGCAGCGACCAGGGGGACTCAATGGCCCTTAAAACACCCATTGTAATAACATCACCAACTAACCAGTTTACGCAGTTAATATTGTAGACATCTCACCACACTCTTCAGTTAATATTGTAAGTTATGTGTTTTAAGTTAGACAGTAAATCGATACTTTATAATATCAAAATGTATTATATTAAATTTAGAATTAATGAAGTGAAAAGAATGTCAAGAATTAATGAGTAGAAGTTTGGCACAGGCAAGAGTAGAAGTGTCAGCACAGGCTTTTAGCCTAGTTTTAATTGGCAGGCTAAATAAATATGGCTGACATCCATTTTATTTATTATTAATGGTTTACAATATTTGTAAAATCTGTAGTTACTGCAGCTAGAGACGAAGGTGTGGATAGAGAGAAGAGAATAATCAAGTGAAATAATTGAAAGAACAAAGAATTAAGAAGCTGTGCGAAATACCTAGCTGGTCGAACTCCCCTAACCCACTGGGATGAGCAGAAGGAAGTGGGTTGCTTGCTGGGTGTTGAAAGTAGAGGGGCTTCGTTTAGGTAATCCTGGAGATGGGATAGGAATTTAGAGAAGCTGTCCTGTAGCCCATCGTTTTCCCACAAATCATTTTATTTTTGTTTTTCTAATCGTACAAAGATAATTAAGTTTTTTTCTTTTTAAAATGATGTGCTAGGTATTCTAAATTTTGAATATTACTCTCTGTTATTGTATTTTTTGTTGTACTAGTACAGTTTGATGGAACGAGTTCTTTATTTTTATTTTTAAGCAAGGAACCAAGTAGTTGTCGTGGACGGGGAAGCTCATACTTTACTATAAACAATTTTTTTCTAACAAATAAAAAGTAGTCATACTCGGGATTCGAACTGGGGATCTCCCACTTACAAAGCCACGCTCTTGACCTCTAAGAACCAGCAAGGAACCTTTCGCTTATTTATGCACTTCATCTTCAATCCTTCTCCATCACTTCACTCAACTGTCAGGATGTCAATTCCACTTTTAGTCTTAAATGTGATCAAATACATTAATTTCCTGCAAAAACTGAAAAAACCAGTTTATTTTGGGCTGTACTATTTCCGTTGGGCTTCCACAATGTTGTTATAAACACTGTTTCTCAGTTGAACCTGTTCATAAGATGGAGATTCAGCAATAATATGCTACAAGGACAAAGAAGCTGTGCACACGCATTGCCCAACGGGGCAGGCACGCCACACATCAGGTATTCGTGCGATAGCCAAGGGTTATAGCCAATTCTAAGCCCAGCTAGTACTACCATCTTCTCTCTTCTGATGGACCTGTATGCTGAGGTAACTGAGGCGTGCACAGTTCTGAGTTTGTTGTCCGTTATGGATGTCCACTCGCGCTTCCAGATACGCTTTACGTGTTCTTTAGCCACACGACTTGTATGAACTGGTGTGTTCCTTACTATCTTTGCTGTCAGGCGCCACTGTAGCCGAGCGGTTAGAGGCAAGACCTGCGAAGCTAATATGTATTGTGGTAATGGGTTCGATCACCCGGTCTTAGGTCTTGGATTTTATTTAATGGTTAATAAAAGAAATTTACAGTAAAGTATAGTTTGCTAGTCGCCTCCGTCCACGACACCTAATTTGGTAGTTGGACGTGAAGCCCCGCCTAAAAAAATAGGCGATAACTTTACTTTACTTTTACTATCTTTGCTGACATGATAGCGGTCTCTTTTGATGCTAAATCTTCTAAAGAACAATTTCAAATTACCACTTAAATTCGTTCTCACATTAAATAAAGTGTAATTCATGTTCAACTGATCATTTTTATCTTAAATTCTTCATTCTACCCCTACAAGGGTCGTTTGAAAAGTCCGTGCAAAAATAAAAACTACTTAATTTTTTGGGGTAAACCTTTTTTATTTTTCAGCATAGTCTCCTTTTAGGCTTATACACTTCGTCCAACGCTGCTCTAGTTTGTTGATCCCTTCCGAATAATAAAATTTGTCCAAGTCTGAAAAATAGCCATTCGTTTCTGCAATCACCTCCTCGTTTGAATAAAATCTTTTTCCCGCCAGCCATTTCTTCATATTGGGGAACAAATAGTAGCCAAGTCTGGAGAATAGGGAGGATGTGAAACGAGTTGGAACCCTATTTCCATTAATTTTGCGACCACAACTGCTGAGGTGTGAGCTGGTGCGTTGTCGTGATGGAAAAGGACTTTTTTGTGGGCTAATCGTGGGCGTTTTTCTTGCAGCTCGGTTTTCAAACGGTCCAATAACGATGAATAATATGCACCTGTAATAGTTTTACCCTTTTCCAGATAGTCGATGAGGATTATTCCTTGCGAATCCCAAAAGACAGTCGCCATAATCTTTCCGGCCGAAGGAAAGGTCTTCGCCTTTTTTGGCGCAGATTCCCCCTTGGTAACTCGTATTTTAGGTGCACTCTAGTTTAGACCCAGCAAGCTAGCTGGACTCTATTTACATTTTAATTCTAATATTAATAAAAAATACGACTTTTTCTTGGTAAATTTTTTTTTTTGTAATTATTAAAGAGAAGTAGAAATTTACTGAGTAAGAATGCCAAGTTTTAAAGAAAGAGGAAGTCTCGGGAGTAATCTCTAAACATGTGATATAATTTATCCCATAAATAATAATGGCGATCACTTTTCTTTGAACAAAGTTCAAAGTTAAGTTTTCTGTTTTCTTAAAAGAATATAAGTTTTTTTTAAAAATTATCTTTTATTCTTTTTTTTAAAAAAAAAGAAAATTGTTTTTCATAAAAGGAAAATAAAATCAGTTATTGACTGACATCATGCTTCAATTGAATGAGTAATATTTAGTTAGCGGAGTAAGGGGTTGACAGTTCATCAATAAATCAGATTTCCATATTGTTTGCAGCAATACAGTATTTTTATTAAAAAAAAAAGAAAAGATAAAGTAAGTAAAAAGGAAATCATCCATCTTTTATTCAATCATCTATTTCAATAAGACAACAATATGAATAATCAGGGAGAATCGATTACTTGGTGGTTAGCTGCACTGGATTCCCATGCTGAGATTTATAAGTCACACTTTCGGTGATAGATGAATTTATTTAAATTTGGATATATACTTAAATTACACATTTGATTCAAGGCAGTACAGTACCTGAAAATGGCACGTTAGAGGGATGCCTACCACTGTCTTCCACAAGTATCCTCATTGGGATTTACTTATAAAAATGTTTCAAATAAATGCTATCGATCTGTATATATTGGTATAACAAGTTGTAATAAAAATCAGTGAAGCCAACTTTGAAAAAAACTATTAAATGTTTAGGAAAGCGGAATTTCTGTTGGTACGAGTGCGTATACTCGTAATTTGACCCAAATTTTATTGTGAGATCCTCTCAGATGGTGCCTAAACGGAAAATACCACATTTCAACTTTCTGCGAACCTTTTTTTATTCTTGAGCAACGGGGTGGGGGGGACACATATCTACAGACTAATTTGGGGGGAAATTTTTTGAAGAAAAAAAGGGGGATATTTCCGGGGAAATTTACGTAAAAAAAAACCAAAATCTGCACGATTACAGTAGTTACTCTAATACTTACGTAAGAGAAAGTATGAGGGAGGTAGGTTGCCTTCAATATTCTAAATGTAATCCCTATAATATTAAGGTTTTTTTTGACGTGAATACGTCTTTAAATTTGCTATCATATGGAGGTAACCCAAAAAACCTAATGATAACAAAATCGTGGGATAGAGTTTGGCATTATAGTTTCGAATCTATCGTCTACATCCAAAATTAGATTAGACCATTGGATAGCTAAAGGATCAAAGAATTCATTACGATAAGCGAGGACTGTGACGCATCGCGCGCGGTGGAGGGGGAAGCGCCACCATTTTGAGATCATTTTGCTGCGTATCGAGATTTGCAACTTTGTATAACTTTTGACTCGGAGTAGCTACGATGTTCGTTTAAGTTTTAATCGTCAGCTGTCGTCACAATCTATCGATTGTATATAAAACATTAGTGTAAAATAGTGACAGTGAATAAAATAAGGTGTTAGAATAAAAAAATATCAAAAATATATAATGTCAGCCTATACGCGTCGAAAAGCCAAAACCAAATACCAAGAGATCGTATACGGTTGGAAAGGG
This sequence comes from Rhodnius prolixus, assembly GCF_049639745.1. Classification (NCBI taxonomy): domain Eukaryota; kingdom Metazoa; phylum Arthropoda; class Insecta; order Hemiptera; family Reduviidae; genus Rhodnius; species Rhodnius prolixus. Next base: position 46,354,187 of record NW_027411603.1, on the reverse strand, counting down.
TTTCTCAAGAACAATCGAATGGTAATAAGAAAACACCATATGACCGAGTCAAGCTGTGCCGGGAACGTAAAAAAATGAATGCGGCCGAGCGGATCAACGACGGTGTCAGTACATCTGCAGCTGGGGCGATTGAAATTATGCAAGTGGATGATGAAATCGCTTCTACATCGACACAGGACTGTATAGGCATAGATTGTGTTCGATCGTCGATTTGTTTCCTTGATTTCATCCTAAATTCATAAATAAAAATATTTTATATAAAAAATATAACCCGTTACGCAAACGTATTCACGTACATGACACAGCCGCAGTTTTATTTTTTTTTTGCTTGACAAAAGTACCTTACTAGAGAAAGAGAAATGAGAGAAAGTTTGAAACCAAAATGATAAGACGTAATACCTTAAGCTCAAGTTCTAGCAAAACCTCTTAGGCAACTGCTAGAGCAACGGGTTCATAGCCTAGGTTAAGCGGGAAACCATTAAGTTAAGTTAAACGGACCCGGAAAAACGAACAAATTAACAATTTGTCCAAATATTTCTCTTGCAGAAATGTGAATCTGCCCTTGCCTGGTTAATGTTTTAAATCTTAGGTGTAAAAAAAAAACGTTCTTTTAAATACGATTAACATATATTAACAGCAAGCGTCCATATAGGATCGCTGATGTTATTTCGACTTAATACAGTGAAAAGATCGTATGCTAATTTGAACGGTGCCCATCGTTTTTTTCAGAATGAACATAAATTCTAACTTCATTAAATCAGTAAAAATATCTTGCCAGTTAAAATTAATTTAAAAAAAACAAAATTTAAAAAAAAAACAAAAACTAACAGAAAATCAATGTTGAATTGGTGCAGTTGGCAGGAAATGACTCCAACCGTACTAGTTCAATGTTCATCTGGGCGGAAATTTCTCATTTGTAGGTTTGCCAAACAATGCGAGGCAGATTCGGCGCTACGTACGGCTGGTATCCATTTTTTTTTTTATATATATATATATTCCAAGTTTTTCCTCTTTTTCCAGAAAAAAAAACTTTGATCAATCCTAATAAATGTAAAATAAATAAAAGATTTTAGATTTCCTTCCACAGAAATCATTTAATGTTTTTCCTTTAATACTCTGAATTGTTAATAAATAAATATCAAATATTTATCAAAGTCCGATTATTTAGTTTTGCCACCTTTGATGTCTTGTTTGATTTTTCAAATCTGTTCACTTAAAAATGTCATCAAGAACTCTAATGTTGACAAGCTTCAGACATAAAAGGAATGGTGGTAAGTGTTGAAAACCTTTACTCTTAACAGAACCAAAAGGGAATTAAGCTAGAAAAAATGTATGCAGACCAAGATTTTAGAAGTTTATGGTTCGTAATATTTATAGAAAGAAGGCGAGCGGTTATAGGCTAGACCCGCAAAGCTAAGATGTATTGTTGGTTTAGTGGGTTCGATTCCCTGGTCTTGTATTTTATTTAATGGTTAATTGAGTAATTTATAGTAAAGTATGTTAGGCGGTTATAGGCTAGACCCGCAAAGCTAAGAGTTATTGTTGGTTTAGTGGGTTCGATTCCCCTGGTCTAGGCCCTGGATTTTATTTAATGGTTAATATGAGAAATTTACAGTAAAGTATGTTAGGCGGTTATAGACTAGACCCGCAAAGCTAAGATGTATTGTTGGTTTAGTGGGTTCGATTCCCCTGGACTAGGTCTTGAATTTTATTTAATGGTTGATATGAGAAATTTACAGTAAAGTATGTTAGGCGGTTAGATACTAGACCCGCAAAGCTAAGATGTATTGTTGGTTTAGTGGGTTCCCTGGCCTTAGATTGTATGTAAATCAGTCTTTCTCAATGAGTACGATAACGGCCCCCTTGTGCGTGCTGGAGGCCTACAGGAGGGGGCGGTAAAGGGCCCACAGAAAATTGAGGGGGTGTTGAAGCGGTTTACGGGGGGGGCACGATGGCTGATTCGTGTTTTTCCTAATATTTTAAACTAAAATCCTACACTACATCGATTATTTTGTTGTTCCGTTAATTTTGGGCTACAAAAACCAATCCCATAATAATTGTACCACTGAATAATCGATTGTTCAACGAATTTTTAGATAGCATTCTCATCGTTGTATTTTATGCGAACCTGGATTTGGTGCTATGATAACGCTGCTAACTAGAAAGAGAAAAGAAATAGTTTGTATGTTACCGAATGCGGTGACTTACCGGCTGTTTTTGGAGTAAATTTGGAGTCTGATATTAACCAAACTTATTAAAAATCATCAGTTTCATCCTTCATATTGGATTAGTTTTAAAATTTAAATTGAAATGCTTGCTTTAATTTTGAATAAAAGTTTTTGTAAATATTAAATTGCGTTTTATTGCTCTCATTAGATCAGTCTCATTTAAAATGTAAGTTCGAACTCAGAAACAGGATAAGACTCCAATGGCACGCTATAATTAAATTAAAATAATGATTGTGATTTCTAAGATGTGGTAAAGTTAAAAATTTTAGGGAGCGCTAGAAAATAATTGATTCTCAAAGTGGGGGCGGTAGATGAAATAAATTTGAGAATCTCTGATCTAAATGGTTAATATAAGAAATTAATAGTAAAGTATGTTCGCTAGTCGCCTCCGTCCACGAAACCTAATTTGAGATAGTTGGACGTAAAGCCCCGTCTGAAAAAATAGGCAATTACTTTACTTTAAAATGATTTCAATGCTTTCCTCTTTAACACTGAAAATGATTTATGGGAAGGCGATTTGGTGACGTAACATCCCACTGGGATGGGAATAAAAAACAAAGTTTTTACCAGAGGCCCATTCATTGAATGAACTGTGTGGGGGCGGATGAATGAAATCTATAAAAGTAGTATTCAAGTATTTGTTCATTTTTTCCATGATTCTTAAAAAATATTTCAACATTTTTTGTGAAAATCGGTGTTATTTTTTATGCATTTTTAATAATTAAAGGACATGAAAGATTAAAGTGAATTAAAATTTTAGTAGTAAATTATAGTGACATATAAATGGTGTAAATACACATGGGAATTGTGCCAGCAGCCAATGAATGGTTAGGTAAACTGAGAGCGCAATATGTTCGAGGCAAGCAAAGCAGTTTTCGACTTGGCTGAATGTTCACCAGATAACTGTTAGTTGGCAAACATCTAAAACTTGTTCCGACACACTATTATAGTTTGACTACTGTAATAATGGTGTTGTCAGTTTGTGTAACGAAGACAATGTCTAGTTTAACTATATCTCTTTACAAACTCTACTTTCATAAATATTACATTAGCTCCTGATAACTAGGAGTTCCAACAGAACTGTAAATACAGATGTTTGTGCAAATAAACATACATTTTACTGTATTTATCGCTCAGTATATTTACAAAAGGAAATAATCAAAACTTTAAGGAAAAACACTGTATATCTCTGTAAACAGAGCTAGCTGATATGTGTAACTGCTTGGCTTTCTGGAACCCACATATTGCACTTTTTAGACATAAATGTACAGCGTACTTTAATTATTATATTATCATTTGATTATATATTATTATTATTAAAACTGAAGTTTTAATGATAACCAGAAGGGATATCCCCACAAATGTTCGTGTACAGTTTGGGGCCTTGGCCGTGGAAACGAAGAGCGAAGTCAAGTATCTTGGTGTACGTTTAGACACAAAGCTCACGTTTGGTGCCCAGCTTAAATATGCAGCAATGAAAGCCGCTAAAGTCACTTCCGCATTGAGCGGACACTGAAGGGCCTATTGCTAGCAGACGACGCTTATTGATGTCTACTGTCAATGCCATCTTGCTGTACGGTAGCGAAATCTGGGCTCAGCAAAGAAAAGCACCGTAAGCGGTTGGCTATGGTACAAAAAAGGGGTGCACTTAGAATCGCTAGTGCATATAGAACGGTTTTGTCTGAACCGGCGGTTTTAGTGGTGGCTGGAGTTAAACCTGTAGATTGGCTCGCTCAGGCTAGAAGGTTAATCTTACTCGCAGAAGGATGTCCTGGGGAAATGCATAGCTAAGGCGCAAGCAAGAGAGTTCGTTACACGGGCTTGGCGCGAACGATGGTTGGCTGATACCCGGGGGGGGGGGTCGATGGACAGCTAGTCTCATCGGAGATCCTGCAGCTTGGGCGGATAGGAGACACGGCGAAGTAGATTACTATCTAACCCAGTTCCTAACCGGCCATGGATACTTTTGCTCGTAACTAGTCAAAATGGGTAAGGTAGCCAAACCAGATTTTCGGGGATTCAGCTCACGATGATGCGAATCATACGTTCTTCAAAAAAATGTGAAAGATGGGCGGAAGAAAGAGCCGAGACTGCAGGAAAGGACTGGTCCATTTTCACCGCACAACATAGTGGAAACTATGCTGGTTAGCCTAGACCTATGGGAGGAAGTTTCGTATTTTGTCTAGGTCTGTGCTAAGAACTAAAAAGGAGCTAGACCGTTGATAAGATCTACGGCCCAGACAAGATGTAAATTTGGATAGTTGAATTCAATACGAGGCACCACCGTGAAGTAATGCTTGTGGCGGTTCCAGAGGTGGACGTAATGCCTAAAAAGAAGGTTTTTTTTTAGTGTGTAGAGCCCCACACACCCAGTCTTAATCTGGAAGGTGCCTGAGGCATTTTTCTCCCTCGGATAAAAAAAAAAAAAAATATTATTATTATTATAAGATTATATTCAGTCACATGTTCGGGATTCTCTCCCAATGGAATGCCCTGATAATTGATTGCACATGAATAATAACTTTTATTTTTATAACACTAAATATTTTATAGTAAATAATAGAGCCCCAGTTACAGATAGCTGGATGTAATCTATTGAACTGCATAGAATAGATTGAGGAAACATAAAACAGAGCGAGTTTACTCAAGAATATTGGTCCATACACTCTTCAAAGCTTGCCACATCCGCTCGGATTGAATGAGAAGGTGAAGTGTACGCTAGTCTTGTTGGTTAAGTATTAGAAGAATACTTGAGAAGTTGACAGAGGGTCAAGTGGTTTTGTTCTTGTACAAGTTTAGAGCGCTCCAATCACTATTATCTTGAAAGTTTATATCTTTCTTAAGAGACTAGGCGATATCGCACGTCATGGAAATGGTGATGACTTATGGCCTGATGAACACATTATAAATTTTTTGGTCACATTTAGCAAGATATTTCGATTTCTAATACTACTATTTAGGATACAAATAATAAACTTTAAAATTTCAATAGTTTTCCTCGATTAAAGGATCCTACGGCTAGAGGGGGACGAATGAGGTGAACACACAAAAGAAGGTTAACTAACGAGGATAACCCTGGTTGCCTTTCCACGGACCATTTATTTGAAGAGTTCAGTGTAATTAAAGGTTAAAATCCTTTGAAGGGATCACAGTGCCAGCAGAACTCTTCAATTATAACACAGGTCTGTAAGAGCTGTTAATAGAAAAGCAATAGAAAAACCAATTATTCTAAGCTTAAGCAATGTATGAAGCTTTTCCTCGTTCAGTGTCTACTTTGTGGCCAAGAGAGAAACACATCTTAGCAGATATTCTTCAGATCTTCGAGGATGCTGCTAATTCTACAGATCTTGGGTTAATGATAATAATAAGCTATTTGAACACCTTCAGGAAAACCCGCTTTGGGAATGTGCTGAATTTTAAATCGAAGAGAAAACCGATCATTAATCTAAAAATAACAAATAATTAACACCGAGTTTGCAGGTCCTAGCTTAAGAAAGAGTTGATCTCGTTCAGTTTCCGCGAAAGCTTTAATTAATAAGAACACCATAAGTTACGTACATATTTAAAAGAAGAGACAAAGAAGATAGGCAGAATACTCAACAGAGATCCAAGTGCTTCGAGCCGCACTTCGACTAAATGACCTCATTAAAAAGGAATCGACTTCGATGACTGAGACGTACAGAAAGAATGACTGCAGTATATTGTATATCGAGATTTCCTCGTCTGAATCCAATTAAATTCTGATCAAATTCACTTTGTTTGGAATTTAACTTTGGACTGGAATATTACCCCTGGAAATTTCTCATTAAAATATGCTTTTCATATATTCAACAATAATTGGAGAACAATTTTTTAAATCAAAATTATTGATATTAATGGAGGTACAGGAAAACAATCTCATGATTTTCCTCAAGGATGTTTTTTTATTGGATAGTTTGTTTTGATTCCAAGTTGTTTAATTAAATAAATTTTCTAATTTAAGAAACGAAAGAATAACGTAGAGGTTTTACTGACGTAAAGTGAACATAAGTACGCTTAAGTAGAAGCAAAATATAAACAGAAACTATAAAGTAAAAGTAAAGAGCATAATGTTTATTTGTAAACAAAACGAGCTGTGGCTAAATTATAAACCAGCTGACATTGATTTGTTTGCCTGTCAATACTTTCGATAAATATATCGACCAGTATAAAAAGAAGATACACAAAACAGGTGTATCTATAGCGCGGACCAAAAACAAAATCAACCACGTGATTCGCATGCGCAGGGAAAGATAAAATCTCAAGTCAGTTAGGTTATAATATAATATAATATAATGTATACTTAACGCTTTAAGTTAGTCTCTTAATTACGTGAGTTTACTGCGGTGCTATTTTAATATTTGTTATTATTATTAAGATACTAGCTGTACCCGTTCACACGTTGCTGTGTTTGAACAAAAAGGCAGTTTTGATACCTCAAACATAGTTTATTAATGAACAAATGTATACAATACATCGAAATGAAAATTAACAATAAAATTACCCGTACTTCAGAGTACAGTAGTATCCTTGCAAAGGTAGCATTTCTACATAATGTGAAAAATTCAGTTAATGTTGTTGGCGGTGGTGACATTGCTCTTGCACGTACATTTTCTGATGTAAAATACACACGCTGTCCATTTTCTGCTAAATGAACAACCGTTGAATATCGTTCATGAATGGAAAATGATATACAGGTAATACGCCATACAGCCTCATTACTACTTATGAAGCGTCCCAGTCGATATTGGGTGACTTCATCGTTAGATGCAGTTGTATTTTCCACTCCAAACACTGCCATATCGCTTCCTTTGTTCACATATTTGCAAATATATTTTATCGCTTTCACTGAATTGCAGTACCCAGCATTTATGTGTGCGTTATACGTTTTTAGTAGTAATGGAGAATATGGTACTACCCAACGATTATCAACGTCAATAGTATTGTTGAGTTCTTTTAGTTTAATCGATTTTCCACCATCTACGGTATAATTTATTCTCGTATTAATAATTGCAAAAAACTGTTTTTCATGGTTTTCATGGTTACACTTTCAACAAATATTACTAATTAAATGTTATTTTGATATTTTTGGGATATTTGTTCGGGAGCACCTAGAACCCCAACTCTGATTTTTAAAAAAAATTGCAAAAACCTTCCCGGGGATATACCTAATAATTTCCCAAATTTTCACGGCGATTGGATGTATGGTTTTTGAATCTATCGAGTACAAACAAACAAACAGACACACATTCATTTTTATATATATAGATTTACTTTCCCTCCAAAATCATTGGCACCAGCGGCTTTCTTCCGATGCACTGTCAGCCTCCGGATAGTGTCTTCAGAGTTGTAGAACATACTATCTATCACCGGACTTACTAGGACGAGAAAATCTAAGGGTCAGCAGCTGGATTCGAACTCAGGATTTCTAATATGCCATCTCTAATCAGCTTCACTCTGTTGGGACTTTAAATTTGAACTGGAATATTACCAAGTTCCATAAATATGCTACCTTTTCCAGAGATTTTATTTTTTTTAAATGCTCCCATCATTTCATAAAAAAATCATGTTTATGAACAAAATGAGTGCTTCAACAGAATATAAAATTGTCCTAATTTTACAAGAAAATTTAGCTTAAAATGTATTCCTAATATTCTTTATAAAATACACTAGAAGTAACTACGAGGTGTGGCTATTAAATAACGAGACTGATGCTGCTACAGAAGAACTACGCATGCGCCAAATCCTAACGACCGACAAAGCTGTGCAGCGTAAAACCTTCTCTTTCGATTGCAGCACCTCACGTGTTTGTAGAGAAATCTGTCTGACCGGAACCGTCATTTGTGTAGGAGGTGTTAGTTTCGATTTGCCGAAAACATGATACTACACATATAATAGAGCCACGAATTGTCATGAAATTTCACATGAAACTGGGTAAAACCGCTACTGAAACTTATCTTTTATTAAAAAAAGTTTATGGCGATGAATGCTAATCACTTGCGCGAGTTTTTGAATGGCTCAAGCGATTCCAAGATTGCCGAGAAGACGTCGGAGATGATGACCGCCCGGGTTGCCCTTCCACGTAAAAAACGGATGAAAATATCAATTATAATTAATCAACATTACTACCGTGAGGTGCTTGCTCAACTCCATGAAAGAGTAAGAAAAAAACGCCCCGATTTGTGAAAGAACAAGTCACGGAGTTCTCCATCAAGACAACGCGCCGGCTCACGCTGCATTGTCTGTTAAGACGACGTTTCTAGCCAAGTACAACATCCCAGTTTTAGGCCATCCGTCTTATTCGCCTGACCTGGCCCCATGTGACTTTTATCTGTTCCCCAAAGTAAAATCTGCATTAAAAGGAACACGATTTCAGACCGTTGAAGCTGTGAAAGAAAAAGTGGCACGCGTCATGTAGGAGCTGACAGAAAAAGACTTCCAGCACTGTTTCGAACAATGGTAAATTAGCATAGAGCGTTGTAGGGGTAGGGGAGGGGTGTATATTGAAGGTGATAATAACTAAATATGTATAAATTTAAAATAAAATGTTTTACATCAATAGTTTCGTTATTTAATAGCCACACCTCGTAAACCTATTTTAGACAACTATGTCCTATAAAAAGTAAGTTTTACAACAATTGTAGGGTGGAATGGAGGGAAGTACTTTGCCAAATTTCCATTCTGACTTAAGTTTTGTTACCGATCAAACTATAATAGTTAAATTTCATTACATACCCGATAACAGCGGAAGTTGTTATACAACCTTTGGTGTAAACATGGTTGTATGTTTATTGCCAGAAAACGTATAATCTCCAAATCGCGTACTTACAAGTAATTACTTAACTAGAAACTTAGTTTAGCAAGCTGGTAAGTATCTCGTATATTATTGGAAATGTTCTCTCGTTCCTCGTCTCCGTAGTTATACTTCCGCAATAGAAACTATGCTAATAATAACAATGTTGTAACAGTTGTGAACATTTTGTTTATGTAAAATGTTCCATCAGTGAGGAGAGTAATTATGGCCTGGGCCTTAGCGCCGGAAAAAGGCCCTTTTCCGGGAAACTGGCTTTCTTTAAAATTTAGAATTCGGCCACAAATTACTTTTATTAATATTAAAAAAAATTTTATTAAGCCTTATAAAAAAAAACGATTCAAGATTGGCGAGGAATCGGTCAAATAAATAACAAACTCGTCTTTTTGCCAACGTTTCGACAAATATATTGTCTTCTTCAGGGCCTGGATATTACAAATACAAAACAATTTACAGAGTCAGTAACATAGAAAAACCAGCAAAAATCAGTAATATACAAATAAACATTAAAATACAATAAATACTAAGAGCTCTTAGTTTCTGTAACTCAACCAACCCGCATAGCCACGTAAGTTTCAATAATTATAAAGAATTTATTGTATTTTACTGTTTATTTTTATATTTCTGATTTTTACTGATTTTCTAAGTTACTGACTCTGTAAATTGTTTTGTATTTGTAATATCCAGGCCCTGAAGAAGACAATATAAGTCTTATTTGTCGAAACGTTGGCAAAAAGACGAGTTTGTTATTTATTTGACCGATTCCTCGCCAATCCTGAATCCTTATTTTAACAATTTACGGTCACGAAACCTATATACGTATTCATTAAGCCTTATATTGAAGTAGCACTTTAGAGGACTGATTCTCAGAACCATCCTTTACGTTTACAAAATTGATTTTATTATCAAAAGCCCTTATATAAATATTAACATTTATCATATCGATTAAAAAAAAAGAAAGAAAATCGATTATCGACTAAAAAAGTTAATTCTAAAATAAAATAGAAAACCATTTTTTTAGTAAGTGTAATTCTGGAAAAGTGCCCAGAGTGCTGTCAACTGTGTTCATGGGGTTTTTCCCAGCTTAATGAAAAATGAGTCTGAACTGGAAAGGTTTTTTTTTAGGACTGGTTTAAACATTTGAGCAGTTTATAAGGTTAGCCCTTCTTTACACAAAATGCCCTTTTGTTTACACTTTTAAGAAGTTCAATCAATTTTGACCATTTTCATTTTTCTTTATCTCGTAAGAGAGGAACAATATTGTAATCTTAGAAACCCTTGTGACGTAGTGGCGAGGACAAAGTTTGAGCATCAGCTTGCTCTGGCTTAGATCGTTATAATGATAATGACAAACTGATAAACGTTAGTTTTAAAAGATAAATAATGATTTTGAAAGAAACTTAAGAGATAAAGATCTGTAGAATTACTGTAAGGTGGTAAAATGAACTCTGAGTCATGATCGGTGTAAAGAGTTTTGGGTGTATCTACGATAGAAGTTCTCTAAGATTAGCATTTACAATACTCCAACATGTTGAAAGATTTTTCTAGAAAGAAATCTTAACTCAGAAACTTCAATTACTATTCCGGACACAGAAAGCATGTACAACAAACAGTGATGAGTAGACCACCTTTTGCCAGGGTTTAGTGTTGGATGTGCTACGTAGCACTAAGACCGTTCGAGGGAGGAGAGAGATGTATCTTAAGGTGTAGAGGCTTGAACAACAAAAGTTACTTTATTATTATAGAGAAAGCTACAACACCGCCTCCAAGCGGCGGAGGAAGTCACTAGTGTACTCACGCTATAACAACACACGCTCACCATGACAACGAAACCAGTACAATAACATGGGCACTACCGTTCCCCCCCCCCCCGCTTGTTGTAGCGTGCTGTCCATTCATCACAATTTGTATTGTAAGCCAGAGTGGTAACACTTAGTGCAACCCAGTTCTAAGGGGGAACATAGCCGAGCTTGTTCTACCAGGAGCCAAGAAGGGAGTAACCCATTTATTTATAAAGTAGGTTCTGGACTCGTGAAATTATTGTTTGTAACAACAATAATTATGTTCTCCTGATTAACCAATAACTCATTTTATTCTTTACACTTATTATAACATCTCCTGATCAGCAGATAGCTTTGTTAATTTCTCTCACAGCTCCTTACGAACAGGAGAGATTTTCCAATTTAAATTTGAAGCACGAAATAAACAAATGAAGTCAGTTCCTGGCCAGCTGATTTCCTGAATATTTTTAATTCATTTAATAGGTAATAATTAGTCCTTTATTAAACTGAATGTGCACTATTAAGGGAAGACCAACCAGACCCTTCGTCATTCGCATTTAATACAATTTTCCGCCTGGAAAAATTAATGTTCTACACGTTAAAAAGAAAATCGTCGAAGCCGTTTTTGAAAAGAATCTAAAACCTAAAAAACTTCCGGTTGCCTAAATTTAATCAAAAAAATTAATTTTACACCAAATAGCTAATTAAACTATATCTGATTTTTTTTCCCATTCCGTTATGGTAGACACATATTTCCGGAGGGACAGCCCAGTTCGTAAAAAAACTCTTTTTTTTTTATTCAGGGAACGTTAGAACGAATAATGCGGGAGAAGGGTCCTAATCCAGAATCTACAAGAGCAACTAAAAATTAAAATTAAAATAAGATAGAATATAGATTTTAAAATTGCTATAAATGAAATCAAATGATCTACAAATTTTTTACTGTATGATTAAAATACTACAAAATTAATATTAAAAAAAAATGAAATTTATTAATGGAGAATTAACAAGACCTTTGTCAATGTAACTGAATGGGTATTGTTTAGCTCGTCAGAGAATGGGACATGAATGACCTTTAGGGACTTCAATAATTATTTTTAGCCCCAATTAATTTAGGAACCTTCAGTTCCTACAAATCCGAGAGGAGGATGATTTTAACATGTTTGTGGATTTTATTTCTAAATTGGATTGTAATATGATTATTATCAACAAATATTTATTTAAATATGATTTTAATAATAATTTTTGGTCATTATTTTACCTAAAAAAAAGAAGAAAATAACTTCAATTAAGTTATTTTTCGACTTAAACTTGACAAGAATAGTTAATTAGTTGACGTCTAAAATTAGAAACTAATTACAATCGACTGGTACACGAATAAACTATGGTACTGCTAATTTACCAATCGATACAGGATTGAACTTAAACCGAATTAAATCTCTTTGATCTTATCACGTCACAAGACAGACACTTGTGTTTTTTTTATTTTTATTTTGGAGAAGGTTTTGGATTTTCATCCCTCTTCAGTGACTTGTTCATTAAGTTCTTGGAGAGATGTGACGGGAGAGAGGGGAGAGATTTCTCTTGCACCGACAGGCTACAACACGCCATTTTGTGAGACTACGACTTGGTCTTTGTAGAGAAATGGTTGAATAGACATGTGGAAATAAAGAATTGAACGGATACTCCGCGCCTGGGTACACTATCCACGATATATGAAGAGAAGTTTTCTATTTTTAGGGCCTTAAAATGTATAAGACCGCCTGAAGACGGCAAAAGGTATTGTATTGAAACCTGGCGCGCTGCACAGAGTCCTCAACAAGATTTTCTTCTCACTTATAAGATCAAAATGAATAAAAGTCAAAACAGGAGCTGATAAATGGGTACAGTGTGAACTGATGGACTACTCAAAAGAGCATAAATAAGGTACGGAATTCCCAAGAAGCTGTTCATTGGTCCTTCTTACAGGGTGCCGCATGAAACGGGCAGGAAATTGAGTGAGACCAAGGAATTGTATGCTGGTGATGGATAGATCAGGATAGAGGAAGGAGACAGGACTGTAGTTGAGGAGGCTAAGGCCCAACAAGCAATTGCCAGCAAAGAAGTAGAAAGAACTGATTCCTGGACGACTTACAATGCTCCTTCTTAAGATTAAACCAAAACCATTGCTATAATTACGATCTGCCTTGATGTGCTGAGCTATTGACTCCATGTGTGATGAGTTACTTAAAGTTTGCTTACGTCAAACTAAGAGTTGCACTCATATTGTGTGATTGTTGAAATTGTTCAACGGTTCTTTGTGTTGTTAGGCTGAGGGTATCCGCAGGATCGTCAAGATACTTGAAGAACTGGCCAGTCCATTTCCTCTAAAGGGTTACTTTAATTTATCTAATTAAATTACGCAACAATTGGACCATCATGAACAATAACAACCTTTCCATTTCCGTTCTTAGTGGTTGTAAAAAAATAAATAATCTAGATAGAAACGTAGAGTTACATAATTTGGATTGCGTTCAATGAAATATGAATTATTCAAGATGAATAAATTTATGTTTTGGTTTTGATATAAAAATAAACAAAGTAGAATTGTGTTAGCTAAAAACAGATTTATTTATCAGAAAATAATACCCGATATTGTTATCAACAAAACAGACGATTTGAAAGCACTCTCCGCAAATGAAATAAACAACATATTTTAGTATCTTCGTATAGAGAGCTACCAGAAAGATTTTTCGATGATCAACCAAGAGTCTTTTCAACTACCTCAAAGGAAAAATGTCAGTTCTTGAGAATGAAGTATTACAGAGTTGTAGAAGCCTGAATTGGGTATGAGTCAGTGAAAACCTAGGTAGGTGATAATGAGGTGTAACCAGTTCTTCAGGGATTCTAGCATTCCTAAGGGTTGCGGCGACAACAAACACTCTCTATAGATAGCGTTGCTCTATCTTCACTTTGCGATCCCAATGTTAACTTGCATTTGATTTCGCCGCTTTGCTCTTCGCTATCATCGCCGCTTTGCTCGCCGCTCCACTATGTTTCCAGCCTAAGCGGTCTTAAAGACACTAATCATTACACTGACATCCTGAAAAAACAGACAAGATATATTGAGGAAACGAAAGTGCATGGCCGGATTATGCGGAGTAGGCAAGATTTGTTGGTTTCGCTATGGGGGGGATCTCTGCTGAGTTTTGGAGCAAAGTGAGTCGTCCTGGAATTCCTCTTTCAGCTCAATTCTCTTGAAAACGGATTTCCGAAAAAAAAAAAAGGCCAAGTTACCGAGTTTATGATTCAGGCAAAGCGATTTTTCTTCAAATTATTATAATTTTTTGTTTAAATATCTATCTTCGCATCAACGCTCCATTAGCAACAAGAATAAAAATGGAATATCCAACATTTTGAAACTTCCAAAAAATTTGAAGGATACGTTTAAGGAGAAGAAATTTTCCAAGGATCTTTCCTGGCATGGGCAATTAACTATGATGCAATATCCAGAGAGGGGTGAGGATTATTTGGGTAGGAGATTGGGAAAGAATTGTGAGAAATTTCCAAAATAGGGAAAAACAGGTGAATTTGAGGGTGGCTTTATAAAATTTGGAGGTGAGAAAAACTGATTCTTAATGATTTGTTTTTGTTTTTTTTTACAATGCCTATGCTTACTTGAGCGAATGTTCGACACCAAACTACAGCAACAATACATTAGAGTTTATGGAAGACTATTTTGGAGGCAGGGACTTTTATTTGGGGAGGGAAGGAAGGAGGAATGGGCACTGCAATCCTAAAGATCTATTTGTCTCCCTTTCTAGTGACAGGGCAAATCCCTACAGCAGCACTCCAGTCTCAAATGAAGAATAAATCCCATAATCTGAAACGGTTCTAAGGAGGTTAAGGCCTCCTCCAGCGCCGCTTGGTCTTCTTCTTCTTCGTTTAACAACATCGCAGTCAGTTAGGAAGAGCCCTGGAGCTACATCCATCTTTCCACAGAATCTTAACTTTTTCACCATGCCCTCTCGAGTCGACAATGCTCCGTTAGGGAACCTGTCAGGTTTAAACAGGGACTTGCAAACAGATGTTGTTTTATTAAACTCTATCCTGTTGCAGGATTCACCAAGCCTGCGAGGATAATTCAAAGATCCCAGAGGATTTTAAACGCGATCACCTTCTGGAATTTCCTACAACGTACTGCTTTATTCAAGATTCTTAAATTATTCTCTCATGTCTGACATCATAACTCATACTTTTCTATAAATGTACTTTAATGCAGAATAGAAATATCTCGAACACTCCAAAAATAAATACTCAGAATATATAAAGGTTTATAATTTATAATGTTATTATAACTTAGTTTAAAAAAAAAATTATTTCGTTTGGATTTACTCCAATATTCCTTTTTATTCGATTTCCGGCTTGGTTCAAGAATTAAAATGATAAATGAGTTAACGACCCATTTTTAATGTTGAAACAGTTCTATATTTAAACCGTGAGTAATTTTTATAGATTTTAATCAGGATTCAGGACAGTAGTTATCAGGATTAATACTCTCATGATCAACATTTCAAAAATTCTACCTAAAATTGTGTGTTTTGAAAATCTCTAAGTTCGAAATAGTTGCTTGTAAGTTTGTAGGAACAAAATACGAGTATAAGGACATTCATTAGTTATTCGAACATTATTCCTCTCATCAGACATTTATGTGTTTAGATCGAAGAGAAATTTCACTAATGTCAGGATTCTGAGCGGAGAACACTGTCTGGAGTTGGAAAAAAAAAGCTCTGGGCACCAATGATTTCAAATGTTAACGCGCCTTAAATTAAAAAGAAAAAAAGAATTGAACTATTATTTAGTTTACTTACAAACAAGATTTCAACCAACTTGAACCAAAAAAATGGATTACTCACCTGAAACAGAGTAAAAAAATAATTAGTAAGTTATTAATATTAATTTTCAGGTGAAGCTAGAAAACTGGGAAGACCCCGCCTGAGGTGGGATTGGTGGAAGAAGATAAAAAGCAAGAACGGGAGATTGGGATTATGTGGCGATGAATCGTTCAGGTGGCCTTTTCAGGATTTGAGCTCCAATGGAAGACGAAGAAGAAGAAGAAACCTTAGGGATTACAACATAACCAATAGGATCTCAATAAAAATTCAATTTTTGCACACAACCCCAAATTTACGTTGTTTTATACGGGCATTATTCTGAAGTTATCGTAAATTGTTATTTTATTTTAAAGAAAAAGGAATACAAGACCACCATAATTGTTTCTTTCTACTGTAGGAAAAGAATAAACTAGAATACACTATATAGAGGAAAATAGTTTTCACAATAGTCAAAGAAAAATACGCTACAATGTCTCAATATTGAAATATATACATATATATACGTATAAATAAATTTCAAAGAACAATATGAAAATCTTACAAGCAACAAAGAACTGTATCAAGACTGATGAGTATTGTGAGTTTTATAGAGAGATAGAGAGAGATTTTTACTGGCTGGGAGTTTTTTTTCACACTTGGAAAAACTCACAATTCAATTCTCTGACACACGTTATATATGATGAACTCACAATTCATGTCCCCTTTAACCAAACTCTCTAACACTTTCAAGTGCTTCTCTCTTTTGTCACGATAAAAAGAAGTGACATATATTTACATTCTCAATTGTAGGAATAAATGTTGTTGCGGTAGTGTCAAAAAATTTTCCATATCATGTTTTTAACAGGAAATACCCGTTCAGAAATATGCTGAGTTGAAAGGAAGAGGTTATTTGTAAAATCTAAAAATGAGTGCAGAAGATGAGATACCCAGCACAACTCATAAACATTCGTAGAAAAATAAATTTTGATCATTATTTTGGGCTCCATAACCTCATTAAGCTTATTATGAAATATGCGATAATAAGCTTATTATACTATTTTCAAATAAAACGATACCCCTATACAGGGTGTTCAGCATAAGACTACGGTAACTTCGGGAGGCGATTCTGGGCATCATTTGCAACAAAAAATTCCATATAAACTATGGCTCGATTCGGCTCCGTTTTATAGATATTTTTAATTTTATGTTTTTTCAAGGTGTCACTACTTTTTAGCAAAAAGTGGTCTATATTTCTCAAACTATTAAAGCTACAGCAATTTCAATAAGCTCATTAGAAAGAAGTTTAAATTTCCTTTTAAATAAGCTATTTTGTATTCCAAAAAAATAATATTAAGTATTTTACTTTGTAGCCCAAACATAGGAAATAGCAAGTTTCTAATTTTTTCCAAAAACTTTGACTTCATTTTTCTCAAAACCTTTTATATGAAAAAACCGTGAACTATTCAGGAAATACATCTACATACGATCATCTTTCGAACGGTACACAATAATTGGGGTTATGTTAAAAATTGATGCAGAAATCTGTGATTAATTGCAAAAAAGTAGGCCTCAAAACAGCGTCGGCATAATGAAAGGAATTCACCTACCATAAGAATATAACTGATCAGAATCATCAAATCCCGTACGATTTTTTGCAAACGTGTAATTTAATAATTAATTTATTTAAGAACTATACTCAAAAATATAAAACTTACATTAAAAATAATAAAATAAAATAAAAAGAAGAAAAATGAATATGATGTTAAATGAGTGTTAGGTACCAATTTCGAAAGAAAGGGTTTTCGTTTGACGAGTTTAGATCTGTGTATTATTCTTTAGTTAATTAAAGAAATATGCCAAATAATGTGAATAAATCACAGATTTTCTTGAACTACTCAACAAACATTTGGAATTAACAGGTTGTGAAGAGCTAATGAATAAGCCGAACACAGGAGATTGTGGAGAGCTAATGAATAAGCCAAGAACTTATTACTCGCTCTGATCCCCAAATTAAATAATAGTGGATGGAATACTTCACGGGACCGCCAGTACACCTCCACGATCGTCTTAGCGTTCGGAACACGCTATCTGGAAAACATCTAGATTCCCCCGCCTAGCTTCTCCACTATTCCCATCTACGAAACCGTAGATGTATAACATATCGCGATATTCAATATTCGAATTCGTTGGCATAATGATAGCAAAATGACAACTAAATATCTAATGAAAATGTAGACTTTATAAACTATCTTTTCTTCTTGTTGTATTTATTTATAAATGTAACTATATTTTTGAATATAGTTCTTAAATAAATTAATTATTAAATTACACGTTTGCAAAAAATCGTACTGGATTTGATGATTCTGATCAGTTATATTCTTATGGTAGGTGAATTCCTTTCATTATGCCGACGCTGTTTTGAGGCCTACTTTTTTGCAATTAATCACAGATTTCTGCATCAATTTTTAACATAACCCCAATTATTGTATACCGTTCGAAAGGTGATCGTATGTAGATGTACTTCCTGAATAGTGCACGGTTTTTTCATATAAAAAGTTTTTGAGAAAAATGAAGTCAAAGTTTTTGGAAAAAATTAGAAACTTGCTATTTCCTATGTTTGGGCTACAAAGTAAAATACTTAATATTATTTTTTTGGAATACAAAATAGCTTATTTAAAAGGAAATTTAAACTTCTTTCTAATGAGCTTATTGAAATTGCTGTAGCTTTAATACTTTGAGAAATATAGATCACTTTTTGCTAAAAAGTAGTAACACATTGAAAAAACATAAAATTAAAAATATCTACCAAACGGAGCCGAATCGAGCCATAGTTTATATGGAATTTTTTGTTGCAAATGATGCCCAGAATCGCCTCCCGAAGTTACCGTAATCTTATGCTGAACACCCTGTATATAACAACTTGAGGAAAATTAGAGTACAAGTTTAAAGAAAATCGTTAGTGCCATTTTCATGGATGATATCATTGAGAAAATTCAAGAGATGATATAAATTAGTATCTTTGATTATATTCGCGTATAGTACGCATCCCTGGACCGGTTTCAGACTGAGTCAGCAAGTGATGAAAGATAAGTGAAGACGAAATCCCTACACGAAACTGATAAATCTAACTCAGGTAATGGATGAAGGTATGATACCTGTTTGGGATACAAACCTGCGCACTCTAAGGGATAAAATCAAAGATATAATCGAGTATTGCGTTACCTAATCAATATAAATTAGTACTTTAGAGAGATTAGCAGAATGATTGGCCCAATTAATACATTTCCACCGTAGCATTTGATTGGACAAGCTGAGGAGAAGGATCTATAACAAAATAATATTCCAAAGTTATAATAAAGTTAGGAGAACTTGTTGAAAATAAGGATAAGAATGAAAATAATAAAGTATTCGACTAAGAAGATGCAACAGGTCTCTCTCTCTCTCTTTATCTCTAAATGCCAAATAATATAAATGTTAGCAGAACTCCAAATGCCAGAGTCATTCATCTGTTAAAATCACACCCACATACACACCCACACACATACGTACGCGCACAATGTGTAAAGTAATTCTGAATAAATAAAATTCAATTTAAATTTTAGTGTTTTTCTTAGCTTTGCAAATTGAATTTGCATTTAATTTAAAAAATTGACTTTAGTTTATTAGAGATTTACTAGATTTGATTTATTTAAATAAATAAATAAATAAATAAAATTAATATTTATTTAATTAATTGATTTTCAAATACGCATTAATCAATTATTGGGTAGTTATATGTTGCAGGGGAATAAACTTCATATAGAACAACCTTGTTAAGGTGAGGGGTGGAAGCATTCGAAATATTTAGGGAGGGCAATGATAGGTAAAGGTGAGAGGTGGTTCCATGTAGTAGCTATCCCTAATTTTCTCATTATCCCTAATTGCCAATTATCACTTTTCAATATAACCAGAGATTGGCAAAAAATATAATCAATTAAATTCTAAATTGAATTAAACCAAAATTTAAAAAAATCATGATTAAAATTTAAAAAATTTAAACGGCTAAAATTAGTTTATTGAATTAAATTCACTTTCAATTTAATTGAAATTTCATCAATTAACATTTTTACTCATAATTTTAATTAATTGAATTAAATTACAAATACAGTTTTAGTCACTTTGGACGATTAAATTTTTTAGTTTATTCAATATTTAAATGATCAGATTTTTAAAACCACAACTTTGCCAGTGGTTGAACCAGGATCAAGTTCATCTCCATAAATATTATCACTATTCCGTAACTCGGCACCTTCATTCTACCAATACGAGTCCCATTATTTGTAGAAAGTGCTTGGAGAATTGGGAAATTATTCCAAAGATTGACTTTCTTTGTCCACATCTTAATATACGAGTATTGTTGAGGAGAGTGTTTGGAGATTATCTCGATTTAGTCTTTAGAATAAGTTCTGATGACGTATCGCTGGAGCAATCGTTTGGTGGGGGCACCGTGATCAATAGGGTTTCCGTAATTGAAATATGTAAAACCAATAGCCATATTAGATACTTTATTGGAGGACTAACAAGTAATACTTTTGACTTGCAAAGTGTTACCCAGCTCATGGAAATCACCGGATAGATGAGGAATAAAACACATCCTCTCTATCCGCATTAAGTCTCCAAGTTAGTTCAGAAAGATGAAAAAAAAGAAAAGAACATTAATGTAGTATTCGCCTACTTTTATAATGTGGCAACTCAATCCAAGGTTGGCTAAATGTTACATAAACTGAGATTTCATTTAATGTATGCATAAATCTCAAAAATTACTCACAAATTTACTGAGACATGTTGCCTTATGAGGGATCTTTCTAGTCCAGGGACGTCCGAAAAAACGTGGTTCCATCAGAATGAACTAGCAAAAGTGAAAAAGTAGTAGCTCAAACTACTTACTTAACTAACATGGAGATGTGTAGTATAAGGATTGACAAACAAAAATAATAGACAAATATATAAATAGGTTACATGCGATGCGGTAAAAAAATAAGTTAACCCATTCGCTGCCAACCACGAATATACTCGTGGTTGACAGGGTGTTACGCATTGCCAGCACGAATATACTCGTGATACTTTCAATATATTCTTTATATTATATTATACAGATTTGTTTAGTATTATTATTTGGAATAATTATATTATTTGGTATAATAGCATAACAATTTGTGTGATTCATTTGTTTTTTCGCTTAAACGTGCGCAAATAAGAAAAAGGATATAGAGTCCTGTTGCATTCCCATTGCCAACTACGAGTATACTCGTGTTTGATTTTTATACATGTAAATGATTATTTATGATTTATGACAAAATATGAGTATTTAACTTGAAATAATAAAACTTAGATAAACAATAACAATCAAAATAGAAATGGCAAAGCGAATAACTTCATACAATTTAAGCTTGGCAGCGAATGGGTTAAACATGAGTGTGAGCTGGGCCTATATAAGTCTAGTGAGTTACCTACATGGTTAAATATGAGTGTAAGTAGGACCTATATAAGTCTAGTGAATTACCTACATGATTAAATGTGAGTGTAAGTTACTCCTATCTAAGTCTAGTGAGTTACCTACATGGTTAAATATGAGTGTAAGTAGGACCTATATAAGTCTAGTGAATTACCTACATGATTAAATGTGAGTGTAAGTTACTCCTATCTAAGTCTAGTGAGTTACCTACATGGTTAAATATGAGTGTAAGATACTCCTACCTAAGTCTAGTGAGTTACCTACATGATTAAATGTGAGTGTAAGATACTCCTATCTAAGAGTAGTGAGTTACCTACATGGTTAAATATGAGTGTAAGTAGGACCTATATAAGTCTAGTGAATTACCTACATGATTAAATGTGAGTGTAAGTTACTCCTATCTAAGTCTAGTGAGTTACCTACATGGTTAAATATGAGTGTAAGATACTCCTACCTAAGTCTAGTGAGTTACCTACATGGTTAAATATGAGTGTAAGATAGTCCTGTATAAGTCTAGTGAATTACCTACATGATTAAATATGAGCGTAAGCTACTCCTATCTAAGACTAGTGAGTTACCTACATGGTTAAATGTGAGTGTAAGATAGTTCCACATAAGTCTAGTGAGTCGACCACGTGGTTAATTGTGAGTGTAAGGTGGGCCTATATAAGTCCTGTGAGCCTCCAACTTGGTTAAATGTGAGCGTAAGATGGTCCTATATAAGTCTAGTGAATCGACAACATGGTTAAGTAGGAATTGCACTTATGTTTTCAGAAATTGCCGCTAGAGTTCTCCACCGGATGGAGCGTTAAAGTAAGCTTACAGCCTATTTAATGGCGGCTCACAAGCCTATTTCTCTTTTATCTATTTCACGATTAAACAATACAATTTTTCAACTTTTTTGTGTCTGTGAACGATAATTGTGTAAAACATGAGGTATTATCCCAAAAGAAATATTATTTATCGTATTATTGAGGAGAATTTTTTTTATTGTTTTATTCGAAAGTTTATCAAATACCTATGGGAGAAATGTTGGAAAAAAAATTTTAAATTAATTATTTCATTGAAATTATCGAGTTTAAAGTATTGGCCAATCACAGTGTAGTACGGTTGCTGACTGTGGGCGGGTCCCACCTACGTCTAGGTTAGTCACGCCCCTTCCAATGGAAACCAGTTATGGGCTGGGTCAAAAGCGTATTAACAATGGTGCTTCAATACCTTTCTCTTATTTTACTAAATCTTTCATTATTTTCTCATTTTTTATTAACTTTCTTTTGTTAATTTAGTTATAATATTAATCTTACGTAGTTATTGAGAAAAAATGCTAACAAATTATTTAAACAAAAAAAATCATTCTCAATTTTTAAGAAATGTTTCATAAGTTAAGTTCGTTTTCGTCCAGTTTTCGCCAATATTCGACAGTTTCACTTTACTTCCTCATGAAAAGAATCTCCTATGAACACTCACATGACTTTTTCTTACCGTTATTTACGAATATAATTGAATGTTATTGTAGCTTAGAATTGCATAAAATATAGAAAAAAAGAGATCAAGTTAATAATAATGTTGATAGAATGCGACACCTTCCCTCTGTAACAAACTATTAATTAAGAAAAAAATATAAGCTAAACTGAGATTTAAGCTTAAGTACGCCATTAGATCAGCTTCAAATGAATCCGTTTGGCAAATTCATAGTAAATTACAGAAAAAGCCTTTCTTTAAAATTGCCCTTCCGGTGTATTGATATTCTTTCTTCTTGGAAGTTTGGTTAGAAAATTAATAATTAAAATACTTAGAGGTAGCGAAACCTTAAAATATCTAAAATGGAAGTTTAGAATAATTTATTTAACCTCTCCTAAAATGAGAGCATAATAGTGGTCCTATGTAGGTCTAGCGAGTCACCAACACGGTTAAATGAGAGTCTAATGGTGTGCAAGAGATGTAAATGAGAAAAGTGTCTAAATTCATGTATAGAACGAACACAAACGAAACGGAAGGAATGAACTTTTGACGTGCAAAGGCAACTGAAGACATAATGAAGGAAATGTTTCTAGTTCTTCGTTCTAAATAGATGTAAGTAAACTGAATAGGTTTAATTAGCTACTGCATGGAAGCAAACAACAATAATACTTCGTCGGCAAAAGGTGATCAATGTAAAAAGGGACAGAGCTGCATATTTCAGTGAAAAATTGGGTCAAAAGGTTGACCCATAAAAGGTTATAACCTTGTGACCTTTACCATATTAATTAAAAATTAACCAGTTTAATTCCAACAGTTAATAAATTGATTGGTGCCAAGAACAATCTATTAAAGGTAAATTTCCAATTATTTATACGTAAATAAATTATTAGCTGTTATAAACACAGGCACAAAACAAGATCTCTTGAGATGGATAGTTTAATGATTCAAAACCAATTCAAATACATATATTTCTGGCCAGAAAGATCGTTTCGAAAAATACTTTTTTTTTGTACTAGAATTAAAAGAAAGTGAGAATCTGATTTGAAAATCTATTACAGGATGTGATCACTTCTATTCCTAGGATATTGTAGTCAAACAAAAGTTATAGAACTACTTCCGAGTCTATTTCAGCCAATAAATTTCAAGCTGTTACAGTTTTACTGAATTAGAGGATTCAAAATTTGGAAAAAGTGGTTATTAAGGGTCTAAAAGGGTTGAAGTCAGGTAGGGCTCAGGACTATTCATGCAGTCTAACCATCAGATCATATAAGGACACTCAATTGCATTCTGGGATTGCATTCATTCACAGAGGATTCATTGTTACACTTTCTATTAAACCATTAAACTCTTGCCAGTAATGTCCTATTTTAGCCATTCAGTTTTCCTAATCAAATCACATCGTAACTGTACTTATCAACATCAACCTCTCATCTACAGCTAACAATAAAACAGTCAAGAACTATTTTATGCGTTCAGACAGCAACATATTTTCACATGGTTAGTGAGGGACATACATTATCAATTTGGTAAGTATTTCCCCAAGAAATATTATGATTTATGCTTCCTTTCAATGAAGAATTATTATTAATAATAATATATTTATTGTATATACGTAAAGTTACAAGACCTTTTTGCAAGGAGTTTGCGTTTGAGAATATTTCAATAAACAGAAATAACTACTAGTACCATTAAAAAATTATAAAATCCGAAAATATAGAGCCAAATTATTGGGAGATACCAAATCTAGTAATAAATTGAAATAAAGTTATAAATATAACTGAAATATAGACTTTACCAAATATAAAATAGCTGATTAATTACTACTGGCCAAGAGAACTAAGAGATATTGCTGTATTACCAATCAAATTCAGCACATTTATGTATTAAATACAGTTAAAAGCTATCTGTTTATTTAGTAATAGCATGAGCTATTCATTAATAATGAATGAATGCAACTTAAAAGCTCCAATGTATAATAATACAGATTATTAACTCTCATCACTGTAGTAAAAAGCTCAGCAAGACCATAATTGGTACCCTCTAGAATATTTATCAATACAATGTTATCTGAGTGATCTATAAATTGGACAACAGAAATAGAAATTATTTAAATCTTCTTCTTTCTTCATATTACAAATTGTACATAAATTTAAATAATCCAAATGAAATTTAATGAAATCCAAATGAAAAAGTTTGTTGATGCTTAATCCAACAATGTGCACAATTTGAATAAAAAAAAAGAACACTTGTAACTCAGAAAATTAAACACATAATAAGAGAGCAATGTTAATACAGATGTGTTAATACAGACAGCCAATTACAAAGAATAAGAAAAGTAAAATTTTGAGCTAATGGTAATAATCTTTTAATTAAATGATAACATTCTATACATTTAAAAGAATCTAATGACCGAAAACAAATATGTAATTTACAGCGCAAGACTGTCATTTTTAATTTTCTGTAATAATTTGGATTTCTATTTGTATTGTTTTGTCGTTGTGGCGAGACAGTGATAAATGAGAAGCTATTACGAATAGAAGGACCAACACTTGATGAGCTATCAAGGGATGAGATTGTACCACATAGTTTAGGATAGAGGTCGTATGACGTCAAGTTTGGTAAATACCCCATCTATTTTAATGGTTAAAAATAAAGATCAATGAGCAAAGAGATTATCAATAGATATCTACATTATGAGAACAGATTCTCAAGTTGTCTTAAGTGACATAATGGCGGTACTTATTCACGTTAAGACTAGGAATCTTGTAAGCGAATACTTTAAACTAAATTTAGCATAATTTATTCTAGAATAATGATCATAATATTGCATGAATATAACAATATAATAATATTAATCGAACAGTTCCCAACCAACTTTGTGGACACTTTCTATTTCAGAATACCATTTTATGGCATCTCCAATATTAGAAATTAATCTAGAATATTTCATCTTTATAAATTTATTTAGCCAGTAATGTGGAGAAGATTTTTTGTTTGTTTATAATACATGAATACAAATAACTTTTAATATAGTTAGCCTTTATATTTGCATATTCAAATATTAGACTTTTCTCTCCCGCCAAGATGAAACCTTGGAGACAAGTAAATTAAAACTGTCCGGTAGGACAGTTGTATACGAGTAAGGGTTGATCGTCAAAAACTGCACGAAAAAGCGTAACGTTCAAAAACACCTAACTTTGACCTTTTTTTTCTCTTTTTCTACAAAAGATAAAATTCCCAAATTTTCTTTAAAATGTAGGGCAAATCCTCCTTTATAACTGTATTTTTTTTTTACAACAACCCAGATCAAATAGATTTCGTGAAAAAAGTTGCTGAAAGTGAGCAAAAACGGCATTTTAAAAAATTGTTCTTGTTCTTCTTGTTGTTACCTTTTTTATTGTAAACAACGTAGCGCCTAAACGCGCGAACAGATTTTCATGAATGAGGTATCATTCGATTCACAATTTCATGTAGATGTGTCTTTCGGGGGTCACGGCGCTGTACATCGAATGGGAGAGGAGTTAGCCCCATATATGTGAGGCCTCCTTCAAAATTATTATTACTAATAACTCTGTAAATCTTAGCTCGATTTTGATGAAATTTGGCTGGATAAAAAAAGAGTTAGGGCTTCTCTAGGTAGCATTAAAGCGACGTTCTGCTCTTACAACAACTTGAGGGAAATTTTGCAATCATATCAAATTATGAATGAATTCTACACCTAATTGTTGAGAAAAGTCTACTCTATAACTGGTATAAGTAGCAATGTTTTAATGATAATAGTTATCGAGATGTAGAAGGTTAAATTTTGGTGGTTTTGCAACTCCTTCAAATTTCAAACCTCTATTTCTCTCTTCTTACTGTTCCGATTTTAATGAATCCTTCACCCATTTATAGAGAATAGTTAGCTCTACAACTGGTATAAATAGCAATGTTATGGTGATAATAGTTAAAGAAGATAATAATTAAAATAATGATAATATAACAGAATTAAACTTAAAAAATAATAAAGTTAAAATCCTATAATCGAAGAAACTAGATATCACAGGCTATTTATCGAAGATTACCCGGGATTATATACCCATATATTACAATCTCATACATACGTCCATCATTGGCTTACTCTTATCAAGGATTAATGCCTAGCATGATTAATGGTTCGTGCATATTTAAGTAATCATGAATAATGCTTCGCCAAATATGTGCTTATCTGGCTCCTATAAGTAAAAAATTTATGGTACATGATATTTTAAGAATTTTCGGATGTACAGATACGAGGGTCGTTTGAAAAGTCCGTGCAAAGTCAGAGAGATAGCACTACTGGCGCGTATCGAGGTTATGTTTAGTTAGTAGCATCTCTTGGAAGAACACACACCAAGTTTCAGCCAGATCGGTCTATTTCTTTGTGTTTGGCATTCGTTTGAATCGAGGAAGTCGAGTGATTTTCAAAAAATGGATGAAAAAGAATTTCGTGTGTTGATTAAACACTACTTTATGAAAGGCAAAACGCCTCAGGAGACTAAAGAGAAGCTTGATAAACATTATGGTGACTCTGCACCTTCGATTAGAACAGTTTATAAGTGGTTTCAAAATTTTCGGAGTGGCCATATGGGCACAAGTGACGCTGAACGTTCTGGACGCCCTGTTGAGGTTACTACTCCAGAAATCACATTGATAAAATCCATGATATGGTGATGGATGACAGAAGAGTGAAAGTGCGTGAGATTGCTAGTGCTGTGGGCATCTCGAATGAACGGGTACATAATATTTTGCATCAACATTTGGACATGGCAAAGCTATCCGCAAGATGGGTGCCGCGATTGCTCACGCTTGACCAAAAACGAAATCGTGTGAAGTGTTGCAAGGACGGTTTGCAGCTGTTCCAGAAGAATCCGCAGGACTTTAAGCGTCGTTTCGTCACTGTGGGTGAAACATGGATACATCACTACACTCCTGAGACCAAAGAACAATCTAAACAATGGGTTACCAAGGGGGAATCTGCGCCAAAAAAGGCGAAGACCGTCCCTTCGGCCGGAAAGATTATGGCGACTGTCTTTTGGGATTCGCAAGGAATAATCCTCATCGACTATCTGGAAAAGGGTAAAACTATTACAGGTGCATATTATTCATCGTTATTGGACCGTTTGAAAACCGAGCTGCAAGAAAAACGCCCACGATTGGCCCACAAAAAAGTCCGACAACGCACCAGCTCACACCTCAGCAGTTGTGGTCGCAAAATTAATGGAAATAGGGTTCCAACTCGTTTCACATCCCCCCTATTCTCCAGACTTGGCTCCCTCGGACTACTATTTGTTCCCCAATATGAAGAAATGGCTGGCGGGAAAAAGATTTTATTCAAACGAGGAGGTGATTGCAGAAACGAATGGCTATTTTTCAGACTTGGACAAATCCTATTATTCGGAAGGGATCAACAAACTAGAGCAGCGTTGGACGAAGTGTATAAGCCTAAAAAGAGACTATGTTGAAAAATAAAAAAGGTTTACCCCAAAAAATTAAGTAGTTTTTATTTTTGCACGGACTTTTCAAACGACCCTCGTATATAGAGAAAATTTTCATGTACCGAAAGTAAATATGTTTAAATGCAAATAAAGAAATATCCGTTTGATGGTTCGTTTGTTGGTTTTCTTTTAAGGCGACAATCATCACGATCATATGGCCTTAGATCTGTGTGGTCTGTACCATGTACGTCAGTTGGTTTGTTGAAATCATGTTGAAGAAGTTAGTGGTTTTGAGGAAATCTAATATTATTTAAATGTATTTAACGGAGAGCGTGGCACAGCACGATTAGGGCTAGCTTGAGGGTGTGGGGTTTCGTGTCAATAAATGTCTGTAAGTCAGTCTTGTATGTCCAATTCGGACATAGGCCGGAAGCGGCTCCAGTATTTCCTCTACTCGATGTCTTTTAGATCAGAAAGAGGAGCTCTATCTGTTGAAATCGCTTTTAATTTCTCCTAATTTATGGTCAGCGACGGCCATCTTTGAATGCAATTCACTTTCAGCTTTCTATTATTTGCAAAACAGGTTAAAAGAGAAAAATTAGTTAACGTATATAATGCCCACTATCCCGCATTACAGCTACAATAACAGTGTCAAGAATGCAATACACCCAAGTCAAGCTGGTTTAGTATAACTTCTGACACATCCTCGGAATAGAGATAGTTTAATAAACAACTAGTTTACACATTTGCCTTCTTAAAGTTCACTTCTAGTAAGCGTGCCAAAATTTCCAAATTGAGTTTTTACTAATAATTTAAGTTTTGAAACCTGTTGAACTCAAAAAAAAGTAAAAGGTTTTTCTTGTTTGCGTGAATTTTGAAATTGCGCAATAAAACTTAGTATTTTGTTTTTGACTTGCCGCTTCTAATACTATATTGTTGCTTCTAATAAAAACGTTTTGGCCTAAATTCTAAAACCGGAAGTATAATTGTATTGAAACGCTATTGCAGTTTTTCATGATTTTCTCTAATAAGGATTTTTTTTTAAAGATTTCACTGACAATACCACCCTCTTCAGAAACATTTTGATACATAAAGCTATTATTTTTTCATTAATAAATAATATATTCCAGCGTCAAGTATTAATACGTGACAAGATTAAGCAACTTTAATTTAAAGAGTGGTTAAGAAAAAAACCGACTAAGCCGTTTGCTTCTAAAAATTACAAAACAAAAATTTTGATCTTTTTTCCAGCTCATAACAATGACACCCATAAATATGAGTCGAACAAAAAAAATTGTGGCTGTGTCATGGACACGGCCGTGTGTTGTACGTGAATACGTTTACGTAACAGGTTATAATTTTTATATAAAATATTTTTATTTATGTATTTAGGATCAAATTTGTCATTATTTATCGACGTTGATGAAATTAAACTCATTGAGTCGCGATTTAGAACCCAACAGTGGTGCGATACAGTCACGTGGTCGATGTAGAAGCGATTTCATCATCCACTTGCATAATTTCAACCGGCCCCAGCTGCAGATGTACTGAGATACCGTCGTTGATCCGCTCGGCCGCTTTCATTCTTTTACGATCCCGGCACAGCTTGACTCGGTGTTTTATTATGACCATTCGATTGTTCTTGGGAAGCCCTTTACAACCGTATACGATCTCTGTATTTGGTTTTGGCTTTTCGACGCGTACATTATATATTTTTGATAATATTTTTTTATTCTAACACCTTATTATATTTACTGTCACTATTTTACACTAATGTTTTATATACAATCGATAGATTGTGACGACAGCTGACGATTAAAACTTAAACGAACATCGTAGCTTCTCCGAGTTAATAGTTATACTAATTGCAATTCTCGATACGCAGCAAAATGATCTCAAAATGGCGGCGCTTCCCCCTTCACCGCGCGCGATGCGTCACAGTCCTCGCTTATCATAATGAATTCTTTGATCCTTTAGCTATCCAGTGGTAGCTATCCAGTAGACGATAGATTCGAAACTATAATGCCAAACTGTATCCCCCGATTTTGTTATCATTAGTTTTTTTTGGATTGCCTCCATATGATAGCAAATTTAAAGACGTATTAAAATAATTAATATTACGAAACAACTACGTACTTCGTTAAGTATTTAATTGCGTCAGTACTCCTCTGATAAGACTGTTAAAATAAAAATTGAAAAACATATTTTGCTGATGAATAAAAAATGAGTTTTAATGACGTGTTAAAAATATTATAATTAATTTCATTCATAGAATATCATTAACTAAACACATTTTTTACCCCTAAATATGATGACGTCAAAGAATACAGTAAAAACAAAACACATCTCTTTTAAGAATATGCGACATAAAGAGAAAACAATAAATAATAATAAATTAACTGCGAATAAATAATAATGGCGTAGAGAATTCATGGTAAAGTAGATACGTGTTGAGAAATAATTATAATTTTTTTTTTTTTTTTTTTTAAGCAATTGTCAAGTTTTGGCTACAAGTGAGGAGCACTGATAAGGCGATGATTACAGATGATAAATGATTATAAAAAATCAACTGGATTTACGTCACTTTCTGTTTACTAAAAGGAGCTAGAGAAAATAGAAAAATTGATTAAGAAATTGAAAACAGAAAAGTTGTACAGACTTAAGTTTACTTTCTGTGCTTACAACCTCGGGATGTTAACAGAAAGATCGTAAAAAAGAATCAACGTTTTTCCCCACCATCTTTAATATAATAAATCTTAAGTGATTTAATTAAAATATTTTAGTAAAAATGCCAAGCATAGACAAAAGTTTTTGGACAAATAGTAATTGTTATAATTGCTGATGGTAAAAGTAGAAAGGTTATATTATTGATTTATGTATATGTATATATATAAAGTTAGACTTAGTAATAACCAAGTTAAGTTTTGGAACAAAGTAACGGAGAGGTCGGTACGTAACAAATGTTGTACAGTACTCCGTTGACACTTTAGAAGTGCTACAGCAAATATGTTACCATAGTTGTTCTTCCTACAAAATGCATGAAGTATTTAAGGGAAACTTTACCTACAGAAACGCAATATAAAATAACCTTAATTATGTACTATATAGACCCATATACTCTGTACAATGGTTATAATTATATATTGTCTTAAATTAAAACTACTTTAATAATAACTCCTGTATATAACTTGGTGAAGAGCCCAATGTATAACATTTATGTATTTATTGTATTGTTAAGTTATAATTATAATTACTAGTAAATCTAGGAGGTTATAAAAGTTATAGTTTTTTTGCAAATGTAATTAGGTCCGCAGGGCTGGTAAATATAATACATTTAATTATTAATTTATAATTGACGAATTGACCTCAATTTGAGGTATAAAATGTTGAAAAGACTACTCGACAAACGATCAAAACTGATCCTGACAAACAAACGAACACTATATACCGCTCTACTTGCCCCAACATGGACGTATGGAATACAACTCTACGGAAGTGCCAAAAAATCGAACATCAACCGACTTCAGACCTTACAATCAAAAATTCTAAGAACAACAGGCTCCCTTATACGTCTCCAATCATACTATACACTCTGATCTAAATATTCCTCTCGTCTCTGAAATAGCCCCAATCTGGACACACAAAACTCCACTCAAATCTAGACACAATCATTACAATCCTCTGATCCATAACATGTCTACTACAACCACTTCCTACAAATCCACAGCCCAGACTAAAGCGACGGTGGCCACGCTACCATCTCAACATATAACACCGACCTCTTAGGATGGTTTGCTGTGTAAGCTTGCCAATCTCTGGCGAACTAACGGCTTCCATCGCTGGATGGTCGTCGTTCACTCCACTCACGTCCTTGGCGCACATGCATGTGCGCGTGTATGTATGTACGTATATACATATAGAAGCATACATGTGTATTTGCGCCATCCCTTATCTCTCATCACTTTTGCTTATTGTACTAGATACAGTTGAAAAATAAATAAACAAAAAAAATTGATAATTAATTATTTATATTTATTATATTATTATTTATTATTAATTGTATTATTATATTTATTATTTATTATCAATTCTATCTGCAGTCGAGTGCATATTTACTGTATTCCTGACCGGTTTCAGATCTTTTCTCGCACTACACCTGCTGGCCGGAAGTGAAATTTTACCGAATAAAAACGGCTTTCCATATTTTAAAATTTTCTCGCTCGTTTATTTAAACTTAAGTGATTACAAACACCTTTGGAACTCGATCAGGGGGTAGATTCTATGTTAAAAGGTGGGTGGATTCTTTCTAAAGAGAAAAGAATTAGAAACAGTCGGAGTTAGGAGAAAAGATGTGAGTAGAACTTGGGGAATCGTAATCACAGGAAGTCGTGAGAGTGTCAGTGCAGATTTTTTTTAAAAAAATAATGTATTTACACTTTAAATATACATTAGAATGACAAAAAAAGTTACGTAACAAAATCTGTCAAAAAAATTAACAGATTCTAAAGCACTGATTAGCGAAAAAGCCCAACAAGATGAGCGAGTGCTTGGTTACCACCATTCAAGTTTTAATTATCATGGAGGTCACCAACGTCTGCGTCAGTGTGGAAGAGAAGTAGAAAGTTAGCGCTAAGCTGTCAGATTAGCGAGCATTGCAAAGTTGTTGTTGTTGCTAGAACTTTCTCGTAATTGGATTTGCAACTTGGGAGAACGAATGGAATAGTAAAGATCTTCAGCGGGTAAGTAACCAGGATGTTTCCCGGCTTGCCAGAGATTCTGACAGTCTCAGTGGCCATTTTGGTATGCTAGCCAGCCGGCCAAAGTTCTTCCTCCTAAACCATACACACATCAGTAACCCTTATCTCTTGTTGTTAAGTTCTTCTTTTGGACTTCACTAGTAAAGAATGTTGTCCAGTATTCCATTTATTTCTTATTTAATTGCTTAATCTAGAAATACAAGAAATAAAGAAGAAATGAAAATTTTACAAAACAGTAACTGAGATACTCGTACAGGAAGTCGTAAAATAAATTAACTTCTATTTAAAGAAATTGACGCAATATATCGCTAACAGAACACGCCATTGTTAATTATCAGAAAGCGTCCAAATCCTATTGGGCAACAAAGTCTGCCCACTTGTTAAGTTCCTCTCGCCCACCAGATCTCTCGCCTACAGGACATCAACCCTTCCAAGTATTCAAGGATAATCCCTTGCTGGTAGGACCTTCAACAACAAGGACCAGAAATCGATTTAAATTCTTTTTGGGTCAAGATTTGCTGATGCATTTTAAGGCTTGAATCTATTCAATTATAAAATACCGAGCTTGCTTCCGACATAAGAAATTCCGTGTTCGAATCCAGTACTGTCTACTTACTACAATCACCCTTCGAGGGAACTGGAAAAAGCTCTGGGCGCCTATTACCTAACAACACCGCTAAACATTCCTTCTAACCTAATAATTTTGAATATAAAACTTTTTGTCCTTGTAAACAGATAATAAAAATTATCAAAACCTGCTTTTACGCTTTAGTTGAACCTTCAAAAAACGAGAATATCAATGCCTAAATGAAGACAAAGCGAGTTGTACAAGAGTGGAAGCGATATGCAGGTATGTTAAGTGGGCTGTCATTGGATATTAAGATAGATAGCTAGCAAGTTTCACCTTTGGCGGTTGTACACCTTGCTAGAGAAGTGAAAAACAAGCGGTATTGTTCTCAAATATTGGTCCCGTTTACGGACTGCCTTAACATACAGTTCAAATAAAAATCGTTGACGACTATGGGTGCGTTCCACTAAACGGCCACGCTCACGACCGCGATTTTGCCCGTTCCACTTGCTTGCGAGCGTTGCGATCGAAAACCCAAGTGGAACGGACTGTGGGCGTTTTAACCGTTCATGTAAATGTGATGGGTTCAGATGAGAGAGATGTTGGTTGTAGACGTTGATGGATAAATAACACTTTTAGTATCGGTATAAGACTTTGTATATTTATATGACTGACTGCCAAGGATTGTATACTTTACACTACAAGAACAGAACAGACTGACTGACGTGGCTAAAACGATGTGTACAACTCAAGTGTAAGACTTTGAACAGAATCACAGAATCCTCGAACTGAATTACAGAATCCCTTTTTGACTTTCCTCTCGTTCTTATATACATTCGTCGAGCCGAGCCTCCCTTCTCTGCGTCCGAGGGGGCTGTCTCTTTCTCTCTGGCTAGAGTGGATGAGTGGTGGGGTTTCACTACCCCTACGCTAGAGTGGATGAGTGGTGGGGTTTCACTACCCTTACATAAACATTACATATGGCGGCCTCGAAAATAAGTTAGAAGCTTGAAGAGGTTATTTTTTAATTTTAACCCCGTTTATAAGCAGTTATAATAATCTTTATTAATTATTGGTAAAGTTGACTTATATTAAAAGTATATATATAATTCAATTTTTTATATTACATTTTGTAGCATTTATAAAATTTACGTTTAAATAAAATTAAAGCGTCTTTTGTGGCAACAGTTGGATATTTATTAATATGCATTAGAAAGTTCTTTATCTAGTTCCGACGAAGAGTGGAATGTAATTTTACAAAATCGCAATGATGAAAAGCGAAAACTTAGGCCACGTATTATTAGCTATCAGGGTAATTGATCTTTAATCAGATGAAGAATTTAAAAGTTATTTCAGGTAAATGATTTTGTGTTATTCAGTGATTTAGTATGAAAAGGGATAAGTAATTATTTATATATTTATTTTTTGTAGACTTTCGAGAAACACATTCTATTATTTACATGAAATAATACTTTCATTTACATGAGACAATTTTTTCGGTCGCCATATTTTGTTTTAAAAATTGCGCCAACTCTGAACGCCCACATCGACCCAGCTCTTAAGGTGGGGCGTTGTGGTCGTTGTGTGAGCGAAAATAGTGACGTCATAAGTGACATTTTCGCCACGACCACAACGACCGCGGTCGCCAAGTGGAACGCCTGAAAGTATGTTTTGGTCATTGTGGTCGCTTAGTGGAACGCACCCTATATTCATAGATATTTAGAAATAGTTCATTATAGTGATTTGAAAAATAGGAAATCTAGATAAAATAGGAAAATAGAATCATTGCAAAATGGACGCGAGGGGTTCGGGAATAGTTCTGGAATAATAATAAAATAGGCGCTAAGGGAAATGATTATGGTTAGCATGATGAATTCCCAAAGAGAAATTGCGGGTTCGAATTCAGCAGCTAGCCCATAAGAATTTTCGCTTTCTAGGAGCTTCTTACGGACGTTGTCCTCTGTAATGAGAGAACAACGTCCAGTGTATGGCAGTGCACTGGAAAATGCTCTGGACGCCAATGAACTCGTCGATGCGCCAAAAATAATGAAATAAATCAATTTATAAAACCGATAAGTTATATGATTACACTTAAAATTAAATGTACCCTGTTTTGTATCTCTATATTTCGGACAGATGTGTGAAAACTTTTTTCTATTTACTTTTTTTGAACGAACGCCAGTTTTTTTTAAAAAGAAAAATGTATAACGGAGCCTCCTTGAAATGTTGGCAACCAACAGGAGTGAAAATAAGGGAAAGAAAAAGGTTACAAAAAAAAAAAAATGATTGCAAAGAAGAATGGATAAAGATGTAAAGTGGAACTTGGTGTGGGCAGCATCCTTGGTGTCAGCTGGGCAAAACGGAAAATCTCTTCTTTATTCGCTTTTCCTTTACACACACACACACACACACACACACACACACACACACACACCACCAATTCTGGCCAAACCACTGAAGAATTATTATAACCAACTGGTACCAACCACTGGGTTAGTTACTTTTTTTCTGTTCTTAATTTTTCTCATTTATCTTCACGTGTCTGTGCATCTATCTGTACCATCGACTGCATGGTGTGCACTTTGGAGCACTCTATCCGCGTGAAATAAATTTTTAACATGTCTAAAATATTTACCATCTCAGAATTCCCATTTAAAAGCTAACCGAAAGAGTAACCGAGAGAAACAAAATTAAAGTTTTAGCAAAAACACTCTTCTCTCGCAGGATAAAGGCGTTGATGACCCTAAAGATCATTTTATCACATGGGAGAAAAGGGCATCTTCACCAGTCTTACTGAATTACCCGGACTCATGATGGTCATCGTTTGATGGCCCTTTAATTCTTTTGATTATACTTAGTATGCAATCAAATTCACTTGTTGCCAATAGGCAGTCGTAAAATTAAATAAAGAGAATTTAAAAAAAAAAGCGGAAATTAGGTTTCTTTGACTTTTAAACCAAGTTGACTATTTCCCACCATTACTGCATGCGCATGCATTCTGATTTCCCACCTGAGCACTTCCTTTCCCATGAAAGAAAAGTTTATCACGAGGAAAAGCCACCCAGATCAGAGTTACCGTACAGCCTTGCCCTGAAGAAAATTATTGACCAAAATAAGGTCTTTCTGGTTTGGGTACATGGTCATTCCAGGACATAAGGGAAAAGAAGCGGCAGATTTATTGGCCCGGGAAGGCTCAGCGGGACACTTCGTTGGCCCGGAGCCCTGTTTTGGGGTTCCGAAGTGTGTTAAGACTGCGACCATTAACTTATGGGTGCAGTGTAGGTCTCAGGAGTGGTGGCTTGCCACCACTGGGCAGAGACAGGCGAAGGAGTTTATTAAAGACTATTCGCCGAGGCTGGCTGCAGAATTAATCCGTCAAAGCCGCGTGGGACTATAAGGATAATTGTAGGCCTATTAACTGGGCCACTGCACGCTCAGAAAACACATGCATCGCTTGGGCCTGGCAGATGATAGCCTTTGTAGGTTCTGTCAGGAAGTGGAGGAAACGGCACTGTACATTTTGTGTCAGTGCTAGGGGCTCGTAATGGCTAAGGATGTTACTTCTCGGGGCCTGTGAGCTTTACCCAAGAGTCGCTCTCCAGAATTTAAGAGTCTGATTAAATGGACGTGTCTGGAAAGTGGGGAGAGCCACAATAGATCCTAAGGGTTCGCAGAGGCGTAGGCCTTGGGCCGCTCTACTAGAATCTTATCTTATCTAACCCTCGTTTCAGGACAACACTGTCCTAACAATGAACTTTAAGAAGCTCACAAGACAAGGAAATCTAAGAGCATATTTTTGGCCACAATTATTGGTTACGCTTCCCTCTAAATACTTTTCTTTAAATAGAATTTATGGGCTGGAAAATGGTTATTATTTTTTCAGAAAAAGAGAAGGAAATTGGGTCCTAGTTTTTGAAACAGGAAGCTACAAGAGACTCACAAACAGATCATGTCTGTTTCTTTCTCAGGCAACACCTATAAAATTAATTTCCGTTTTACACATTTCGAAAATTGATCACTAGATCGTAATACTTCCTTTTATTCACCGTAAGAGGAAGTGAAAATGGTGTGAAACGCACGATAGATAAACCGCCTCTCTACCTTTCCACCGCCAATTATTATTTAATTTATTAACTTTTTAATAAATTAGATTAATTTGGGAGAAGATACAGGAAGTTGGCTAAATGAAGCCATTAAAGTCCGCCCCCCACCCCACTACCAATAACGTTTCCAAACTAATTTCGCGATCGTTTATAAAGTTTACATTAGTGCAAACAAATCAATTAATTCAACGTTTAAGCGAGCATCTCCTTCCTCAAAAGGCTTGTTATTAAGACAATCAATCCTAAAACTAATCCAAAAACAACTGTACACTAATGTTCACAAACATTATGGACTATATAAACTAAAATACATTACTTAGTATCTTAAGGCAACATTCTAGTACTAGCTTATGTTAACTACACGTATATTATACTTGTATTGTACGTGAAACGTTGACAATGTTGTTGAGCGTATTGTTTGTAAATTCATGTTCATTCGATAGGACATATAATTCTAAGTGAAATATATCGTTAAGTTAGCGTGATAGAGATACAGTTAGCCAACAGCAATTGACTTCCATCCATTTAATCAAAACGTTTTGGCCAATATATCATCTTGTATTATATAGATTCATTATGAAATAGCTAAAACAAGCTTAGTAAGGCAATTAAGATTGCATTAAGCTGCATTTATTTTGCAATAAAATAATTAATGTAGAGGTAAACTTGGGTGAACAAAACCAGTATTCTATTCAAAATGGTGGGTTTAGTCCAAGGTGCTGGATAATACGTCACAGTTTATCCTGACCAGTTTCAGACCTTCAACCATTGTCAGAGTCATATACATTAGTTTGGTGTAGAGATTTCAACTTCATTTATGTTTTCTTCAAAGCGCTACACTTGCTGAGGCAGCGTAAAAGTTAAATGAAATAGTAATCTCTAAACTAAACGAATTTATCTTACTCTGACAATGGATGAACGTCCGAAAATTCAATCCATTCATTAAATAGCTTATTTTTTTAAGACAATGAATGTATATCCAAAAGCTTTTATATTTTTCAGTGAACTGCCTGCTGATCATTGGACAGTGTTCTCTTGTTACAGTCGAAAAATGTCTTTCAGATAAACATGCATTCTTTCCGGCAGTAAATTTCAGTCAAAATCCGGAAAGGACTCCATAGCAATCGATAGGGCGTCATTACTGGACGATCTTTATAAATGAATTAAAATTTAAAAAAAAAAATCGATTGAACAAAGAGGCATTTCCGGTTGAAAGCCTATAACCGGATCTGATCGAGTCACACAGGTAAAAAAAAAAGTACTATTTCCTACTCTCGGCTGATCTCAAATTATGTTCAAAGGAAATAATAAGTTTCATTAAACTGCAATTATGAAAGCACACGGATTGTGTAATAACTTTTCACCGCCACTCAATAGATAATTAACAGGATACTGTTAATTTTGAAAAACAGTTTTCCTCTATTTAACCCCTACCCCCTAATTTATTGTTTTTCATCCCCTCCCCACACACAAACAATTTAATGAAATCATTTCAAAAAACAAAACTCTCAAAACTAAACAAACAAAACTTTCCTTAATTAACACTTTTAATTATGATTTTAATAACATAAATGTTAATAATATGATTTTAATTGAAATACAAAGCTTATTATGCTTCTCTTCTCCCATTGATATCGCCAATTATTTCTCTTATCAAATTATAAATAAGCTCTTTTGAAGAGCAAGGTTTTTTGGATAGAGAGAGAATGAGATTGAAGGGGCGCAGTTTATTCACAAGGGTTATAAATAAAGACGTAAAACTAATTATTAAAAGACAAGAATGAATTTGACGTCTACTGCCATTCATTAATTAGACGAGGGTATTGATTAATGAAACTTAGTAAACTAATTTAAAAGTTCTCGTTTTTTTTTTTTTTTATTATTAATGAAACTAGTCACCTCTTTTATTCACTATAAATCACGATAATGCCAACTAGATTGATGTTTTACTAGATAAATGTAATAAATATACATTTTCTAATCTAAATGTACGATCTTTTAAATAAAAACTTGAAAGGAAAAGTGGACAAAAGGAAGAGAAAGAGAGAGATCTTTCCTTAAAATAAATTTCCGCCGGAAACCGAAAAGATCTCTGGAAAAAAATCTCCAAAAAATTACAAAACACTTTTAATGGAGCTCATGCAAATATATCTATTTTTCTAACTTCCTGTTTGAACGGAAAATATCATTTTCAAAAAAAATCTTAACCGATTTAATTCATATCCGGAATTTTATTTAACCAGTTAAGCGTGGAATTTAGTTGTTTTTTTTTTTTTAAAAAAAAAAAAACCCTCCACAGTGTGCGGAATTAAAATCAGACAATGACGTGTATACACGTCGAACGCAGGGGGCAAAACTACCAAAAGTTTACAACGTCATAATAGTCACTGCAAGCGACTTTTTCTGCAATCTCTGGTGGGGCTTGAGATTACAGAGCATTCTTTGCACCATCTTTACGTATGCATTGCCCCTAGTTAACTAGAGAAGCACAAGAGCTTTTTTTAAGGAAGAAAAGAGCTTTGAATTCTGTGCAAAATGAAATCATGCTCGTACTGAGAGGGCTAAACCTCTATCTAAGAGGTAAAAACGGGCATTGCACAAGGGTTGAAAGCTTCTATTTGTGTGCCTAATTCCCCAATCTCTAATGCGGAGACCAAACATGTACTAACCACTTATCATTTGGCTGACTCCCACCGCAGTTCTATTGGTAAGATGAAGGAAACATCCCCACCAAATAATATTCTTATTGTATTTTATTAAAATTTCGAGTTTATTTATAGTTAATGGCAATTTTATATTTTTCACAATGAGTATACACGTCGAACGCGCCGTAACAGAGATTTGGTTTCACGTGTATACACAAGTATTTAATCCTAAATATTTTTCCAATAAAACTAATTTTTGGGAGGTTCAAACCAATAAGAATCCCGCTTGAATACTACGTAAATCCAATATCCAATCTTCCAGTCATAAGATATTGGAGCAATTGAACTAATTAATAGAATATTCAATCTGAAAACAAAAATAGCGTCAAACCGGAAGTGAAATTTTATGAAATAGATTTTAAAAATGTTTTAGAATTGACTGAAAAATGGTACACCATTTTTTTTTTTAACTCGAAATAAAAAAGATTAAGTTGAAATAATTAATCGACTCTTTTTGTCTGCAGCAAGAAAAGAAACTTGAACAGTTTACTTACAGAGAGTTCCCAAAATGCATCAGTTCACTCACCTGGAACACAATTACAGATAATTAAATTTAAATAATTAAATCAATCAGAAATTTGTTGATTTTGTAAAAAAGAGAGGCCATGATAATGGGAAGAACAATCAATTAAGAATTCCGTTAATTTAATTTAGAATTTCCAGACTTCCGAAAGATATTTTGCGACAGAGACGATTTTAAGTGTAACTTCAGTTTCTCAGATTATATTCTTGGCGTTTTTCTAAAGAAACAGACTTGACAAACAATACTGACAACATAAACTGTACAAACTTTATTAACTACAGAATTTAAATTAAACAACTAAGTTGTTAAAACTAAGTAGTATACTTTAAGAGTCTACTTAATGTAAGTACCTCTTTCCTGTCGCTAAGTAACCAGAGATAAAGTGAATTAACTAGGGGTATAAACTTAAGGTCAGTTATTTAAAACATGACACTAAAAATAAATAGTAAAAACGTGGAAGGAGAGAGGGAAGAGTTGTCTTGCAATTAATGAAATCGAGTTTTGCATTCTTTGAACGTAAATTTTATTAAAAAGGGTCTTTTTTTATGAAATTTAATCCCTGAACTTCACAAAAATGAATTTTTAAAATTTTTATTTTATAAAAAAATATTAAAAATAAAATTTTTGAGAAATCTCCGCGTAATATTTGCAGGAAATCGATCAGAACAGGAAATGAGACCACTCTCCCTCCTATTCAGCAGCTAACTATAAATAAATCATCCAAATCGTATAAAAGATTCTGAGTCGGCAAGCGGTTTGTTATAAGAACATTCAAGACCACTTCGTTTGCTGTTTCAATTCACCCATGTTAGAAGGAGCCCATTACTGACTGCCGCCAACCACTGCTTACAGGAGTATCTGCTTACAGGGTCCTTAAACAAGCCAAAGCTTGGAATAAGAATAAAAATGTTTTTACCATTTAATTCTAACGTCTTGTCTTTAACTTCTTTTTTTTAAAGACCCTTCCACTTTGTAAGAAATGTAGTAGCGACTAATAATTTACTCTTTGTAAGAACATTTAAATGGAATATGAGACAATAGTCTTACAAAGTAACATTTTGCTTGAATTATGGCCAACTTCAGAATAATTATGCAACCAGTCTATTAATATTCTCATACATCTAACTAAAAGCTGCGAATAGTTTTCATTCATACTTAATTCAATATTAATTAAGGTCATGGAAATAATAGTTTAGTTATATAATTATAGTTATTCAACATGTTTCAATCGAAATTCTGGTGTAAAACAAATCAGAGCTTTTTTTGTGATTCTTGTAGCAGTGGAAATTTTTCTTTAGACTTGGTATTCTTGTTGAATTGTAAAAGTAAAGTAAAGTACAGTAATCGTCTATTTTTTCAGGCGGGGCTTAACGTCCAACTACCATTTACTAGGTGTCGTGAACGGAGGCGAATAGCAAACATACTTTACTATTTCTCATTTAACCATTAA
The DNA here is from genome assembly GCF_049639745.1 of Rhodnius prolixus. NCBI lineage: Eukaryota > Metazoa > Arthropoda > Insecta > Hemiptera > Reduviidae > Rhodnius > Rhodnius prolixus. Next base: position 46,311,979 of record NW_027411603.1, on the reverse strand, counting down.
ATAAAATCCAAGGCCCAAGACCGGGAATCGAACCCAGTACCACAATGTATATTAGCTTTGCAGGTCTCCCCTCTTAACCCAGGTCCGAAGTGAACCTGTGCTTTGGTTGACTTTATGATCGTTTACAGGATTCTTATATTCTTGATGAATATTAACCTGTACTTTATTATTCTACAGATTCACCGTAATAATTAACCCTAAGTAAAACAGGACATCCAAGTTTTCAGCTTTAAAAAAATTGATAAAAAAAAAGGGATTCTGTTGAAAATGAGGTTTGGATCCCGAAGTACTGGGTAGTATCGTTTAATTTATCTACCGACGCTTGTACGTTTATGGTATACCTAAATGGAGAAATTTAGTCCACGAACAATCTGAACCAACTTACTAAAAAACACCTAAAAAATTACATTCTTTTGACAGTTAACAACACTGACCCTGTTCAAAAACAAGTACAATCAAAAACCAACTACTGAGTACCTCCAAACAGTCAGGACAGAAGAAGACACATCAACCTAGGATGTTAACGTGTAAAAAATATTTTAATATTTAATAAGTAGGTATAAGGTAAATCATTTTTGTCAATTAATTTTTATATCTTTTATTTTTACATTTATATATTTATATATTTTGATTGGAACCCTCACACACGATTTAAACGAATTGAAGTTAACAGGCGTTATAGACTACGAGACGAACGATCTAATCTTTCACTTAATAACAAACGACTGATTTACAATTCTACACTAAAAAACCCACCTGAAAGTAAGGTATTGAACTGTGGGGTTCAACGAAACGTTCCAATCTTCAAAGAATTCAATCTCTTCAGTCTAAAATTCTCCACACTATCGTTAAACGGCTCTATTTTACGTTTCAAATACTAACTATACACACAGACCTGGAAATTCCGTTTGTAGATTCAGGTTGCACGAGCTCGCTATAAAAACGTTCATCAGAATTTGCACTCTTTCATTCCAATCCTCTTGGGCGCTATTTATTATCTGATCACCTTCCAGATCATCATCCTAGGCGATTAAAAAATCGCCAGAGGCCTCGCGATTTTCTCTCTTCTGAGGAGAGTAGCTAATCCTGGAGTCGACTTAGCTCCCCTCAACTTTTCCCCTCAATTAGTGAGTTTGTAGTGGTGTCAGTTATTGTTATTGTTACTAATAGTGTATCTAGAGCTGGTTGTAACTTAACAAATAAATTGTTTTTATAAAAAAAATGTATATCAATGTACATTATAATCTATATGTTGTTCCACAGCTCTGATGATGTACTAGTCTCCAGATCAAGAACTCGGCAATAAAATCAATTAAAAAATTATGACAGAAATTTGCAATAATCTTTCTTCCTTTTGGACCAATAAATACGTCACTAAAAGCGATGGTAGTTGGACATAAAGCGCAACCGCAAAAAAGAAGCATTCGATCAGTTCCCTCCTGAGAAAAGTACGAGGGTCGTTTGAAAAGTCCGTGAAAAGTCAGAGAGATAGCACCACTGGCGCGTATCGAGGTTATGTTTAGTTAGTAGCATCTCTTGGAAGAACACACACCAAGTTTCAGCCAGATCGGTCTATTTCTTTGTGTTTGGCATTCGTTTGAATCGAGGAAGTCGAGTGATTTTCAAAAAATGGACGAAAAAGAATTTCGTGTGTTGATTAAACACTACTTTCTGAAAGGCAAAACGCCTCAGGAGACTAAAGAGAAGCTTGTTAAACATTATGGTGACTCTGCACCTTCGATTAGAACAGTTTATAAGTGGTTTCAAAATTTTCGGAGTGGCCATATGGGAACAAGTGTGACGCTGAACGTTCTGGACGCCCTGTTGAGGTTACTACTCCAGAAATCATTGATAAAATCCATGATATGGTGATGGATGACAGAAGAGTGAAGGTGCGTGAGATTGCTAGTGCTGTGGGCATCTCGAATGAACGGGTACATAATATTTTGCATCAACATTTGGACATGACAAAGCTATCCGCAAGATGGGTGCCGCGATTGCTCACGCTTGACCAAAAACGAAATCGTGTGAAGTGTTGCAAGGACGGTTTGCAGCTGTTCCAGAAGAATCCGCAGGACTTTAAGCGTCGTTTCGTCACTGTGGATGAAACATGGATACATCACTACACTCCTGAGACCAAGGGGGAATCTGCGCCAAAAAAGGCGAAGACCGTTCCTTCGGCCGGAAAGATTATGGCGACTGTCTTTTGGGATTCGCAAGGAATAATCCTCATCGACTATATGGAAAAAGGTAAAACTATTACAGGTGCATATTATTCATCGTTATTGGACCGTTTGAAAACCGAGCTGCAAGAAAAACGCCCACGATTGGCCCACAAAAAAGTCCTTTTCCATCACGACAACGCATCAACTCACACCTCAGCAGTTGTGGTCGCAAAATTAATGGAAATAGTGTTCCAACTCGTTTCACATCCCCCCTATTCTCCAGACTTGGCTCTTAAAAGATTTTATTCAAACGAGGAGGTGACTGCAGAAACGAATGGCTATTTTTCAGACTTGGACAAATCCTATTATTCGGAAGGGATCAACAAACTAGAGCAGCGTTGGACGAAGTGTATAAGCCTAAAAGGAGACTATGTTGAAAAATAAAAAAGGTTTACCCCAAAAAATTAAGTAGTTTTTATTTTTGCACGGACTTTTCAAACGACCCTCGTAAAATAAAGAATACTCATATAAGAAAATAAAACATATATTTTGTGTGCGTCAGTTGGAAGTGCTTTCAAGATGGAAACTTCTCTCCATGAAGTGTCCCGTTTTAGGGCTAGTGTGTACCTGCCTGGAACAGCTGTTATGGTGAATCATACACCCCAACGACCTTCACAATTCTACCAGCTGTTCTCATACTTCTTTCACTCAAATCGACCATAAACTGAACATGAAATAAAGAACTGAAGAAATGAAATTTGTAGAGAAAAAAAAACGCACATCTTAAAATTTAAATAAATGTTTGAGATCTATTTGTGCGTAACGTGAATACGAAATTCGTAGGAACAAAAAGAGAAAGTGTCAATGAACGGGGGCTTTCAGCTAAGGAGCTTTCAGCCAACTCAGAACTTTAGAACCCAGTTACATGTAAGAAATATAACCGTACATTGTCCTTACAACTGCTTCATTAGGGAGGAGAATAGCTAAGTAATTAACGTACTAGATTCCCACGTACAGATCCCGGGTTTGAATCCAGCTGATTGCCCCCTAGATTTCTCTCTTTCTAGGAGCTTCTTACAGCTCACTGTTCGATGTCTGAGTAGCGATTGAGCTCCGAAAGCCGGCCGAGCATTGAATAAAGCTCCAGGCACTAATCATCTTAATATGTTGTGACGCTCTGGAAGTTTCTTCATTTTAAACCAATATTGGGAATATCTGGGAGGAATGCTTTGCAAGGAGAGGTGGGATCCCGCGGAGTTATTAGATACAGGGAGAGAAGGATTTATTCTCTTTGTAGGACCCTCCCAGATTCTAAGATTTTCATAGATATCTTGGACTGGATGAAGTTTTATTGTGGTTTTGCTGACGTGTAACTTAGTACATCTTGAAGTTCGCATATAACACGGAAAGTAAATCTACGGGTAATTTAAAACAATTTTAAAATAAAAAACCTAACTTCCTCTTAAGAGGAGTAAGAGAAAGTTATACTCGAAGCGACCAAAAATTGTAGAAAGAGAAAAATTTTGAGAATATTTCTACCAAATTATTTCTCTCTCACTACGCGAGTATTTTTCCTTCACGTTAAGGGCAATGAAAGGGGTAGTGTTTGTTATGTAAGTTCAGTAAGCCCTTACTAATGAATATTAAAGTAGGAATGATGTGGAAAGTATTTTAGGTACGCTTTTTTGCTATTGAAAAGTTGGCTAAAAAACTCACTAAGGGTGCGATTAGGGCGCAAGCGGAAGTGGTTCCTGTGGTTTGGCAAGTTTCACGCTCTTACACGTACGCGCACGTATACACACACAAGGTATTCCTCTGATTTTTTTCCTCCCAATAAAAGAGCAATCACTTTGAAGTTACGCCAATTGTAAAAAGGATACAAAATTGTGGAGTTACATTTTGGTACGCTAGTTTATGCGCATCTTTATGGGTAAATAAATTTTATTTAAGAGTTTAAATTTCATGTTTAAACTAGTGGCCACTTAAGGACCCGGTAATAAGCTTTTTGGACTAAAAGGGGACGACTAGCAAACATACTTTACTACCAATCTCTCATATTAACTATTAGAAAAAATCAAGTGCCCAGAGCAGGAGAATGGAGCCCACTAAACCAACAATACATCTTAGCTGTGCGGGTCTAGTCTATACTATGTTCTGCTATCGTGGCGTGTACAACAATACAATTGCATCTTTTGCATCTTATGGGACATCTAAGCTACACTGAAGGCCCTTACTTCCCTCAGAGCTATTTCTTTCCTGGTTTGGGAATGTAAAAAGTCCCAGGAACAACTTGGCTCGGAATAATAAAGTTCGGCTGGAATAAGTGCCAGGTCATGTGGAGATTAAGGGGGAATAAAACAGCCGATCAACTGGCTAGCAATGGAGCTAACATTCCTTTCATTGGCCCGGAACCTGTTCTGGGGATGACCCAAGTGTGCAGAGAACATGAAAAGAACTGGGTGATGTGTCCTGGGGATTAAAAACAACAAGACTATGATGCCTTAGCTGCCGACGAGACTCTGCGCTTGGGTAAAGATCAGATTACTCTGACTGCGGGCCTATTCACATGGTATCTTCAGGAAGCAACCGTACAAAGTGGGGCTTATTAGCTCGGAACCGTTGTACAGATTGTGTCAGGAAGAAGAGGAAACGGCCTCTCAACTGGTTGTGCTATGAAACCTTTGGTTCTTTAAGACCAAAGGAGATAGTAACGCAAAAAGAACTAGTAGGCAAAGTCCTCCACCTCCTTAGTAGGAGAAGTTTCGTCTACTTGATACAAAAAGGGGAAGGCACAATAAAAGCCTTTTTTGCCTGCGGAGCCGTGGGGAATAGGTCCCGTACCGCTATTGTATTGTAATTGTAAATATCGCAACTTATATGTAAACTTGACACCAGATGGTGGTTCAAGCACCGAAACGTCACCAATTTATTTATCGCAAAGCCACGGAGAGCAATTTACCCCATATTTAGACCACAATAATTGTTATTATTGAGCTCCAGAATTGTTATAATATACCAAAATGTGGTGATAGTTAAATTCTATAATGTTAATAACAATGTACATTAATAATTCCGAATTTGGAAAAAAAATATCCAAGTTAGAACCAGAAATTGGAGAATATCGACGTCGAGAAAACATTTCTAGCTTCGAGAACCCAATAATTTGATCAGGAAATAAACCTTATTTGGTGTGAACTACTCACACAATTCCCTCTTATTACGATTCCCAATGAATTTGCTTAAGAGTTCGAATATTTATTTATTTTTTTTTTTGTAAATATTCGGGCACTCATCTTGGGATATAAGAAAAATTCAAACGAAAAACATATGACGGAGAACTGTTGTGCAGATCTTGGCTCCTAACTTTGCTCGAAAGAAAAATTTAATTAAACATCAATCGAAGAATCGTATTTATTTAACTTTAGCATCTCTTTGATTTTGAGCTTCATAAAGCAACGAAATTAGGGATTCGTGATTGCCTAGTTAGCCTTCAGAACAGGCTAAATCCTTTTTTAGAAAAAAAAAAACTAATTGAATACGTAGACAATCATAATCTGACGCTGTTGTTTCAATATGGTATCTTACCTGTAAAAGATAACCATACAAAACTACCAGGAAATAGTGTCGGCTGTAAAATGAATGACGTCAGTAAAAGATGTTATTAGCACGTGACGTCGCGTACGAACGATTGTAGGCTTGTTTTGTGTGCTAAAAACAGTTGGAGGAGCTGTTCATAGTTGGAATATATAATACTGGCGTGTACAGTACAGCACAATATTGGAAACAATAGCAGAGATATTGTATTCCACTTGTATAATATATCTTCTACATTATAAAGGCTAATACAAAACACAATGTGAATTCTATAGCAGGAATATTTAAATAGTTTTGCCATATTTTCAACAAGGAAAATAAAATGAGGCTAGTTTTAACTAGTTGTATTTAAAATATTATTAATAACTAGCGAATGAATCTAAAAACCTGAATTAATAAATAACACCTGTTGTCAATAGGAATGGCTGAACGTTCGCGCAGAGAGAAAATAAAAAAATGTCATACGCCTTAAGCAATATTTCCTTGATGAGTCCCATCAAGAACTCATCCAGGAAATAAATTTTCATCAGTTTTCAGACAAAACCCAAAAACCGGAAGATAAAATTGAAATTTTCCAGATCGTAATAGGAATTACTGGATTATGGAGATGCAGTTGAGTAATAGTGGAACTATTTTTTAATAGATTATAATTATAATACTGGATTATTACTCGAGACTCAATGGGAGTGCTCTGGTTTTTGAATCCACTGTGATGTTCTTAGTTCCCATCAAAAAGGCGAACAATCTACACAGCTCCAGTCTGGACATACAGACTTGTGCTCCAATCATAACGGCAAACAGAAAATTCTACCAACCATTAAGCAATCAGACCCAAAACAAAAATTCCTTTTCTTCCTGGCCTAGCCAAATCCTAGTTTTACTCCAAATTTTTCCCATCAATTGTCTGTCAAATCTGTCCCAAACTACTCTTTTCTCGAAACCACTTCCAAAGCCTGAAGCACCGATGGCTTCGCGATCACCTGATGATCACGCTATACAAAAAGGGCATTCACTTCATCGGTAGAAATGAGTTTAGACGACTCATGATGGTCATCGTTGGATGGCCCTTTAATTCTTTCAATTTATTGTTATTGTACTTAGGTATTATATGAAATCATATTTCCTTGTTGCCAATTGAGATTTTTAAATTAAAGTTTAGCAAAAGATAGAGAACATAAAAGCCACCGTCTCCGCAGTACTGGGAGCTGAAGTTGTCGGCCTATTCACCATACATCTGTCAGTCTATATCAGGCACAGAGAGAACATTTATTTAGAAGTAAAAGGAAATGAAATCAGAGAAAAGATAAAAATAATTTTAATTCGTTAAACTTAATTCACATCAATTAATTTTGAACACCTATTTCTCAGAGCAATGAAACGGATTTACAAAGAGTTAGTTTGAATCGGAATTGGTACATATAGTACATACGTGAGAAATGTCATTTAGCCAAGGGTGACCTGCTAAATATCAGAGTGCTTTTATGCTGTAAATCAATATCACTGGGTGTCGCTAACGTGTAAAGTATCAACGCTGTAAATGCAATTCAAATCTCTCCTGTAATTTAATAACAGTTGGTCCAATACTCAAAAAAAGGATATGAGTAAAATGATCGCCTCAATTTTTTCCAAAATACTCACAGAAATTCTTTTACTCAATTTTACTCACAAATTTTCTTAAGTAAATACTATCTTTGATTTTCATCTGTCCTCGTACGAATAAATTTATAGTATCCCTGACCGGTTTCGGGTTTTTATCCAACACTAGATTTATTCTAATCCGCTTAGTGGAGAGATTTCGACTTAAATTATATTTCGGTAACGCACTAAATGTTCAGAACCCTTAAAACAAGTGCTAGTTGCTCATTAAGTTTATTTAATTTGATTTTTACAAAAATGTTTTTATGATTTATCAATATTTTGAGCAGAATTAGAAACAGGACGAGACCTTTGCTTATTGTCCCAGCTTCCTTTTTGGATCTAGCAGACGAAACCTCCCTTACTAAGGAGGTTGAGGACTTTCCTCACTAGTTCTTTTGGCGCTACTATCTTCTTTGGTCTCAAAGAGCCAAAGGTTTCATAGCGCAACCGCTCGATTGTAACGCAATCGAACAAGACCGTTTCCTCCTCTTCCTGACACAATCTGCACAACTGTTCCCAGCTAATAAGCGCCCACCTTGTACAGATGCTTCCCGAACCTACCATGACCCATGAATAGGCCTGTGTTCAGAGTAATCTGATTTCTGCCCCCAAGCACAGAGTCTCTTCGATTCTTTGTTTACACAGCCAACGCATCATACTCTTACTGCGTTTGACCCCAGGACAGATCACCCAGTTCTTTTCATGCTTTCTCTCCAGATCCAATCTCTAAAAGCCACCCAAACTGCACTCTTGGTGATCCCCGGGACAGGTTCCGGCTCGACAGCACGAATTGAACGAGAAGGTAACATAAGTAATGTCTGCCATAGAAATAAATGCATTGTTCTTAAAATTTAAATAATTGAAGAAAAGTCTGTGTGCTATTGATCTTATCAGAATCCCTCTCCCTAATTAACAATTTCCCTGAATATTCCAGACAAATGACCGAGATTTCAGGTCCGACAAAAAATACCTCCCATTGATAACTCTAAAACAATTGAAGCACATTAATTATCTATTATATTCGATAAGATAATTAATTGAATAAATCTTATTTTATTGTTAGCTCCTTTTTTGTTAGTTAAGATTTTTTTTTTTTTTAAAGATAATTTCTTCATAAAGAAAAAAGTAAGAATCATTAATGAGTTAAAAAAATTGTCGAGCTCAATAAGGCAGTGATTTAGGGGGTCAAAAGGTTAATTATCTATCCGTTAATTTATCTTCAATCGTTGGCGATAACAGAACTATTGCTTCTTTTTTTGTTTAAATTTTGATAAACTTTGACTCAACAGTATCTAAAATGTGAATAGTCCATTTAAAAATTACTCAAATTGACATTTTTTTAAAATCTTTAAAAAGGTTCCCGTTTTCATAGCGTGGAAGGAGTTAAATGGATTTATGTTCGACATGGCGCATCAACAAGGCGACATCATTGGAAATTGGCTTTATTTTAGAGGAATTCCGGTCACAGGGCAGTGATCTATCGATTTAAACAGTCCACAGACCATCACCGGAAAGTGAACTATAATAAGACTACCCACTAAGACTAGATAAGACTCGAGCCATGGATTAATTAAAAAATTAATAAAGTTTTACTTAAAATTTGGAACTTTTAGGGAAATAAATAAATATTAGAAGGATGCCCAAGAAAATAGATTTTTCAAAGAAAATATGTGAAATACGTATATGAATTCAAAGAGAATACCAAGTTTAAATATAATCTTTGGGATTGCATTCCGGAAAAACTTAAATAAGTGAGAATTTTATTTAGTGAAATTTAGTTTTATTCACTTCCTGTTGTGGAATTTGAATCTTTAACTAAATTCAGATCCCCCACTTTGGGACCCAGTCAAAATATAACCATTTGATGAAGTTAAAAATAGCAACAATATTATACAAAGTTAGGTGAATTACCAGGTGAAATGAACATTTTTTTAAACACAAATTAAACAGGTGTAGTGTAGAGGGCACACATGTAGGACGACGATGGACAGGTGTTCAGGAATAGAGAGAATGATTCCAACCGCCCAATCGGCAGATGTTGAAGGTACATACCCGGGGGAGTGGTGGAGAGAGAAGCTGACACATTGGCTGCGGTTCAACTACCTGTTATAGCTGATTATAGCCCGCAATACATGCACATATTATCATCTGCAATTAGGGAATCTCGCTTATACCAAGTTTTCTCTTATCCAAATATATGTAGTTCTTTTTTTTTTTCTCAGTTCTAATTAAAACGTAAAGATGGACAGCACAGAAATTTTGCGAAGGGATGTTCACAGTTAGTAGCTAAGATTTATCAAGACCACAAATTGGCAGGTAGCGGAAAAATCTATATTTCTGGTCCATCACAGTTAACCTGAACACTCCTGCTTTCAGAAAAATTCAAGCAAAATCTATTTAAAGGGAAAAAATGAAATAATAAAATAGAATCGATATGTTTGGATCCGTACTGTACAGGTATCGTAAGTTTAAAGAAAAACAGGTTGATTTTCCGGAAAATTAAAACCAAAATTGAGGTGTGAACATTCTCATGACCTCCTCTTGTTCTTCGTAAGGAACACATCATTATAAAATCCTCCTTTTTCAACTTTCTAGTTTCCCTCTTTACAGGAAATATCTGATTTGAAAACGGAAAAGTGATTTATGTGTATTGGTATGTATGTGCGTTTGTAAATGTGGATGTGTGTTTGTATGTAGGGATCAATATTCCTTAAGGGCTGTTCATTATTTTTGGTGACTGATTCATAGTTTTCAATAGGATGAAAAATATAACTGCCAGTTTCAGTCCTTATATTTATTTATTGTGCCGAACTTTCGATCTAGGGACTAGGTAATCTTCTGGGCTAATTGACAATGTAATATTTTACATCATTAAAGGGTGTGTCTACTGTCTACTGTTGGACTGTGATGGACCAGTCTTTGAATAGATAAGACAGAAGACACACCAACCCTTTAATGATGTAAAATATTACATTGTAAATTAGCGCTGAAGATGACCTAGTCCCAAAGTCGAAAGCTCGGCCATAAAAAATACCAAATTTGACTGAAACTGGCAGTTATTTTTTCATCCTATTCCTTAAGGACACCGGGAAACATTAACATTAAAGAAATTAATCAATATGCCCTCTCTTCCAAAACTGATGAACCTTTCCAAATATATGGGTTATTGATTTGTGGGTAGATTAACTATAAAATTAAATTCAAATAACAATAATAAATATGATAAAATATAATATAAATTTATTGGTTTAAATATCGTAATTGTAGTTTTATTGATTAAAGATGGAGGTAAAGAGTTGCAGAATGCGATAAAGAAGAATAAATCAGGAGGACCAATTTTTGCAAATAAGTGGATGTTGATTCCTGAAGAGCATGTACAAGAAGTTGACAAGGAAATAGTTTATTATATAATTATAATGAAATATATAATTAAAAAAATTCTCTATAATAAGAGAAATAGTTCACTGCCATCTAGAGACACGACAACAAAGTTTTAGTTCAAAATAGGTCAACCGGAATTTAATACTTTGAAACATTTGCGGAAATTCGATTAAAGTCAGAGAATGGGGTCGTGGATAAACTATATATATATATAAGGGGACTTATCACCAATTTAATATTACCCGAGATTTACGTATGTAAACCACAAATTCCAAACTTGGACATAAAACGGCTGTCTGGAAGTTATTGAATTACTGAATGGATCACTGAGTTTTTGGCAACTCAATTTTAGTCCAGAATTCTGGATTGTACAGACTAGAGCTTTTTTTTTTTTTTTTTAAAGCTAAAGAGGTCGCTTGAAGGATTTCATCATAAAAGTCCAATATACTCGTACTTAGCATTCTACTAATCCTTTCTTTTAAGGATATTAATATGGTCGATGGACGACTGCTTCTTTTGTTTTTTTTACTGGCAACGGTACTTTGTGCTTTACTGCTTAGAGAATTAACTTTATTTAGCTAATTAATTAAATTAATGAAGTACCATCTATTTACACAATAAAGTTTGTAACAAAGCTAAGTTCATCAAGTGAATACTTAGTATTTTGTCAGAGATACAACAAAAAAATTATTGGAATTAAAACAAGTCTCATTTTATTATTTCTAATTTAATATCAACGCCCAAAGGGATTGTTGGTAATGTAAGTTCCATTTGTAATGAATACTTATTCGTCATAACAAGTTTAGGTACTTGAAACGACTTCAAAGCAACAACACAAAATACAATATGTAGGATAGGATAATGTATTTATCCCTAAATCCAGTTATCCAGTGCTTTGTAAAGGGCTCGTAAACAGGCCCAAAGGGCTCCTAAGTAGTGACCCTGATGTACACGTTTATGTCCTGCACTGCAGGGTTGGGTCACCGTAATTGTGGTTTCCCCTAGAAATAACTGTTGCGAACTTATTTAGAAATTCATAATTTACGTAACTTAAATCAGGAAGTCTGTTCTACAATCTACACCACGTTTATCTTGTTTTTCCTTTCCGTCCAGGAATTAAACTAATTGAAAATTGTAGCCATTATGGTGGCAGTAGATAATTCCCGGTAACGTCCGCTCTTGAAGGTCGTTCTTCTAGAAGAATCTACAACCTTGACAGAGTTAAATTATAGCGCAGTTAACTATCTTAAAAATTAAGTCTTACTTTAAAGGAATTTTTATTATTTTCTTATTTTATTTTGCAGCAAAATTGCAAATGGAAGATTGGATTAGAATGGGAATGCATTCCGTGTGGATTTGGCTCTTCAAAGAGCAGAAATCTCAGCCACACACCCTTTACAATGACAGGAATTAGATAATCAATATGTATAGGGCCGTGGCTTCCTCTTTTTTGACAAAGAGTCAAACTATGGATAGGCTCGTCTGTTTGCTCAGTCTTCAGAAGCTGGACAAGATGCCTTCAATAGGGTGAATAACCTCCCCGGACTTGTAGAAGAAATACCCGAAACCAAATTTAGTTTAAAAGGTTTTCTCACCCAACATTGCAGCAACTAAATTGGGCGGCCCTTCGTGGTTGTTTGGATGTCCAACTGTTGTAGTATTTTGATAAGCCGTGAATGGCTCAGGTCAATTTACCTTGGAAACCCTCCCAGATCCCCTGACTGACTACCCTTTTTTGTCTAGAACGCTCAGGGAACCCACACTCTTACGTAATAATGCTCATCAGAGTGTCCAGGCAGCTTCCCCTGTCTTGAATTACTTCATAGCTCTTGATAGCCAGTAGCAATCCTCTAGGATTACTGAGGAAACTACGTCTCCGAAATTGATTATCTTTTCTCCTACACCCTCAGCAGCACAAATGTCCAATTATTACCTACTTACTTATTTAAAAGTAAATTAGATTCCCCCTCCTAACTTTGCATCCATACTGCCATTAAACAGGTTAATAATATGTTCTTCCCAACGTTTCTAACTGGCTGAAATTACGAAATGAATTATGAATGAAATGTTAGGTACCTTTTTGTCGTTTAACCAACCCTTAAGAGTTAATTTTTTAAACTGTAGGTTTTTTTTTTTGTCAAATAGATTGCATTTTCTATAAAAAGCTCGATGTTGACCACGTAAAATCTACTTGATATAGTGCGTAGCAGGTCTATTTGTGTAGCGATATTAGCCAATATATAGAATGGTTGCCATTTATTAAGCGAACTAACTGTTCAGGATAATATCTAGGAGACAAACTGTAGAGTTCCCTGGGGATCTATTTAGTTAGTCATGGACTACCGCTTTGGGCCATCAGATATATGTGGCATTTATCAAGTGTTGGTATACACGTATAAATATTCGCAATCATTTACCCAGTTTTAAATATAAATATGGTTCGAAACATATTTCACGTTATCGATCGATACCAGATGACGATTAAGAAGCCTTAAATACATTTATGACATATGAAAATATTCGATTCAATAATTAGATCGCAAATGAAATTACAACATTCTGCCTTGAATTCTGAGTGCTAACTTAAGAAAGCTTTTAATCCGCAATCTAATATCTCAAAACTGAGATTAAGTTACATGTCTGATGACAGTAACGCTTATCTCATGAATTAAAACGAGACGTCAGCTTTTTACAATTAAATTAAATGTCATTAGTTCAGAAATGGAGCGTTACTGTTCCATGTGTGTAATAAGTGAGCAATATATGTAAAATCATGTGATTAGACATTTTCTATTTCTATTGGTTCACCTAATACTGAGGTAGTTTAGAGGCAGTCAGGTGTTTTGGCAAAGTAGAATCAAGTATGGCAGAACTGAATGCTGGAAAGGATTGGCTGTTATTAAATAAATTAATTCGCTCAGCCGGTAAATATAGCGTAGGCGGACTTTAGGTTCAGTTATCAAATTAGGTGTCATGGACGGAGGCGACTAGCAAGCATACTTAACTGTTATATTCTCACATTAACCGTTAAATAAAATGTAAGACCTAGACCGGGGGAATCGAACCCACTAAACCAACAATACATCTTACCAATAGAAGATGCCCAGAGCATAAGTACATAATAAGGTCGCCATCCCACAGTTGCCACAGCCTCGAAAAGAAGATTTAAGTAGCTATTAATTTATAGTCAAGAGCGTAATATTGTGATTTGATTAGGGAGGCAAAAGGGCTGAATAGAAAAAAAGATAATATTACTGACAAAGGGTCTAATGGCTGGCAGTAACTAAGGAACGAGCGTAAACTACAATAACTAACTAGGCTAAACTGAATGACGACTAGAGTGACGTCGTGAATGAATCCTCAGGGAGTAAAATGCAATGCCCTGAATGCGATTGAATATCCTTATATTCTCTTGGGCAGCTTCTATTGTTCTGAGCCTATCTAGTCTTTAACCTTCTAAAAGAACTGGCTAAACTGAATGACGAATAGAGTGACATCGTGAAGAGAGTGTAAGAATGAATCCTCAGCGAGTGAATGCAATGCCCTGAATGCGATTGAGTGTCCTTATATTCTCTTGGGCAGCTTCTATTGTTCTGAGCCTATCTAGTCTTTAACCCTTCTAAAAGAATTGGCCTAAACTGAATGACGAGTAGAGTGACGTCGTGAAGAGAGTGTAAGAATGAATCCTCAGCGAGTGAATGCAATGCCCTGAACGCGATTGGGTGCTCTTATATACTCTTTGGCAGCTTCTATTGTTCTGAGAGCCTATCTAGTCTTTAACCTTTCTAAAAGATTTGGCCTAAACTGAATGACGAGTAGAGTGACGTCGTGAAGAGAGTGTAAGTAAGAATGAATCTTCAGTGAGTGAATGCAACGCTCTGAACGCAACTGAATGTCCCCGAACGGTGGTGTAATATAACTCTGATTCTAGGGCAGCTTCTCGTATTCTAAGTCTACTTGGCTTTAACCCTTTAAACCCTTTCACAGCCACTTTTTCCCAACTTCTGCCTAACCTAATTCTTGGGACACTACACATGACAGTTTTGAATAAAGAATGACGTTTGATAGAGGCAACCCCTTCAGAATCATGAGTATTTGTCCGTCAACTATTATAAAAATAAAAATATTTGTAATAATGTTAATATTTAAATAAAGACTTATTATTAATATTATGACTATTATAAAGAGCAGTTGGACTATGTCCACATGCATTTTGTTTGTGTTCCAATGAATAAAAGATGGAAAATGTATAACTAATAAACTATATTCCTATTCTAATCAAAAGACAGATGTATAGTTAAAAGTACACAGACAATAATGCAGATATCCATAAAAATTTATAAATAAACGTGGATAGAAAAAGAATTACAACTCCCAGAAATAAAAAAAAAGTTATAACCTTTTCTACTGTTATAAGTTTTACAAATTTAATAACCAATAACAATTCGGACAGAAAATATAACAAGGATAATGGCCGAGACAGGCCAAGAGTGAGTGGGAAGAAGTATAAAAAAGGAAGAGAAAAGGACGAAGTTATTCTTTATCTGTAGACTGTCCTTGGGTCCAGTCTTAGACGGGACATCATTTAGGGGGAAGTTATTGGAGTTTAGGTGATCTAAGGGATTCTATAAGACCAATTTTCCTGATTCACTTAATTTAGTGACTTACTCGCTTTTCAAGCTAAAAATAGAGACTACTCTCTCCGTGATGGGGGCAGATCACGCAACGATTTTCCCAATCATTAACAGTTCCTCTTTTTATCATTAATACTTTTAGAAGTTACGGATTATAAACCAAATTTTTTGGTTAAAATTATTTATAAATCTCGTTACTTAACATGGCTTCAGTTTTTAAACTCCATCTTTACAGGAAATGACTGATGGAATCTTAAAAATGTTCAACCAAATTTCTCTTCTTTTTTTTTGGAATTAAATGAAATTCTGTAATTCCTTTGTTACTTTACGCAATTTTGCAACATCTTTTAAAAGAACGGAAATAAGAAAAACATTTTGAAAAGTAAACTACGCTAATCTCCCTAGATGTTTTTAATATTTCTAGCGAGTTAAGTCGAAGCGTCTTTATTAAAAATCAAGTTGAACTTTGAGGCGGAAAAAAATTATTTTACAAAGCAATTTTAAAGTTAAATCATTTCAAAAGTTCTTGTTGGTAATTATTACCAAAAGGGTTTTTCCTTATGAAGCATTAACAACTTGAAAACTTTCTGTACAAAACGAGAGAACTTACTCGAAATTGTTAATACTGAAATAAACTTAACCACAGATTTATCTAAGTCGTTGGAGGATGTATGCATTAAAATAAAATGGGACGCTTTTTTAAAAAAAAATTGTTAGTATTTTATTGCTTTTTTAAAGTTTTCATAGAAAGATCATTTTTAGTTGAGATGGAAAAGTTTTTTCATGAGAAGCATAAAAGCATTTTCCTTTTTCCTTTTTTTTCTTATTTATCAAGTGCACTCAGTTTAATCGATTTCCTAGCTGGTTCACAAAAGAGGGAAGCTCCCATTCAAGAACGGACACTATTATCTATCATCTATGTAACCTCAAAGAGGTTCCAGTTTAGAAGTAAAAGGTTAGGTAGTCTTCCCAGAGATTCTTCCTTTCAAAATACCAGGAAAGTCAGATCTACAAACTGAATAATTTATAAAAATCTTTTTGTAAACTTCTCTTCCAAAGGGAACCTCAAAATTTTATATATTTTTTTTTTTTTTTTGGAAACTCGAATTAGAAAATTTGAAACATTTAATTACTTCCGGTACGATAAGTGAGTGAAAGTAAAAAAATGTGACTAAATATTAGCTAAGCAAACTATAAAAGATAAATGGGCCATCAACCACACTTGAACAACCAATAAAACGGGAACATTAAAAAAGGAACAAACCAAACAATGTTCAACGGTTCTGGTTAAAAACACTATTTTAGAACAAAACTAATTCAACGTAAACATAGTTACGGTGGACCACAAATCTGTTTAAATCATCCAGTAAGTTTGATTTCATTGAAGGATTGCCAAAATTATTTTAAAAATAAAGATCTGTTTGTTTGCATTATTATTAATGTAAATATTGATTTGTTCTATAAAAATTTTCTTGAATTATGTTTTCCTCTTTTTGGGAGGGGGAGGTAATTATAAACAATGATGAAATTCCGGTCACGTTTCGTGGTGAAGGTTATTTTTAGGACGTAGGAACATATTTGTGTTCCAGTCAGTTGAGGCAACCTTCAAAGGGTAACCAAAATAATTTACAATTATTTTTTGTTCCAATTTGATTAAGCTTCAGAAAACCTCTTGCAACGAAGTGGAACGCCAACTAGGACTAAAATTTTAAATTTAAAGGATTCTAAGACGTGTCTAAGGGGAAGACTTAGTTAGTCTAGGGAGGCCAGGAAGAAAAGCTCCAAGTTTTTAGTTATCCTGGGATAAGAGCGCAACGATCCTGTCTAGAGCTTGGTTAGAAGTTTTGAGTAATGGGACTTCTGCCGTCTTCAAAGGCTGTGATCCTTGAATTAGTGAACGCTCGAATTCTGGTGGAAGAGTGACTGGGATGGTATAAAGATGTGAGAATCTTATCGGATAGACAACGGCTCTCGAAAGCCGAGCTGAAGCTGTATACGGGATAAAGCAATGAGGAAGAAGGTTAGGATCATTAAAACCATTTTATCGTCTCGAACCAATCTCACGAAACAATTTTGGGGCAAGTACCCGATAAGAGAGCCAATAAACGTCTATTACCAGAGAATTGTACACTTTTAAAATTGATTATTTGTATTTACGCCAATTACGTAGCAGTATTTTTATCCTAAAAGGCTCCTTTACTCTTAAAACTACCCACCAATCACCATCTTCATTTACAGACTGGCCCAAAATGGTCGAACATCAATCTGATATACTTATGTAATTATTTTGCCATATTTATTAGTGAAAAAGCTCGTTCTAACTGTAGGTTATGCACACCATCTCGGACTTAGACAGGCGACTGATACAGGAAGCATCACACTAAGTTAAAGTTCAAACTTAAGTTCAATTCTAAGGGCTTTCCAAAGTTGCTCGCTTTAATTCTCACATTTTAAACAATTTTTTTCTGAATTCACATTATTCTTAAAAAAATGAAACTAAATATTACTAAAAATGACTCTTTAAATCATTCTGTAAATATTCCCTTCTTTTGTAAGCTAGAGTAGAATACTAAATCATCTTTTAGTCATCTACTTAAATCTAAAGATATTCAGAGGGTGCACTATCTCTTTTCCATCTGTAAACCCAGCAGAGATAAAAAAAACTCGGCTGGGAAAAAGGAATAGAAAGGCCTTTTTATAAATGATTCAGTTTTCCCGAAGTACGAAAGAGTTGTAATAAAAGTGGGGGGAAAAACAACTGTTCACTTGATGAACTTTTCACTTAAAAAGTAGTTGAAAATTAGGCGGCTTTTCCTTTTACGAAATGCTTTTCTTTTTTTTCTATTGATTTGTAATATTTTTTATTTTTTGTTATAAAACGGAAGTTGCGTTATTAATCAGCAGTTCAAAACTAAATTTTGTCCCCAAAAAAATGAGGTTTTATGGAAAAACTGTGACTTTGATATCTAGTATTTCATTAGGCGCCCTTAGATGGGCCCAAAAGGTACCGTTTCAACCAATCTAATTTATTCTAGTAAAACTTCTGAATAAATTTTTTTTTGTGTCATAATAATTAGAATTGGGTAAAGTCGTATGAGTTCAATTTTTACTCATTTTTGAGTAGAAATTACTAAATGTATTTTGATGAGAGAACAAAGAAATTTTGGTGCTCATATTAGGGGGTAAATAAAGTATTACTGTTTACTCTACGCCCAAAACAAATAAGAGCATAAAAACGCTCTTTGGTAGTTCGGCTGTTTGCTTGTTTATCTGGCGGGTGGGGGTATGGAGGATGGGTACGGGATGGCAAACAGTAGGGGGATATCTTAGGGGAGTAAAACTGATAGCAAGGCTGCCAATCTATCAAACCCAATCATCACAAAGTGAACTTAGACAAGCAAGTATAAATAGCATGGATAGATTGAATTACTTCCCATTACCATTCAAGAAATTCATTTAGTTGAAGCTTGAAATGGTTTTTATCAATGAAACTAATTAATATGAATGCTGTATGATGGTTATCAATGAAATATTCCCCCAATATAAATATTTATTAATGAAGGGACATGCATGGTATAATTATGAATTGTATGGTATTTCTTAGAGTAGATGTTGCAACAGTGGCTGTAGCAACTCCTGCAGAGAGGAAGTATCTACAAGAAATGGAATCAGCGTATCAGTGCAAGATCTCGATTTCCGATTTCTTTGACATCTCCAAGGGCCTAAGACAAGGCGACCCACTGTCCCCTATTCTTTTTAACTTAATTTTAGAGAAGGCGATAAGTGCTATACGCACAAGGCCAAATGGTACACCAATTTACAATAGGTTGAGCCAACACTTGGCATACGCTGATGACATTGTGGTCACGGTACGAAGTAAAACTGTACTGGGCGGAAACTTTCGAGGAGTTTGAGAAAGCGGTAGATGGGCTGGGACTCGAAGTAATTAAAGAAAAAACTAAGTATTTGTTGTGTTCGAGACACAGTACTGGAGACAGCATAGCCTCGTCTCACATGAATACGAACATGTGGACAGTTTCAAATACTTAGGGACGCTTGTTACGGCTAATAATGATAATAGCAAGGAAATACAAGCGCGAATTACGGCAGGAGCTTCTGGTCCTTGCAGAAGATGCTGGGCTTTAGAACTCTATTGAGAGAAGTCAAATTGCGTGCTTATACGTAAAACGATTTTGTGACCTATTGTGATGTACGGGGAGCAAAACGTGGGCTCTTACCAAGGAGGATGAGCGCCTTGTTAATGTGTGGGAGCGGAAGATTTTAAGAAGAATAAATGGCCCCATTCTGGAAGGGGACATATGGAGGATAAGGACCAACAAGGAAGTCAGTGACCTTTATGCTGATCAGGACCTAGTTGGCCTTATCAAACAAGGACGAATTAAATGGTTGAGACACTTTAGAACAAATGAGGAAGGAAAGGATAGCCAAAAAACTATTTCTTAGACATCCAGGAGGGGCCTAGAAGGAGAGGGAGGCCCCGGGTGGAGCAAGATGTAAAAGAATTGGGCGTAAGAAGATGGAGAAGAGCGGCCCAAGAGCGAGGTGAATGGCACGATATTATTGAGGCGGCCAAGGTCCTTCATGGACTGCAGTGCCAAGCAAGAAGAAGAAGTATCAGTGCAAGTTCACAGACCCTTAATAATAGCAAACGAATGCCCTTAAATTTTCTGTAGGCCCATAAAAAAAAAAAGAAAAAAGCAATTAGAATAGATTTAAATGTCCACAATATCAAATCAGTTTCTATCTGTACGTATTACTATTGTCTGAGAATATTTCTTGGAGTCTTGCAGAATAACAGAGAGAGTTCTTAGAGTAATAGTTCTGCAGAGTAAAACAAAGCAAGAAGCTCTAGGAGTGTTGGTGTTGGTTAGGTCTAGGTGGTTCGAAACATGGCTTTGTAAGTTGGAGATCGCCAGTTCGAATCCCGTGTGTAGTAAATTTTTATGTTAATAGCAAAAACTCTTTAAAATAATACTTCAATAGGATTTACCAAAAGTAATCGGCCTATTTTTGAAGCGGGGCTTAACGTCTAAGTAATAGTTCTAACTAATTCTAAGGCTTTTTGCCTTACTTTCCACTATAACAGCGTATAAGTGAAAAAAACCATTAAACTAGTAAAAGGGCTTTAAACAGCAAAGAGGGAATGTCAAAGAAGAATAAGTTTTTGCGGTCTCGCTGGTTGGCCTCTCGTACAGGGCTGGAATCTAGACCACACAATGTCCCCCCTCCTCAGCACTTGTTTGCATAAACTAGAATTCATTATATAAATGGATTTTCTGTTGTACCAGGCCGCCATATTGTACAACTCTAAATGTGGACGCCTCTGGCAGTTCTGGAAGTAAACCCGGTTTTTTTTTGGCACCCAAAAGTTTAAGGTATGGCCTAATGGCGGTACCGAAACTAGATAACAAATTTGATTTCCGTTTCCTTTTTCTCACTCCACAGATAAATACAAATAAAGAACCAGCTGGACAGTTCAAAATGTGATCAGGTCTACCCAGTGCTGGATTGATATCGTAGATTTTATCCGTTGTAGTGCGCATGTACATTTGGTTTCGCGCTTTTATCCCATTAAAAGATTATTTAGTTTAGTGTAGAGCAGAGGTTCTCAAATATATTTCCTCTACCGCCCCCCAATTTGAGAATCAATTATTTTCTAGCGCCCCCTAAAATTTTTAACTTTACCACTTCTTAGAAATCACAATCGCAATCATTACTTTAATTTAATTATAGCGTGCCATTGGAGTCTTATCGTGTTTCTGAGTTCAAACTTACGTACATTTTTAATGAGACTGATCTAATGAGAGCAATAAAACGCAATTTAATATTTACAAAAACTTTTATTCAAATTTTAAACAATTATTTCAATTTAAATTTTTAAAACTAATCTAATGTGAAGGATGAATCTGATGATTTGTAACAAGTTTGGTTAATATTAGGCTCGAATTTACTGAAAAAACAGCTGTTAAGTCACCGCATTCGGTAACATGCAAACGATTTCTCTGTCTAGTTAGTAGCGTTGCCACAGCACTAAATTCACGTTCACACAAAATACGACGATAGAAATGCTATCAGAAATCGATGGCCACAATCACAGGGGTACCAAATTGCGGGATTGGCTTTTTTTTAGCCCAAAATTATCGAAACAACAAAAATAATCGATGTAGTGTACTAGTAGGTAGATTTTGATTTTAGTTTAAAATATTGGAATAAACACAAAACAGCCATGGCTCCCCCTATGACGTTTTAAAACACCTCCCCAATTTTCTATGGGCCCTTTACCGCGCACCCTGTAGGCCAATAGCGCCCCACAAGGAGGCGTTATCTTCCTCATTGAGAAATCTTGGTGTAAGGCAGGGGTCCCCATAGTACGGCCCACGAGCCACATGCGGTCCTTTGAGGGTACCTCTTTCATTGGTGGTATGTGGCGGCGTCGCTCACGTACAGTACTACTTCCGGTGACACGGTACGCACGCGACACGGCTTCGAAAACAGTGTAAAATAACAGCAGAAGTAGGAAGATAGGAAAAGCTCTATAACTAAACCGGACATTGACCATCTCATTAGCCAAAAGCAGGCCCATAGTTCCCACTGAAATACTGGACAGTTTGTTGATTTAAATTTACTTGTTCTTCATTTTAAATATTGTATTTGTTCCCGTTTTGTTATTTTACTTTAAAATTGGATATGTGCAGTGCGCATAGGGAATAGTTCTTAGTTTTATTTTACGAGGGTCGTTTGAAAAGTCCGTGCAAAGACAGAGAGATAGCACTACTGGCGCGTATCGAGGTTATGTTTAGTTAGTAGCATCTCTTGGAAGAACACACACCAAGTTTCAGCCAGATCGGTCTATTTCTTTGTGTTTGGCATTTAAGCGTCGTTTCGTCACTGTGGATGAAACATGGATACATCACTACACTCCTGAGACCAAAGAACAATCTAAACAATGGGTTACCAAGGGGGAATCTGCGCCAAAAAAGGCGAAGACCGTTCCTTTGGCCGGAAAGATTATGGCGACTGTCTTTTGGGATTCGCAAGGAATAATTCTCATCGACTATCTGGAAAAGAGTAAAACTATTACAGGTGCATATTATTCATCGTTATTGGACCGTTTGAAAACCGAGCTGCAAGAAAAACGCCTACGATTGGCCCACAAAAAAGTCCTTTTCAATCACGACAACGCA
This sequence comes from Rhodnius prolixus, assembly GCF_049639745.1. Classification (NCBI taxonomy): domain Eukaryota; kingdom Metazoa; phylum Arthropoda; class Insecta; order Hemiptera; family Reduviidae; genus Rhodnius; species Rhodnius prolixus. The sequence continues at coordinate 46,289,362 of NW_027411603.1, read as the reverse complement.
CCAGCTCACACCTCAGCAGTTGTGGTCGCAAAATTAATGGAAATAGGGTTCCAACTCGTTTCACATCCCCCCTATTCTCCAGACTTGGCTCCCTCGGACTACTATTTGTTCCCCAATATGAAGAAATGGCTGGCGGGAAAAAGATTTTATTCAAACAAGGAGGTGATTGCAGAAACGAATGGCTATTTTTCAGACTTGGACAAATCCTATTATTCGGAAGGGATCAACAAACTAGAGCAGCGTTGGACGAAGTGTATAAGCCTAAAAGGAGACTATGTTGAAAAATAAAAAAGGTTTACCCCCAAAAATTAAGTAGTTTTTATTTTTGCACGGACTTTTCAAACGACCCTCGTATAGTCCGGCCCTCCAACGGTCTGAGGGACAGTGAACTGGTTCCTTGTGTAAAAAGTTTGGGGACCCCTGGTGTAAGGAATTTGAATTTAACTAAGTCTACGTACGTCTCATTTACTGACTTACAATTCTCTACACCAAACTAATTAATCAATCTCTGTAGTTGAATTAAAGTGTTTGAAACCAGACAGTAGTACAATAAACAGACCATTTTGTAAAAACCAGTTATAAAGGAAGATTTTCCCTACATTACAAAGAAAATTTGGGAATTTTTATAGAAAAAGAGAAAAAAAAAGTCAAAGTTGGGTGTTTTTGAACGTTAGTCTTTTTCTTGCAGTTTTTGACTATCAACCCTTAGACATTTTGTAAAAAAAATACTCTTTTCTGGAATCAGGGAACTCTCTAAGTGAATCTTTCCGGTGTGAACAGGAAGTCGAAAATTTGACTCGAACGCTCCTAGTATTATTAACAGAAAGTCAAAATAAAATCTAATTGTTTTATTTAAGGTCTCTAAGATTTGCCGTTCAGATAACGCCATTAGCAAATTGGCTTCAAATAATAAATATAATCACGGGCAGACAATTAACCGCCGCCATTTTCTCTCTCATCCTCTATCTGTCTGTCACTATTAATTGAATTAAAATCATGTTTATATTTTGTACTTTCCCTGGCACTAATTAACAGTAATAACAATTTGTGATTTTTAATCAGTTTTTATTTTTTAAAATATTAAATAGTAGAGTTTATCCTTGGGAATTCCTTTAATTTACACAAAATGTAATTACTCTCTGTCTCTCTCTCTCATCTGAGAAATCCCACGGTACCTAAATAATAAGTTAAGGTAAATGAACTTTAATTAAGAAAAACATTCTAATTTACCCACATTTCTCAAATTTATAGCAAAAGCAATTTTGGGTATAAAAATTTATTTATTTAACAAGATCAAATGATATGAAATTACTTAATTTAAACTCCCACAGACGAACTTCCGGAATGTAAAAAATGGAATAAATAAAAACATGGATTTGCGGGAAGAGAAGGCAGGTTTCCGGTGATACATTTTTTTTTTTTTTGGTAATTATTTATTATATAAATGCTTTAACATCTGAGAGGTCTTTGGTGCAAGGAACCTGTTTTTCCAGTGTGCTGCTGGCCTTCGGACAGTGAGTTTTAGCTCTAAGGAGGGCTAAATCAAGAAAAAGGCGGAAGCTGAATTCGGATTCAGTATCCAGTATGCCCTGTGCTAATCACCTCCCTTTTAAATAACTTTGTCTTTGTCATTCAATTTATGAAAGTTATTGTTTTGATTAGATAACAGGCATGTAAACTTCTGCACTTAGTCAGCCAGTGTAGTGTGGGACGTAAAGATAAGTGAAGTTAAAATCTCTACTACACCAAAGTGATTTAATCTATCTATAAAAATGGATAAAAGTAAGAAACCGATCAGAACAGATGAAAATCTAAGAATGACAGAAAAGAAAAGACATTACATTGAGCCATTATAACATAAACTACATACAGCATTGGTAATAAACCGTCTGCCGGGAGTTGACTGTTATCGGAAAGAAATAAAACGTCTTCTAAAAAGTTACACAACTAAATTAAAAGAAAAGTGATCATCATAATGGAAGAAAATACATAATTACGATATTAAAAATAGATTAAATTAGATTATCGGGGTGGGACCTGTGCCCCCACGGCACCGCACCCAAAAGAGGCTTATTGTTATTGTGCCAGCCCCCTTAGGATCTAGTAGGCGAAACCTCCACTACTAAGGAGGTGGAGGACTTTCCCTAAATGTTCTTATTGCGCTACTATCTCCTTTGGTCTCGAACAGCCAGTTAGAGGCCGTTTCCTCCTCATCCTGACACAATCTGCTCAACGGATCCGAGAGCTAATAAGCCCCTCCTTGTACGGATGACTATGCCCTATGTGTACTGTGTAAATGTATTGGGGATGTAACAGTATATGTTGCTCATGTTCAGGTTGTTAGACTGGGATACCCGCAGGGACGCCAAGTACCCTGAAGAAGTGGCTAATCCACGGGGATATTAAAAATAAATGAACACACAGATACTATAAGCACTTATATAAAAGATTCACCTTCAAATTAATAATATAATTAAAAAAATAAATATATAAAATAATAAATAATAGATAAAATCTAAGACATTCCTTTAACTTTATCAGGACAGCAATTTGTGGCGATTTTCGGACTGTAGGAGAAAATAACAAAAAAAAATTAATAATTGAGTCCAAACACAAATTGAGGTTTCAGCTTCGTGCGACTTGATTTGAAAGAGAACAAGAGAGCGCGCTTTGTTACACACTAAGACCATATCTAAAAGGAAAAACCTTCTTTTTGGATTCAGGAGACCTCAATTTGGATACTTCCGGTGTAAATTCAGTTTGGAAAATTTGATACAATCGTAGCCCTTTCTCTTTCTTTAGTAAGAGAAACTAGAAGAAAAAGTCTATTAAGAAAAACAATCTGCCCAAAACTAGACCATGCACAGTGGTATTTTCGGCCATTGGAAATCAGTAAGACGTAAAAAATGAAGTTAGATTATTCGCCAATATTTTGTTTGCACGTTGTATATCCAAAGATATTCCACTTTGAGTGTTAAACATATTCTTCAGCTGGAATGTTAAACTTTATTCAGTGTGTGTGTTTGTGTAAGTGTCTGTTTTCATACATATTTATAGGGAAAACTCAATTTCCCCTTTCCACAAAAGGAAAAAAAAAGAGTCAGACATGAATGTAACACTTCCACTTATCGATATTTCATAATATCGAAGAAAAGTGAAGGAGGAGGAACCCATATTGTCAACACAGTATGCAAATATAAATGTAACAAAATTTTCCTATTTTCATTATTACATAGTATACATTCCTCTGGCGCTTTTCACCTTTCACATAACTGAAAAGATGGAATCTAGATAAGCAGAGAGTGGAAAAGTTTAAAGATCGACATCGTAGTCGAATGGAATGAACCCAATGGATTGAGAAATACCAAGCTGACAATCTCGAATACAATAAACTAACTTCCTTTTTCACCTGGCAAAAGAGGAAGTATTATATTCGTGCTAAAGTTAAAAATTGGGTTTACAACGGAAATAAAGATCCCGCACAGTACAACTTAGCGATTTTTTTTAAAATAGTTTTTCTTTTTTTCCCTTTCTTGATCACTTTTCCCTTACGCTACTTGTAAGAGAAAGTTTTCTTTTGTGAGCTTCCAGATTTTCGATTTTATGTTTTCATGGAAATATCCCTTCTTTTTGAGGGCACGGAAATACGATAAATCTAATAACTAATTTGAATTTTTTAAAAAAAATGTATTTGTTAAGTTACACCAGCGCTAGATACGCCATTAGTAACAATGACAATAACTGACATCACTACAACGAAACGCACTAATTGAGGGGATAAGTTAACCAGTGATAACACTCCCTAAGTCAGGGATGGCGAACGTTTTTGAGACGTGGGTCAAATTTTGATCATTTTTTATTTAGTACTAGCTCTTGGGTCACTAATGCCCATTTGCACAAGAGTTAAGTTTAAAAATTTTAAACTGAATATTGTCAAAACTAAACATCTTTAAAATTCAGTTGGCTTAACGGGTAAAACGGGACGAAACAAGTGCTATGGAAGTCTCTTTTTACAAACATAACTGAACAAAACCTTACAAAAGAGTGTGTTTCATCTGAAGAAAAATCTAAATTTGGTTATTTGCTTTGGGTTGTCGATTTTTTTAACAAACAAAATGAGTAAAATTATACATTTTATTTGATATTTTGACACTTTTGCTTTATTTCAAAAGCATTTGTTGTCATTTGCGTTTTAGAACTGTAATGATCTAACTAAAGGTTATAGGTAGCATTTAAATTGCTTTTGTGTCAATGCGTGATTGAAAAAAATGCAGATAGAATATAAATTATTCACACAATTAGAAAATCTAAATCAACCCGCGTAAACAAATAAATGGTTGCCTAGCAATTGTGGGTCAGTAAAAAAAAGCTTGCGCGGGTCATAGGTTCGCCATCATTGCCCTTAGTCGTCTCCCAGGAATAGCTACTCTCTTCAGGAGAGAAAATCGCGAGGCCACTGGCGTTTTAATCGTCTGGGAGGATGATCTGGAAGGTGATGAGATGATAAATAGCGCACAAGAGGATTGGAATGAAAGAGTGCAAGTTCTGATGAACGTATTTATAGCGAGTTCGTGCAACCTGAATCTACAAACGGAATTTCCAGGTCTGTGTGGATAGTTAGATTTGAAACGTAAAATGGAGCCGTTTAACGATAGTGCGTAGAATTTTAGACTGAAGAGATTGAATTCGTTGAAGATTAGAGCGTTTCGTTGAACCCCACAGTTCAATACCGTACGTCCAGGCGGGTTTTAGTATAGAATTGTAAATCAGTCGTTTATTATTAAATGAAAGATTAGATGGTCTTTGGAGTAGTCGATAACGCCTGTTAACTTCAGTTCGTTTATCGTGTGTATGGGTTCCAAGTCAGTCTTTTGTCTAAATTAGAATTTAGTTATCAAGAGGAATGTGTTCAATGTCTGCATTATTCCCTGCCTTCTGTATGGGGGTGCGCAGATTTGGTTCATGATTGGGGGGAAACAAAAAATGAGTAGCAGATGAAAAGAACCAAATGGAAACAAGCATTCTGAATCTTAAAAGAAAAGATAAGGGACATAAAGATTCAGAAAAAGGTTAACTTTTTCTGCGATTAATGTAAACGATAAGAAAAAAGCTCAATTGGAGGTGAATGGAACAGGTGTCTATGATCCTGAATGGTGTCCAATGGATTGCAAAAGGAATTAGAGGACGGCAGTATCTAAGATGGTGGGACAAGATTCTCATGAAATGTCGTTGGATCTAACTGGAGTTCTAAGGCTGGAGATAAAACGAAGTGGAGAGAATTTGGGAGAAGTCTTTGCCCAGAAATGGGCCTAATTCTCCCCAAAAAATGAAGGTTTTCTCTTGTGTTCATCTTGATTTTTGATAATTTAATTTTAATTCGAGCTAATTTCAATTATTTATTTATTTAAGAATAAAAAAAGTTGTTATTAAGAATACGTCAGTGGGTACAAATCCGCTCAAAATCAGTCACCGGAAGTAGCGCTTTACTGAATTGTTTTTCCGTTTTAAGAGATTATCCGGAAAACGGCTTCAACAATTTACCAATTTTATAAAACTGGATCTGTAACATTTATTTAAAAAGAAATATTAATAAATTCTGATATATCATCGCCACGATATCGAAAGGCATTACATTCCACTGTAAAGCAATTACGTTAATTAATGTGACAAAGAATTTAAATGTCTCTACAATAAATAAATGGTTAAATATTATTTAATATATCATTTTGTCTAAAAATCTCTGAACAAAAAATAAATACATCTCTTATTTTATTTCCACAATTCTGTGTAGATAGATAGATAGATAGATACTTGTCTTTATTTTCAGAATATAAATAAATAAATACATAAATAAAAGGACAACACCCAAGATCAATGTGATCATCCTGAGGAGAATGATCTGTTCACTATTCTGAGTAGGAACATCCAATAGCAAAGCAAAATCATAATCTGATATTGTCGGTCTGGGATATCGTTTATAATATCGTTTATAAATATTTAAAACCTGAAAGAATTTATGGCAGGACAACTATGGGCAGCCCAAGATAGACTCACATCAAAAGAATTTCGCCGCTTATTACTAAATTCTAGTCCTGACGTAAGGCGCCCAAAACTTGGACCCTTACTACTGCGTTGGATAAACAGTCTCAAGATAAACGAACGGAAGATATTAAGGAAAATATTCTGTCCGGTTTATGACAATGAAATTGATAGTTGGAGAGAATTCGAAAGAACTGCGAGCTCAAGGAGTTGGTACAAAGAACGTCTGCGTAACGCACTTTAGGTCAAGTGGAGAGAATGGCTAAAAAACAGAATGCCGCGAAGATTACTGTTTGGTACTTTGTTTGGCCAAAAAAAGAGTTGGAAGACCACGCAGGCATTGGCTCCAGGAGGTTGAGAAAGATCTGAAGACCGCTGGAGTAGATTGCTGGAGAGGTAAAGCAAGATATAGGAATATCTGGTGTGCCATTATTAGAGAAGCCAAGGCCCACAACGAGCTGTAGAGCTACAAGAACACTAAATTCTGCGTTACGATTAACAAAATTTGATTCAATAAACTGCGGTAACAGAATCATTCTGTCAGAATGTTACTCTTTTTTTAAAAAAAAATTATTATGAAAAGGTTCTTTTAAACTTTAAGCTTGAACGTGCTTCAATTTAAGCCCGATTAAGCCCTGTGCACTAAAGAGATGTTAAACAAAAAAAAAAAAATATCTCTAGTCTATAAATATTCTGGAGGAATTTAATGTTTGAACAAATTTAAGTTAAAAATATCCCCAACCCTGAATCAAAAGATATGAATGAAAGCAGATTGCTAAATGAACCAAACAGCTGGGTAATAATCTAGATCATAAAATGCAACTACTTTGTGTACGCTCAAGTATTGATTCTAATGCATTTATCTTTATCATGCATCTGAAAGTTATAGTTGGATACATTCCCATTACGTAACTGAAAGTTATTTATCAGAGTCTACTTTTGGTACGTACATAACATGCTTAGATTTCCAGACAGGCTGTCCGTCTGCTTCAAAACTAGATTTCTACTAATTACAACTTCTGGTAACAAGTTTATCTAGTCTTTTAATGTTCTATTTGTGGGCGGATGATTGGATACTCAAAGTTGGATAGCGTACTGGAGGCATGAATGTAATTTTGTTGGAGTTGAAAGTAAAATAAGAGATGGAGATATGCAAATTTTGATTGGCTTGAGAGTATACTAAGGTAACGAGTGACATACTTATTACTAGATCTTATTACTAATACTAGACCATATTCTCTAACCGAGCTAACTGTGAATAAAGATGGCGAATTGCGTTGGAGGAAGAAATGTTAGTAGAAAGAGCTTGAAGATCGGTTTTAGAATGACGACTGATACATTCTATATTGTGAAGTGGATTAAGTCGAAGACAAAAATAAAGTTGATCAATTTTGATTCGTTGATTGTTAAAGGAGGCAATACTGAAGACATTTTGTTTCTATGAAGGTATGACATACGAGTATATAATCTCTCGTAACTAATCGCCTCAAATCCCCCGAGCCGAGTCCTTCCGGTGGAGCAAGAAGGACCTTTCTATTAATTCGGAAAAAGGAGGTACAAGAGGGAGCGCGTTTTCCTCTTTTCTGCTTTTGCTCTATTCTATTTCCTTGCTTCCTTACAGCCTCCAGATCGAGGAGAAAACTTTTATAATCTTTCACTTGAATTTCCGTTCATATCTTGCTAGTTAGTCAAATCAAAGCACGTGAAAACGGATGTCCCCACATTTCCCAGATTCTGTCAACCTATCAGTGACTCAATCAGCAGGAAAATATGCGACAAGAGAGTTTTAAAAACCGGCAAGACATCGGCAGTCTAGGGGATAGGAAATTGAATGAACGATTGAGAAACTTATTAGTTTTGAAACTTATTCGACTAGCCCATCAAAATTAATGCGGATAAATCAAAGTTACACTCAATCTATCTTCAGGGACAATCGATCTAATCCACCATTTGACTTCGACTTTACCTGGAACCTCTGTACAACCCTCTTAAACTCATTGAACTCAAGCAACTGATGTAAACTGCTAACAAGTCGTACTAGAATTTGACAAACACCCAAAACTAACATAACAGAATAAGGAACAATTACATTTTCGTCCTTCACATACCGATATGGACTCGAAACACTACGTTGAAGCAAAACAATCGAACATGAACGAACTACAAACTCTGCAGCCTAAACTTGTAAGCTCTTTACTATTGTTAGTAAGCTAAACTATTCATGGTTAGAGTTGCACTGCTGGATAATCTCTATCACTCAGTCAGCATGTGCATTAATCTACATCTGACGATGGATCCAGGGATACCATAAACAGGCCACAGGCAGACAAAATCAACGATCTTCTTGAAGACTTTTAACATTCCCTTTTTTTTTGTTCTGGAAGTTTCCAAATTCCAAACTGTTGCTGATACCATTTTCACGGCTGCACATCCAACCAATCCTCCAAGGAAGGCTGAGGCGCCGTTGACTTCCGCCAAACTGGATGGCCATCAATCTTGCTCCTTCAGCAATAAATATGTTTACTTACTGTGCACATCATCTCATTTACTTGCTTGCGCACACAGTTCACTTGCCAGTTTTTAGTTGGGGGAAAAAAGCAATAAGCAAAGCAAAAAACAAAATTAAGTTTTACCCTGAATTATTTACATCGTTTGAAAGTTCATATAAAACGAAGTTTTTTTGGATTTAATTTCAGAAACTTCAGAAGCTTCCGAAGTCGAATGAAAGCACTAATATCATCACGAACAAACAAAACAAATACCCTTAAAACTTCAACATAATTCCGGGGCTAGTGATGTTTGTCTGTACATCTGGAATGATTATTTGCTATAATTTTTACCTCTCCCTCTGTACGTCTGTCCCTTTAGCCTAATTTCATTTCCTTTCATCCCCCTCATCTCTTTGTTCCGGTTTCTTGTTTTTTGTTACGTTTTTAATAAGACTACATTCAAGATACCCCCAGTCTACTCTGTTCTAGACTTCCGCCATTCTTTATGCTTATTGAAAAAAAAAAAAATTACTTTTCAGTATTTTGTGCTTTAAAAGAAGAAGAAGAAGAAGACATCTAATTTGGACGACTTTCACTTACTTCGACTCCCAAGATTCTGACACCCAAATTTTTTTCAGCCTCCGAACATTTGAAAATATTAAATTCCTACCCCAATCCCTATCCAACGCTGGATATCTCCCTTTTTTTTCTTTTCGCTCATAAGCTTCTTAAAATTTTCCTTTTATTTAAAATCTTTTCAAAGGAATGTATTTTATTTTTCACACCAGTTTTTATTGTCTGTACTTTTCAATTTTTCTTTCTACGCTTTTTATAGCTGTTATAAAATTTTTATTGTATGATGTGCATATCTACTTCCGGCAGAAGACCTTCAATCCATGCCGTAAAATACTTATTTATTATATATCTTTTTTTTTACTTTTCTTTAAATTTGTAAATAAAGCATTATTATTATTTTTATTATTATTAACTGGATATCTCCATTCCCAAAGAGAAATTTTCTTTTCATATACAAGAAGAAAAACCCAAAATGAATGGTATAATCACGTGTTAACCCAGCTATTATCTTTTTATTTTTACCCAATAATAACTTAGGTTTTCAATTGTGAGTTCATAATGTTCGTGCGTGACCAGTGGTGATAGCATGTTCCCAAAAATCCCACTTGTTGTCAAGGGAAACTCGAATGTAACTAAGTAAATTCGGGTAAAAAAAAAAAAAAAAGGTAAACGTAAATTCAAAAATTGAACGAATAAAAATCAAATTCACTTACCAAAATAATGGTTGTGAACAATGTCTTAATATAACAGCAACGTTTAACTCACCTGGAAATGGAAGAAATATAAATTAGTGTTGTTGTAGTGTCCAAAGTTGAAGTTTGGCATTGATTGGTTTTGGTAGAAACGTCCTCGAATAGGTTTTAATGAGAAAAGGAAGCAGGTGTGAATTGGTCACGTTAATAGCATGCAGTAACATCCGGTTTCTTAGAGATACCTTTGAAACCAGATAAAGAGTGGGGGAAAGTTGTTTATTAATTATGAGCAAAGTAAATCCTTGAGGAATAATTAGATTAGTAGTAATTCCTTCTTTTGATCTTCAATTTCGTACAATTATTAAAGGATCAAATTTTAAATTTAAAGTTACTTACTCCATGAATAAGGTAAATTAATCAGGGGAAGAGGCAAATATTTATGTAACGCAAAAAATTTTTTAAAATAGACGGGATTTATTTATTCATAAATAAAAAAATAAATAATTAAGCAAGATAAAATTAAGCCTTCAATAATGTATCTGAAGGCTTTAATAGACTTTCTGATCTCATCAAAGAGGCAATCCAGTCTGTGTTGAGCTTTAGTAGTGTGCGGATCAAAGTTCGATCTCACTCGCAAGTAACAAACAGGCTTACTCTCCATTTACTTTTAGAAATTCTTTTTTCTTTCTTTTTTAAATTTTTTTTTTTAAAGTGAATATTTAATTTTATTTCTTTTTTATTCTCTTCTTTATTAAAAAGGAAAAGTTTCTGTTTTTTTGTTTTTTGTTTTATTTCAATTTATTGCTTTTTAACTTGTGCAAAGTGTAAATAGATTTCCTTTGGTGTATATAATTTAGTGAGTTAGCAAAATGACTGACAATAGTAGAGGACAAGTAGGTATTCCACCAGATATAGAAGAAATGAGCTGTGATGTACTCGTAAGTAATGAACCAGAAGTTAATAAAAATATAATCACAATAAGTCCAGGGAGTAGTGGTGTTTTAAATAAAAATAATTCCAGACAGAATATCTGTATGGAATATAGAACAAGTGATCTGGGTCCATTTTATATTTTAATTGAAAGTAGAGACAAAGATAAGAAAGGTATTGCTAGGATTCACCCTATGTCTATCGAAAAATTGTTACACATTAATCACCCAGAAATAGCAGATAATATCATTTCAATTAAAAAACTGGGTATTAACAGGCTGAGAATTGAATTTAATAATGGCGTATCTGCGAATAAACTAATGGAAAGTGTACTATTAAAAGAAAAAAATCTAGATGCTTATATTCCTAGATATTTATTACAAAGGAGAGGAGTGATAAGGGGCGTAGATACTGAGCTAACTGAAGATGAAATTAAGGATGTTATAAGGGGTCCACCTGGGGTAAATTTTGAAATAACTGATTTACGAAGATTAAAACGGAAAATAGTGGACAAAGATACAAACGAGGTTAAATTAATACCCACTCAGTCTGTTTTGGTTACTGTTAGAGGCCAACAGTTGCCTCAGAATGTATATATACACTATGTTAGATGTGAAGTACACTGCTATATACAGAATGTAATTCAATGCAAAAAGTGTTTGAGATTTGGTCACTTCCAGGATCAGTGTAAGGGTTCTGTGAGGTGTGAAATATGTGGAAATAATCATGACCTTAAAGAGTGCAAAAATACAGAGATAAAATGCATAAATTGTGGTGGTACCAATCACATGGCCTCTGATCAAAAACTATGTCCACGTTATAAAAAAGAAAAACTTATAAAACAAATAATGGCGGAAAGTAATATTTCTTATTTAGAAGCTAAAAATTTTTTTGATAATGGGAATTCATTTTCTGCTATTGCAGGGAAAGATGCCCCAAATATAGATAATTTGAAAGAGTTTCCTATTTTTAACAAAAATACGGGCGGGTATAATAGACCTTTTGCTACGACTGTTTCATATAGAAGGGCAACAAAAAGACATAGGTTACTGCCACCTAACTTTGACAAACAAGAATTACAAAATTTATTAATTGAAGAAGAGGTGAAGAAAAATGTCCCTGGCGGCCTTGTTCCTCAAAATCCTTATCGCCCAAATGAAGTAAATAAATTGAAGGAAACTTTTCAAAATAACGATAATTTAGACATAGTTTTTGAAGCGGTGTACTCTATCATAAAGAGTGTTAACCCAAATGAATTGAATAAAATTACTGATGAAGGTTTGAAAAATATGATAAAAGAAAGAGTGATTAATTTAAATGAGGCTATATAGATACAGGCTCAATACAAAGCTTGTATCTGGACAGATATAAGAATTTTGTAAATAATTTAAATGTGTAGCTATAATTATTTTATAAAAATATATATAGGTAACTGTACATATATGAATGAGTTGTATGAACGAATGTATAAATTTCGTTTTATTAGGTATGTATCTAGGTTTGACTGTGCGCGAATGTATAAGAATGTATATAGAGTGTAATTATTTTTTAAACGTTTGTACAGTGTATATAGGGATAGTTTATTTAATTAAATGTACATTTAAGTATAGGAATAGTGTGAATGAGTGTATAATTTTCATTTTATTATATATGTATATAGATTTGTCTGTGAATGAATTCGGAAGAAGGTACATAGTGGGTAACTATGTTCTTTATTTTTGTCTATTGTACAGTGTATATATAATTATTTATTTAATTTATTTATTTATTTCTTATAGTTTATTTAATTAGGAAAAAAAAAAAAAAAAAAAAAAAAAAAAAAAAAAAACTATGAAATTACGACCACTAAAAATTTTACAATGGAATGCTAGATCCGCTATCGCTAACAAACAAAATTTAGAAGTTTGTTTAATGAATGAAGAAATAGATATCGCTATATTAAGTGAAACATGGTTCAAACCAAACATTGATGTTAAATTTAAGGGATATAATGTCGTAAGAATGGACCGAAAAGACGGAAAGTCAGGTACAGCAATTTTAATAAAAACTGAAATTCCTTACAGCGAAATTAAAAAGTTACATAAAATAAAAGATTTGATGTTAGTGGGAATTGAGGTGAATTTGCATAATGGTTTTAAATGTTCAATTATTTCTTTGTATAATTCACCTACGAATAATATAAGTTACAGAGATTGGGATAAGTTGATAAACAGTATTAACGGTCAAATAATATTCGCAGGGGACTTTAATGTACACAATCAAGCATTTGGCTCTAGCTATACAGATTCTAAAGGTCGCCAGTTACTAGATGCAATACAAGATAACAACCTCGTGTACTTGAATGATGGGTCCCCCACTATTATTGGAAATATCAGACATAAAAATAAGTCAGCTGTTGACCTTACTTTCTGTTCCCCAAACTTAGCTTCTAAATTTAAATGGACCATTCTGGAAGATGATATGGGCTCAGATCACTATCCTATAATTATAGAATCAAATTTATATTTAATTGAAAATATGAAAAGACGTCCGTATTGTAAGTGGGATACAAAAAAAGCGGATTGGAATGTTTATAGAAATAGTTTTAATGTAGACCATGTGAATTCTTTAACTTATGAAGAATTTATCAATGAAATAAATGACGCGTCACAAAAAGCAATACCTCTAAAAAAAGAAGTAAGATATCAACATGCTAAATGTTGGTGGACGAAAGAATGCGCCACTAGCATTACAAAGAGAAAAGAGGCACTTAAGAGATACAAACAACACCCAAATATGAATAATTTTCTAATGTATAAAAGACAAACTGCCTTAACAAAAAAAGTTATTAGAGAAAGTAAAAAGCAATCGTGGCAGCAATTTTGCAAAAATCTAAATAAAAATGTTCCTATAAAAACTATATGGAATAAAATAAAATCATTAGGAAACCAAATAGTTTATAATAATATTTTAGAAAAGGGTGATTGGATTTATGATTTTCTGTATAAACTAGCTCCTGATTATGTTGAAAATAAAATTGATTTTAATATTAATAATTCGGATAATAAACATTTTTTGCTGGAGCCATTTGAACTTAATGAACTTTCGTCAGTTATGAAATCACAAAATAACAGTGCGCCTGGTATTGACCAGATTCAATATAGTCTTATTTATAATCTTCCTCTTCCCTGTAAATTAACTTTATTAAGTATTTATAATGAAATGTGGATGAAGGGGGAATTCCCTTCACAATGGAAAAATTATGTTGTTTGCCCGATTTTAAAATCTAACAAACCAAAAGAGAATTGTTCATCTTACAGGCCAATCTCTTTAGCTTCATGTTTATTAAAAACATTAGAAAGATTGGTAAAAAATAGAATTGTATGGTGGTTGGAAATTAACGACAAACTTCCTAAAACACAGTATGGGTTTAGAAAGCGGAAGTCAGTAAATGATTGTCAAATTCAGTTAATAACAGACATTTTACAAGCCTATACTTCAAATAAGATACTTTTAGCCCTTTTTTTGGATTTTACCTCAGCATATGATTCTGTTCAATTGCCAATCTTAACAGAAAAAATGAAAATAGCGGGATTGCCAGGAAAATTTATTTTCAATATTATTAAATTAATTTCTAATAGAAATATATATTTAAGAATAAACAATTCATTAGTAGGCCCCAGATCTACAAATCTAGGTCTCCCGCAAGGCGGAATTCTCTCCCCAATTCTTTATTCCCTTTATAGTGCGGATTTAGAAACCCTTTTTTCTAATGAAATTAAAATACTGCAATATGCAGATGATGTTTGTATCTATGTTATAAAACCCTCCTTTCAAGAATGTACAGATTTGTTGGAAACTGCCTTAGTGAAACTTGAATCATGGATATTCGAAAATGGTATAGAAATCTCAGAACAAAAGTCGGTCATTTGCCCCTTTACAAAGAAAAGAAGGTTGCCTGTTTCGGATTCAGTGACATTGGCAGGACGTGCTTACCCATGCAAAAATTCCGCTAAATTTCTTGGCGTCATCCTTGATAAGACATTAAGTTGGAAAGAACATATTAAATTGGTTGAAAAGAAAACAGAAAAATATTTTAACATTTTAAGAGCAGTCTCTCACCATAAATGGGGGGCTGACCCTGAGATCTCGTTACTCTACTATAGAGCCACTATAAGATCGGTAATGGATTTTGGATCTACATTCTATGGCATGGCGAAGAAAACAATTTTTAGGCCATTACAAATAATCCAAAATAAATGTTTAAGAGTATGCTTAGGTTTTCTGCGCAGCACTCCAATAGATATTATGTATGCAGAAGCGTGTGAACTTCCTTTAGAATACAGATTCCAGTTATTATCTCATAGATATTTGTTAAAAACTTCAGTTTTTGATTATAAAATTTATAATAAAATTTGTCAGTTGAATTCTAAAGTCCTAACCAATAATTATTGGAGAAATAAGATTTCACCTGTCTTCTGTGATAGTTTTATAGAAATTTCCCAACTAAAACATTTAGTTAAATTAAATGAAAGAGAGCCGCCCTTCATAATGAGCTATAAACTGGCAGTGTTAGATATTGATTTAAAGTTAATAGGGGACTTCGCCAAATATCCATCTAACATTATAGAAATAGTATTTCAAGAAACTCTTGAAAATTTATGGCCCGGTGTTTATGCCATTTTCACAGATGGGTCTAAACTGAATGGGAAAGTGGGATGTGCCTTTTATGATCCACAGAAAAATTTGTTTCAAATGGCCAACCTGCATGGATATGCATCGGTCTATACTGCTGAATTGACTGCGATTCTTTTAGCCCTTAAACATATTATAAGCTTGAAGGAGAAACACTGTTTTGCTATAATCAGTGATAGCCAAAGTGCACTTATAAAAATAACTAACGTGAGAAACTATTTTGAAAATAATTTTATAATTAATGACATTTTAGACGCGGTGAGTTTGTTACAGGAAAATGGGATTATAGTAAATTTTGGTTGGGTAAAGGGACACTGTGGTTTGAAGAACAATGAAATTGTGGACTCAATTGCAAAAGATGCAACAGTTAACGGTGAGAGAATAGACTACATTTCCTTGCCAATAGAAGATTTAAAAAGAATTTTAGGGAAGTTGGTAGTACAAAAATGGCAAGAGAAGTATAGTAGCGGTATTAAAGGCAATTTTTATAAATCTATGCGCCCATTTCTTAAGAAAACAGTGTGGTTTAAGGGTTTAAGTGTGGATAAAAAGGTGGTCACGATGGTAAGTCGTCTAAGAGCCAATCATGCAGTCTGTAAGGCCTACATGAATAGATTGGGGCTGTGTCCTTCCCCTCTATGTGAACAATGTCAACAGAATGAAGATTTTAGGCACATTACCATGACATGTAATAAGTATTCACGTGATAGAAATATCTTTTTCAATAAAATATTAAAATATTTAGAGTGTCCTTTCAATTATGAAAGTATTATATTTTCAGATAATTTAGTAGTTCTACAAGAACTAATAACTTTTTTAGGTGTTTATAAATATAAGAATGATTAATTTATTGTTGATGTCCGTTTATATCTAGTCAAAGTTTCCTTGTAGGTTTAAGTCTAATGGGTTGGAGGAATATCGAGTACTCCACCCTTATAAAGTATTCTTATGTGTGCGTATGTATGTGTGTGTGAGTGTTATAAAGCATATACGGTTTTGTATGAGTGTATTATATAATTTGCATGTACATATATTATTTATTACCGGTATGACTGTATTTATTTGAATGAAAGTATTTATTGCAGTGGCTGTATAGTAATAGTGTAGATTTAGAATTAGAATCCTTAGTCGTCTGCATAATTGGTACGATTGAGTGCGAGGGGGGACCAATACCGGCCAGGGGTGGCAACTTTTGGTCGTGTAGGAATAATAAGTGGCTATGGCTTAACAGCTAATGCCAAAAAAAAAAAAAAAAAAAAAAAAAAAAAAAAGAGGCAATCATCTCTGAAGAGTTCTCTAAAATGATTCTAAATTCCACTTTTTTATCTAGTTAATCTGGTGTGAGTGCTCAGAAGAGAAACGCTTGCCCTGGAAACGAGAGCCGAAACTGAAGCGAAACCTATTCCAGAGACTACTGGACAAACGCTCTCGCTGGACAGTAGCACTAAATGGCCAAGTTCTACAGTGAAATCAACTCTTAAAAACCTATTTGGACTTAAGCTCTCGAGTTATGGGATTCATCCTAACTCCAATCATCACTTAATTCAGAAATAATACATTACAATCTCCAGATCCCCATGATCTGAACGCTAATCGCAAATTCCACTCCTCTTTTGCGCATCATCATTATTCTTTAATCCTCTAAATGTACTCAGCATCCATTGCTGATAATCCTTCCTTAAGATTGAGGAGGCGACAGTGGTTTCGTGATCTCAGTGGGTCTAGAGTGGAATAGAAGTAGAGGAAAAATACTGGAGCTTCGATACCCAAAGAAACTGAATATGGCAGTGCTTAGAAAGGGTCACTCTATTGGGGATTATTCCCCAAATTTCCAAAAGGTCCACAATATAAGGAGCACTGCCACTGGATAGTTTCACCCCGCATTAATTTTGATAATATTCTACAGAACAGCTGTATAACTAAATTTTTGCCGTTGTAATAATCAAATAAAAAAAGACTAGTTGAAAATTTGGGTAGAATCCGAAGAGTTGGATAATATCCCTGGTTTATTGTATCCCCGAGAGGTTTTTCGGTCTTTCATCCATCACCAGAGGTAGAGATATCATTTTGATGTAGAGATTTCCATCTTGCCCTGCTTAAATTAAAAGTTAAGTGAAGCTGAAATCTCTACAGCAAACTGAGTAATCTACTTGTGTTGATGGTTGGGAATTTGAAACCGGTCAGAGATACAAACAAGACAAAACATGCCTGCAACAACGGACACCATCTGTTTACACACATACAACAGCCAAAGTTTGTACAGAGAGTAAACTACAATTACATGATGCAAAAGCTGCCCGGTACACAATGCAAAGGTAGGAACACAGGACGACAGAAATCAATCAGGAACTTAAATGACAGGACTTGGTCTAGCTTAGAAGGGCACAAGGCCAACGTCGTTTTTTTAGACGTCGTGGCAGGGTTATCAGGATGGGTTAAAGGGGAAAGAGTTCTAGCTGTAGAATTGGAATTGGCAGGATATGCTTCTGTGGGAAATTGAGGGAATCGTGAATGGATAGATTCGGTGACAAATGGAGCAAATGGAGATCTTTGTGAAGATATGAGGTTCGAAACTTAATAGGGGCATTAACAATAAAGCGGAAGACATGAATTCGAAAGGATTGGATGCGGGATAGTTGAACTCAACAGCTGCGTTCCATAAGTCCAGATGGGTTTAAAAAAGGTCTGGATTAAATCCAAGATATTTGTTAAAGTGTTTAGTTTTTTTTTAGGCCAGATTCGAGCACTGGGGTTCTTTACTTTGGAGAACAGCCTAGAGTTATCAGAATTGTTTCTAATTCCATATCGGCCAGTTTAACAGGCTCGAAACAGACTCCGTGTAAATTAACAGTTTCTAGAAGCATGATGTAGTCAATCACGCTCATCTCAGTTTTCTATTCAGTAAAAAAATTGTCGATATCGTACAGCTGATTAAAAACTAATAAGCCCGGTTTTGATAACATGGAATAAAAGAAGCTGTGCTCATGTTAACAAATCAGATCCAGAACAAAACACCAATCTATTGACAAAAAGTTGGGTATGAGCAATTGATTTTTAACAAAGCCCTCGGTCCGATCCGACGGGACGGTAGGTAATTGGCCAGCAAACAAGTGGTTTCTGGAGTATGGAGGGTCCAGAGAGCGCAGCATCAGACACTTGGTCATTGTCCACTCACTAACACTTGCTCAACCCACTGCTCGCTTTATTTATATATATATTTGCTTTTTATTCATTTTTTCTTTTACTACTTGTTCTGGCCATTCTGATTTAAAATCTTTAAAGAAAACAAAATTTCCCAAACTATACATTGTATTTTTTTCTCTTTGAGTCGTAAATAAGGATAACGCAGAGGCTAGTATTTGATAAAGTCCAAGTTTAAATTTATATATAAATAATAGATAGATAGATTAGACTAGGGCGGCCTCAAGGCCTACGCCACTGCGACCCCTTTGGATCTATTGTAGCTCCCCTCACTCTAAAGCTCACACTCCAGACCTGTCCTTTTAATCAGACTCTTAATTCTGGAGAGCGACTCTTGGGTGAAGTTCACAGGCCTTGGTTTTTTCCTCTCCGAGAAGTAACATCCTTAGCCACACGAGCCCCTCACACTGACACAACACGTGCAGTGCCGTTTCCTCCTCTTCCTGACAGAACCTACAAAGGCTATCATCTGCCAGGCCCAATATATATAATAAATATATATATATATCTCCTTAACAAAAACTTACAGTTTAAAAAGTTAAGTATAAGGGTTGATTAAACGCCAAAAGGTACACAAATCAGCATGTACCCAACATTTCATTCAAGCTTAGTTGATATAATTTAAGTAATTTTGCTGCATTAACTTTTCCTTCACATTTTTTAGAATTTATTAGATGTCACAGACCCTTATGCTGGCCAGTTCGTTCATAATATTATTTGGTTATAATTATGATAAAATGTATAGGGTGAAGGGACCAGTAATTGACTGGGCACCAGTAATTGACATACCAGATATAAACTGGTATTATAAGGGATATGAGCCGTTTTTAGTGGTGATTCTTTCAATTTCGTTATTGAGAAGCCTTTAGGCAGCAGTTCCAGAAAAATATTAATTATTGGAAGGTTCCTTGGTATCAGTGGAAGGTTATTTGTGTTAAAAGTTCAAAATCAAGGGAAAAACAAGCCGTTGCTAAGGAGGATTGATAAGAAAATAATTTTTCTTTTTTCTTATTTTTCGTTTATTTGTTCATATATTCGTGTGGTTATCAATGTTCTGTTATAATTAGTATCACTTGTAGATTTCATTTATGTAGTTTTTTTTTTAATTATAAGAAGCATTGAGGATTAAAATGGGGCTGTCAATCACTGGTCCTTGAAACGGCAATCTGCCCAGTAATTGACATGTATGTCAATTACTAGTCCTACAGCTTTTTTTTTGAAACCAGTGATTGACTTCCAGGGAAAATGATAAGATAGGTCGATAAATTTTATTATAATTAAAAATTCAATACATTGTAAAATAAAATCATTGATAAAAATCGGCAACATAAAATAAATAGTAAAACTTCCAACAAAATATGTTTAAATTAATGAATTAGCAAATGTACGCCTTATTTCAAGAGGGCATGCAGAATGATTATTCTGTACAGAACAACAATGTATGAACAACAAACTGGAATAGTCGAGATCGCCGAACAGTTTCACGCGGCCAACGTGAATGATAAAAACGACGCCCACTTATCGGAGTTTGAAAATCTCTCATTCTCCCTCAGTTTTGGGTCCTTGCCACATTCCAAAGAAGAAAGGGAGGAAATGGCTGAACCATAGAATTCCATCAAATAAAACGGCCAGGGGAAAAATGAAGCTCCCTCAAGAGAAGTACCAGGTGCGAAATTAAACATAAGTGGAGAAGTTGGTGACTTAGTGATGTTACACATTACTTACTTTTTAATCTTTTTTTTTTTTCATTGATGTTTCATTTATTTATTACTGTTGTAAGTGCGAATGCTTACAACCTGAGGCGGGACGCGATTAACGTGCACACAGTGTATATATAAATGAGCCCAAGAGGTAACTCAGTAATAATAAACAATCAAATACTGTTTAGATGCAGAAAATAAGAATGAATTACATTCAGATAGTTTGGTTTCGAAGCAAATGACACTGGCAGCACAGATTGTGGAAAATATTAGCGAAGCGCTCCAAAAGAAGGGAAGCGTAGGAGAAATTTTGTTCACTAGAAAGCGAACCCAAGGACGCGTAGATGCCATCAGTAGCAACGTTATAGGCGGAATGGATAAAACAAGGATGTGACCACATAGTCTAATCGGAAGTAGAGAGTTTGGTAAAGTGAGAACCAAAAAAAAATTCCCAAAAAGAGGTTTAAGTAACAAAATATTTAGCGGAAACTAAAGGATAAGAGAGCGGAAGAGTTGAGAGAAAGAGATAAAAGCGAGCCGACAGACATTTTGTACGATCTAACATGTATGTTAGCTAATATCTCCTTGGCACTATTGAAAGTAAGGGCTGTTATTCAAATTACCTGTCTTGGCTTGGGGAACTTAATTAAAACTGTCCAGTAGGACAGTTGTGTAAGGGTTGATCGTCAAAAACTGCATAAAAAAGCGTAATGTTGAAAAATATTAGATTATTTAGGTTTGCCTATTTAAAAACTGATTGTAATGAATTATGAAGAAGACCGATTTTTGTTATAAATCCAATTGAAAAAGTGATTTAGGTGATTTATTTAGATTTAAAAGTGATTTTGAATGCATACCTTATGTCATTTCATGAATATATTTGTATGTCAATTACTGGTCCCACCCCATGTCAAACACTGGTTCCACCGAAAATTCGGTATGTCAATTACTGGTTCATTGACATACTTCAGAAAAAAATCATTTTTGGTTGACATAAAGATCGAATTTACTGCTTTTAAAATATTAATAAAATAAAATACATCCTACTGGAGCGGTACAATTTTACAACCTACACCTGGAGCCAAAATAACGGAAGTTATTCTACCTTAAACTCGAATTTTTTCTTAAGCAGTCAATTACTGGTCCCTTCACCCTATTATATCTTCGTTTTTAAATAGGTACTTTATTTTAACTCTATTCCAAATTATTCTTCTGATTTATCTTTAATATGCCCTTTATTCTGAAGTTGTCACATCTTATACATGCATGTTAAAGTAGAAAAAGACAAAGTTAGAGTCGGCTACTGTTTAAATTTGAATCACGGAGGATTTAAAACAATATTTCAGACTTGAATTCGTCTTACCGAAATATTCGTGAGCACAAATAACACACAGTTAATAACAAGTAGATTATTCAACAACAATTATTCATTTCTCAATTGTAATTTAATTTTACTTATAGTAAAATACTGGAATAATTAGCTGTCCTAAAAGTATGCAATACTTATTTATTTTATATTACATAACATATATATAACATTGTGAGAAGAACAGCTACATTGAGAGTGTGATTGAAGAAAACTATATTATTTGCGATAGAGCCAGATAATTATTACCTATTATTATAAACGTTTGACTACTACATAAAATAACAATTACTTTAATCGAAGAATGAACTTAAACCGACGATTTTTATTAAAAATAAAATAATCGAAATCATTGATGTATGTTGGTGTAAGCATTTTTTTAAAAAAGTTTTTAAATTTTGTAGCCTCGTAATTTTTTTTATTTTTTATAACGTTTTCTTTTTAACCTGTAATTAATAGTTTGATTATTATAGATTAATAGATATTAAAGTCAATCTACAGTGCTACTTGAACAAATATTTTGTAGATGAAAATGGCCAGCATAAGGGTCTGTGACATCTAATAAATTCTAAAAAATGTGAAGGAAAAGTTAATGCAGCAAAATTACTTAAATTATATCAACTAAGCTTGAATGAAATGTTGGGTACATGCTGATTTTTGTACCTTTTGGATAGATTTTCATTTTTGTCTATTTTGCTAAGTTACATATCTGCTTTACTGTTTTTTTTAAATTTGGAATAAGCAATTCTATCATTATAACCTGATAAGGTGTTAAGTAGGAACCGTAACTACCACTGGAGAGATCTTTTTAAAGAATGATTATAGTTGCGGTCCCCAAACCATCCTCAACAACAATTTTTTTGAGAAAGCCTTTTTACATAAAATAGGAAGGTATTTGTACGTAAAAAGCAAATTTAAACTGCGATTTCAGACCTTCCTTTTAAGAGGAGTAAGAAAAATCAACGGGCGATTACAGTACTTCTCCCTAAAAGGCAAAGAGGCAAAGATTTTGAATCGAACGACAATTCATTAATGTAAATAGGTTCACCCATTGATAATTTTAACGATTGCAGTACTTCCTCTTAGTAGGTGTAAGAGCATGATGGCACTTCACAGCCATGTAGAGGAGCTTTAATCACTTCTTCGTGCTAAATTTTATCAAAAGCGGACAAAGCGTTATAGAAATATTGGTAATAATAGTTTTAGAAACGGCCTTACTTGGGTGGGGCAAACTCCCCTCCATATGAGGCATAGCGACGAGACTTTTAAAGTGCAAATCTGTACAAAATTTCGATTCGAATGACACTTCATTCATGAAAATCAGTTCACGTGTCGATAATTTGAAACGATTGCTATACTTCCCCTTAACTAGCGTAAGAGCAGATCGTCGCTTTAATGTTACATAGGGGAGCCCTAACCCCATCATCCTACTAAATTTTATCAAAATCGGGCTAAGATTTACAGAGTAATTAGTAATAATAATTTTGAAGGGGGCCTTACATAAAGGGGGCTAACTCCTCTCCCATTCGATGTACAGGGTCGAGACCCCCAAAAGGCACATCTACATAAAATTCCGAATCGAATGACACCTCATTCATGAAAATCGGTTCACGCGTTTAGGCGCTACGTAGTTTACAAAAAAGGTAACAACAAGAAGAAGAAGAAGAAGAAGAAGAAGAAGAAGAAGAAGAAGAAGAAGAACAAGAACAACAACAATTTCTGAAAATGCCGTTTTTGCTCATTTTCGGCAACTTTTTTCTCGAAATCTATTAGGTCTGGGTGGTTGCAAAAAAATTTCAGTTATAAAGGAGGGTTTGCTCTATATTTTAAAGAAAATTTGGGAATTTTATCTTTTATAGAAAAAGAGAAAAAAATTGTCAAAGTTGGGTGTTTTTTAACGTTACGCTTTTTCGTGCACTTTTTGACGATCAACCCTTATACAACTGTCCTACCGGACAGTTTTAATATAAAATATTTACCTGAGTGAAAAAAATAGAAAAAGGTTATTTTGTACGGATCCCTGGGCATAACAGAGTCCCAGATTTTGTCATAAAGGAAATAGCCGACGAAACATTAAAGATTAATGAGGAAAGTAGAGTAGGAGCATGCTACACGCTGCGCGCATTACAACACCGAAAAAGGAAACAACCTGCCGGAAGGGATGAAAACCACAGAATTGCTGGAATAAGCGGCAAAGTCCATGGCTAAGTACTATGTGAGAAGTGCGACCAGAATAGGAATGCTTGGTTAAGAGAATCCTGGTACCAAGATAAACAGGAAATGCCAAGAAAGATGAAGGGAAACTAGAAATCATAAAAGTTCATAAAAAAAATATCAGTGATGAGACTGATTAGCATAGATTTACATAAATTCGAAAGAGTATAAACATTTTTAACAAATAAAAGCTGAAATTAGCATCACATGTAGCATTTATGCCCTCTCCCTTCTATACTTTATTGAATCATAACGGCCACGAGAACATTATACGTCACAATATCATGTATGCTGTTCATTAACATAGAACAAGCAACACTTATAAAGAATGCATTTATAATTATTGCATAGTTTTTACATTTTATTTTTTGATTTTTAACGCTTTTTACAGGAAATGACGCGTGCGAACAGATTTTTCTTTGTAAGAACCTTTACCGGAAATGCAAGTTTTGTTGTAGTCTTCTGAGTTCGAAAATTTGTATGAATCTTCACGAGATTTTTTTAAATTTTTATAAAAGTAATGCACTAAGATATGCAATTAATGCACAACTTGAAGCTCCGATTAAAAAAAAATATATTCCTCTAAAATTCTACTCAATCTCGTTCATAGCTAGCAATAATTTAATTTTAATAAAAGCGGAAGAGGACTAATCACTTGAGAGCTCTAAGCGGTCATGAGGGTATCCCTGCCTAACAACTAAAACCAACTCAAGCTCATTAGGCACAAAAATGCAAACATTACACACTTTTTATAGACGTCCACCTTCTACGACCAACACTTACGGGAATAAAGGGGGCTTCACCTTTACAATTGGATTATACTAAGCCATTTCCCTTTCAATCCCAAGACCAAGACTAAGTTCAGACTGGTGAATCCCTTGGTCCAGTCCGCCTGACCAATCCAATGATACCTGATGCAATGTAGTATATTCCCTCTCAATAGTTTTACCCAATAGCATCCGTGAATATTTATTCTAGGTAGTCTTAATCTTTAATTTTAGCATCACTAAAACTTCTAACTCCTCCGAGTAAACATTCATCGCCCAAAACTTCTTTTAATAAAAGATAAGTTTTCAGTAGCGGTTTTACCCAGTTTCATGTGAAATTTCACGACAATTAGTTGCTCTACTATATGTGTAGTATCATGTATTCGGTAAAACGAAACTAACACCTCTAGTATACAAAAGACGGTTCCGGTCAGACAGATTTCTCTACAAACACGTGAGACGCTGCACAATCGAAAGAGAAGGCTTTAACGCTGTACAGCTGTTCGGTCGTTAGGATTTGGCGCAAGCATAGTACTTCTGTAGCAGCATCAGTCTCGTTATTTAATCGTACACACCTCATATCTAGACTTATCACGATCATAAAAATACAGATCATGAGAACATATTCGGCAGATGCCTCACTGTGGAGGAACTACCAGTAAACTTTTAATTTAGCAGAATAATATAATTAAAATTTTTAAATCTTTGTCAGAAATAAAAGAAAAAATGATATTTTTTTTTGCCTACGTAACTGCTTTTGGGAATGGTGTTAAATTTCCTATCAATCACCTAAGGGATACTGAATAGATCTTTTAGTATTTATTTATTTTTAGTGAGTAAAAAAATGGACGGCCATTTTATTAAAGTATCTGTTATATTTTTGATTAAGCCAAGATCTAATTTTCAAGAACGAATCTAAATTTTTTTTATCTAACTTTAACGTGCCTAATCTCTCTCTCTGTCACTACCCGGAGATAGCCGAAAGGCTAGCCTGCGAACTGCCAATAATCATAACTGGAGTCAGTGAAGCAATTAAAGAACTATGAATGGCCAGGAAGCTGTGTAAAGCGTACGATGAAGCTACATAGTTCATTCATAAAGCACGTTATAAATAAAAAAAAATATGTGTTTATATTTCTAAGCTGCAGTATCCTGGAATATGGGTAGCTAGTCCCTTCCCCTTAAGTTCACTGGTTAGATGGAGATGATTCCGGGTTCAAATCCAGCTGATGGCCCTTAGATTTTCTTTCCCTTTGGTTTCTTACAACTCACTGTCCAGTGATGGGCCAGTGTTGTCTGCCCACTATCTCAAGACCGACACTATAGAAGTAGCTACGCCACTAGGTTTTTTACCTTGACGTTGTATTGAATAAAAGTATTTTTATGAAACAACCACCCAAGTAGGCAAGACATTTAAGGAAGTAGAGACCAAACTGTCACGTACAAGAACAAGAAAACACTACTATAGGCGTAATCGTACCACAAACACAATGGACACATACTGCGCTGACAAATATGGGTGCCGTCCGCCAATAATATACGTGCATGAATACTAGCTTAGAAAAGGAAGTAACTATTTGATTTCATATCGTCAGCGCTAGCAATGTAACATACACCAGCAGAATGTGTATTATACTGGACGTAAGATATGTTCCTTTCCTTAACTGGACACTACTTCTAAGAAGCTTCCTGGATGATCAAAGCGGCAAAGAAGATTGATCGCCGAACGATAATTGGCGGCCGTGGTGTTGCAGTCTGTGAGGTGTTGACTATTATTTCATGGCAGGCTCTCAGGGCGTTTTGGGAAAAAAAACATAAGAACGGAACAATTATTATTTGATATTTTTTACTAAACATTTGAATGCCCATAAAAGTGATTTGAAAGCACAGGAAGTGTTTTTCATCAAGTGGTTCCACACTGCTAACTAGATAGTTGACATTTCAGCGTACTATCTGACTCCAGACAGTT
Source organism: Rhodnius prolixus (assembly GCF_049639745.1). Taxonomy (NCBI): domain Eukaryota; kingdom Metazoa; phylum Arthropoda; class Insecta; order Hemiptera; family Reduviidae; genus Rhodnius; species Rhodnius prolixus. Next base: position 46,262,745 of record NW_027411603.1, on the reverse strand, counting down.
TTTTGGTTAAGAGTATTTCATAGAAACCAGAAATGATAAATGATAAGTTATTTCCAAAATTTGAGACGACCTTATTGGCTACTATCATTAACTAATAAGATAATAATTTAATTAAAAAATATTTGCAATCCTAAGAACAACAAAGCGAAATCCCATAGCATGACGTCACTAAACTTTACTTTGCGCACGGTTTGCACTTTTTAACTTGCCTTGAAAGTGCAGAGGACTTCAACCCACCCAAACTTTGTAAATATTAATTAATCGATTCTGAAATATATCGCTATAACTGAACAGGTTATGCTATTTGGAGGGAGGTAGGGTAAAGATGAATTTCTGTGACATAATATTTTTTATATTTTGTAAAAATTCTACTTAATTTACAGAATTTTATATCATAAATAAAATATTCAAGGATTTTTTAATTTTTTAAAAAAGGTCTTTTTCACACTTTATAATTTATAATTAGGCTGTTAATTAATTATATATAATGCATAATAAAGTAGATTTTAATTTGAAATTACAGTTTATTTGGCACAACTAGCATACTTTGATTTAAATTAAATTTCTTCGTTTCGTTATCATTTAATAATTAAAACTTCAAAATTTTTGACTTTACGATTTTATTTTTTAAATTTAAGGCGCTTCAACACCTGAGGTATTTGGCGCCCTGCCGGCTCCTAGGACAGTGTTCTCTCTCGCTTCCAAGGACAACACTGTCCACCCAAGGACATTTATAAGAAGCCTAGGGAAGTGAAAATCTAAGATCCGGTAAGAGGGATTCAGACCAGAGATCTCCAGATTCCAGTACGGTAACAGCAGAGGCCGTTTTTCGGGGGCTAAAATCTTTATCCCTTTCCCAAAATTTTATACCTGGATATAAATGTGGGTTGAAATTTATTTAAATTTCGGTGCCAATAAACTTTCTTAGAAAGTGGCAATAACTGAAGAATTCTAGAATTTAACCACAAGATTTTCTCTTGTAATTCAACCCTCAAAATTTGGCTCCCCCCCCCGCCTTTAAATAAATGTTAATACTGAAACTGTTGTTAGGAGCACAGTGTTGGATATCTTCGATTTTATCCGAAATAACACGAATACTCTTGCTTGACTTGTTGACCAGCCTTCACGTACGAGAAGGAAACGTGCATCTTATTAAAATGAAACTAGATTTTAAACTAAATTTTAGAGTTTAAAAATTAAAATTTTAAAGATAATCTTTTTTGAAAAACGATGAAAAGTGAAATTCAAGTGAGTTTTCACACCAGGTGATTCACACAGATAGAAACGGAAGTTTTTATTTTAATTAGTTGAATACATTCTTTGTCTGTCAGTCTGTTGTTAAGCAGTTTTTCCTTATAATTATTTATTTAATTATCTAATTGTAATTATTAATTTTCTCACAGTGAATTCTAGTTGGCAGTTTATTCCACCCACTTTTCTTTTAACGGTATTTCTTTTTTAGTTTGCTTTGCACACAATTTTAACTGGTCTACTATTTGATTGCCTCTTCACAACGGAAAGAATGACTGACAATTACTAGAATTCGCTCTTCCTAAACTAGAATTCTAAAATTGCTATGTTAAATGAGCCAGGTTAAGCAATTATTTTTAGTGTCTACTTATTTCCCCCAAATTTGCCGAAGGACGTCTAAAAATCGGAAAACGTAAAAAGAAACCATAAATAATCTAGAGGGAACAATCATAGGGACTTTTCTATTAGGTCACAAATACAAAATTTTTGTTAAATATTTAATCCTTATCAATATATGGTAATAACATACATTATACTCAAATCGCACCTTAGAGGTAAACCTAACTATAATAAAATTTAGCCTGAAAAAATGTATGAAACTTGTGCACAATACTATAAGTATACTTGGCTTACTGTAGTCTAAGTACCTTAGAGGTAAGATCTTAGTTTGGCCTCAATTTTTCGTATTTTAAGTTTTGGGTGGGGGCAAGCGCGCGCTTACACCAATTTACGTACTTAGGAGTTCCTCAAATCTGATTACATCCGGTGGAAACTATAAATCGGAAATTAGCCCGATAAGTAATAACGTGAATTAAGAAGATTTAAAATTACTAATAAATATTGAAAATAACTTTTGGAGAGATTCGTTAATACTAATAAACTGACTTGATAAACATGTAGACTCCAGTTGGTTGCATAGCTCTGGAAATACCTTTCCATGATGCCATCATACTATATTTCTGTTTAGCTGTTAAAGGTAGCCTAGGATCTGTGGGGGCAGGTGGTTGCGGAGGCGGCTCCCTTGCATCTCCAGCATCACGGCTGTTACCGCCCCCTTTAGTTAGTTTGCCTAGTTCACAACCCATTGCACATTATTTTTTTTTAAATTTTTTTTAAGTAAAATAGCACTCAAAACTGATTAAAACTTGGCCACCCTCCAAGAAGAAAAACTTGAAAAATCTCACGATTAAAAAGAAAAGAAATGTCTCCGGAAAAAATTAAAAATAAATACGAATTCAAACAATACCGGAAGCACACACAATACTTTTTAATCAGAATAAATTAAAAAACTGGAGGTTTACTTAAAAGTTTATTAATCACAGCAATCGGAAATAAATAAATAAAAACTTCGTAGCCGAGGAAATAATGCAACAATTCGATTTTTATTAAATAACTAATTTGCGCCAAACAAATAAACTGAATACAGGTGCCGACTAAATAGTTAAAACTAAAGAAGTATATGGCCCCACTCGACTAGAGCGTCAAAAAGACTCCCGCCTCACTACTGACGGGGCCCAGCTGTACGCTATCCCGGCTCTCTATCTTACCCCCGCAACCCCACACACAATTAGGGCTCTCTCCGTACGTAACACGACGATCATGGCCGACTCTTGCCGAACTCTTAGCCCGAATAAGCTCAGTATTTTTTATATTTTTTCCTTTCTCTAAATTTTAAGAGAAATTATTTTGATTGGTTAGCATTATTTCCAGTATGTTTTTACTGAAAATTCACTTTTTGAGGTCAACTGTGTCAGCAAAAGTATATTTTTAAATATGTAAGTGTATAATTTCATGCATACTGCTGTTTTAAACAAGTCATTAGGGCGGGAGCACATGAAAAACCAAACAAATAAATAAAAAATATTTAAAATATTCTAAACTCCCTCTAATCGATTAGATCAAGAAAGAATAAGGAATATGTGGATTACGTCTGGTGACTGGGGCTTCCTTGGAGGGGCAGAGAGGCCAAGTTTTTAACAGCAGCTGCTAGCCCTTAGATTTTCTAAGGAGGCCCTTTCTCTGCCTGGAGACCGACAGTGAACTGATAAAAAAAAGCTCCGGGCGCCCAAAATCTCACGATGTTTGGCCGCTCCCTAAATTAAAAGAAAAGGAAAAAGCCCCTAAGCTCCACCAAATCAGCCATTGTACTTTATTCAGTCAAAATTTAAAAAAAAATCTGCCTTAATTATATTAAGAAAAATTAGCGTAAGTATTTCCGGGCGGAAATCCACAAACGAACGTACAAAAAAAAAAAACAAGTTATTTATTTTGAGTCTCCATGGAAACAAAGTTAAACCCAAAATATTGGTTAAAATGGAGCTACATTGCCAATATAGATTAAAGCGGGTACTTTCAGCACCCCTCAGACAGCTATGACAGGCTTTTAATGTAAAAGGGGCCATTAGGGGATGAGTGATGGAGCTTTATTAACGTTATCCCCCTCCTACCTCGTATTTCATCCAATCCAATGTGTGGGCACAAATATTACAGCAATAGATTAATTCTAAAGACGAATTAAAGAGGAAATGATTCATTGAGAAAAATAAACGAAGTAACTGTGGGCCCCGCCCACTTTCAAGCGAACTTCTCTCAAAGCTTAAAGAGAACTTAAGCTATGAGAGAGAGGCCAAAGTTTTCTTTAAGCTTTGAAGCATACATTGTTCGAATATTTATGATGAGAGCTTTTTAAAGCCTAAAATTGGAAGTTAATTAACTAATGAAAAGTTTCAAAGTTTTTTTCGATGCATTTCCATCGATAAAGCACTTCTGTGTGCTCTAGCATGCCTGGGTTGCGACTGCTAAGGAGCTAGCGAGTTTGATGGACACGCACATCTGGCTTGAAGGCCTTTATTAAGGAGGTTGTAACTTGAAAGGGCCGAAGGAGCGAGATGAAAAAAAAGGGAAGAGCGTTTCAACATGTCCAGCAAACTACGCTGATAGTATGTTAAGATTGGATTGAGAGAGGCAGTACTGTCCACAGGATAAACGTCCGAACAAACAGAAACACAACATCAGAAACCTGTAAAACACGCACAAGAGCATGATCAAGTAAATGAATCCTCCCAGGAGAGCTGACGCGAGGTTTACGGCCCTGTGCTAAATTACTTGCCCTTCCGATATCAAAGAATTTGCTCATAAGAATAAAATTTATATAGAATATAGAAAACAAAAAGGAGATTCTATAAAACTATAGCTGATCAGTTACCTAGACAACCATGGTTTAAGGGGAACTGTCACCAATAAATGGATTGTTACGGACAATAAGCAGGCTGAGAGCGAACCACGCGGTGTGCGGATCGTATCTACACAGGATCAACAAAAGGTCCTCTCTCCTCTTTGCGTAGATTGCGATGAGGAGGAAGATTTCAATAATGATATGTCCCACTTTATGTAGTAGAAAGGAAACGAATGTTTGACGAACTTATACAGGTATTTAGATGCACCATTTCGCTACGAAGACATAATATTCTCCACTAACATCTTTGAGCTTAAATCTGTAGCAGAGCTAGCAAAGAAATATGAGTGTATTTAAAAGTTATAGCCGATTAGAATGAATGGAAGAAAATGATTAGAGAAGGATTACGGTGATTTTAATTTCGGTTAAGCTATAAGGATGGCAGGAATATAGAGTACTGATCCATCCATTAGTTGTAAGTTTGTATGTAAATAGTTGAGCGAATGTATTTATAAGTAAGAATGGAGAGTGAGTGATATTCTAGTGATAAGCACCTAGACGATGCTGGCTGTATGGCGGAAGCCAATGCCACAAAAAAAGGCAAAAAAAAAATACTTTATGAAACAATTGAAGAAAGATAGCAAAAGAAAAAAGGAAACTGAAATATCTATACACTAGTGATACATCCGGAAGATTTATTTTGACTAAAACCTTATTTATTATGAGATCCTTCTGTGGCCAACCCCCCCCCCCCCCAAATCTGAACTTTCAACAAAGATCCATTTTTGAGTTTAAGCTACCCATAAAAAGATCGATAGGTCTACAAATTAACAAAAAAAATTTAAAAACTTCTCATTCGTATTGGTCCTTTAAGTTCAAAAATATGAATAATTCCATATTTCCTCCAAACAAGGTGTAAGAGAAATCGCAAATATTTAATAAGAAAAATATATTCTAGATCTTTAAAGAGAATTTAAAGTGACAAAAAAGAAAAATTCTTCGGAACAAAGAAATTAGCAAAGTGCCAGAATAAAAAAGAATAAATAAATAAAAGGAACGGTTCTAAAAGGGAATAAAGGACATGTGAAGGTGCAGCAGTATCCTGCAGGACAAGGAAATTAAACACAGTCGACACCTTGTCACGTGTGTAAGACACGAGACCCGACATCCTGTCTCATGACATGTGATATAACTTTTGCTGAGCAACGCTTGTTAAAAAAAAATATATATAAAAAAGAAAATTGAGAAAAGCCCAATTTTGTTTTTCTATTAAACGAAGAATATTATTGGAAAATATAAAATTGTTAATTTTTATATACAGGGTGTTCATTTTAAGACGGCTCAAATGCATTTCATGCTTAAACGGTTGATCTGAGCAAAAAAATGGTAGAGGAAAAATTTGTTGCCCGTCAACTCTAGTTTCAGAATATGTGACTTAATTTTAGATTCCTGCCGGCATACGCGGCTGACGCGCGACCAAAAGTGAGGGTACGCTGTTGACACCAATTTTCATATACACAGTTGAGTATAAAAAGTTATGCAAGAAACCGGAAACCGCAATTCGATATCTTCAAAATTAAAGGTGCTAGGCTACTTCAAAATCTGGTGTTTATTAATCATATTTCAATTTTTTAACTTGTTATCAAAGAGAAAGAAGAGCACGCGATAGGTCATTTTTATGTATTTTTTCATCCCCTTTCTACTGAAAATATTGCCAAGGCAGTAAAGCCAATATTATTCTTAATATCGGGAAATAAGTCGTTTTCCGAGTGATTTTTCCAAGAAAAATCAAATGTTAAGAGCTTTAGTTGTTCTCAAGCAAACACAAATTGGCTAGAAATTAATTTTACATCTGTTACAAACAAGAAGGCTTATTAATTATTTCATAGGGAAGGGATTAGCTATGAGGTTAGCATACTGGACTCCCACGCGGAGGTCCCGGGTTCGAATCCAGCAGCTGACCCTTAGATTTTCTCTTCCTAGGAGCTTCTTACAGCTCACTGTCCGGTGATGGACAGTGTTGTCTGTAACGAGAGAACACTGTCCGGAGGCCGGCAGTGCACTGGAAAAAGCTCCGGGCGCTAATGACCTCAGCTGTTGATGCGCCAAAAAAAAAAAAAAAAAAAAAAAAAAAAAAAAAAAAAAAAAAAATTATTTGGTAATTTTGGGAGAGTTGCGTTTAATTACTAAAAAAAATTGGAAACCTCCTGCCACATATTTTAAGTGATCAATATCTTTCATTTATAGGATCAAACTTATTCCTTAATTTATCAAATAATGCACTTTACTCAACTTGTGAAGCAAAGTGCCTTCAAAGGTGCCTCCTCTGGCTCGCAAGCCAGGTTAGCCTGAAGGTTATCAATTGCTCTCTGCATCTGAGCCGACTTAAAATGAACACCCTGTATATATTAATGTATATTTTTGAGAAGCATTGAATTGAAATTTAAATTCTAAAATAATATATAAAATAATTACTGTTGCACAAGATCCAATTTGTTTCAGCGTTAATAATGTATTTTCCTAAATATTTTCGGATCAATTTAAAATACATTTTATTAAAATTATTTTCAAATTGAGAGGGCAGTTGTTAAATCTGAATTTCAATGTTGCCCGAGATGAAACTGTACATTTATGTTCCATGTGTAACCAGTCTAAGATTGAAGATACCTTTCATTATATAAGTGTCTGTCCTGTACTATCAGAATTCAGAGTAAGATGGTTAGGAAAGAAAGCGCTATCTGAATCAGAGTGTATAGAATTTTTAAATGGAAGCGACTGGGATAAGCTATATAATTATCACATAAGAGCATGGAATACAGAAGTTTCCTCATACAGGAATTTTACACTTAGTGTAAGAGGGTCGTTTGAAAAGTCCGTGCAAAAATAAAAACTACTTAATTTTTTGGGGTAAACCTTTTTTATTTTTCAACATAGTCTCCTTTTAGGCTTATACACTTCGTCCAACGCTGCTCTAGTTTGTTGATCCCTTCCGAATAATAGGATTTGTTTAAGTCTGAAAAATAGCCGATCGTTTCTGCAATCACCTCCTCGTTTGAATAAAATCTTTTTCCCGCCAACCATTTCTTCATATTGGGGAACAAATAGTAGTCCGAGGGAGCCAAGTCTGGAGAATAGGGGGGGGATGTGAAACGAGTTGGAACCCTATTTCCATTAATTTTGCGACCACAACTGCTGAGGTGTGAGCTGGTGCGTTGTCGTGATGGAAAAGGACTTTTTTGTGGGCCAATCGTGGGCGTTTTTCTTGCAGCTCGGTTTTCAAACGATCCAATAACGATGAATAATATGCACCTGTAATAGTTTTACCCTTCTCCAGATAGTCGATGAGGATTATTCCTTGCGAATCCCAAAAGACAGTCGCCATAATCTTTCCGGCCGAAGGAACGGTCTTCGCCTTTTTTGGTGCAGATTCTCCCTTGGTAACCTATTGTTTAGATTGTTCTTTGGTCTCAGGAGTGTAGTGATGTATCCATGTTTCATCCACAGTGACGAAACGACGCTTAAAGTCATGCGGATTCTTCTGGAACAGCTGCAAACCGTCCTTGCAACACTTCACACGATTTCGTTTTTGGTCAAGCGTGAGCAATCGCGGCACCCATCTTGCGGATAGCTTTGTCATGTCCAAATGTTGATGCAAAATATTATGTACCCGTTCATTCGAGATGCCCACAGCACTAGCAATCTCATGCACCTTCACTCTTCTGTCATCCATCACCATATCATGGATTTTATCAATGATTTCTGGAGTAGTAACCTCAACAGGGCGTCCAGAACGTTCAGCGTCATTTGTGCCCATATGGCCACTCCGAAAATTTTGAAACCACTTATAAACTGTTCTAATCGAAGGTGCAGAGTCACCATAATGTTTATCAAGCTTCTCTTTAGTCTCCTCAGGCGTTTTGCCTTTCATAAAGTAGTGTTTAATCAACACACGAAATTCTTTTTCGTCCATTTTTTGAAAATCACTCGACTTCCTCGATTCAAACGAATGCCAAACACAAAGAAATAGACCGATCTGGCTGAAACTTGGTGTGTGTTCTTCCAAGAGATGCTACTAACTAAACATAACCTCGATATGCGCTACTAGTACTATCTCTCTGACTTTGCACGGACTTTTCAAACGACCCTCGTATATTAGAATGTAACTGAAATTGTGCGATAAGTTCTGGCTGCTATTTTATATTGTAAATTTTTAAATAGTATTTGGTACAGCAGATGGACTGCTGTCCATGCTTTTGTGTAAATATGTTTTGCTGTTTATAAGATTGTGTATATATTAATTCAAAATAAAACACTTAATTATTATTATTATTATTATTATTATTATTATTATTATTCCCTAAATATTATATTCTGAACAGAATAGAATATCTATAATATGAATTAAAATAATTTTATTAACTTAAAAAGCTTTAAACTTTCAATAATACTAAAACACTGATTTAGATGAAAGACTGGACCGCAAAAAGCTCTTTTAAAAGCTTGTAAAAAGTAAGAATTGGTTCAGTAAAAGTTTGTACGAAAAGTTTTCAGGCTGCAGAAAGAATTCTTTTTTATTATAGTAATCATAGTATTATTTTATACAATTGAATTTAAATTTTCCCGTTTTTTCAATCCAAATTTTTCCAAATTCAAAGTTTATCTCTCGTTAGAAATATTTCAAAAATGCATATTTTCTACTATATTTTGCAATTACATTGTTCGATTTTGCAACTGCAGAACTAAATTTGAAATGTCTGGGTCTTCCAAAAAAAAAAACCCTACGATTCCAGGGATGAAATTTGTATTAATCACTTAAATCTTGAGAAGATATTTTTTTTGGGGAGTTTACAGGAAAACGTTCCAAAGTTCCAAGATTAAAAATCGATCAATACCATGTTCACCGTACTCGCTTTGCTCTTTTTATCAAGTTAACCACAAGGGAATTCTTTTCCTCAACTTAGTTGTCACACGATCTCCTACTATAAAAAACAAAATCTATCAATACCAGCATCCCAATCTCTTCAACCGCCATTTATCATCCCACAACATTCCAAGATAACCCTCGCAATAAAATAAAAAAAAATAAACCGTCAATAAAATACACTAAGGCAATTAAAATTCCACTGGCCAGGGCAATTTCCTTTCTTTAAGTGATGAGAACGATTATCTGCCATAGGGTAGGCATTGCCAGAGGAGATTATCTGCCGCTGGGTAGCTTCCCCTGGGTGAATTGTGCGCATGGGTAAAATGGGTGCTGCATTGTTGGGGTAACTTAAAGCGCCAACAATGTTGTAATTTTATACATTTAAAGAATGATTTTTTGAGAAAAAAGATATTAGAGATTGTTCCCATCATGTTTTGGATGTTCCCCTTCACCATATATACTTTGTACTGAATTGGAACATTAGAGGGATGATTAAAACTACAGTACTCCAAGTAAACCCAAAGTCGACTTCTTTAAAAGAATTTCAAATTAAAAAAAAATAAATCTGATGTTTTCTTAGAACAATTTTTAGAACACAAACTTACGTACAAATTTTCTAAAATCTACTAATTTAAAAAATATTTTTATCTTTAAGAATTAATTAAGGAGAGATTGCGCGTCGATCATCTATTAGAAAAAGAAAAGTACAACAAACAACAGTCCCAAATAAGAACGTTCTTCATGCATAAGTGCGAGGGGGAAAAAAAAGATGAAAACAGGAAAAAGCAAAACTTGTCTGAACATGTTGAGGACCCAATAAACAAGCAGCAAGACCCAATCTCTGTGGGAGATTTCTACCAATTAGACTGATGAAACTGCCTTTAGCAAATGATTGGTTCAATTAAGAAAGAAGATAAAGCTGATCAAACATCAGTTCCTGTAGAATCTAATTACTTTCCACCAAAAACCTCAACTTTTATTGTTGGTAGGCTAAGTTTACATTAAGGCTTAAGTAATTAAAACTTCATACTTAATTGTGAAAACAATTTTTAATCCCACTTTTAATCCCTAATAACTTCAAATCAAATTAACCGCTTCTGCGGATTCTTTATGTTGTTTCTAATTAGGCCAACAAAATGGGGAATTGGTGATAATCTAGACTATTCGTCAGGCGATTCGCTCCAATATCCCTCGGCTTCATTCTACTTAAGTCGTAAAGGACGTAGCGAGAAAATAGGAGGTGCCATCTCAGCATGACAAGGCAATGCTAATGACCAAGAGACAAAACAGTAGGTCCAAAGATACCTTGATAAAACAAGAACAATACTGGAATACAATGAACTATAAAACAGGAAGTCCGATGTTGCTGTGTTAGCTCTAGTCAACAATTGCTCTTATAAATTTTCAATGAAAATTAGTAATAGCTTATTGACGATACCTGTCCTGGACAGCAGTTTTGTGAAAATCGATCGATTTGGCCGTCATTAATTGGAGGACATTCATGCCTCTCTGTGGAGTGACCGACAACGTCAGTAATTACTCTCCAGTGCGGCCGGAAATAACCCATTTTGGACTTGGAAAATATTTCACCCACTTATTAACATGAGTTTTGAATGTTTATTCGGTGATAATTTCAAAAGTAATTTAGCCTGATGTAAAATGTGGTCAGATCCGAGATGCTGGATAAATCTTTGATTTTAGCAAGCATGTTTATTGCATCGCTGATATTCAATCATCGGTTTGGTGTAGAGGATTCGATTTTAGTTACGTTTCACTCTTACTCTGTGTTCAAGTCTTAGATATAAGTGAAATATTTTCACCTAACTGATTGCCACAGGTCAGAGATACAACAGCACGCTGCACGGATAAAATTAACAATATTATCCAGCATTACGGACCTAACAACAATTTTTTCATTATTATTTTGATCTTGTATTTACAAATTTAAATAAAATATTATGGAGCGCCAATATTCTAAATAGTACCAAAAAAACCATAGCAACTTGGTACCTTAAATAAGGCTACCATAGCAGATTACTGGACCTTAAATAAGGCTTTAAGAAAAAAAGCTCCTACCCACCGAGAACGATTACTGAGAGAAGGTATTGCTTGAAAGAGTAACAACCGAAGAAATAAGAAATAATAAATGTGCTGCAAAAGATGGAGGGAAAGAAATTTAGATAGAACGGTCATGTAAAAAGAAGGGAAGTTGGAAGAATGGCTGAAGAGATCCTAGACTGGGAAGCTGAAGCTTGGAAAAAGAAGGGGCAAACTCCACGAAAAGTGGATAGATGGCGTCCGAGAAAGCCTCTACGGTTACGGACAGAGAGAAGAGGATATCCAGGATAGATCCTGTTATAAGTTAGATTTAAAGGAAATATATGGTAATCAGAATCGTATTGTTTAATCATCTATCTGTTCTCTCTGAAATAATATTTGAAAATAAACTAAATTTAAAATCTAATTTCAAAAGTACTGAGAAATGTGAAAATGATTTTCCCTCAATAATCTGGGGGTACAACAAGCCCTAGGGAGTGTTTGAGAAGTCAGCGGCAGCAGGGTGTAGCAAACAGAGGAGGCCCTTTCATAAATTTATCCCTTAAACACGTTAATCCGCTTTAAACAGGCCCCCATGTAATTAAGTGGAGTAGCCTGCTTTTTAACTTTAGGGACTGTTTACTCGGGAACGGCTAACCGGCTAAATACAGAACTGAGGATAAACTCTAGGAAATAACAGCGCAAAGTTAAGCTCTACCATAAAATACTCGCTGATTAATTAGTGCCCTTTCTAGGCACGCAGAATTGAGAATGAGTTCAATTATCGGGTGGCTATACGTAGAGCCAGTTGGTTAGAGATTTATACGTTTCAGACTAAACGAAATCTTTTTTTAAATGACTATTCTTAATTCCCAAGAAGACTAGTTGGAAAAAAATGTTGCTCTTAGGATGCTCTTCGACTAACTGAGAGACCATTGAGAATGAACGATTAGACTAACTTCAAATATAGAAGACGTCTGAAAAGTCATGAACCTGTTCCCAATTAATTCCACAATGAAATTCATTGTTTCATTGGAAATATCTGTTTTTAAAAAATAAAATATGGTATCTCACAACAACTAAAAAAAAAAAATACTATGTTCAATTCTGAAATTTGGTTTAGGCCCTCGACAAAAAGCAACAGCAGAGAGACAAAAAATGTCTCAAGATTTCAGAGTATTGTAGACTTCAAAATAACATCCTAAACTCAATAGACAAATCTGAGCAAGAGGAATACCCTTGTCGACCAAGAGTTGTTTAGAAGGGCAAATTCTGGAGAGGTCAAGTACAAAAACTGTTTTAATTTTGAGGTACAAGTAAATATTCTCCCAAATATTAAGTTTCACCCCTCATTTCCGGGACTTTGATAATGAAGTCAGGAAGAAATTGTGTGATTACTAGTTTATAGTATATCTAGTAAAGTAATGTCTATTGTTTCAGGCAGGCTTTACGCCCAACTACCAATCAATAGATGTCGAGAACGGAGGCGACTAGCAAACATACTTAACTATAAATTTCACATATTAACTATTAAATAAAATCCAAGACCTAGACCGGGGGAATCGAACCCACTAAACTAACAATACATCTTAGCTTTGCGGGTCTAGCCTATAACCGCCTAACTTACTTTACTATAAAGTTCTCATATTAACCATTAAATAAAATGCGAGGCCTAGGCCGGGGGAATCGAACCCACTAAACCAACAATACATCTTAGCTTTGCGGGTCTAGACTATCCTCCTAACATACTTAACTATAAATTTCACATATTAACTATTAAATAAAATCCAAGACCTAGACCGGGGGAATCGAACCCACTAAACCAACAATACATCTTAGCTTTGCGGGTCTAGACTATCCTCCTAACATACTTAACTATAAATTTCACATATTAACTATTAAATAAAATCCAAGGCCTAGACGAGGGGAATCGAACCCACTAAACCAACAATACATCTTAGCTTTACGGGTCTAGCCTATGACCGCCTAACATACTTTACTATAAAATTTTCATATTAACCATTAAATAAAATCCAAGGCCTAGACGAGGGGAATCGAACCCACTAAACCAACAATACATCTTAGCTTTGCGGGTCTAGCCTATGACCGCCTAACATACTTTACTATAAAATTTTCATATTAACCATTAAATAAAATCCAAGGCCTAGACGAGGGGAATCGAATCCACTAAACCAACAATACATCTTAGCTTTGCGGGTCTAGTCTATAACCGCCTAACATACTTTACTATAAATTTTTCATATTAACCATTAAATAAAATCCAAGGCCTAGACCGGGGGAATCGAACCCACTAAACCAACATCTTACATCTTAGCTTTGCGGGTCTAGCCTCTAGAGCTTTTAGTATGGGTTGCTTGAAACCCAAAATTGGGCCGATATAGGTACCAAAATTAGTCTAGTCAAGGTCATGCAGTTACATGCGCGGATCTTCTAAAGGAAACAACGTCACTACAGTTCTTGGAGCTCTTGAACCAGAAAGGTAATTAATTAGGTGTCCTAAAAGTCCAACCCATTAGCCTCTTCTAATCCAGTCAAACACGGTACACCACCCAGAGATCTTGTAAATAAATGGTAGGAGATCTAGTCTTATTCCTTTTTGCACGCCACAATAATCTTGGAAAGTATCTTCGCAAAGAGAGGAGTCCCACCCTCTTTTATCTGGACCAGGTCACTTGTATCCTTCTGGCAAGCTTGTAATACTGGATTACCTCAGTTTGTGTTTATAAAATCTAAGAGATCAGACGAGGGAAGTACGAAAAAAAACGACCGATAGAGGGGGAGGAATCATGATCTTAAAGAAAAGGGAGCAGAACCCTTCCACTAAACCTACAAGGCCTAGACAAAGTAAGCCTCTTCTAGTTCAACTGGGATACAAGACCCGCCCCAGTCTCCAATCTATTTAATATTCAAAGAGAAAGTTTGCCAAGGGTCATCTCACCCATCTGTGTAAATTTGAATGTACTACAACATGTGCTTTAACACAATTTGTAATCATTACTAGCGATGAATCTTAAACAAAACAAAAAAACATAATAATCGCTTTAATAAAGAAAAGCTGGGAAAAGTGTGGTGAAAAGTGATTAATTTTCCTTTCAACGTTCAGCGGAAACATGACATTGATTTCATGTAGTTATAGGGTTTACATGTAATCGAAACAAACTGAGCTACAAAATAAAGAATAAAAAGCACATTGGAATAAATAGAAAGTGAAAATTCACACAACCTTGTATTACTCCTTAAGGTTTTAACTCCCAAATTCCAAGTAAGTACAGGAGTTTGCAAAAGAAAAAGTCAAGAAACCATTCTGAAGAAAGAGAACAATCCATCAAATAATACGGCACTTCTCTTTTAAATAATTTCAAAAACTCGATTTAAGAAACACAATTAATCTGCTTAACAGTACACCAGAGATGGGGAGTGTACTTTACAGAAAATAGGAGACCTTACGAGAGGATTAGGAGATACCGAACAGTTTGTATTATTAGACCTTTAGCATTAAGAGATAGAAGAGATAGTCAGCAAATAGATTGGAATCTATCTATCTCTTTTTTTTTCCTTATAAGCGCCCTTAATCGAATTATCCAGGAAGATAATGTTTAAAATAAGTGTTTCTACGATCGATAAATACTCGAGAGTATTGATAATAATCGAGAGTCTAAAAAAAAAAAAAATCGACCAAAATTACATTATCAAATCTCTTGTGGACACCATTACGAAATATTAAATTAGACCTTCCTGTAGGTAATTGTTCTTCTTTTTCTTTTCTTTATAAAAAAAAAGTCATGGTGGTTACAGTAAAAAATCACTTTTTCTGATTCAGGGGACCTTAAAGCAGTTAATTCTAGTTAAGACCTAAAATTAAGTATCATCACGGTTTTAATACCTTAGTAAGGAGGACAAAAAATACAATTAAGATATTGATTATTATTTGATGAGTAAAAGTTATGGCAACCAAATCGAAAATTTCAGAATTACAATAAAAAATAATGAAATAAATCATAATTCTAATAAGGGAAGGAATTAGATAGGTGTGGTTAGTGGACTGGGTGCCCACGAGGTGATGCCAGCCGTGACGTCAGGCGTAACTGAGCTTTAAATTGAAAAAACCAAACTATTATTATTATTGGACGTCAGTGACCTCAGACGTTGATGCGTCTTAAACAATAAAAAAAAATGTGAAAAACATAAACGAGCAGAAATTCAGAAATAGCCGAGTGATTTAGGGCATTGGATTGAATCCTGCTGCCCTTAGATGTTTCTCTTCTTAGAAAAACAATCTTATAGCACAAAGCCAGCAATCGTAAAGTGTTTACTAAAAACGAGAAGGCACTAATTCGGTGGCCAACAGTGAAAAATGGCTTGCAAATCATCTCAGATTTAGGGCCCTTAAATTAAGAAGAAGAAGAAGAAGAAGAAGAAAATAAATGGATTATCCTGGGACTATTGTCCCCTAAGAATAAATACACGTACACTTGGAGGACCTATTAGTTTGGCCAAACTTTTAAATATTTATAAATAAAAATAAGTACTTACAAAAATGAAAAATAAAAGAATACAATTATAGTTTAGGAGAAAGCTGGTTAGAAAGGGGATAGTTGAACATTTTGGGACTTAAAGATGGAAAAGGGTAGGAGCATGATGGACAGATGAAGGCAAGGAGTTCCAGAAAGAGGTAGCACGTGTTAGGAAGGATTTGTAGAAGGATGAAGGACGGTGTGACGGGAATATAGAGATCGGAGGAACAAGATCTAGTATTACGAGAATGGTTCGAGGATTTGAACTTGAAGAGTTGTGAAAATATAAGAAGGCCTTTGAGGTAGGATAACTTGGAAAAGGAATGAAGCCAAAAAATACTGGCAGCGGTAGATAGAGAGGAAAAGCCACATCAACTCATCGTAGTAGTACGAAATGCGAGAGTCTCTGAGAAGGTTGAAAACAAATCTTATGAAGCAGTTCATGAGACGCTTGAGCTTAATAAATTAGTTCCCACCCAAAAAAAAATCCTAGAAGCAATACGTAATTCTCACACAGCAGCTTAAAGATTAGCTGAAGATTTCAGTTGCACTAGTACCGTAAAAAGAAAATTGATGATAGAAATGATGCTACCAAATGCAAAAGAAATGATGCGAGAATACCAGAAGCGGCATAAAACCAAGAGAAAGAAAAATAAAGCAGCAACATTGCTACGAAAGTAAATTCAATTGTCAAATATTTCAAGAACAATGTACAACACATAAAATGTAATTAAAAATTCTCGACTATCTGCTAGATAGGAATGGATAAAAAGTAATTTAGGTGTAGGACACCAACAGACAAGTTTGTTGGCTTTATGAATTTTGGCAGTCGACCTAAAAAGAATGACACAGATAATTATATAAATATATATAAATATACTATACACTCTCTACTATGTCCAGAAATAGAGCCTAATCAATCCTGGCACTAGAATTCTCTCTAACCAACTTCATTACGTATTTAGTTAGCAGCCCTAAAAGTTGTTGGCTCGTCTTCACATTAGAGCCCATTAAGTAAATGACATTACGTTAACAAATTAATTAATACATTTTTTACTGAAGACGTTAAAATACTACACAAAATATGTGTAATTATAACGCTTAAAATATGGGTAATTCTTAATTAATTTGAATTTATTACATTTAATTAAAGTAAGAGCTCAGATTACTAAATTAGAAATATTGCATGATTTGTTATAAGAATATAGCAATGACGGTAATTTGATTTAGAGAATTTAAGTTCCTCTTTCTATACAATTTAAATTGTTTTAATTAGGCTAATTTCTCTAAAGTTCGATGCTTCATTGTCTTTACATAATAACCAACCTAGAACCTGCCTTCTAAACCTGCTTCGGAATTCCCTTCTTTACAGGGCTTTGATTGATTTATTTTTATTACGAGGTGAACTGCAATTCAGCCAAAATGAATCTAAATATGTCCCCCCATTCATGAGTCAACACCTGCAGGTTATTTTAGGAAGAGCGGCAGGAGTAAGGGGATCATTACTCGCTGGGCCAACGAATTCTTTCCCTGCAATACCCCAACAAGATATGCTGAAGAAGACTACTACAAATTAAAAGAAAATGGATGGATGCTGATTCAAATCCAGTTTCATTTTCCAAGGTAATCCCAGGAAGAACGGCAGTTGAGGAAGGCCCAACACCTCACTCATAATACCTCCAGAGAGGATATATCCAATAAGGTTATAAAGGAGGTAAGTTAGACCACCAGAAAAGAGGCAAGGAATGTGAAAGCCACGACGAAGTCTGGAGTTCTATACCTTGGACTTCAGAATACTTTTTTCTGTTAAATAAATTATTTGATTTTTAAAAAAAAACAGTACACCCCCTTTCACCAGAAAATGGGCATACCAGAGTGTCGAAGCCCACCGGTTGTTTTAACTCAATCTTACACGGTCATTTGGTTAGAGACATTCAGATTAAGAAATTGACTATATATTAATTCAATATTGAAGAATGATGAACCAGATTGATGGATGAAGTAGTTTTTTTTTAGAAATATTTATGTGAATTAGAAATCACAACTTCAATCAAATCACAACGGGATGTAGGTAATCCGTCTATCTCACGTATCTTCACTTAAGAGTTCATTAAAACGAAGGTAGCCACTCTCAGAAACTGGAATACATTGGCACCTGAACAGCCTACTCTGGAACTTCCATAGAGGTGAGCAGAATAAGAAGTACAGTTTCATCAAAAATGCATCTTTAAAATGATTGCATCTAGTTTAAAGTTAATGGTAAAAATCATTTTCCCTAAAATTTTATTGAGTAAAGTGGATTTTCTTTAAATTTGGATTTTTCTTGACACATTCAATTATTATAAAGATACTGAGACCGTACATTACACGTAAATGGTACATTAGAGAGAAGCCTATTACCATATTCCCTCCAAAAGTGTTCTTAAATAGATTTTTCTGAGAAAATGTTCCAAATTAAGTTTCCAGATCTACTTGTGTTTAATTAGTAAAACTATAATAAAAATAGTTGAAAAAGTATTAAAAAAAAAAAAAAAACTATTGAATTTCTGAAAGGCTTATTGTGACGAAAAGCCTACTTATCAGTTTCCAAAGAAAGCCATCTTAAACCAAATATCCAGTTAATGCGGAGTAGACAGATTAATAGCCAGAATTTGTGAAAACCACTTCTTCGTCTTCATAGAAACTCCAAACGGACAGTTTTGGTGGTGGACCGACAAAAAAAATTGCATAAATGCAACATCCTCTGACAAGGCGTAAGACAAAGTAAAAAAAATGGACTATCACTTTGGGTAGCTTCCTTAGACATGTTTCAAAACAGAATTACAAAATAACGATTCATTAGCTACTATCCTCTCTGGACAAAAAGTGGTCATTAGAAGTAACTATAAGTAAAACGATTTCAATTCTAAAGCAACAATCAGATAGGGTATTCAGTTGAATGTTCAATTTGGGAAAACGATTCTCAATAGACATAGCACATTACTATTACCAACAGTACACTATTTTACATAATTACCTATAATAGACACATTCTTGGCTTACATTATAAACAAAGTAGAATCAAAATTTCCGGCAATGGTGATTCATATATTCCATGATATGAATATTCATAAACCTTTATTCAAAGAATAAGTTCATTCATACAGATGATTCATTTTTTTGTTCTCTTATTTTTGACGTTATTATTCGAAATAGAAATGAGATGTGTGAGAAAAAAAGCATAATTTGAAAGTTAATTAACCGCATTATCTCCGTAATTAAAGTTTATTCTTAATAAAATTCATTCTTATGTCTCTTAGAAGTGCAGGCAGTCTTAAAAAAAAAAAGATTTTGCTAAAATGCCCGGTTTCTCAGGGAAAAGAAATATTTTCGTATGATTTTTGGAAAACAGAATTAAATTAATGTTTAAGGGCTTAAAATTTTGGCTAAGTAGATTGGCTAAAGTGGCTTACTAGAAGCGGAAGTCTGGATAATACCTAGGGCTGGCTTTTCCTGCCTTGCAAGATAATGTATGGACGTCTTAGGTCACAGCTAGAGTGGCATTCTTATCGTGGAAAGAAAATGTTTTTTTTAAGAGGGTGCTAGTGGCCAAAAGGTCCTGTCTAAAAATCTGTAAAGTTGCTTTTAATTTGAAGGGTCTTCTACAGAATATCTGGAGTGGGCATTGGAGAAGAAGATTTTTTTTCTGCCAAAACTATCTAAAATGTTGGCATGGCAGATGATAGCCTGTTGTAGGTTCTGTCAGAAAGAAGAGGAAACGGCACTGCACGGGTTTGTGTCAGTGTGAGGGGCTTGTATGGCTAAGGATGTTACTTCTCGGGGAGAGGAAAAAATCAAGGCTCGAGAGCTTTACCCAGCAGTCACCTCTCCAGAATTAAGAGTCTGATTAAACGGACAGGTCTGGAGGGCGAGCTCTAAAGTCGGAGAGCCACAATAGATCCAAAGGGGTCGCAGTGGCGTAGGCCTTGAGGCCGCCCTAATTTAATCTATTCTATCTAAAATGTTACTTCTCATTTCGACGGCTTCAATTTAAAATCTTCAGCAGTCTGAAATTTGCTGACCCAAAACTGTATTTGAAACTCCTAATTACAAGCATTGCTCTAACTATTGTTACATTTTATATTCCTTATATAAAAAAATTGCAGAATACATTGATTTATATGGCACATACATCATATATATTAAATGCAAAATATATGTTCATATTTAATGCGCGTCCTCACAGAGCAATGTCTTGGAAAGGAAAGCATACTTGGTAATCTATTAATCCCTCGTGTGTCATCCGTTCTTCTTGCTTTTAAGAAGTTTCCCTACAAGGAAAATTTCCTAACAATCTTCTTCTTCCTAACAGCGTGAAAGAGCATGACGATGACAAAGTTGGCAACAAGATGGACAAAGAATAATGTCTTTCTGTGTCAGCAAATAATTGATGTTTTCTAGCGCGTTTGTCTTCTACTATTTTTGATTGTTATAAAAACTATATATTTTCAAGAGATGTCATGATAAATATAAAGATAATTAAAAATAAAATCTAAAAATAATCCAGGTTGTGACCACCTAGGCGACTTCCTGTTATCATAGATCACTTTAAACGCAGTCGGCTTTCAAGTTTCAGCATTATACAAATAATAAAGTGATTCTACTGAAAGAAATTTGACTTTATAGTTTCCTCACAACCTAACTAGAATCATTGTTCTCAAAAAAAAAACAAAATTCCAAAGTATTTAGCTTAGGTTACCTTAAGCAAAGTTCAAGTTCAAACTGCTATTCCACCTGCTAACATTATTCATTCACATCATAAAGGTCTTTGAACCAATAATTTATTAGAAGGGTATTTTGGTGGAGAGTCTATGTTAAACACTAACCAGAAATTCAAACAAAAGTCACTGATGTACATGTTTGAAATTAGTATTAGAGAAGAGAATTTGTTTTTGCCTCAGATAGGTCCTAGAATGGAAAATGCGTCTGAAAAATGCTCACAAAATATGCTCCTTGACATCCAAAGTCAATAAAAAGTGAAAGACCTTGAAGCAAACTCAGAGTAAAAGGGAGTGCCCACAGTTCAGAGAAATAATCTGTAAAGATACGGATGGTGTCCAAGATACGAGATACGACTTATTGCAGCCTTTTTCATATCACACATTGTACCTAGCATTCTGTCAAAATCATGGTACGTATCTCTAAAAAAGAAAAAGGAAGTGGAAAAGGATGAACAACCGTTATTTGCAAGAAAACAAAAAGAAAATGCTTGAAATATCTGAAAAGTTGGGACTCATTTTTGCCTTTCACCAATATAACAACAGCTTAGGCCAATAGAAAGAAAATTCAATAGGTTGCTTCTTCCAGTTCACAACATGGTTCATTGAAAATAACATCAAAATTCATGGTAACTTCAGCAAAAGTAAATGTAGAAACTATCGAGTAGTAAGGTGATTTATTTTTTTTAAATTCGGATAGTTCAAAGCAATTAGAAGGATATAGTAATCAACGCCTTTATTAATGTTTCACATTAATGGTAAATAAGTCTAATAAAGTTTAACTTAATTTGCAGCAAAGTAATTAAATAAAATCATTGTAATCCATTCTATAATTATCAATCTATTATTTGCAACTTAAGTGATTTGATCATTAAATTGATCTGGATGAAACACTAACATTTTTGCAATTTCATTTCTGATTGATTCATTGCATCAAACCAAATCTTTTTATAATCATAAAAATTGTAGATAATGATTTAATAAAACACATATTTTAGTAATATTCTTCTAGAACCAGAGCATAAAAAGTTCCATCAAGATGAAATCTGATCGAACTTAACCTTGAGAAACTAAGCAAAGCATTAAATGATAAAAAAAAGATAATTAAAAAATTAAAAGTTCAACAAAGATATTGTACATACCTTAAGATTGATCAAAAGACATAAAAGGCCTGAAAATTAAAAAAAAAATAATATAAGTAAAAAAATTATGCATTTGATTAAAAAATTCTAAGATTTTAAAGTAAAATTAAAATATACCATGCAACTGAACAGCGTCAATCAGGTTTCCAACATTTTCAAATTGCACTACACAACTTAACATTTAATAGAATTTATTATTTTAATAAATTTGAAAACTGAACACCAGCACATCTAAGAACAAACAAAAATCTAGAGAAATCGTACTACAAACTTCCTCCAGCTGTAATGGGGCTAATGACTCTCTAATTGAATTTGACTAAAATTTCAATTTTTTGAACACTTAAGAGCTAAAAACTATAACATTCAACATTAATAATCACAAATTTTTTTAAAAAAACAAAACTTCTTTCTCAATATTTAAACTTAAAATTCACTTTTTTTAATATCAAAATTACACTGAACAAGACCTGAGTTTCTGTAGAACTTAAAGATTCACTAATTTTTAACTTCACTTCACCATAAACCATTTATAATGATGATTTCATAATAAATCTAATAGGTTTTTACAAATAGTTTTATTAACTAACAATAAGAATTAAATAGTACATTACCAAAAAATAATCTGAACCGAACCGAATTCCCATTACCGTACAAGATTACTCTGTAATGGCGGACGACGACACTTTGATCATAACGGAAGATACATATATTTTCAAGATTATTATTAAATTCAAAAAGTTTTTTTGTATTAAATAAATAATAGAATTACGGAAAAATAAATTTTAAATTAATGAACACAATTCAGTTTTAAATTCAATATCATTTTCAGGAATAATTATAAAACTTTCTTGAAATATTTTTAAGAATAATATCAAATTAAATAACTTTTCTTAATTAAATAAACATCTAATTATTTAAAAAGATATTTTAAATAAATGAACATAATTTTAAGTTTTAAATTCAACATAATTGACTTTTTTATTAATATTGAACACCAAGTCCATAATTAATAATTTAATAGAAA
The DNA here is from genome assembly GCF_049639745.1 of Rhodnius prolixus. Classification (NCBI taxonomy): domain Eukaryota; kingdom Metazoa; phylum Arthropoda; class Insecta; order Hemiptera; family Reduviidae; genus Rhodnius; species Rhodnius prolixus. The sequence goes on along the minus strand of NW_027411603.1, from coordinate 46,239,900 downwards.
ATAATTAGAAAAAACACAATTAATTATTTACAATAAAACTAATACAGTTATTAACTTAAATATAATTTTTTATAATTGATAAGTTTTCAATATATTAACTCAATTCTACCAGTTCAACATGGAGTCCATGACCTCAACTTACGATTCGGCATGTAAGTAGATTTAATTTGTATTAATTTAAGATATTTAAATCAAAAATTATTCATTTAATATCATTCACTTTAATTACTAAAAACTTTTAATGGAGAATACTGTATGTATATCTTAAAACATGAACTGGTAAAATATTTGAATTTTTGTACATGGTGAAGTCAAAATTCACAATTCAAACACTTTACTTTTTATCATTATTAATAATCGTATAATTTAATCTAAAGTTAAAAATGAAAAAAATCAACTTTAATTGTCCTTTTTAGAATAGTGACAAAAATAAATAGGAATATCTCAATTAAAATAAAGTGATATCAATTATGTTAATGTACATTTTTATAGGGCGATAGTATTACTTCTTATACTATCTCGCTTTCAAACAAAAAAGTATTTATATCTTAACAGAAAATGCTTTAAAGTAATAAAAAAATATTAGAAAGTGCGGATTAAATTGTAAAGAGCTCTTTTAATAATCATTTAACGTACCTAGTTTTTTTCAGAAGAATGTTTTGTGCAAATTCTCAGTTTCGTCTTGTTATGTGATTAAAAGTGAGTTTTATTCCTTATAAATATGTAATCATAACCAAAGAATACCAGAATTTACAGATTTTTCTTTTCTATAGATCATTCGATTCTTTCATTTTAGAAGTCCAATTTTAACGGTTCTGCCACGTAAATAAGTGCTAAAAAGGCCTCTCTAGCAACGATTATTTATTGCTTACTGTTGCCTACAGTAAGCAGTAAATGAAATATGCCTACAACTTCATAAAAAATAGGAATAAGTTTAAAGCTGGTAAAAATACATTAAAATTTCAGTTTTTTCACGTACCTTGTTTACTAAAACTATCTTCTTTAATGTATCACTTCTTTCGGCATGCTAAAAAACATCTCTCTTTCTTCGGTTATTGCGTACTTACTGTGTACACTTTTTACAGCAAGCAGTAAGTAAAACATGCCTATAACTTTATAAAGCATATGAATAAGTTCCGAGTTGATGCTAAAATAATAAAATTTGTTTATTACATACCTTGTTTTCTAAAACTATCTTCTTTAATGTATCACTTGGACATGCATCTATATTTTTTATTCTTAATTAATTTCTAATTTGTATAATTACAGGACAAGAAATATTAGTTCGGAGTGCAGTGTCAAGTGTTGAGGTCCATCAATTTGCCCAGAAGCTGTGGAAATCTAAAAATTTTTAAGGTAAATCATTTCATCTTGCTTTGTTGTAAATTTTGTTAAGCTCAATTAATCACTAGATTCAGAAATAGCTTTTTAAAAGTAATATTTAACAGTAAAAGTGCAATTATTGCATTAAAAAGTATTAGAAAACTATAATAACATTTATATAAACTAGTAATATTAATGGAATAAGAAGGTGGATGGCTACGAATATTTTCACAAATGCTAGAAACAGAAAACATACCTGGTATTTGCGTCACCTTCTTTAAAAATTACTTGAGTTATAGTTGAACTATATTATATAAGAGATGGTTATCTTTAAATGTGAATAACTTAGAGTTTCATTTCTGGATTGGCAAATATCAAATCTCAAATCATAACCAATAACAAAACCTTCACAATAATACGACAACTTCTCACTCTATTGTTGTAAAACAGAATTGACAGAGAATTTAATTATGAACATATAGAAATGAGCCCTCTAGGGAGTTTCTTTATAATCTCTCTGAAAAATAGTACTTGCACATAAAATGAAAAGATATTTCTACAAATTTTAGCTTTCACACTATTTCAAAAAGCATCTTTAATTATTATTCATTATTATTATGATCTTCTAGAGATCATTGGACAATATTCGTTGATTGATGTTAAGTTTATTGAAATTTTGGTCTTAAAAAAAAATTGTGGAAACCGGTACTATTTCTTCATTTAAAGCATCCTCTTATAAATTAAGATCGAAATGATATTTGAGAAACTAAATTAAAGCTAAACGTTTTTGCTTCAATATCTTAGATTACAAAAACAAGAAAAATAAAATAAAGTAAAAGGTACTAACTGTAAATCAAAGAACTCTTAAATTATTTTGAACTCGACCACTGCATAATATCGTTGATTTTCTCCACACCTTGTATTCTGTCCATAATTCTAACGATGTTGGATTTTTTTTTTATCATACAACGGGTAAATAAATCATCTTCTGTTGACGGATGAAACTCAGAAATAGACGAAGAATGTGAGGAACTTAAGAATTATAATGGGTAAAGTAAACGACGTTAATTTGTGATGAGATACTTTACATCGAATTACCTACTTGATGATTTCATGCCTGAAGAATTTTAAAGATAAAATCTTTGATACAATTCAGTTATAGCATGCTTATTGTAGACCCTTCCTACAGTAAGCAGTAAGTAAAATATGCCTACAACTTTATAAAGAATCGTACGTTTCTAATCATCATTTTCAATCATACCAATCATAAGGGCCAATCATAAGTTTCAAAAAAATATTTGTTTAAGAGAAAGTTTGTCGAAAATGGCTACAGTTTTGTAAAACTTGTTCTACGTATTGGGCACCTTTGTGTTTGTTGTCCGGTTTATTACAGTGCACTGCGACCTTTTAAGGTCTATTCTGTCCCCCCTTACTGGTTTAAGAATATTCCTACCGCATCTCTTTCAATTTTAAGATATCCAAGAATACTTCGATGGTATACAACAGCTTCTACAACAAATTTCTTTGGTATATCCTTGGATTGTTGCATCAGTCAGCAACTTTATTGTAGTTTTCTCCATCTCCCCATTGAATCTGCAGCTGCTATCGCTTTCTAGACCCACTTCTTCAAGTGCCATCTGATCAACAGTGCCCGATGAGGAAACACTTCAGCTGCAGAATTTATTTTTACTCAGGCTGAGACACTCCTCTTATATTCCAATTGTAGTTGCTTCAGTCCAGAGTCCAGAACTTTTTTGTGTTAGAATAAATACTTTACACTCTACTGGCTGAACAAAATGTTTTTTTTTTTTTTTAATAGATTTTCTCTATTCATTGCCGAAAACGCAAGCTTCTACTAATTTTAAGGTCTGACAAGTTAGAAACCACTCCAAATAATTTATGAACTCCACAAAGTTCAATTTGTTATCCAATTTCATTCGTAGAAGGGAAATGAGGTAACTGCTTCATGACCCTGGCGGCATTCCTATTACATTCCGTCCTAATAACACTTTACATTCTACAGTAATTCCTTCCTCACTTACAAAGTACATACATGCAAAACCGCAGAATTAGTTGCAATTAGTTGGTTGCACACATTGAGTTTAGCAACCTCCCAGGGCAAATTTTACCTTACCATCACATACTCGTTCACTTTTGCACTCACTCTCCAGACGATTGCATACTATTATCAATAACGTTGGTCTAAAAGGCCCCAATAGATATTTTATATCACTTGATATTTAGCAAACCTCCTCACACCATTATGTTTAACTGAAAAATTCTAAAAAACGTTTAATTTTTAGAAATATCTACGATACGTTCAATGAAGAAAGCAGCTATGTTTGATATTTAAGTGATTTATAGCGTATAGCGCATAGGAAATGAATTGAACTCTGCAGCATTTATTCCTTCTCCCACAAATAACGTTGTTCTTCGATACGAACTAACTCTCCAGGGCACATTCAGATTGCCTCAGTTTTAATGTGCCATTTCATTTTGTTACCCTACTTTTGGGCTGAAGAAGACAGAACTATTGTCTAATTGTATTTATTTTTATCGAACGCTGTAACATAAGTAAAAAACTTGCGTAAAACACCTTGAGAACTACTTCTCTTTTGCTAGGGTTATTTTAAAGCATTTAAAGGTGGTCAGGAGCTAGAGCATACCATCCTTTCGGATCCTAAGTTTTCTTGGATATCTTAAATTGATTAAATACAGTGAGGATTGACGTGACCGATGTAGCCTGCTTAAAACTTGCTTGCTTTTTAAACTACCAGCTTTATGTAAAAAAAGGATTTCTCGGAAATAATGATTTTGCTCGTAGATGTAACTTGAAAAGATCATTTTGAATTAGATGGTGACTAGGAAATCCCATTTACAAAACAGTAATTGTAATTTAGGTATTTTTTTTTACTTAAAAATTTCTAGTCCTTCACGAATAAAGTTCCCTTACTTCGTGTCAACCCTAAATTTCTCTCTGATGTGCTCTCCTAGGGCTCCAAAACTAGAGCAATAGTAAAAATTGTTTAACTGTATACCGGTAAAACCTTCATATTACAAAGGAACGGTGAAGAAATGAATTTAAAGCATCCTTCTCTGTATAGCTCTTAATAATCGATTAAGAGCACAATTAGCACAATAATTTGAAAAACATTTGGATTCAGCTGGACTTATAATAATAATAATAATTTATTTATTTACAAAACTTTACATTTGTACACAAAAAATGAAATAATACAGAAATTGAGGTTTCAAGCTTAACACCTATATACACTCATCAGATAATATTAGTACAGATCAAAAGGGAACATATTTACATTTAAGGAAAAAATAACAAAAAACCTTAGCTTGATACAGGATTAAATTACGTTTAGAACTGTATTTCGGTTTGATTTATTTAAAAATTATTTTTTCACATTTTAATAAGCACCCTGCAGATAAATAATTAATAACATATTTTAAGATTTGAAAGAAATCAAATTAAAAGGAATATATTTTGTGAGGTTGATACTTCCAAGCTAAAACGATTGTCAAAATTTCATTTAAGTTAATTAGCAACGTTTATTTAAATGAAACAAAATGAAAATAAGTGAATAAGACATTTATCAGTAGTATTAATTAGAAGTGTAGTTACAATTATGACCGCAAGGTTGCAGCAGTTACTATACGCACGCCATGTTTATTTTTTATTGTGAACGTTTAAATTTAAATAAGTCTGCCTTTGTGTTAAGTAAAGATGTGTGTTTTTTAAATTTAATACTAAGGAATTTCGTTTGTAATTTAATTTTGAAAGATTTTTTTTGTTTACTTGTACTATTCAATTTGCGAGAAAGTTCTATTTTATATCTTTTTTATTCGGTAGTTGTTCTAAACTGTAAAGAAGCAATGAAAAAACTGAAAGGTAAGATTCATTCAAACATCATTTTACGACCTTTCATTAAATATAGTTTAATTTTGAAATATATCCTAAGACATAAATAGCAACTAAGAACAAGATAAATTTTAGTTATCTTACTATACTTGCTATTGTCGTGATTATTTCTTGTGGAATAATCTCCCAACAAAATTAAGTAAGTAAAGTGCTACTAATTAGGCTTTCTAAGTACTTTATCTACGGCTTTGATAAATGTTTTCATAAATCCAACAGGAGATATTAAAATCATACAAAATTTAGTTTTGTAAATTTATAATAGTTGATAGCATTTAAATAACTTTTACTGCATTAAATTTGCAGTAAAGTTGCAAAAGACATACATATGCCGTCCATTTCATTCAAAAATACATTTAGTTTACAAAATAGTGTGACAAAATAAAAACCATAAAAATAAATATGTATTCATTTTAATTCCAAATTCTTGTTCTTCTAAACATGGCGTACGTATAGTAACTGCTGCAACCTTGCGGTCTTAATTGTAACTACACTTCTAATTAATACTGCTAATAAATGTTTTATTCATTTATTTTCTATCATATGCTTCAACCTTTCGATATTCTTGTTCAATTCTGATAGTACTAAAGAGAGTGTTGTTCTTAAAGTTCTTCTATTAACGGTAAAATTGAGTGAAAAACTTCAAATATAGGGTTATAAGTATGTTGAAACTTACTCAACCGGTACCGGTTCAGCCGGTACTACATGCAGTTAGGTACTTAACCCGAAAACTAGGGACAATGAAAATATCTAGTTATCTATTTTTCGAAGGGATATCGGCAACACGGCTAATGAAAAACTCTTTGCTTAAGTACAACTAAGCAAGACGGTAAATCCGGCTCTGCTAGTACAGACCTCCTGTTAATTAATCTAACTCAAAGATTTTTATGATTTCTCTATAATATTACACTTCACAAATGACAATTTTAAAATTGATATTGTAAAATGTTAAGTTCATCTGAAATTCTGATTAAAAAAAAATGTGTCTGATTAGTTCTAAACATCTTTAAGAATGAAATAAGTGCAATTCGCCCAATATTTTAAAAAAAATTTGCATTAAGCTGAATTATAATATACTTAGTACAGTTGTATTTTGGTTTGATTCATTGAAAAACTATTTTATATGTTCTGGTGGATTTATAATATACATTTTTCGTATTCGAATGAAATCATACCAAAAGATCTGTTTTTAAAGTTATAACTACAGCTAAAATGAGTGTTAAAATTCCATTTAAATTAAAAAAATTAATAAAAACGTTTATTTAAATAATACAAATAGAAAATTCAAAATATTTTTCACTTAATTTATTCAATTATTTAACTTTAGTATATTAATTTATATGCAGTAAGAACAGCAGTATCGTGTGTAGTTAAAATAAAATCCGCAAGGTTGCAGCAGCAACTACAGAGACGCCATATTTATTTTCTAGAGTTAACTTTTAAATTCAAAGATGTCTTCCTGTGTTTAAGATGTGTAAGAGTTTTTTAAAGTTTTAATTCAATACTTAACGATTCTAAACGAAAGTTTTTAGTATAATATTGAAAGTTTTTTAATTTATACAATTATTTAACTTTAGTATATTAATTTATATGCAGTAAGAACAGCAGTATCGTGTGTAGTTAAAATAAAATCCGCAAGGTTGCAGCAGCAACTACAGAGACGCCATATTTATTTTCTAGAGTTAACTTTTAAATTCAAAGATGTCTTCCTGTGTTTAAGATGTGTAAGAGTTTTTTAAAGTTTTAATTCAATACTTAACGATTCTAAACGAAAGTTTTTAGTATAATATTGAAAGTTTTTTAATTTATACAATTAACTAAGTGTAAAAAACTGTATCTTATTACTTAAACTTCGGGTATCTCTTCAATTTAGTGGTTGTTTCTAAGTATAAAGAAGCAATGAAAAAAAAGTAAGGTAATATTTTGTAAAATAACTAATTACAATCTTTCATTCAATATATTTGCAATCTAAAATGTATTCGAAGACATTAATAAATCAAAAACATAATCAATATATTGTTCCAACTATATTTGCTATATCATGATTGTTGCTTTTAGAATCATAATGCTGCTATTTACTGTTCTGCCACAATAGTTATTGATAATTGTAGGATTTCTCGTATTAGAAAAAGAAACTTCAATACTTAATGGCATTAGTAACTATTTTTTGTTCATGATGGTAGCATTGTTGGGAAGCTGATTATAAATACTTTTACTCTAGGATTGTTGAGTTTTGGTCAATCTTCAGAATTTATTTGTTAATTCTTATTGACTTTCATTTCTGGAAAATTTTCGTAGTTTGCAGTTAATTATACGTTCAACTTGGGTAAACTGAACGTTATTCTATTTGTTAGTGGTTTTGTGAACAGTATTTCATTTAAATCAGAAGTATTTTTTGTTAAACGTTGATTGGGCTCCTACACTTTTCATTCTGAAACACTATTAATAAAAATAATGTCTTCATTTACAAATATAACTTTTTTAATTCATTTCTTAAAAGCAATCTGCTAGTTCCTATATCTGAGTAAGTGAAATTAAAATTAACTATATTCTAATATTACAATAAAATATTCAAAATCTAATAACGAACAGTATTAATTTTGAATTTAGGACATTTAAATAAACTTTAATTTAGACAACTTCAGAAATTGAACTGAATATAACCGAAAACAAGTAAAATACTAATTTAAATTAAAATAAAAACTAAACTTAAATTAATAAATGACTAATATGATTGGCTGATTTACTGAACTGAAGAAATAAGTATTTCATTCACAAGTGCAAGCTGATTCAAAATTTGTATCTTTTTCTTTTGGTAGAATGACCGTCCTCAGTGTGTACAGAAACTTTTCTAAATCATTTCAGTTTTTAATCTCTAACGCTTGGACAAAGAAAAATATATAAAACTTATTTAAGAATAAGACAACAATCACTTAACGTTTTAACCGATGATTTGCCAACATTTTAATTCTTAACCTTTTCAATAGTTTAAAATGTATTATTTCAGGCTTAATTTTGGCCAAGTGATACAATTGGCACCATTTTAGTTTTATTTCATGCCTGTTGAGGCAGCACAAGTCGTGATTTTTACATTTTTGCCTGCATTTTTTCTGTATAATAATTCGGTCCAGAAAGGGTTAACTGCATTTTTTCTAACTAAACCATCTTAAATAATATAGCAATGAACCGAATGCTGTTTAATGATAAAAAAATCATCTTTTATTTCTTTTCATAAGAAGCAATAACTCTTAATTTATCAGAGAATATTTAGAAACAAAGGCCAAGTGACCATCGATTAGAGAAACTATATTTTGTTTAGTAAAACATCTTTACTTTCCTTCCGTTTTATTGTATGATACACAAGTCTAGAAGAGTTCATCAATAGACTGGAGGTCTACATCCTTTAGATATTCTTGTTTTATCGTCTGTTAATATCGTGGATAGATTATTATTTGTTCTCTCGTTGCTTAAATATTAGTTATACAAAAGATACGTTTCTGCTAAAATTCCTGTGAAAAGAATAGGGATGATTGAATATGTCCTGATTAGGGTTCAGGTGGCATAATCAGTCCAGACTGATACTCAACCCAAACACTCTGGAGACTTCCCTGCTAGTATGAACCTCTCACTTACATCGAATTCAAAGTATTTTGCGGATACTTTGTAGTAGCACATTCCATAATAGAATGAACATTATGAGATTGATTTTGCAGTTTCAATGTTCTGTTCATCTGCAAGGTTCTGATGTTATTATTATATTCTGTAATACTATTGTTCCTAAATTATGTCTGAAATTAAGGCTCAGGCATATCATTGAATGTAAACCTCATTAACACCGACTGTGTTTAGATATATTGCTAGATATTAAAGTTATACGGTTCAATCTTTGACATATCTTGTCAAGGGAAGGCTAAATGCATCTACAATGTCTTTGAAAACGTGATAAATGAGATCATCTAGCTTTTAATTGCGGTGTTTATTACATTTTACAACAATGGAGGGCATTTCTTTTAGTAATTCTACATTTAACTTTGAAAATGTTCAATGTTGGAACTTTTAATGCCGTAACTGTTAATGAATCATTTTAAGATGTTTCCCCTTATCGAATCTCTTTCGAGAATACTTACTTTCATACGAGATATTGTTCTCTCATTGATTTTCTCTTCTTGAGAGGCCTCTTATAGCTGATTTTGAGGTAAAAGACAATGTTGTCTTTAGTGAAATACATTGTCTAAAAGCCGGCAATCCGGCATTGTGATTGCTCCGAGCATCAATGATCTTAAACAGAAGATCCACATCTAAAAGGAGGATGGGTTTCTCCCTGATTGTAGTCTACCAAAGTCATGGCTTAAGTTGACTTAGCTCCACCTCTGATGAAAGTTGAACCTCCTGGTCCATAGGGTCGTCGAAGGACTAGGTAGAATTAAATAAAGTAAATTTGCACAGATTAGAATCTTTTTTTTTTTCTTTTTCTAAGAAAGAATATCTTTTGTTTCAGTTATTATTACTTTCTTTACATTGAAAATTTCCTTTATAAATATACAGAACATTACTCATACTGAAAGAGAAACGAGTTTTTTTTATCCTACCTTAATATTAATATTTGGTTTTGCTTGATTACAAGTGATATATTATTATATATACCAGGATTCTCCTTTATTTTTAATCTTTATGAATTCATTTACTTTTTCTTAACACCCTGTTTATTATTATTCTTTAGTTCTTTTTTAAATTTTATTTACTTTATAAAATATTTATTTTACGTGAAATATATTTCCTAATTGATATTCATCTACAAATGAACACTACAAATCAATGAACCTTCTGTTTTTTTAGTAACAAATTTATATTTTATTTTTGTTTAAGCTTTTTTGGTGTAAAATTTGTGTAATTATAATTAGAAATAAAAGAAAGTGTCATTTCATTTCTTAAAATTAATTTCAATTTTATTAACTAACACAATCTAATTTGGATTTTTTTTAAATTAAATTATTTATATTTATTTACAGTTTTGGTTTCTTTCTTTTTCAAACATTACGCCATTTTTTTTAACTGTATTATAATTTTTTATTTTTTTGAATAAGAAATATGGGTTTTTGTAATATCTACAAATTTATATATCATTAAATTGGTTCAACTATACATACAATAATTTGTTTTTTTTTTATACATAGTATTATATATTTTTTTTTTCGACTTCTTATAAAGTGTAATTATATAAAATATAAACACTTTATCTCTCCTCATATTTTTTAGAGATTTTTTTTTCCTTTATTTTTAATTTTTTTTTTTTTTGGAGATAAGTGTTTCTACCGCGTTAAATCCGAACAAACATGTTTATATTTTTATTTTTTTTTAAATTTTCCCATTATAATTACTAATTATAAAACAAAATAATTAAAAAAAAAAAAATCTTATTCTTAATTAAATCTTACAGAAATACATTTAATTTTCTACTAGCACACATAATGGCAACTACAATCAATTTTTCAACTTTATAAATATTTTTGTCCATTTGGATATTCTGTCACCCTATTGGCTCAATATAAGGTGCCAGATATCCAATTTAATAATTTTATTTTTTTACATTCAACAAGTTTTACAATAAAAGTATACAAAAATAATAATAATCAAAAATTTATACACAACACGCAGGTTATTTTTTTGAATTGACATTATTTACAAAAATTTACATTTAAAATTATAAATAGATACTTTTTTTTGGCGTTTTTTTTAAATAAAAAGAAGCAATGCAAGTATTATTTATATAAAAATTTACAAATATTTATTTTATATTGTACAGAAGTTTATTATTAGCTCCTTATCGTTATGTATATGATGTCATGTATATATTTACACAAGTATTTAACTACTTACAAAAAAAAACACTTAAGTTTTGAAGGAAGGATTGACGATAGAAAAGTTATGCTAGGGCGGTTTCTTGCAAAAAAAAAATTTTTTTAAGTTAAATGTAAGGGGAGGTTTCACCACAGAGTGATTTTCGAAGCGATTGCACTTTATTTCAAAATAATGATACAGATTTCTTTCTCCAACGATACTGGGTTTCACGTGGGCCGTGTAAAGTTTTGATTTCGTGTTTTAACCCAGAATATCCATTTTGAATGAGTGTTCGAAAGAAAAATATCTCAAAAAACGAGATATCAGGAAGCTTGGTAGGCTCCACCTAAGAAAAGGGATGAAGGGGAGTCAAAAAACTGCCCACAGTTCCTCCTATCCACCATTGAAGACGGGTACTGGAGCGTCAAATACCAAAGATTAGACAATCCCAACTAGGATGTACAGAATAGCCGCACATACAAAAAGCGCTTACAGGTACCGTCATGGCCTTTCCCGACTCTCATTTCTTTGATGGAACCTGGAAAGTGGTTTGGTTACCCTACAATTTAGCCACACAATAATCGGGCGCTTCTACTCGCCACCGTTCAAGAAGCCACCAAATCGGTAGTTGGACGTAAAACTAGCCACAAAAAGTAGCTACATACTTTGCTTTTATTGAAAATTGGTGGCTAAAATTAACTGCAATGTTAAAGAAAATTCCTTAATGAGATGCACTTTTCTTTGACCATTTTCAAAAAAAAAAAAAAAGATTCACTCGAAACTGGCCACAACCATTTCCTCTTAACTTCATTCATAGGTTACACCATTCATATTGCAAGAAAAATGTAGAAGTTAGAAGAACCCTGAGTAAAATGTAGGGTTATTACTTGTGCTGTAATGCATTAAAATAACCTTAAAAAAATGGGTAATTAATACTAATTAAAAAATAAAGTAGAACGCAGTAATGCAAGGCCTCCTAAAAAAAATCCCTATTCCTGGAGTAAATGTGGCCACACATTGCTTAATTTTAGGATTTAGGTCTTTATTATTTATTTATTTATTTTTTAATAAAGTGGATTCATGATTTCTTTACATTGTTGGTGGAAGGCGAGAGTGGGGGCATATATTTTATTTTATTTGTAGAAGACAAGCTTTACGTGGCGTTTTATTAATTTTTTTTTTTAATTTCAACCCACTTTTTTATATTAATAAATTAAATTCTCTGGCGTGCGAATGCGGTTATTGTTATTCCTTGCTTTGTAACTGTTTTCATGAATATATTTTAATCTACTCTACACTTTACAATATTCATATTTTTGTATTATCTTTATTAATTATCTTAATTACAAATACTCCACTAAAATTATTTGTCTACTTATTAAATTAAGGATATATATATATATATATATATATCTTTTAAGTAAATTGGCTTGATATGTAGTCCAGTTTTTAATTTTTTATATTCAACTCATCAATTTAAAAAACAAACAATTTAACTTTATCTCGATTACTCGATTACTCTCGATTACTCGATTACTCTCGATTACTCGATTACTTTCGATTACTCGTATTAACAAAAATACAAAATACAAAAATTGAAAAAATAAAAATCCAGTTGTACTTATATTTAGGGTGGGGGAAACCATCCCCTGCAGCATCAAGTCTTTTCATGGACCTTGAAATTAGTATTATTATTATTATTATTATTTTGTAAAAATAATTATTTGTAAAATAACAAGTAGATATGTAAATTTCCATACCTTTAAACTTTCAGATTTTCTTTTTGTCTTTTTCTTTTTCTTTTTTTCATTTCTTGACAAAAATATAAATTCAGCTAACCAATTGCTTTTTATGAAATAGGGCCTGTCATAATGTCAGTTATAATACTCTGGAATTTTCGATGCAAAGAAGTACTTTATCGATTGATGTTGGGTTAAAATGTTATCTATTATTGGATAAATAGTTATAAATATAGTGATTAGCGAATACCGGATTCCAATGCGCAGATTCCAGCTAGTTCAAATACAACAGTTGGTTGGCTCTTTTTTACGAGCTTCTTACTGCTCACTGTTCGGTGATACGATACTGTTGTCTGCCTGTAACGAGAGAACACAGTCCGAAGATCGGTAGTACACTTGGACAAGCTCTGGGGGCACCAATAATCTCAGATGTTGGCGCGCATAAAATTAAAAATAAAATAAAATTGTAATATCCATAAAATTATTGTTGATTTCTTGGTCTTAAAGCATTCCCAGGAGAGCTGTATGATTGGGTTTACTGTAATAGAGGCTTTTTCTTATTGTTTCTGATTGGAGGAAGGAACAACCAATTTCCGTTTTTATGGAAATTACAATGATTTCCTATTTATTCGAAATTCAGTCTGCCCAAAATTCGGCAAGTGTTGTTTTATACCCATCGAACAAGTAAAAAAAGTAGGTAAAGTAATAGCCTATTTTTTTCAGGCGGGGCTTAAAGTCCAACTACCAATTAGGTGTCGTAGACGGAGGCGACTAGCAAACATACTTTACTGTAGATTTCTTTTATTAACCATTAAATAAAATGCAATACCTAGACACCGGTAATCGAACCCACTAAACCAACAATACATCTTAGCTTTGCGGGTCTAGCCTGAAACCCACCTAACATACTTTACTATAAATTTCTCATATTAACCATTAAATATAATCCAAGACCTAGACACCGGGGAATCGAACCCACTAAACCAACAATACATCTTAGCTTTGCGGGTCTAGCCTATATCTGCCTAACGTACTTTACTATAAATTTCTCATATTAACCATTAAATAAAATCCAAGGCCTAGACACCGGGGAATCGAACCCACTAAACCAACAATACATCTTAGCTTTGCGGGTCTAGCCTGAAACCCACCTAACATACTTTACTATAAATTTCTCATATTAACCATTAAATAAAATCCAAGGCCTAGACCGGGAATCGAACCCCCTAACCAACAATACATCTTAGCTTTGCGGGTCTAGCCTATATCTGCCTAACATACTTTACTATAAATTTCTCATATTAACCATTAAATAAAATCCAAGGCCTAGACACCGGGGAATCGAACCCACTAAACCAACAATACATCTTAGCTTTGCGGGTCTAGCCTGAAACCCACCTAACATACTTTACTATAAATTTCTCATATTAACCATTAAATAAAATCCTAGGCCTAGACACCGGGGAATCGAACCCACTAAACCAACAATACATCTTAGCTTTGCGGGTCTAGCCTATAACCGCTCGGCTACCGTGGCGCCTTACCCATCGAAGATGTGGTTAACTTAGGACTTCCAGAGAAAAACAAAAATTTAAACAATTATAAGCACAAGGGGCTTGGGAATATTAAATATTAAAGAAGAAGAAAAAAAAAAACATTTGTAACTCACAAAATCGGACACCATTTTGATGGCAACTCACTCCAGTATAAGCACCATTTTTAAGTATTTACTGACAGTGACAGTAAGGACCCTAAAACATTAAACGAGTACCTTCATTTGAATCGCCATATCTGCCGTTTCCGTGTGTTTTCTAACTTTGCTTTCCAACAGTTTTGAATAAATCATTTACTCAACAGAGACACTGTGTTCATGGGGGGCAGACTCAGTACCTGAGACCAGTCTCTTTGCTGCAGAGAGCAAAAAAACTCAGCAATTTTCCGATATTAAGTTACAAAAATAAACTTATAAGTATTAAATAATTTTTTTTTTTTTTAATGAACAAAAACGTTTTCTAACTCACTTGAATTTCTTACTAACTTTCTTAATCTTGAATTGTAACTACCAACAAATGCAGTTTTTTTTTTTAAAGACATTTCAAGCCACACATGAAAGACCTTTTTACAAAATAAATATACTATTCATAATAATTGCTATAAAATTGTGAACATTATTAAGAAAATATGATGTTGAGATTTTTAGTTCCATAAACAATCAATAGAATGCGCTAGTTGTAACAAAATACCCTTAAAAATAAATGAACTTATTTTTTTATTTATTTTTTTAAAATAAATATTTAAAATAGAATATAGTAAACACTTTTTTACAAAATTTAAGTAATTTATCTATTTTATAAACATTTTATGTGTAAGAAAAATTATTTCTTTCAAATTTTGATGCATTTTCAATTAAAGAATTAACCATTTTTTTTAAATTTCAATAATAAATGCATTCATATCAGAATTCGTACAAATTTAGCTTTAGTTGGTTTCTTGATTTCTCTCTTTATATGATTTGATTTACTTTGATAACATTATCTTAGAAACTAAATGACTGTATTGTTTTTCATATTAAAGTATCTCATTTTTTTTTTTTTGTATTCTCAAATTTTTCAAAACTCTTTTCATAAAAAATTCACATTAACATTTTGGACCTAGCTGTCATTGCCAGCAGCTCTAAAAGATTGTAGACGAAAACTGGCCGCACTGGGTACATGCTGTGTATCACCAGATGCTGTAGGCCTATTTCGTCTGGATACCAATGACAATTCTTGGTCCAAATTCGGCCCGGATCACGATCTTAATGATAACAATTTATTGAATGCTTTCCTAAATTCTGGATTAAAGATTGTATAAATTACTGGATTTACAAAGCTATTCATATAGCCTAGCCATGTTGTTAGGATAAAGGCAGCTACACCTGGCTGGCAGTCGGCTCCTAGTTTAGAACAAAGGGCGTCCATTATATTACAGGTGAAAAAAGGTACCCAACACACTAGAAATACACCTGAAAACATATTAATTATTATTTAACAAAAAAGAAAATTTAAAAAGTGGGAGAGAAAATTATAAAATAACCAATTTTAGAGGTGGTCTTCTTTTTAGCTCATAAATGGGATTGCTAATAATGCTCTTGGAGTTTAATTATGATATTGTAAGAGAGCGGAGTGGGGACGGCCGGCTCGGGTAGAGGAGTGGGGTATGCGGAGGAGGAAGAGAACAGGCAGTCGGGCCTGTGCCATTGTGTGAGAGGGAAGTTTCGTCGTGTGTGATTCCATACCCCACTCTACCGAGTTAAACGGAAATAGATCGTCAGAGGAAATCATTTGAGTTCAGCCTAGAAGGAGAAGTACTATTTTATGTTTTGGTTTATGTAAAAGAATTATTTTTATGTTTAATTATCATTTTCTGGTCTGCTTTATTTTATTTGTATGTGTCGTATTTTATGTAAATAAACAGAATTAGTTTTCCTACAAATTAACATTTTGTGTTCACCTATTTTATTCCTCCTGTCCCGCTCCCTTACAAATGGTGTCAGGGGTAATCACCAAATTTTAAATTCTGCAAAATGTTCTCAACAGACTCCTCCTCTTCGCGCCCACCCCATGGACGTATTAACCCTTGCAATCCCATATCTCGCTTCACCTTACCATCCCCTGATGTTCCCTGGCCACCCAAACCCAAAGCAGAGGCCTTTCGCAATTCTTCATTTTCCATTTTTAATTTTGCCACCTCCCCTTTTAATTTCTCTAAATCCGCCATTGTCAACAGGTTTCAAAATGAAGCCCAGACGAAAGAGGCCGAAGAACTGGAGAGAATGAGCCGTCACACGACCCACTTAATATTATTAGTTCACGAGTTGTGATAAATAACAATTTATTTATTTATTTATTTCTTAAATATATATGTATTTATATTATGCGCTTACACCACTGTATCTGTGTCGGAAAAGCAAAAAAAAAAAAAAAAAAAAAAAAATGGAAAATGAAGAATTGCGAAAGGCCTCTGCTTGGTGATTACCCCACCACCTGACACCATTTGTAAGGGAGCGGGACAGGAGGAATAAAATAGGTGAACACAAAATGTTAATTTGTAGGAAAACTAATTCTGTTTATTTACATAAAATACGACACATACAAATAAAATAAAGCAGACCAAAAAATGATAATTATACATAAAAATAATTCTTTTACATAAACCAAAACATAAAATAGTACTTCTTCTAGGCTGAACTCAAATGATTTCCTCTGACGATCTATTTCCGTTTAACTCGGTAGAGTGGGGTATGGAATCACACACGACGAAACTTCCCTCTCACACAATGGCACAGGCCCGACTGCCTGTTCTCTTCCTCCTCCGCATACCCCACTCCTCTACCCGAGCCGGCCGTCCCCACTCCGCTCTCTTACAATATTAATACGTATAAGTATAATTTTATTTGTTCTCAGGGTACTACCCCATCTATACAAATAGCGTATTGGTACAAAATTAAGTAATTACATAACATAAAATAACTAAAAATTAAAAATTTATTATTTCTTATATAAAAGATTAAAAAAAAAATTGTGGCTGTGACATGGACACGGCCGTGTGTTGTACGTGAATACGTTTACGTAACGGGTTATATTTTTTATATAAAATATTTTTATTTATGAATTTAGGATGAAATCAAGGAAACAAATCGACGATCGAACACAATCTATGCCTATACAGTCCGTTGTCGATGTAGAAGCGATTTCATCGTCCACTTGCATAATTTCAACCGCCCCGTGCTGCATTTATTCTTTTACGTTCCCGGCACAGCTTGACTCGGTCATATGGTGTTTTACTGCTACCATTCGATTGTTCTTGAGAAGCCCTTTCCAACCGTATATGATCTCTGTATTTGGTTTTGGCTTTTCGACGCGTATAGGCCGACATTATATATTTTTGATAATATTTTTTTTTATTCTAACACCTTTATTTTATTCACTGTCACTATTTTACAATAATTTTTTATATACAATCGATAGATTGTGGTGACAGCTGACGATTAAAACTTAAACGAACATCGTAGCTTCTCTCCGAGTCAAAAGTTATACTCATTGCAAATCACGATACGCAGCAAAATGATCTCAAAATGGTGGCGCTTCCCCCTCCACCGCGCGCGATGCGTCACAGTCCTCGCTTATCGTAATGAATTCTTTGATCCTTTAGCTATCCAGAGGTCTAATTTAATTTTGGATGTAGACGATAGATTCGAAACTATAATGCCAAACTGTATCCCCCGATTTTGTTATCATTAGGTTTTTTTGGATTGCCTCCATATGATAGCAAATTTAAAGACGTATTCACGTCAAAACTAATGACAAAATAAAAGACAACTAATAGAACTAAAATTTATAAAGAAAAATAAACTGCTCTTTAATTTTCAATATTTATTATGAATTCTCTAATTTTTAAAGCGGATACCACAAAGTAATACAAATTACTAAATTTAGTGAGACTGTTAGTAAATTAATAAATTAAGTAAATTTTCCTCGTTATCTTGGCTCAACTTTAATAAATTCTGCTAAATATTCGCTCCTGGCAGATCTAAATGATGCGCATATCAACGGAAAATGATATAAAGTGTCCGGGGCACCTAAATTACAGCAAATACAATGATATTATGATATTTAATATGAAGTACAAATTTCACGAAGTACTTTGCGCTTTGACTTTGTAAAGTATATATACAAACCTATTTAGTTCAAAGTTATTCTTTAGAACTGAAAAACTTAAAGGGTACAAAATTGCCAGCTATTAAAATTGCAAAAATCCCTTTTCAGGGAAAAACCCTTACCTAAAACTATGGCAAGCGTTTTCGTAGCTTTGCGTTCCTTCTTGGCGGAACTTTTCTCCCGTTTCTTCCTTGAGGCCTTGTTTACTTTGTAAATGGTAAATCTGGAAGCTGCTGACGCTTTACGCTCTTTTTTACTGCCTCCTGTTGGCTCTTCTTCTGAGATGGTCCGGACAGCCGGCGGTCGTGGCCGTGGGGCACCTTCACTCGCCGCTGAACCATTCCTTTTCACACCCTGCGAAAAAAAAAGGGGGTGGAAAAACAAGAGATGATTTTTATTTCTGGCGAAAACTATATGAAATTTTTAAATGATCTTTAAATAATTCAACCACGACTCTATACAGCTCTTCTCACACCAATATGGACTTACGGAATCAAGCTTTGAGGAACATAGCTAAAAAATCCAACATCAATAGACTGCAAACACTCCAATCCAAAATACCACCGCCGCATAGTAGACGCTCCCATTCTATGTTACATACAGATCTCCAAATTCCACTCATCTCCGAACTTGCCAAAATCCGATATAAAAATTTTCACCAAAAACTCTCATTTCATCCCAACCCTCTAGCTGCAAACTTATCTTCACCTACGCTACCCTCCAATCCTCGAAGACAGGCTGAGGCGCCGTTGGCCCCGTGACCAACTGGGTGACTGATGGCGGCCATCACTGGATTCTTTTACAGTTTACCCAATTTGGTACCTCGTTAATTGGCCGCGAGAATAATTATGATCACAACTGAATATTTTAAAACTTAAATTATGATTTCCTATCAAAAGCTCAATTTGAAACGTGTTCAAAATAGTTTTGTATTCATTACTTTAGAACGAGCATTTTTTTTTCTATTTTTAATTAAGGCTTACAAAACAAAAAACAAAAAAAAAACCTTAAAATTACATTTTGTGTTCATGTTAAGAGGGTTGCTCCGTTTCACGCGGGGGTTCCTTCCTGTCGGAAGCTGACAGTGTTGTAGGAAGAAGAGAAAAGAACTGTACAGTGTTCAGGAATATTAAAAAGCTAGCTCATTAAAGTGGCTACCATCCCTTCACACAAATTAACCAACTTACGGAGAAACCTTTTTGGCTAAAGTAAAACCTGTCCGAAGTTATTTACTCTAGCATCTTACTATCCATAAATTAGGTGAACTTTTTAAACAAGAAAACAGTAGTTTGACCAAGAAGAAAAAGAAAATAAATAATGTATTTAACTTGAGACATACTCTGTTACTACATTTATTTCACAACTATATAAATACATTACAATCTTAAATTGTATGTAATTGTATCGTGTTATTGGTATAAATCATTATTATGATTACGTTAAATTGAGTTGAAAATTGAGTTTTGAAAGAGTTCATTTTAAAGTGTCTGTCTATGTGTTAGAGAACAGAATAACTCAAAAAAATCGAATAAATTCCAGAAGCTGAAACTTTTAAATTCTATTTTCACGAAAAACAGTTCCGTCACTATTTTAAAATTTCCGGTACATCCCAAACAAGAAGTGCTAAGTCTTTTTTCCTCTGTTCTAAATTTTGTAAACTATTTAAACTAATTTCTAAACTAATTCTAAGATGTCTAACCAAAACTGAGAAGTAGAAGAATGTAGATCGACTGAAATGCTATTATAATAATTTCTATTTCCGGTTTTGTGTAATATTCTAGATCAGGGATGGCGAACCTTTTTGAGACGTGGGTCAAATTTTGATCATTTTTTTTAGTACTAGCTCTTGGGTCACTAATGCCCATTTGCACAAGAGTTAAGTTTACAAATTTTAAACTGAATATTTTCAAAACTAAACATCTTTAAAATTCAGTTGGCTTAACTGGGTAAAACGGGACGAAACAAGTGCTATGGAAGTCTCTTTTTACAAACAACTGAACTGCAACCTTACAAAGTGTGTTTTATCTGAAGCAAAATCTAAATACGGTTATTTGCTTTGGGTTGTCGATTTTTTTAACAAACAAAATATGAGTAAAATTATACCTTTTATTTGATATTTTGTAAACACTTTTTTATTTCAAATAATACAAAAGTATTTGTCGTCATTTGCGTTTTAGAACTGTAATGATCAAACTAAAGGTTATAGATAGTATTTAAATTGCTTTTGTGTCAATGCGTGATTGAAAAAAAAATTCAGATAGAATATAAATTATCCACACAATTAGAAAATCTAGATCTACCCGCGTAAACAAACAAATGGTTGCCTAGCAATTGTGGGTCAGTGAAAAAGCTTGCGCGGGTCAGTGTCTGATCCGCGGATCATAGGTTCGCTATCACTGGACTAGGTGATCTCCAAAAAAAAAAATTTATTTTAAGTAAATTAGGCCCATCATTTTGGTTTGAAACTTCTCCTCAAAAGCTTTAGACCAATTAGACTGGGGATTCAAGTGGGTTCTACGGAAGCTAAGACTTCCTCTATCTTCAGCAGATCCATTTTATTATAAAATTTCTATTAGTGATTATCGCCTATGTCTTCAAGACCAATTTTAAGTCTCTAGTAAGTCTCTAGGACAGAAAGTTGTGGGTCGTTATTCGTAAAGTTTTTTTGTTTTCTTGGTTCTTTTTCGAAGATGGTTACTAATTATTAAGGAAATTTTTTGGGAAAAAAACAGGAGATCTGCATGTCTTCAAATTAATTTCCCATCTGTGTTCAGGTTTTGGCTAAACCGTGTACCATCATCTTGTACGTCGTAGGCCTTCTGCTTGCTATTCTTGTCCCTTCCGGTTTCTTGAGGAGCACAGTTCTTTCATGAGGTTATCATGTAACTACCATTTTCAATGGTCTTCACCTTATCTCAATCTTCCATATCCATCTCGCCGACAAAATTCCTTCAATGCTTGGTTGATTTGCGGCTTACCGAATTGTTTTTAATACCATCATCCTGATACGTATAAATGTGACTGGTTGCAATTATGAAACAAATACTTTAAGGTTTCTTACCGAATAATGGTGCTGCTAAAATTGGGTACTTATTCCAAAGAATATTTTGAAAGGATAAATTCTCGCCAATTTTCTAACTACTCTTGAAAACTTTTCTACTTTGATTTCCCATTTTCTTTACTTTTCCTATGCATAGTTAGCTTAATGATATTCTCTTGTATTGAAATTCTTGCTATTAAATTTACAATTTAAATGATTCTAAAACAGTCTAGAGAGCTCTTAGAAGCTCTCTATTAATAGAGCGCATCGTCTTGTGTCAAATGTAATTAAGGGCACAGGACCGCCTACCCGCAAGCTCTGTCTAAATTTAATATGGTTGCCAGGTTCCCTTAATTTGATACTTACTCCATAACTTTTTAGTTTTAATTAAAATGTTAAATTTCTTATTATTAAAAATATTTTTATTCTTTATTCTGACATTGAACACTAGGAATAAATCTAATTATAAACTAATAAGTTTATAAAGTTATGATCTTTATTATAACTTGGGCGATATTTTAAAGTTAAAGCAGATAATTGTAATTGTATTAACTGTGACGTACAATGGAGAAGGACCCAGACTGTCTTGGCTACAAACTCGACAAAAGTCTCCTCAGACTACCAAATAAATCAGACAGCTCTAACCTCTAGTTCAGGGGTCTCCAAACTACGGCCCGCGGGCCCCGTTTATCTGGCGCCCCCGCCACACTTCCGGAAGGGTACATCTTTCATTGGTGGTATGTGGCGGCGTCGCTCATGTACAGTACTACTTCCGGTGACACGGTATGCACGCGTCAAGGCTTCGGTAGCAGAAGTAGGAAGAAAGGCAAAGCTCTATAACTAGACCGGACATTGACCATCTCATTAGCCAAAAGCAGGCCCATAGTTCCCACTGAAATACTGGGCAGTTTGGTGATTTAAATTTACTTGTTCTTCATTTTAAATATTCTATTTGATCCCGTTTTGTTATTTTACTTTAAAATAAGATATGTGCAGAGTGCGTAGGGAATAGTTCATAGTTTTTTTTTATAGTCCGGCCCTCCAACGGTCTTATAAAACTTTAATTTACAAGCTGCAAGTATTTCTTGGGTGGAACTGAAGTACTCTAAGAAGAAGACAAACAACACATTAATCTAAAAAGAATCTACAAAACAACAAAAACTGGATAACTTCACCAACTTGACCTGTAAACAGTTTAGACGACGATTAATTCCTGTACTGTCACCGGTAGTATTGTGGTATTGGATTCGATAACCCGGTCTAGGCCTTGGATTTTATCTAAGTAGTCAATACAAGAAATTTACAGTAAGGTACGTTTGCTAGCCGCCTCCTTGCAGACTTCTGAACGGTAGTTGGTTACTAGTAGTTGGTAAAGCCGGCCTAAACAAATAGGCATAACTTTAATTTCTTAAAATTGATCTATCAAAGTAAATATCTGAAAATATCACCTATCCGAGAAGCTGCCCTGAACGTTTCTACCAAAACCAATCAATGCCAATCTTCAACTCAGACATTATGACAACACTAATTTATATTTCTTCCTTTTTCAGGTGAGTTTACATTGCTGTTATATTAAGACGTTGTTCACAACCATTATTTTGGTAAGTGAATTTGATTTTATTTGCTCAATTTTGAATTTACGTTTATTTTTACACTAATTATCTAATTATAGTAAACATATTATCACTTCATAGTGTAAACGAGGGTTCCCCCCCCCCCCAAGTGAACGTTATAATTTTAATTACCTCCACAGGAAGTTGGCGTAATAATTAGGTTTTCTTTTTGGAGGGTCTCCTATGGGTTACTAAAATTTAGGGGTTAATAAAGGTGTGCCTGCTTAGAGGAAAGGGAAAAACGCCTTACTAGCAAGAGTGGTCGACAAAGAGGTCGAAGGGATTTTGTAGAGAGAGTAAATATTGCGGATCGTTTCCGGTTCTCTACTTTTTTTTCTCTTTGTAAGCCTCTAACGGCGAATGTTCGGAGATAGTCTGTGTTATCTGCAGTGAGGCGGAAGTGCACTGGAAAAAGCTGTGAATGAAAAGATATGAATGAACCCTAGTGTTTGTTGGCAAGCTTAATTAACATGAATAAATCATACTGTCGAACTATTAAATATGATGAACTATACGTAAATATGATTTGATACGATTGGGAGATAATCAATCAAAACTTACTTTATTTAATATTCTGATATTACTGAATTCCGGGCTACAATAAGTTGTGTATTAATAACAGAAACCTTTAAATAAGTGATTTTGGGGAATATTAAGGCGAGGTCAATATATGTTCGCAACCAAAATTTCTTTCTTCGTTACCAACGTTTCGGTAAATATATTACCTTCTTCAGGGTATTTTAAAATTTGTGGAGGTTAATTGTTAAACTATATCATCTATAACTGTTGATCATCAGTTAACATCATCATCATTTATTGAAAGCACCTCAATATTCCCCAAAAATCATCAATTAACAACGGTCAAAAAACCAAAACTATCTTTATATAAGGACAATTTATCGTAACAATAGTATTAAGATGGCCATATTAATGTTTCAAAAAAAGTATTTCCTATAACACTGTCCTTCGCCAAGGACTAACAAGCTGCAAAAAAGTCTTGGGAAGAGCTAGCAGCTGGGATCTCTAACCTGGGAACTACGCGTGGGAATTCAACTCGCCAATCACTGGGATAATCCCCTTTCTCAAATTTCTTAACAATTTCCTTTGCTGTTTAATTCCATTGAATTGATTTAATGCGGGTTAGCGGTAGAGGGGATGGATGAGAGAGAATGTGCGGTAACCGGAAGGGGGGGAATGGCTACAGAAATTGGGTTACTCTTAGACCGGTAACCCGGTAACTATTACTGAAATACTAGGGCTAGGATTAGAGACGTAAAGTTAAATCAGCAAACATATTGTTTTGTGCATGAGTGTGTGTTTCTGTTTGTATCTGTGTCTGTGGCTATGTGTTTCTGTAGGTTAAGCGCCCAGGTGATATAACTCGGATTGTGAAGGGGAGTTGGCAAGGAGGTTACTATTATCCGTGTATAGTTAGAGTTAAGATGGGTATTGCTGAGAGGTGGATGAGGACGCGCATAGAGAAAACAGAATTCTAGGTAGTGAATGTTGGCGCATGAGATGGCTAGAACAGTTTAAACAGTGAATATTTAACTACAACCTTTGGGGGCGGCTAAGGTTCAATTAAACTTGGATATAACCTGAGGCCCCGCCAACTCGCTCTCTCTGTCTCTCTCTCAACACTAGCCCTACTTCAGAGAACTACTCCTGAGTTCTTACTAGCCCATATAGCCCGGGTCCGGCTTTATCCACTAACTATTATAATCCTGGTGACCGGATGTAGCCCCGGCCCGGATTACTCTCCCATTGACGGAAGTACCTACTTAATTAAAGCCTTCCCTTGTACACACACTTGCTCAATTCCATCATCGACCATTACTCTGCGCATGATTGTAAGTTATATACATATATATGTATAACTTAACGTCAGTTAGGTAATTACTGTTACGTTAACCTAAAACTTTAGTCCATAATCCCAAAATAACTTCTAAAATCCTTCTTAACAAACTAAATTGTATTGTACATACATATACATACAATTTTCAATTTAAATGTTAATTTCATGTTACCATGTAAAACAGACTATATTTTAGTATTTAATCTACATTTCCAATTGACAAGTTGATAGGTGGAAAACTACATAAACCGCCATGGACTTTTCTATTTGAATTTCCGGAAATAGTTAATTCTCCAACTCATTTTAAAACAATGAAATCATATAGTTCTCTTCCACTTTTTCCTCAACTTACTGTAATCACCCGAAGGTCGCCCATTTTGTTTCACATTCGTGCGGCCATCTTTAAAAGCTTTATAACCCAATTAGGTACCATTACCCTGTTTATAATGTTTTTTCCATAAAATTCACTGAAGTCACGATAAGAAAACGGAATCACAGCGCGTATATTTCACAGTCGGCGGGAAGCATTTTAATTACGCACAAACAAAACGTAAACACGGAAAGAATGTTTGCGTAATAACGCGTCTGATTCCTTCCTGTCAGATCTAGGTACACAGTATGCATGCACCAAATGCTGACCGTAGTACTGCAGCGGCGGCCGAATTTCAAAATGGTACTTTAAATTGCGCATTTGAGCTCATTGGTGCCTTTTTTAACAGCATTGTCAGCCTAGGCACAGTGTTCTCTCGTTAAAAAAAACAACGCTGTATATCAGAGCGTAGGAAGCTGTTATAAAGAGAAAAATCTAAGGGCCAAACTGCCGGAAATCGAAACCGGGATCTCCACTTTGTTTAGAGTTCGCTAACCCACTCAGCTATTACTTCCGTTTGACTAGCTGTTATATTTTATAAATACGTGTAAGTTCTAACTAAATACACCAACTAAATACAGATAAAAATAATGTAATGGAGGAGTAAAGTAGTAGTAACTGCCTATTTTTTGAGGCAGGCTTTACGTCCAACTACCAAGTGTCGTAGACGGGGAGTCGACTAGCAAATATACTTTACTGTAAATTTCTTTTATTAAGTATTAAATAAAATCCAAGGCCTAAGACCGGGAATCGAACCCAGTACCACAATACATGTTAGCTTTACAGGCCTCGTCTCTTACCTTTCGGCTACCGTGGCGCCTGTAATGGAGGATTTGCCCTATATTTTTTTACAGGAAATTTGGGAATTTTATCTTTTATAGAAAAAGAGAAAAAAATTGTCAAAGTTAGGTGTTTTTCAACGTTACGCTTTTTCATGCAGTTTTTGACGATCAACCCTTATACAGCTGTCCTACCGGAAACAGTTTTAATACACACAGACAAATTAAAAAAAAACTTTTTTGAATATAATGGACTTGAAAAATCTGTAGTTTTGAACTTCCAGCGCTTTTTCGTGCTCAAGCGCCTGACATACGCACGAACACCCGCAAATCACACTTATTACTCACACTTATAGACCAGAAACGTATCCATCATTTCCGGAGTGAATTCTAAAATTGAAAACGATCGTTTTACTTCCATTTGCGAGTTTTAAGAGAAATCTAAGACAATGAATTTTTATTTAAGATATCTGTCACCAGAGCCCCACTATTAATGCGATCGTAGTTTAATTTCAAACCAGCTACTACCTACTTCTTTAAGATAAAAAAAAACAAAACAAGATCTCAGAGAGAGAGGCCGTGTAGATTATTAGTTCTCCAGGGACCCTTTAACCGAACCCTCTTCCGCCAGCTGTGTCATCACTTCACTGATTGGGTTCTTCCAGGCTGATGGAATTGATGGCGTCACATGTGTGCAACCCAGTAGAATAAAATTGTTTCTAAGCCTGTCTTTATCTTTCCTAGCGGAACTTGCCGAGATAAAACTTATCTATAGTTAAATTAGTCTGATTACTTCGGCGATGGATTAAACAGAGAGTGCGTCCTGTGGGTTTCGCAACAGATCTTCTTCTTTTTTTTTGCACAAAGCGGAAGTGGATGGTGAGGGCGACAAGTAATTATTTTTACATAGGGTTTGAGAAATATGATAAAAAAGTAATTTATATGAAGATTGGCACAAGTCGGTACTTTTTAAATGATCTTGCCCTTTATCTCCTGTAAATGCATGTTTATATACACTATACAGGGTGAACCAGTAAGTAATGCCCATAGGCCTACTGTGTAAAGTATATCTGAAGTGGACTTCAAAGACATATTGGCCAACATCATATTTTCCTCTGTTCTTGAGTGACGTCACTTTATTTTTATTTTTTCCAAAATCATTACTTTTTTTCCAATAAAAATGTTATTACTCAGAAAGTTTTAGTCCGAATTCGATTCTGATGACACGGTTAGAAAGACACGATAAATTTTCTGGAAATTGATACCATTTTGAAGCATAAGTTATTCTCCAAACAGCCTCAGTCTTCCTCCGGAAACTGGTAAAATAAAAGTAATCGAAATATTTAAGAAAAACTCATTAGGCCCTTACGAGATCATTATCAGACCAAGGTGCTGGCCACTTTTGATAAAAGTTTCCTTGTGGGCTTTCTAACGGTATATCATTTTCCAGGATTCCTTTTCTATCTTCGTATGAGAAATTACATTTGTTTTGCAAGAAAACGTGTTAACGAGCACTCAAGAGTGTTATCATTGAAAACACTTAAGGAAGATTGAGGCTGTTTGGAGAACAATTTATGCTTCAAAATGGTGTCAATTTTTAGAAAATTTATCGTGTCTTTCTAATCGCGTCATCAGAATCGATTTCGGACTAAAACTTTCTGAGTAATAACGTTTTTATTGGAAAAAAGTAATGATTTTAGAAAAAAAAAAATTAAAGTTACTTCACTCAAGAACAGTGGAAAATATGAAGTTGGCCAATTCGTCATTGAAGTCCACTTTAGATGTACTACAAACAGTAGGCCTATGGACATCACTTACTGGTACACCCTGTATACAGAAAAAGAAATCTGCTGCCAGCATCCCCACCAATTGATGCGGTTTAAGTAATTAAATTTTCCAAAAAACAAAGAATTTTTACTGAAAAGATACTTCTTGTTTTTTTTTAACACAAAACAAGTTGACGAAAATAAAATGGTACTGTTGGGTGGGGGGAAAAAAAGCGACGATAAGCTAACACGCATTTTTATCAAAAGTTGAAATAAATGCATATTTCCGGTCTATGCACAGGAAGTTTTCCAACTTATCACTACATTAGAGGCACTAGAGAAACCACAGAATTCCACAGAATATTTTTAAGATCTTTTATTGCCAGCTGATGAGCTCAAAAAAAAAAAAAGAAAAAAAAAAGGAAAATAATTTAAGTTTACCTTTGTATCATGAGGTAATAGATCACCACCCCCGGAGGCAGCATATCCGCTATCGTTGTTTCCATTTGGATCTCCGCCTCTTTCTTTCAACCCAGTTTTCGTACCAATAGTCCTAGAACAAAAGCATTGATCCTGTGTTATTATAATTTTTTTAAAAATAAGTTTTACATAACTTTTTGGGCAGTTCTATTTTGGGGGGGTTGATTTTCCACTAAAATCTGATTTTGGTACAATTTATGGTTCTCAAAATGGGATAATGTGAATAAAAATTTAAATATGTTTAAAAATACGAAGTTTGAGAAATATTTGTAGGAGAAAGGCTTGGTCGAAGTAGATTTACAATTATTTAAAGACAACATTTTGATAGTTGACAATTTAAATGAATTACAGATTAAATCAATTTTTTCCAATTTATTTCCTTTTCGTGCTATTGGCCAAAAGGTTGAAATCTGGTTCAACTATTGGTCTACATATTCTAGGGGGGGGGGCAACATTTCTGGCGTGAGTTGTAATATTCTTGGTGTTTAGAGAGAGATGGTAGTGCCTTGACGACTTCTACTTCTTGGGATGAATGTGTGTTTAGATAAACGTGTGACTCCATCTAGAAGAAGGGTTCTCGAGTGATTTAGTCTCGAGTTTTTTGTTCTTTCGATGATTCAATCTTCTAGTCATTGTTTTAACCCACATCTTGATATAATAATATACCTCTTCATATATAATACAATATAGTATATACAGAGATAGAAAACGAAACTCTACTAAATCTTTTTTATCTCCATCACTTTTATATAACAACCCTTTTATCTTTACTGTCTTATTTTTTTTTTTTTTTTTTGCGCATCAACAGCTGAGGTTATTAGCGCCCGGAGCTTTTTTCAGTGCACTGCCGGCCTCCGGACAGTGTTCTCTCGTTACAGACAACACTGTCCATCACCGGACAGTGAGCTGTAAGAAGCTCCTAGGAAGAGAAAATCTAAGGGTCAGCTGCTGGATTCGAACCCGGGACCTCCGCGTGCGAGTCCAGTATGCTAACCTTATAGCTAATCCCTTCCCTTTACTGTCTTATTATATTCGAAGCAGTATATGCAATAAAATATAAGACTATACTTATACTAAATTGCGATTAAAATAATAAATTAAGACTACAATGCATTTTATATTAATCTAATACAGCATTTCAAAAAATAAATCAATAACTTATATTTAAAAGGATGAAAGCCGAGCTTTCGACTTAGGGGTCATTTCGACTTCAGGGTTTATTGACAATATAATATTTTACATCATTAAAGTTACTGGATCCGCTGACTTGTCTGCCTATGAACTGGGATATGATCGGTTTTCTGTGTTCGGTTTTTAAGCGGTCAGTAAAATGTTTGTATTGTCAATAAGTTAAATCATTTTTTGAACTACATTACATTATACAAATTCATTTTAATACAATTATTGTAAGCAAAATACATTGTAAAATATGTCCCACAGTACTGAAGTTGACCTAGTCCCTAAAACAAAGTCATTAAAAATAATGATTTATATTTAATTGATTTCAAAGTCGAATTCAATTCAATGTCGAATTAGATAATGGGAAAAAACTATAGCAAAGTCGTACTTCCAAGTGACAGAATTTGGTCCTAAATATTTAATATCAGAAACGATAAACGTGCGAAATGAAGGACGGGCTAATATTCGTTGATTACCAATATTTCTTTTACCTAAAAAAATTGGGTATCTAAATAAAAGGCAAACACTTCATATAAAGGATTTTCCTTTTGTAAGCAAATTGAAAATGTTTTCACCTTATTTAATGGCTCTAAAATTTTCTTTTAATTTCATAGAATAAAGTGAACATTTCCACATCTTAAAACTATTTAGTTTAAAAAAATGTTCTACTAAATTTATGAAAAATGATTTTTATAAATTAAATCACCTACTAGAAAAACTATGGCTAAAACTAATCTATTGTTACTGTATACGCACAATAGAAAATAACGTTTGATTACGAAACGTTGTGTTGACTATACACATCAGGAAATTGACTCCATCAATCATCCGGTACTGACGTGTACATACACGTAACATACACCAGTAAATAAGTGCTCTCTCTACCACCTGCCTTTCAGTAAATTTATTTGAAATATTTAAATAAGATATTTTGGTAACCCGGGGGGGCTTATTGTAAGAAAATAATTATCTGCTGTGAATACCAGAAAAGACTTCTTTACAATCAAGTTATTCACTTTTTGGGAACCATTTTTTTGGCTTTGGGCACCAATGACTGCCTCAGATAAAAATAATAATAATAATGCATATTAAGCCTATATTCTGTCCAATGCCGGGGATAATCTAAGTAGACGCTTCTTACGTCACTCGTACGTACGATTAAACTTGCAAAAAAATAGACTAATGGTAAAAATCGATATTAATTTGATTTAAAGATCGTTAACATTTGGCGGAGCCTGTTTTTTTGAGTGCATAGTCGACCTCAGAGCAGTGTTCTCTCGTTATAAACACCGGACAGTGAGCTGTTAGAACCTCCTATTTTTTTATTATGATGCTGCTACAAATCCTATTATAGCAAAGACCCTGGATCTCATTTAAGATAGGGTATCTATTCCTTTTGTTCGGCTTTCTACGCCAGCCAAGCACCTTATTCTGGACATCCTCTGCATCTAGCACCTCCTCCCCGGGTGTCCTTATAGAACTTTTCTTGGTACTTGGTGATCCGGTCAACATTGGCCGAGCCATCTAGATATGCACTTTCTTGACACAAGAAACTATGTCAATTTCCCCAACTATAGTCTGTTGAGTTCTTCGTTTTTTGTTGTTTTTTTTTCCGGATCCTCCATTCACCCGGGCCGTAGATCTTCCGTGCAACCCTTTTCTCTCCAAAATTCTAAACAGATTTTCGCCATTCTTGCGTAATTGCTCAAATCACGCTACCGTACATATCTTTTACTACAACGGTGATGCCACTATTTGCTGCGGAGCCAAGGTATTAAGACTTATAAGAAGCTCCTAAGAAGAAGAAAACTCTTAACTCTAAAGGATTCGAATCCGGGAGCTCCGCATGGGGATCCAGGACGCTAACCGCTGAGCTAATCTTCTCCCACATGTTTGTATTATCTCATTCTTTTTTCCTTTTAACGTATTTATATTTCCTCGTGTATGCAAATTGAAGATACTTTTCATCAAAAACTAGTTCAGTCCTGGTTTGAGGAGTGATATCGTTAAATAGGCTTTTCACGATTCATGATTAGCTCACTTGGCGTAATAAATACAGAAAATGAATCTGCAATTACAACTTTACGAACTATTACAACGCCGGAAATGTAATGCGATTGGTTTATACCGCATAGTTTTCTTTTGTTCAAACTTTCAAAGAAAATTCCTATGTAAGACATAGTGTACGTATATTGGGGAGAGTAGATTTTCTTCTTTTTTCTTTTTTGTTCAAAGACGATTTTCCCATAGAAATATGTTTAGTATTCCTCTTAGATAAAGCTCTGTATACGTGTATACATGTGATAGGATTTGGCAGGAAATCCGTTATGTACACAAATATGGTAGATATGGAAATACGTATGTAGATACACAAAGAAGTTTAATTCGTTTCCAACTAACTTGATTTACTTTGTGAGCAAAAGTAGAAAGAGGAAAACCTTTTATCGCATTCGTTTCCCACTTTCAAATATGTGAGTAAATAAGTACACATTTTGAAAACACTCCCTTAATAGAATTTGGAATTTGGATTTTTGATAAATAGATTTGAAGGGCTAAGGGCAAGAAAAAAACCGAAGAAAGAAAATTCTTTGCGTCGAATTTTTCTTTTAACTTGATCTAAAAAAAAGTTCATCTAAAAATACAGTGGAGGTTAATGTGGGCGTAACAGTTGACTCACCAAATAATGGAGAAATCGAAGAGGAAGTTGAGAAGGGGAAACACCATCTTAGCCCCATCCCGTTTTCTAAGGCACCTCTTCATCACAGCTGAGTGAAAGGAGGCTGAAGAATTGCAATAAATAAGATCAGATAATCTTTAACCTTCAATTTGAGCCGAAAATCGTTATTCGAGAACTTAACTTGAGACTTAATCAACGATCAGCTCTTTTAATCGCCCTTCAACTGTTAATTCATCCATTCGATCATTCGACATATCATTTCATATCACTAATACCATAATAATATTAATATCCGCTCAGTTATTATCTAGGAAATTAATGATGAGTACAGTCCATTGGTTAATCAGTTAGCGTCTGATTTGTTTGCCTTAATCTAGTTGGCATCTCTGTTTAAGAAAACTGGAGGTTTAATGTAGGACGTAACAGCCAAAACAAAAAACTTGAGCGATTTCTTGAGAAACGCACGTGGAAAAAATACTGTTTCTGTTCAATGGCCGTTTTTTAAATGGTATCCAAAATGTGATGTCACCGCTGGGCGGAAAAGTGAATTGTCGCGAAATCCAAAATGGCAGACAGGAAGTATTTTGATTATGCTTTTCGAAAATCAATTCCAAAATATGTAACAGTTATTAAAATTTTTGAAAATAATATCCAATGAGCATTTAGATGAATATTGAGAGCGGCCTATATAATAACATTATTGGCAGTTTATAATTTAGATTGCATTTTTTACTTAAATGCAGAATGAGGTAAATCGATAAAAGTTAGTTTCCCTCAACTGGAGTTTGAAAATTTTAGCTTAAATTTTCACAGCTGGGAAAGGTACCGGATGAAAGTGTTCATTAAATATAAAAGCGAAACCAACTACTAATCAAATATGAAATATAGATGCTCCTCTCTAGATACAGGCTATAGCAGATATAACCGCCTATGAAGGCAGGGAGAAGAACTCCAACGTGGACATTGGTTGTGGACAGTGTATCGACAGTGGTGGAGGCTATATATGTATATATACCTTGCCCATTAGCCTGTGTTCTAACCACTCTACAGCCTACCAAAAAGCCATAAATATTGGCATTATTATTGGTCCAGCGCTTTACCGCACTTACTAACGTACCTACTTCACACATTTTACGTCACCATTTATTTACCAGGCTATACATCCGGCCACTTATTCGTAAAGTTGGATGAAGGAATTGAGAACTACATATTCGGCTCCCCTTATTGTATTATTCAAGACTGTTTCTTCGTCGAATTCTGTACATATATATATATATATATATATATATAACACTCACGAGTTCTTGCACGGTCTAAGATTGTTGGTAAGAGTTAAAGGGGACGTAGTCGAATCTATGTAGTGCTATTGAGCTGGAATACCCGCAGAGACGCCAAAGTCTTTAGAAAAAAAGAAAGTGGCTAATCCATTCCTAGGTGGCTTTCAAAAGTGAAGAACCAACTAGTTCTCCCCCCACCGCCATTTTAAACTTCTTCCGGCGATATTAACTCGTAGAAGAGATATCAGAGTTGTGGGGATAATATTATGAACATGTTTGCAAGTCTAAAAACCACCAGAGTGCGGTCCGTAATGTTGTAGGAGGATTACAAATGTTTTAAATAACTACTCCATTAACCAGAGCTGACGAACTGTGGGGGAGCCACAGCTTCATGGACCACAAGTCCGGCCCAATCTTTACACCCCTCTCCCTAGAGAAAATTACACTTTATTGGCATGTCGGATAATGGGGTCGGAGTACCACATAATTAATTAGGTCTTTATAAGGGATTACCTCGTTTTAAATTTTAGTGTGTAAATTAATTTCAATTAAGGAATTGACCTTTGGGATCAATTTGCTCTAAAGTTTCTTTTTTAATTAAGCAAATGAGATTCTAATTTCTTTTAAAAGAAAAATATTTCATTAACAAATTTAAGGGAATTTAAAAAATCAATAAAATATTAATTACCTAAATAATAATCATGATTTTAGTAAATTAAAAGTTTAAACAAGCCAAAGAACCATTTAAACTAATTGCTTCAGGTTTAATTACCAAGTAGTTCGGATTAGCATTTTATCTCTAGTTCTTTAAACTTTTGGGCTTTATTTATCCAAATTCAATTATTGCCTAAACCCATATTCAAATTCATCTCGATTCAATAATTCTAATTAATTTCACCATTTCTTCTCAATTCATCTTCTATATTATCCTAAAATCCTTAAGCTTCTCACATTTTTTGGGTGCCACGCATTCTCTTTGATCTTAGGGTACATCTTAACACCAGTAATAGCCTATAATAGCGTAGATATTTTATTTGGAAATATAAAAACAATCTCACGATAAAGCAGTTACATCCAAGAGCAAACTCTACAGAATGAGCGTGTGGATCAAAGTAAAATTTTTCCAATTTCCTGGCAGAAAGAATAGAGGACGAGGGAAAACTTGGAAATGACGTGAAAATTTCTCATCAAGCTTTTTCTATTTAGAAAGAAAGAAAAAAAAAACTGGGTGTGCGTAGATTTATTGGATTTTAAAGTTCACTTATTTTCCAGACGTTCGAGTGCAGGAAGATGGGCGATTCCATGAAAATATCGGCTAAATTTTCTTTCTACGTAATCTCAAAGAAGAAAATACTTAAAAGTATCTGCAACAATAAAATTCTATTTTTTAGGGATTTTATATAATAATGATTTCTTCACCCTTTTAGGGAGCTAATTTAAAATAAATTTAGATACAGATCTTTAGGTTCAAGATGCTCTGCCAGCAAAGTTCATTGTTTAAAAATTTTTGTTCCCCATTATTTTCTTACATAGTACTTCAAAGAAAGACGGAATCCAGCGGCTGGCTCTTAGATTTTCTCTTCCTAGGAGCTGCTTACAGCTCACGGTCCGGTGTTGCATTTTATTGAAGCTTAAAGTTGATCCCCAGCGCTTGACTCTTTAACTAACTTGACTCCTTCACATCCTGAGCCACCCTACACTTGGTCCTTTCCACTTCTAAATGGCACTTATTGTCCCAATCATTTATTGCCTCCTTAAAATATATTTTAAATAAAGTGAGCAACATGCCGCATCTCTGTAATGCTAAATAACAAAATACATTTCCAAAAAAAAAAAATACCAATTTCCCTCTATTATACATTACCCTTGGGCTTCTTCTGCCACCGTGGCCAGGATGAACTCGGTACTCTTGTCGTTTGAAATGACGTGGCAGTCTTCTGACCCGGGCGATCTCTCACCTTCATCTTCCTCGTCCTGGGAACATATATTTAGGAAATCAAGTTCTATAAGTTCAAGTTCAAATAAAAAGTAAAGACAGATTTCGGGTTGGAATTTAGCTGCTGGCCTTTAGATTTTCTCTTCCTCAGAGCTTCTTACAGCCCACTGTCTGGTGTTGGACAGTTTTTGTAACGAGAGACCACTGTCCGGAGGCCAGCAGTACACTGAAAAAAGCCCTGAACGCCAATAACTTCCGAGATTGACGCGCCTTAAGTAGATATGCACCTTTTACCATATGCACAAATCACGCATAATTTTGAGAAAAATCATTGAAATAATTTAAAAAAATTACATTAAATACAGTACAACCTCGATTAACCGGCCCTCGGTTAACCGGGAATTCGGATTAACCGGGATCATGTTGGAGTCATCATAAGAACACCTGGATCGGTGACGAAACAAAAGTTAATTTTCGGTGGCGACAGGAAAATTTTTTCCGATGTGACATAATCGTAGGCGTGGCAGCAACTCTTTTATACCTGATTTTCTTGAAGGTTCATTATGTATGTATGTAGAATACCTATGTAAAAACCTAAATGTGGTGCAATTAGTACTGAATTTCTTGGGATTTACCACGGTCTTAAAAAAGACCATGGGATGACAAAAAAATAAAATAAATACATAAAAAAAAAGGATGTTAAAAATAAAAAAAGGATTGCCGTCTAAGATAGGAGTTTCAGAAAGTTAGGTTCAGAAAGCACCTGCACAAATTAGGGCTTATTAGTAGCTCGGAACCGTTGTGCAGATTGTGCCAGGAAGAGGAGGAAACGGCCTCCCACCTGTTATTCGATTGCGTTGCAATCGAGAGACTACGCTACGACATCTTTGGGACTTTGAGACCAAAGGAGATTGTAGCACAGAAGTAAGGAACTGGTAGGGAAAGCCCTCAACCTTCTTAGAAGGGGAGGTTTCACCTACTAGATTTAGAGGGAAGGCACAATAAGCCTCTTGTGGCTGCGGTGCCGTGGGGTATAGGTCCCGGCCCGCCCGTCTAAATCTAAATCTAAAAAAGATAGGAGTTGATCAATGGGACGAAACAGTTATGTATTACTAAGTAATACTGTGTATTCGGTTTAACCGGAATTTCAGTTTTCCGGGGTGGGTATAGCCGGAGGTCAACCCGGTTAATCGAGGTTGTACTGTACATGAAAACGCATTATTAGAGGAAAATCTATTTTTATAAAATGACCCTTAAGGTTAATTCATTTTCTTCAAATTTGGTATTTTAGTAACAAACTTAATTTTAATAAATATTATGAGGATGTGTGGACACATTCTTGCAGACCCAGGCTCCACTCAACCTTGTTAAGCAAGGTGTAGTGATTGGAAGCTATGGGTCTGCAAGAGCCATCCCAGCTCGTGTAGTATATGGAAATCAGAAGAACCTTGATAGTGGGCGCTAATGACCGTAGAAGTCGATGCGCCGAAACAAAAAAATTAAATAAATAAATAAATATTATGAACTGGAGCGAATATTATTCTAAATGGCCGTCTAGAACGGTTAAAAAGTTTCAAAAAAGCGGCTTTGCCGGGTCTGTCTGTAAGTGAGCCCTATAGGAAAACCTTAAAGGCCCTACAAAAAACCTCTTAGTAATATGGTATTTACGGTTGATTGATTTCAATCCAAGATCTCATTGGCTAATTGGTGATACCTAAAAAAAAGTTTGCATTTTCCTGACAGGGTAGAGCCAAAAATCAATCAATTTCGAAAGATCTGACAATTTTTTTTGTTTTTTAGTAATTGTTAAGAACAATTTTGTGAGTAAATAATTAATATCTCGACCAGAGAATTATTTTAGGAATTCGATCAAATTCCAATCGACCCTAACTGGGCTAGTATTATTGGGCCAGAAGTTTGCTAATTTAAATGCAAGCACACAGAATCTCGTATCTAGTTAGTCCTTACTCTCTTTGTGTTAGTAAACGTTCAAGTTGAAATTACATACAGTTAGATATATAATGTGAATATATGTTTGTCTGTCTGTGTATGTGTGAGTTCTCTGCGAGCCCAGAGATGAAGAGAGTAGTCCCTAACATCCGGCCAAAAAATATCCATCACGATGGCCGCATTCCTGTTTAACATGCATTCAAACTGACCTCTCTCCCCCCTCTCTCTCCCACTCAAAGAAGAGGTTTTGAATAAAATTTGCAATGCAAAAATCATCATAACGCAAACGTCAATGTTACCAACCTTACGGAAATCTGAATAATTTTGAAAAAGTTTTATGCGAACTTGTGTAACGACATTCATTTATTTAGTTGGGTGGGGGACCCATGTTCTATGCTTCCTTTAGAATTTTTTTTTTTTTTTTTTTTTTTTTTTTTAAAGTTAATGCTTGTGTAAATAGTGAAACCCGTTTTTTTTAAAAAATAATTACAGCTAACTTGATAGTAAACTAGGGTTTTTCCTTTTTCCTGGGCCGTCTACTAATTAGCGAAGGGCTTAAAAACACAAAAAATGGAAAAAGTAACAACCCCTAAAAAGAAAAAAGTAAAAAAAACGAAGTCACCTTAACAACTTGATTCATTTCAAATTGTTTATTAGAAATTAGTAAACAACAATTTTGTGCTTTATTTGTAATTAAAACTGTCCCTTGGATCGTCAAAAAAGTGCAAGAAAAAGCGTAAAGTTGTAACATACTTTGATAATTTTTTTCTAAAAAGTAATCGCCTATTTTTTTAGGCGGGGCTTAACGTCCAACTACCAATTAGATGTCGTGGACGGAGGCTACTAGCAAACATACTTTACTTTAAATTTCTCATATTAACCATTAAATAAAATCCAAGGCCTAAGACCGGGGGAATCGAACCCACTAAACCAACAATACATCTTAGCTTTTCGGGTCTAGCCTATAATCGCCTAACATACTTTACTATAAAGTTCTCATATTAACCATTAAATAAAATCCAAGGCCTAGACCAGGGGAATCGAACCCACTAAACCAACAATACATCTTAGCTTTGCGGGTCTAGCCTATAATCGCCTAACATACTTTACTATAAATTTCTCGTATTAACCATTAAATAAAATCCAAGGCCTAAGACCAGGAGAATCGAACCCACTAAACCAACAATACATCTTAGCTTTGCGGGTCTAGCCTATAACCAACCGCCAAACATACTTGACTATAAAGTTCTCATATTAACCATTAAATAAAATTCAAGGCCTAGACCAGGGGAATCGAACCCACTAAACCAACAATACATCTTAGCTTTTCGGGTCTAGCCTATAATCGCCTAACATACTTTACTATAAAGTTCTCATATTAACCATTAAATAAAATCCAAGGCCTAGACCAGGGGAATCGAACCCACTAAACCAACAATACATCTTAGCTTTGCGGGTCTAGCCTATAATCGCCTAACATACTTTACTATAAATTTCTCGTATTAACCATTAAATAAAATCCAAGGCCTAAGACCAGGAGAATCGAACCCACTAAACCAACAATACATCTTAGCTTTGCGGGTCTAGCCTATAACCAACCGCCAAACATACTTGACTATAAAGTTCTCATATTAACCATTAAATAAAATTCAAGGCCTAGACCAGGGGAATCGAACCCACTAAACCAACAATACATCTTAGCTTTGCGGGTCTAGCCTATAACCGCCTAACAAACTTTACTATAAATTCCTCATATTAACCACTAAATAAAATCCAAGGCCTAGACCAGGGGAATCAAACCCAGTACCACAATTAATTTTTTTCTATTTTATTGTAAAAGAGAAAATTCCCACATTTTCTTTAAAATACACGGAAAATCCTTCTTTTGTAACTGTCATTTTTTTTTGCAACAACGCAGATTAATAGATTTCCAGAAAAAAGTTGCCGAAAATGAGGCAATTTCAAAAATTTTTCTAATTGTTAGGTACTTTTTTTTTGTAAACAACGTACCAACTCGTGTATAAATGTAATTTATAATATATTTTTTTAATAAAGTCAATCTGTTAATTATTTCAAAATATTTGTTCCACAAAGTCTGGACAAATCTGGGTTATTTTTCTCGAGTTTGTACCTTCATAAACCAATACCATTATCTGGAAAAAGCATCTCTGTTTAAAACAACCGCATTATCAAATCTCTTTTCTTTGGCGCGGGGTACTAAGAGGCAAAAAAATTCCTTAATAAATACCTTAATTGGATGATCAATGCTGCTTTTTCTTGCAGTATTTTTAACGATCATCAACCCTTATACTACTGGAGAGTATTAAAGGAATAAAAGGTCGTTTCGCACCTAGTTCTTCTTTCAAAAACAAAATTCTTTCCAGGGTCCAATCAAATTAGACGGAACTTAATACTAAACAAATTATCTAAACTTCAATTATTTAGAAAGATCTACGATTAGTTAGTTACAATTATCCAGTATGTCTAAAACAATTCCAAAGGCCTCGCCCAGAATGTTCATACTCTCCAAGTAGACTCATGGATGGCTAAATCGATATTATTCCACTCAATAACCAGAGTACTAGAGTGCTAGGAACCACTTAGTACCTGAAGGCTAACCGGCTGGAAACAAGTACTCTACTGGGAGAATATCTTAGTTGGCCAAACGATACTGGTACTTTACCATCAGACAGATCAAGCACCTTTACTCAGGTAAACAGACAGAAATCGGTAGTCATTGAGAGATATAGAGGGAAATGGGACACGGCTTTTATCTTTACCATGTATGACAAGTGGTGATCGATTATTTTTTCTCTTTTTAGGTGTTTTTCCGCCCACCAGGACTTAGTTTTCCGTAGAAATTCCAAGTTAATGAAAATTTATCTATTAAATTACTCGAATTTCTCTTACTTCAATTTGTTATGCTTTTGTCGTTGATTTTATCCAGCTTAGTTCGCATGTTTATCGTATCTTAGACTGTTTTCGGTTTTACATCGATGATGAGAGAGATGTTAAATTAATTGTAGGTCTAGAGATTTCGACTTCACTTATGTTTTGACAATTGTTGACTGAGCGACATGGTTATTTCAAAAGTTTAATGAATCGTAAAAACGTATTTATAATAATAAAGAAATAAAAATTAATGAAATATAGTTGTTGTATTTTATAAGACGGTGGGGGGGGGGGGGCGATTTTTTTCTCTGGAAGCAGAAAGAAAGGCTTCTCTGTAAGGTTATATTTCAGTATGATGAACGGTTACAAACTTTATAATGTAGGTCTTTATTGGACGACTCTTCCCAATAATTTGTCAACTATCAAATTGAGAGAGTTTCTTGAGGGTACTGATACTTTATCTAGGTCATCTAGGATTTCCTACGATGTGCAGATACGGGTGATAGCGATGTAACAGGGAAAGTAATAGGGCTTTGTAGGCCTAATTATTCAGGTCAGGGTGGAGGCTTAAATTTTATATTATAAACCATAGTATTTGGGCGACTTCTTTTTGGATTTGTTGAGCTTCACAGCTCAATTCCTTAATCCCAGATAGATCGTATTCATGGTCTTGTATATTAGTATTTTTTTTTTATATATTGTTAGTTTGGATCGTCCGTCCAGTTTTAAGAGATGTTTATATCGTCTGTTTCTGGTCCGTTAGTCTAGAATGGAGAATAATGTAGCTTAGATTATTTAAATATATGAAGTCTGAAGAAAACTCGTGGATATTCATATTAGATTTATTCTCTCTTATCCGATACTCCAACTAAGCGTATAATTATACAGATTTATCAAATATTTTCATAACTATTGTTGAAGCAATAAATATCTGACTGGAGAATTCGCTCCCCCTACCCACCCATCAAAAGAGCGGAAGGACGCGTCCTTTGTTTGAAATTAGTAGAATGGACGGTTTTCAATAATGGAAATAATATCGTGAACAGCGTAGTGGAAAGTTCATTGAAGAGAAGCAATCGATAAGGATAGCTGAATACAATCTTCCTCTATTAGACTAATAAATTATTTAATGAACAAATAAAAGGGATAAATTTAATAATAATAATAATTATTATCCTAGGCGCACAACAATTTAATAATATAGAGAGAGAACAGTATCTACAGATCATCTACCACAGCCCAGCTTTAATG
The DNA here is from genome assembly GCF_049639745.1 of Rhodnius prolixus. Lineage (NCBI taxonomy): Eukaryota > Metazoa > Arthropoda > Insecta > Hemiptera > Reduviidae > Rhodnius > Rhodnius prolixus. The sequence continues at coordinate 46,198,308 of NW_027411603.1, read as the reverse complement.
AATCTTTTGCATTAAATCAATTGTAAGAAAAACTAATCGGGCAAATTTTCTCTGATAATTACAATTTTCATTTACAGTAAGAGATAATTTTCTGGATATGGGAAGTACGGCTATTACGTCTAATTTTTGATTCACTCTTAGAGAAGAATCCCAGAATCTGAAAAAAATCAACTTTGCAGTAATTGTTCTTGTTCTTCCTGTTGTTTTCACTTTTTTTTTTTTTTTGTAAGCACCGTAGCGCCTAAACGCGTAAATCGATTTTAATGAATGAGGAGTCAATCGATTCTATTTTGGGGGGGGCTTTTATTTTTTGCTACAATCAGCGCGTTGGCGCTATAAGTAACAGGGATAACAGTGACAATAAATAACAGTAGTATACGATTGGAGAAGTTACCCAGTGGTAACACTCCAAAATATTAGTCATTCTCTTCCCTGAAGAGGAAATCAAGAGGCCACTGTCTTTTAAGGCGTCTTGTTCGGGTTATCAGGAAGGGTTCTTGAAGAAAGATTTTTAGCTAGAGGATTTATATGAGATTGCAGGTTGAAGTGGAGTTTTCTGTATCGTGTTTTAGCGACTTGTGTGGCAATAAAAGGTATGTTAAGGTCAATGTGTATAGTCCAGGATGGAGACATAAAATGTAGTGTGTACAATAGTTCGAAGTATTTTATATTAAAGAGATTGAATCCTTTGGAGATTTGTGAGTTTGATTGAAACCCACAGCTCTATTCCATACGCCCAGATAGGTTTCAAAATAGAAGTATAAATCAGTCTTTTGTTGTCCAGAGAGAGTTTTGATCTATCGTCTAAGAGTCTTTTAAGTAGTCGATAGCGTCTGTTTAGTTCTGTTCTTTTTAGTCTAGTGTGGGTTGTTCCAAGAAAGTCATTCGATTCTGAATTTTTTAAGTAAATAATTCTTAAATAATGGTTATTTCCTATGGAGTCTAAAAATAGAAAATCTGAATTATTCCAATATTACCCTTTACAGGAAGTAATATCACTTTATACAATCGAAGTGTACTGCAACGTGTCTTACAATAATTTCTATGATATGAATATAAAAATGAATCCATTTGGAATAATAAATCAGATAATAAATATGAGCATCCAATAAACTAACCATTTAAATAAATAAGGAATTATTTTTAAGAAAAACTTTTCCTTTATCACAAGTAAAGTATTCATTGGCACATCCATTTTGTCGGCACTGTTTGAAATGCATACGTTCCAGGGTAACATTTGGTAGTTTTTCTCCTAGCCGTTCTTCTTGGCAAAGAAGTTTGCCGTTGTAACGACGTAAAACTTGCTTCACCCCGTACTTTACTTCACTCCTGTGTAACTCTAAAAGAGGTATCTCGGCCGCTTCCACCCTCCTCTCATCGTGATCACCTTAGAGAGTAACGCTTTTTTTTTTTGGATAATCTCCAACTTTTAAAAGTTACAGTTTGCCTGAATTTCTCTTTGTGAGGCCCCCCGCAGTAGCCTTTTCCAGTTTTAGTAGGGTGATAAACGATGTAGTTAGGCAGGTTATTTATCATTAAATCCCATAGGTGGGGTTCTCTGGTCACCCTCTCCAAATATGCCATAATTTTTAGTTCCACTTACCGCTCGTAAGCGAAGTTGCTCTGATCGATTTTGGATTTTCAACTGGAATTACAAGTTTTGCGGAACCAAGAAAAATAGGAAGTAGATTTCAAAAATTGATAAATGTCATTTAATAATTTAAAAGACAAATAACCCGTGCATCAAGAACGGGTTTATCAAAGCGATACAATTTTTTGTCTATTTTGCGGCATTATTTCCACCAACTTCTACGCACTTGTCCCATCTTCTTAGAAGACTTCTTATTCCCTCTGCGAAGAATTCTTTACCTTGATCTCGAAGCCAGTTTTGTCCTTTTTCCTTGAAGATGATGCCAGGCAAAGCTTCTTTCTTTGGTCTATACAGATAAAAATCTGTAGGGGCAAGATCAGGAGGAGTAAGGAGGATGAGATAGAAGCTCCCAAACAATTTTGTCAATCAGTTTCCAGCGTCAAGCGTTGTCTTCAAAAAAGTCGGACGCCCTTCCACTGCCATCCCTGGACAATTCCTCAACAGCGACGGCCTGACTTTGTTCTCAATCGTATCTATGTAGTATAGGTTACAGATAATGCGTTGTTCCTCCAACGAAATAAAAACCACAGGAAATCGGACCATAGGCACTACCGGAGCGGTACTCTTCGTTTACGCTTTTGCAGTCCACTTTTAAAACTTTTCTCGAGTAAAAAAACTAACGCAGTTTATGCAACTTTTATTCATCTGGGAGAATATTTGTTGTAAAAATAGGGGAAATAAAAATCACATTCAGCTGTTCTTCAATCGAGTAAACACGCCATCGTAACGAAGACCTAGAAAGATTATGTCTTACGTAAATATTAATCAAACAAAAGACTGACACTCTTCGCAAGGTTAACCAACCTATACTTACGAAAGTTTCCATTTCCTGCGTTATTTTCCATTTTTTTTTTAAATTGCCAGCCACTACCCTATAAAAGCCACTGTTTACGCTAAGACATAAGAAAGCCGAATATTGCTCTAGTTGACTAACCTGACTCCCAGAGCCTGTATTGGTTGGTCTCTCGTCGTCCACACTGGAACCAGCAGGAAGTAACGCTGAAGCGACTAACGTCGTCTCGGCTAGCCGGCGGGTCTGCGCTACATTCTCTATCACAATGCCAGGTTTCAGCTCTGAGTCAGGCTTTCTAGCCGCCCTCGCTTTCTTTGCTCTCGTTCGCAGAGCCTGCAAAAAAAACATCAACAAAAGAACAACAAGTTACCATTTTCTTAATGTTAATAATCACTTTAGGAAGGGAAAGGAATAACCAAGCAATTAATATTAATTGCAACCGTTTTTGCACCTGGTATACCAAAAATCAAGTTTGAACTCTCTGCGAGTTTCATTTTTGGGTTTCGCTTCACTTCTCAGAGAGTCCAATTTTTGAAAAACAACTTTTCCGTACGAAAAAGACCACAAATCGCGTATTTCCTGTGAAAACCAACAGGAAGTTAAAATATAAAAATTGACTTGCAGTAGTACAAAATACAACAATCGATTTATTATTTTCTTTTTTTTTATTACCGGCATAAGAAACCATTAAAGTTTATTGCGCCCTTGTCGGCCAATACTCCTTTTTCAGAGAACTTTTGGACTTATTCGTGCGGGGGGGGGGGCCCTATGTGAATAAATACAGATGATATTCGATCCATGTTTTTAATATTTTCAACATGCTACCAAATACATTGCTCTATATACATATACATACATATCTGTGAAGAATGGTGCATTGAAGCGGATAGAGCCAGGGTCTGGTATTTGTATGATAGATTAAAGTGAACGGAAACAGGGATCAGCCCTGGCACAACAAGCTCTGAACTCACAGCATCACACTTCTTTCTCACGCTGACTACGCTGGGGTTACTCTTGTTATAAAAATTGTATTGATTTTTTATCACTAAAATAAAATAAAACTTTGTAGTTTTAATTTATTTCAACTCGCAAAGTTTCATTTTTGTTTTTCCCACTTCCTCTCTTACCACGGTAAAGAGGAAATACTGCTATCGTGGAATTTTCATCTTTTAGCTTTTAGGACGGAGAGAGATTTTTAATTTCTGAGATGCCGTGTGTACGAAATGATGTGTACCCACCGTTCGGGCGTCAATAAGTTAGTGGCCAAAGTAAGTGCACCAAAATTGCCACCCTATTGTGGCGGGTTCTTTCTTTAAACTTCGTTAATCCAGAAGGAGCTTTTTTTTTTGCGGAGCTTTCGCCCTAGGGACCAGGTTATCTTCAGGGCTTGTACTGTTCAAAAGCAGACAGGACAGAAGACACACCAATCTTACATATAACAATGTAAAAAAAAAATATTGTAAAAGTCAATAAGTCCTGAAGATGACCTGGTCCCTAGGGCGAAAGCTCCGCAAAAATACAAACTAAAATAATGACTGAAATGACATTCTATCTTCTTTCTGGATTCTGGATTAATGAAACAGTCGCCCAAAATCAATGACCTATAACCTTTGTTAATAATAAATAATAAATTCTCTTTCTCTATACAAATATTAGCTAATTTATTTTTTTATACACTTGATTTATTTAAGATAAAAAACTGTAGCTGAGTTCTTTAAATACACTATAAAGATAGTTGGCTTTTGACTATGACTTCATGCTTCATAAATCAATCTGCCTTTCGTGACCTATTAAGGCTAGACAGCCTACGTTTGCACTTCCATCAAGGTGTTTGAGATATCGTGGGCAGTCATAAAAAATTCACATTAAACGAGAAAAAGTGTTTTCATGTCGTAACCTGTTCGGGTGGCTATTTAAAGCCTCCAGCTGTGTGTTCCAGGGAGGCTACATGTTCAAGCACTCCGTCTTAAAAGGCATAGTGGCCAGTGACTTTGTTTGATCACACAATCTTTGTGTATCTAAAAATATTTTATATAACATATATAATTTTTTTAATTTCTTGCCATGATGCCTGAGCCTTATAATGTGTGTAAATACTGTAAGGTGGAGAAATGTTAGAAGATTATTTCAACAATTTTAATTAAGTAAGAAATGTCCTCCAAAATATTGCGCTACTTACTTAAGTGGCCCAACAATCCAAGGTGGACTTTAGCCTCCCTGATAATTCCACTTCAAGTATCTCTGTTTTGCGCTCAACGACTCCAGTCGGTGACTCCAATTTTAGACAGATCATCTTCTAAGTCTTTACTCCAGCATTTCGTCGGGCGTCCTTTTTTTCTCTTTCCGGGGAAGGACCTCCCTCTGCTATCCTCTTGACCACCTCCCTCTCATCAGGTAGTCTTTAAACATATAGCTTACTCTTTTGTAGGTCTTCATGACCTAAGAGGTCGTCCAATTCTCGGATCTAAGTCGCCAAGGACCTAGCGTACATAATGGTCCAAATATACGTGTTATTATTCTCCTCTCGAAGTTTCTCAGAAACTGCTACAATTTAAGAAAGTCCACGTGTCCGCAACCTAGGAAATTACGGGTCCTAAACAGCGAGATTTGTACAGCTTCATTTTGTAAAAAAGAGTCGATTTGAACTACTTTAGCCTTGTTATCAGCCGTTTATACTAATCTTAATTTCATCACTAAATTTATTTTTCGGTATTTCTACTCCAGGGCATGTGTACCATTTATTTATTTACTGTTTTTGTGGTCTTGTTTGCACATTAACCATTATATTTTTATGAGGGCTGGTTAAAACCAACATATTGGTATGCACGGTTGGCTTCTAATGCCTTAATTTACCTATATATTGGTGGAAGAAAAACCAGCCCAATCTTTTCCAATATTCAATCAGTTTAAGGAATAGTTGATCTGCAGTCTCTTTATGTGAAACATTCGACGGCTCCGTAAGCATTATTTGGGACCTGATTATGCGGTCTTCTCCTTCTCTCGGATGTTGATACCACCATACACTTGGCCTTTGTCTCATCAATCGCCTTGGTCAATATTACATTACAAAATGTGATCACTGGAGCCCACACACTAGACTTAAAAGAACAGAACTAAACAGACGCTAACGACTACTTAAAAGACTCTTAGGCGATAAGATCAAAACTCTCTCTGGATAACAAAGGACTGATTTATACTTCTATTTTGAAACCCATCTGGGCGCATGGAATAGGGGTTCAACCAAACGCTCCAATCTCCAAAGGATTCAATCGCTACAATCTAAAATACTTCGAACTATCGTAAAAGCTCCATTTTATGTCTCCAACCTGACACCTTAACATTCCTTTTGTCACACAAGTCGCTGAAAACAAGATACAGAAAACTCCACTTCAACCTGCAATCTCTCTCCTCTAGCTCAAAATCTTACTTCAAGAACTCTTCCTGATAACCTGGACAAGACTCCTTAAGAGACAGTGGCCTCGGGATCTCCTCTCAAGTGAAGAGAGTGGGTCTAGCAGTCTAATGTTTTGGGAGTGTTACCACTGGGTAACTTCTCTACTCGTTACCTTATCATTTATTACTCTATTGTATCATTGTTACTTATAGCGCTAACGCGCCAATTGTAGCGCAATAAACGCAAAAAAAAAATGTGATCACGGGGTAGGTGTTGGCGTAAGCGGAAGATCTCCCCACTTTTCATTTGTTAGAAAAAAAATGTTAATAGTAATGTAATTCCGTACCCGTCCATCACATCTGATTGGCAGTTGCAAGATAAGTCCAGCCCCCCAAAAGTACTAAGCACTTTGGTGTTGGAGCTGTTGGTTCTTAATTGCAGGTTCTTCAGGAAAGTAGGACAAAATATTTCAATTCACTTGAAACAGATATACCCACCCCTCTCCTCCGCTTTTCCAGCTTTCCTTCTCTTTCTTTTACTCTTGAGGGGCCGCAAAAAATATTTGTTACCTAACAGGGGGTGGGGGGTGGCAAGCGGTAGCTAAAATCCTTTCTCGCCCTTGTTCTAAAAGACCAGGAGGAGGTTGGTAGAAACTAAAAGTGTATGGCCGATGAGGAGTATCTTATTTTACAGCAAAAATAGCGGCCCACCTGGGACCGCCTCCATCCTAAAACTGTCAACTCCAATTTAAACATCCTACATTATTGTACTAGACGTGGATATTGCTCCTGGAGGCCATACATGTTCTATTACCTTGGTTCCAGTAACTGTAGACTTATCCTTTTATATTAGAATTCTATTTGTATGTGTGCAATAAACTACACTAACACACACACTAACAGGGGATCCATTGTCGCCTATACTGTTCAACTGCGTGCTCGAAGAGGTGTTTAAGAAGTTAAAATGGAATGATGTCAACAAATATGGAATTGATGTCAATATGAGAAAGTTGACTCATCTTAGGTTTGCCGACGACCTGGTAGTGTTCGCCCAAAGTGCAAAAATCATGGAAAAAATGTTAAATGAATTGGATATTGAAGGCCGAATAGCCGGACTAAAAATTAATGAAAAGAAGACCATGATTATAACAAACGGGTTAAACGAAGATATAAAGTTGTCGGGCAAAACATTGAACTATGTAGTTAGCACTGTATATCTGGGACAGTTAATAGGATTTGAAAATAGGAATGAAAGAGAAGTAGAAAGAAGAATTGCATTAGCGTGGAGAAAATATTGGTCGCTGAAACATCTAATGAAGAACCGCAAAGTGCCAATAAAGAAAAAAGGAAAAATATTAGATTGCTGTGTAATGCCTTGCTTAACATATGGGTGTCAAACATGGACGTTAACAAAGAAGTTAATTAATAAGTTAAAAGTGACGCAAAGAGCAATGGAAAGAAGTATGAAAGGTGTGAAAAGAAAAGATAGAATCAGAAGCTCAATAATTAGGCAAGAAACGGAAGTTAAAGATATAGAGCAGACTGTGAAGACACTGAAATGGAAGTGGGCTGGCCATGTTGTGCGATGTAATGATGGAAGATGGTCAAGACATGCAACATTATGGACGCCCTTTTATGGCAGCCGGAAGAAAGGAAGACAAAAAATGAGATGGCAGGATGACATAGTAAAGGTAGCCGGACACAAGTGGTACAAAAGAGTTCACAATAGAGACGAATGGACCGAGATGGGAGAGGCCTATGCTCAATGATTGGGCCTGGTTTCAAAATAATCGAAAGAATTATGTTTTATTTTATTTTATGTAAAAAGTATTTTCTGTTTTTTTATTAAATATTTAGTTTCAATACTTAATTGAACAAAAGGAAAGAAAAGATTAATTGTGTTAAATTGTATTAATCAGTTAATATGTATGTAAATATGAAGGAAACCAATAAAGGCTTATTATTATTATTATTATTATTAACACACACACACTTGTCGCACATCATCCACTTCCGGCTTCTCCATGATGGAGAACTAAAAAAACAAAAAAACAAAAAGACAACTCTTAACTACACACATAGTAGCAGATGTTAGTCCAAGCAGTGGTAGAAGTAAATCTCTAATCACAACAGTTTGGGAATTCTGTCCCAATCCTCGGCTTTATATCCCTATTTTATAACTACCATATTTGTAGCTTAATAAATCCCATTCAAGCTCCCTTTGGTAAGTCCAGTTTTGGGAGGGGGCGGGCATTTAGATGTTTTTCTTTTTCCATTACTCGAACCACAAAAAAGTCCTTTGTATCAAACTATTTTATAACCACCTGGCGTTTGCAGCTTATATAATTCTAATTTTGGTACAACTTAGGCATTTTTATTCCAAATTCTGCTCTCTATACAAAATAGTACAAACTTTTTACTCACTCGGATTTCTCGTATTGCTCAATCTCATACTCATTCATTTTTTTCAGAAAATGAATATTTAATTTGTGTTTTATTCTCTAAGCTTAGTGGTTAGATTCAGTCGTCTAATTTATATTTAAAAAATTAAGCTTCTTTTATTTATTTCTTGCGGTTTTCAACTTAAATAGGTCGTATTTATAAAAATTTATGCTCTCAAGTTAATTCATATTTACAACAGTTGAAAAGAGTTTTTTGCCATTATAGTAGTTAGCTAGCTAGTTAAATAAAGTGCACTCTGTTGCAAATGTACTGCACTATTTTTATTAATGGAGCTGCAAAAAAAAAAATAATTAAACAGCCCAGAAAATGTTAGTCTTTTGATAAATGCAGTATTCTAGATAAATAAAGAATTTATTCAACTTGAAATAAATAAACGTGTAAATTGCAACATGTGAAATAAATAAACATTTTAATTTCAAAAGAAGTAAAAAAAGAAAAAGATAAATAAAAAAGATGTGAAAACACTCAACATTCTACAATATAACGTAGCAAACTTTTCTCGAAGCTAAAAAGAAAGGTAACTTCACGGAAACCCAATGACGTTCTTCGAAAATAACTTGAAATAAAATCGTCTCACGATTGATTAGAAAATGCTCTGTACAGTAACATGCCTGAAGAGGTGGTGATGATTATATTCTGGATTAGTTTCTACGTGGATTGGCCAGTAAAAGCGTACTCTACCGCGATCCAGAAGGGGACTACGAGGTGTGGCTATTAAATAACAAGACTGATGCTGCTACAGAAGAACTATTTGGCATGCGCCAAATCCTAACGAACGACAGCTGTGCAGCGTATAAAGCCTTCTCTTTCGATTGCAGCCTCTCACGTGTTTGTACAGAAATCTGTCTGACCGGAACCGTCATATGTGTAATAGAGGTGTTAGTTTCGTTTTGCCGAAAACATGATATTACACATGTAGTAGAGCAACGAATTGTCGTGAAATTTCACATGAAACCGCTACTGATCAACTTATCTTTTATTAAAAAGAAGTTTATGGCAATGAATGTTTATCACGTGCGCAAGTTTTTGAGTGGTTCAAGCGTTTCCAAGATGGCCGAGAAGACGTCGGAGATGATGACCGCCCGGGTCGCCCTTCCACGTTCAAAACGGATGAAAATATCGATTACAAATTAATCAACATTACTACCGTGAGGTGCTTGCTCAACTCCGGGAAAGAGTAAGGAAAAAAACGACCCGATTTGTGGAAGAACAAGTCGGAGAACCCTCTCCATCACACTGCATTGTCTGTCAAGACGTTTCTAGCCAAGTACAACATCCCAGTTTTAGGCCATCCGCCTTATTCGCCTTGTCCTGGCCCCCCCTTGTGACTTTTATCTGTTCCCCAAAGTGAAATCTGCATTAAAAGGAACACGATTTTGGTCCGTTGAAGCTGTGTGAAAGAAAAAGCGGCACGCGTCATGCAGGTCAGCTCACAGAAAAAGACTTCCAGCACTGTTTCGAACAATGGTAAATTCGCAAGGAGCGTTGTAGGAATAGGGGAGGGGTGTATATTGAAGGTGATAATAACTAAATATGTATAAATTTAAAATAAAATGTTTTACAGCAATAGTCTCCGTTATTTAATAGCCACTCCACGTGTTGTCGCAACAGGTACGAAGGGGGTTAATTTTTGTTTCTTCTCCGAAAGGGCTGAAATCTGTTACCACAATCAGCCCTTCGCCATATCTTCTCGACAGAACCTGCACAGGCTATTCTCTGCCAGTCCCATTCTATGCATGTTTCTTCACTGTACAAGAGGCTTGACCTTCAAACAGCCTTTGGTTGATCGTAGGCCTCTTCAAAGGCTATTGTTGGTTGTAGTAGGTTTTACCAAGAAACTATACAAAATATCCATCCCCCCACCACAACCCAAAAAGATGTATTCATCTTCAAGAATACAAGAATTCCACGCTTCGTTGCACTTTCGCCCAATTTCAAATAATAACGAAACAAATCAAAACAAAAAAGGGAAGCTTGTTTCTCAGAAAATGTTTCTCTTTCACTTGTTTTTTTGCCCTTTGGTCTTTTCATTTTTATTTATTCACAGACCTTAAACTTGTCCAAGACGTAAAGGCACCAAAACTACACAATGAACCGTGTTCTTATCATTATGAGAGAACCAATCAATCACGATAAATGCTAAACAAAAGACGCGCACTGATATGAAATTCTTTTAATTAAAATTTATATTTCTAATTAAAAATGGAGCCTAACACTTGTCTCGCCAATCACCAGCAATCGGATAAAATCATTTTGTAGTCAAAATATGGAGAGATGAAATAATCAAGTATATAATGTAATATAACAATTAATACACATTCTAATCACTTTTGCCAATCAATAATTTTAATAATTATTATTTGTTGATTTATTTCATCTAACGTGGAGATAAATTTGAATCTGAAAGTTGTGCTTTTGGTCAGTCTGAAGAGTAAAAAACGTTTCCCAAAGCCCTAACAGCTTTAGAGGCATCACCATTTCTATGGCGGCCAGCTATGGCTATTCCCGGACAGCGTAATCCTGCTCCCTTCATTAGACAGCCTTGCTCCTCTGGAAAATTCTCACCAAAATGGAGGCAAAAGAATTTGACCCCCTACAAATAGGTTCCACTATTCTGCCCAACTTTCGGATAGTTCAGTCTTAAACTATAATTTATAAAATAATTACTGGGGAAAAAAAATCATGCTCCTATACACATTACGATAGTTTAGATCCCAACGAAGGTCCAGACAGGCAAAACAGGCGACTACACTTAGTGCGCTTTAATAAATCTATATTTATTTGTGATTTTCACTAAATCGACTCCAACGTTTAACATTAGACATCGTATGCTTATTGTGCATGTACAGTTCTATAACTGTTTAATTTGAAACATATTCCAAGGAAAAGTGCTTCTTTAGCCAGTTTTGAGGAAAAATAAGGATTAAGCATTACTATAAGGGTACGTTCACAACGGAGCTGTGAGCATAGATCATAGCAGAGATGATAGAAGTGATGCATCAGCGCTTAAAGAAAAACATAGTACATTCGAATGTGAGCTTGCACAACGAAGCTGCGACTAGTGACTCATACGCGCTGGTATAAACGAGCATAGATGATAGAATTGAATTTTTCATTTTTCTGCTAGCTGAACTCCAGTATCGGGACTTTAAAATGAGCTTCAAATTTGACTGCTGTTCAAAATACCTCTGTTTTTCAAGACATTTAGTGAAAACCGGCATTATTTTTGGTTATTATTTTATTATTAACTTTTTAAAAATATTTTGTTTTTTAAATCGTGCTTACATTTATTTTTATGTGTATTTATTTGTTTTTTCTCAATAAAACCATTACTTACCTAAGAGTAATCAGTTTTTCTTCTATGGTTATAGGATTTCCATGGCAATTTTTCCAACGTTTTCTTAATTTTGACCTTACTTTTTCTAAAATATAGTCGGAAAAAACGATCCGGATAATTTCTAAGTTCCTTATATAAATGGTGAAATTCGCCCAAAGTACTTCGTTTTTTATTTACGGGATGTACATGATATTTTCTAAAGCGTTTTTTCTTTAAAATATTCCATTTTGTTGCTTCTTCACTACTCGGGCATGTTGCATGTATCACAGCTCCGTTGTGCACACTAATCAGCGGTTTATATTTTACTCTATCAGCTATCATCTCTGCTATCATCTATACTCACAGCTCCGTTGTAAACGAACCCTAACGTGCCATTTCAGTGTAATAGGCGGCCTCATTACTTATAATAATACCTTACAAACTGGCGTATATTATGTAATTAAAATGATAAATTTGAAAAAATAAATCGATTGAGCGGAAGTGCCTCTTAGCTAATTAAATTTTGTGATTGGGGGGGGGGTTGTGGTAAGAGGAAGTCATGAGAGTGTTTCACATAATTGTTTTTGTTTAATTGTTTTAATTTACGATCGAAGTGATAGTTGGTTCAAGTTGATATTTTGTCCTCCATAAATCCAATAGATCTCTGCTAGTCGTGTAATGGTTTTAATCAAATATACCGCATGGTATTATTGAATCGATTGTTCCTCTGTTCACAAAATAAATCTCTACAGGATTATCCGGTTGTAATCTAGTTCGGTAGCCATTTTACGCTAGTTTTATCTATTGTGCTACAGTTATTTATTTTATTTTTATTTATTACCAATTGCTAGTGTTGATTGGAGATGAATCAATATTGTATATTTGGTTTGTAGCCAATAAAATTTTAACTATAGCTGCTAGCTCTTAAATTTTTCTCTTTCTAGAAGCTTTTTACAGCATTCTGTCTGGTGATGGACAATGTTGTCTGTACCGAGAGAACACTGTCTGGAAACCGGCAGTGCTCTTAAAAAAAGCTCTAGATGTTAATGACCTCAGATGTTGATGTGTCTTTAATTAAAGAAAATAATACAGTAAAATATTTTTTTTTGTTCCAGATGGTGCGGAAGTGTAATTCTCGCGATTATTTATTTAATGGTGTTTTTTTTAGTTAATTACCTTTATTAATTAAACAAGTGTTTAATAACTTTAACCAGTGCGTTTAAGAAATAAATTAATAATTTCGGTTTTTCCAAATTTTATAAAATCTAATTGCGTTACAGTATTTTGACGTTAAACTTTTTTTAAAATTGTGTCAAGTGTCCAGTGAAGGGAATCCCTCAACGTCTGGCAGCAGCTCATCGATATCGTCTGACGACTGGATCATCCAAAGGATATGTAACTGCAAAAAAATGGTTATATATCCCATCCTACAGCAATGTAAGGTAGGATGAGGAATATGGTGGTCCATATATTATGTTCTGTACAGTATTACAGTTATGTTTCTATCATTGTCCAACAATAGTGATAATTATAATTCCAACCGCTTCTTAATCTGCATCTTCTTCCAGCCTCCACATCCGTTCCTGCCTTCTACTGATTGATCAACCATCGCCTTCTACTTTAAAACACTGCTTCCGAGTCCGTTCTCTTTGCAAGACTTAGCAAATCTAATCTTTTAACATTTACTTCCATCATATCGTCCAGATGATCTCCCCTGATTTCTCTATAAGCCCCATTCTCGCAATTAGAACCGAGTGACCTTTGTATTTATTATTTAAAGAATTTTCACCTCCAAAAACTCTTGGGATGCTTATTTTATTCTGCGTGTTTTTACAGATGTACTTGGATAAAAGTTTTATAAATTCTCGATTCTTCATTTCCTTAAACATCGACCAGAAGTTCAAAAAATGTAGTTTAAAGCGAAACAACATTCAGATTTCAGTCGTTAATCTTTCCTTTAATACAACTCCTTGATACTTAAGACTGAATTTACAAAAGCTGAACACGATGAGCCAGACATATTCAGTTATTAAAGTTTAGGGACTACAAGCAACTGATTTAGCTTCTTCTTATTTTTTGGAGTAGTTTGGCTGCTTTTCCGCTTTTCATTTTAGCTAGTGAAAAAATTCTTTAACAGTAAGTACTGTTGATACTGTTGGAACTTAATACTTGATGTCCTTCAAATCAGAACTATATCGATAGCATAAAGTGGATAGTTTCTGTGGATAGATTGAATATCGTATCACATCAGTTTATTTCAAAGCTACAATTTACGAGCAATTTCTTCAAAATCACCTGCTCTGAGGCCTCTATTTACATTGGAAACATCAAAGTAATCTTCTTAAGATTTTTACTGCAGCAATCGTGTTTTGAAGGCAACTTTAACTAAGGCTAATTTAAGTCAAGGGGCTTAAATTTGATAACTATAAAAGCTATAATAATAGTTTTTCCTCATTAGATAATGAAAATCTTCAATATAATCGCAGCCATTTTTTCCTGCAATCTCTTATCGATATTGGTTACTCAGAAAATCGAATTTCTTTGCTAATCATCCAACATTTTATCAGCATTTAACGTTATTCACTTCGCTACTAGTTTAGCCAGGGGTTGTACTATGGGTTAACATCTTCCAGCGTAATTTTCGCGCCATTTTCTATCCCTTTTCTTAGAAAGCGAACAAATAATTGCGTGGAGTATTTCTATAGCTTCGTTCCATTTTCCCAAATTTCTGATTCTTCCCCAAAGCAAACTCTCGGAAACAGGTTCCTTAATATTTTTCAGGTTTAATTTCTATACTTTTTTTTTCAGGATGCTTAATTTTGTTTGCATGTTTCTTTTGCATAATAATAATATATTTATTTATTTATTTTTGTAAATAATTGGAATTATAATTATTTAAATTAATACATTTATATGACCACTATATATCCTCCATCGGAACTTCCAGTCCAAGTCGAGCAGAATCGGTTAGTGAATACCTTTTTTTAAATTAATAATTGCTTTTACTTCCACAGATTAACTAAATATTGAGCAAAGTCTATATTTCCGCTAGCAAACACTTCCTTATATTCTGATTGCATTAATTATAATTAGATTAATGTATCAAAGGGTTACTTTTTGACTTCTTCTTGGATGTGTACTTGAAATAACTTGGTCTTTTCACGATGTGAGGACCTGACAGGAAAATAAATTGTTACACTGTGAGCACTGAATTGACTATAGGCTGTGAAAGGCTCTAGACTTATTTGACTACAATGACTGACAGTTGTTACTTACGTAAGTTCTATTTTTGGGTTGCTCTGACTGAAGTAAGTTCTCTGTTAACTTCTAAAAACAATACTGTTACCTTTATTGAGTCCTGGGTAATTGGAGAGAGATTCTAAAGGGTTCTAATCCACAAAGAACGTAAGAGCCCACTCCAAAAACCTTCAGATCCTTCTTCAGATCTACTACAATATCGCAAGAAACTTGCCAAGCTTTAAATTCTACGCATTCCCTTTGTATACTGCAAATCGGGCTAAGCAGTTAAAACATTGTTTACTACTCATCCAGGGAAACCCGTTACCCCACTCGGCTCAGATGCGGGCAATAGCTTATCTAGGACTAGATACCTTAACCACCGGAAGCATGCCCGCACAGCACACCTAGAACTCTTAATTGCATCCTTTACAGAAACTAAGTGTCGTCCCTTCTAGCTAAACCCTTAATCTGAAGAACTCACTATTCTTCAATCCCCAAATCTCCCTGTAACAAAAATTGCTTCGTGATGTTAACTGAAGAACTAATCCTGACTAGCTCCTTCTATATTTCACTGCCTTCTATTCCAGCATGTGTGCGGGGGAGCAGAATAGGTGTACTGGTTATAAGTTCGGACTAGTTAAATTCGCAGTTCAAGTACTTAGTGTTGCTAGGCCTACCCAGGCTTCAAACCTTTTACAGCCACTTTTTAATATCCTAATCCTTTGACAATACAAGATTTGCACCTCTCTGCCAATTTTCCAGTAAACGGTAGTTTTCAATTGAATCCAGTAATCTCAGTCTGGAAGACCATGGCTGAATTTCGTTGTTAAGTATTGTTTTCGTTCAAGTATGGTTGATTATTTAATGGCTGAAGCGTTCTGCTGAAGTTTCCGGTCTGGATGTAAAGTTGCCTTTAAGGAAACCATGGATAAGAGATAAATCTTGGATAAGAAGGAGGTTGGATTAGATTAGAAATGTTGATGATAAGAGATGCTGAATGTGAACGCTGGTATTACTGGCCATCTATTAACGAAGTATTGCAAACATATTCCCTAAAGATAAACATCACGATTCCAGAACTCAATCAAATATTTAACACGTTTGAAATGAACACAATTGAATAATAAGTTGCCCAGTAAGTAAGTAAGAGTCAAGATGTAATGAGATAGGGTTCACGGAGGGGACCTGGACAGTAATAATGCATTTATCCTAATGAATTGTTAGGAGAGCCGGTACGTCCTGTTTGACAATGGAAACACATTAGAGGGTCCACTCTAGGGATACGCCGCTCCAACCCGGCGGTCTCAATTCCCTTCTCCATGTACTCCACATACATGTTATAAGGGGATATGGAGAGCCGGAGCATGCTTTTCATCATTTGGACTTCAACTACCATCCCAGGCATCCATCTTCCTCTCTTGCGTTCCCAATACTATGCCCATAGTTCTCTCTATCGTCCAGCTTATTCATGGGCTAAAGCAACAAGGATATACAGAACAGCTACTGGAACACATAAAGAGTTGATGAAACATTCAACTTGTGCCAGATGCCCAAGCAAACTTAACGACGGTCGACTTCAGTTGAATGGCGAACTAAAGTGCCTTCTCCTACAAACACACAGTGGCTCCCCCTCTAGCCGAGACAGTGGCTCCCTGTGAGTATTGTTACAAACACTGCACATTTACTCAACTATTCAAATCTTTGTTACTCACTGTAAACAATTACTTTACTATTTAATTAACAATGGCTACCACCACCATCTTCAAAATTTTACTACAGCCACTCTTAAATTTATATTGATTCTGTTTTACAAGTTATCAAATTCCATTCTTCTTACCTTCTGGTTTGTGCCTCATTCACTCTTCTCGTAGTATTTACGATGTTACTCCATTCAATAGGATGAACAAATTAATGCCAGTTTCAGTCATTATAAAATTTATTATGCCGAGCTTTCCGACCTAGGGACTAGGTCCATCTTCAGGGCTGGGGAACATATTTATAGCGTGTTAACCAATCAATTATATTACAATGAACATGTATAATGTAACGAAAATTTACAAAAATATTTACCTAATTTACAATATACGTAACATTAGAGAGTTCTTCTGTCTTGTCTGTTCATGGACTGAATGTGATCGGTCTGTGAGTGATATGTGTTAGGTTGTGTGGAAGTCAGTGTTGCCAATTGTCAAGTATTTTGCAGTAAGTTGGCGTATATGTTGTTTAAATTGTTGGTTTCAGCTTTGAAATTTAGACCGTTTTCTATCTTAGATATGTATATCATTTCTAGCAGTTTTCCTTTTTTGTGCGTTGGTTTCTGATTTAAGTATCTTTGTGTTTGGGAAATCGAAAGTGTGATGATTTTCTGTGCTATGTAAAGGACTTTTTTTTACCCTCCAATGATGTAAAACAGTATATTGTAAATTAGGTAAATATTTTTGTAAATTTTCGTTACATTACACATATTCATTGTAATATAATTGATTGGTTAACACCCTGTAAATATTTTCCACAGCCCTGAAGATGGACTTAGTCCCTAGGTCGAAAGCTCGGCATAATAAAGTTTATAATGACTGAAACTGGCATTAAGTTTTTCATCCTATTGAAACTATGATCCAGTCACCAAAAATAATGAACAATAGTTATTCCATTCATTATCCGTTAAGCCAAATTTTAGTTCACAAGTGTTTTTAACAATATTTAATTGATACAGCAAGTACATAACTCAAAAAGGCACAGAAATCGCTGAATGTTCAAATTTTATTATTTCTAAGTTGCCACCAGATGTCTCCACAGTAGTTAGTTTAAAATTGGCTTTTAATTAAAAAATAATAATAATAAAGCATATCCTAGATTTAAAGGGGCTGGTTTGGTGCAATGGATATGAGTGCGGACTTGTAAGAAGGAGAATCCCAGTTCGAGTCCTGTAGAACCCAATTAATTTAAATTATTACTCCGACCACATCCACTCACTTATGTACCTCGCCTGAGAAAGAGAAAAAAATAGCATTAATTTACTTTAATCCAATGGAAGCTGCTTACCTTAAATATGTTGTAATAAAGGAAGACCATGATGATGCAGGGAATATAGAACGAAGAAAGGGATGAATAGATGATGAAATCTGAATTGTAGAAAAGGCAAAGATCCGGCAATCTGTCCGGTGTGTTGTTCAAACCCATGACGATGGGACTGCCGATGGCGCAAGATATCGCCCAAACTAGTACAATCGTCAGCCAGATTCGACGATTGTTCTTGTGTTTAGCGTATTTAATTGGCTGAGTCACTGCTATATATCTGCAATATAAAATAGAAAAAAATCATTTTAAACAATATTATTTCATATTTTAGGATTTTTGTGGGAGGAAAAATTCTATCCGCCACGGGATGGATAATTCGCCAGAATGGACCGTAAAAAGAAAGTTACAAAATATACTTCAACAATAGTTTATTGTGTAGGACCATAAAAGTAGCCTTTCGATAGCCTAGTGCTCGGCAAACCACGGCTCGCATCGCAACCCTCGTGCAATTCTTTGGCCACCTTGAGTGTAGCTTTTCCTCAAAATACCACGTGCACGTGCGTACAGTGCGATTGAAACTTCGTGGCCCATGCGCAGAAGAACAGCGATAATACTTCGAAGTAAGGCGCTTGAGATAATTTTTAATGTGCTGGATAATGAAGCAGCGGAAAGAATATCTATTCCGCTGAAGGGTGTGGTACAGTTTCCCTGAGAAGTATGGAAAAAAGAAGTGCGATCAGGGCCAAAGAAGAAGAAGATAATTATATTAATAATGAACTAACAAGGGTTCAGTTGGAAACAGAACAAACCTCAGATTATAGCAAAGGGCATCTTAACAGTACCCTAATTGAGTTAATCACGATGTACCTATCTACACAGTTAAAGATTGGAAAATTTGGCTCCCCCCCCCCAAAAAAAAACGTTTTAATCGCTGTACTGCTGATATTCGACGCTATTGGCACTAATAAGTTTGCCGACCTCTACTCTAATTGGTTATTTAATTTTTGCAAATGTTGGTTTTACAATATAGAATAGAATAGAAAAGAAATTTATTATTCTGGGACAATTGTCCCCTAAGAATAAACACAGGTACAAATAGAGGATTTAACAGTTTGGCCTGTGATTAAACAGAAAATAAATAAATAAATAAGTATTTACAAAAAGTGAAAATAAAAATAACAGCAGAAATTAGGGAAATAAATTAAAACAACGAGAATTTCGGAGGAAGCTGAGTAGAAATGAGTTAATTGAACAGAAGGGATTTAAAGATGGATAGGGTAGGAGCATGGCGGACAGATGAAGGCAAGGAGTTCCAGAGAGAGGCAGCACGTATTAGGAAGGATTTGTTAAAGGATGAGGTACAGTGAGATGGAATATAGAGATCGGATGAGCGAGATCTGTTAGTTAACATTTATGAAAGTCGAAAGAACGTAGTAATAATTCATTACAGAAAGGTAGCCACGGTAGCCGAGCGTTTAGACGCGAGTCCCGCAAAGCTAAGATGTATTGTTGGTTAGTAGATTCGATTCCCTGGTCTAGGCTTTGGAATTTTATTTAATGTTTAATATGAGAACTTTATAGTAAAGTATGTTAGGCGGTTAGATACTAGACCCGCAAAGCTAAGATGTATTGTTGGTTAGTAGATTCGATTCCCTGGTCTAGGCTTTGGAATTTTATTTAATGTTTAATATGAGAACTTTATAGTAAAGTATGTTAGGCGGTTATAGGCTAGACCCGCAAAGCTAAAAAGTATTGTTGGTTTAGTGGGTTCGATTCCCCCGGTCTAGGTTTTGCATTTTATTTAATGGTTAATATGAGAAATTTATAGTAAAGTATGTTTGCTAGTCGGCTCCGTCCACCACACCCAATTGGTAGTTGGGCGTTAAGCCGCGCCTGAAAAAATAGGCGATTACTTTACTTTTACTACTATTTTACATTTATGAAAGTCATTGTTTGGCAAAGTCCCCTTTTATTTGTTCCACAATCAGACACTTCATAGAACCAAGTTCTAATTTTGAGAAAATGCTTAAAAGTCCAAAGTTACTTTAGAGTTACTCAAAAGTAGCAGTTGGCACCAAGAGTTTCGGAAGTTGACGCTGTTCAATGTGGTGATGAGATTAGATGAAGGATTCTGTTGTTAAGTTGTGCAAGAAACAATCGCCCGCAGTAGTTGCTAGATTAAACAAACAGCGGAAGTATTTTTTTTTTTGAATAAAGGAAGGGCTAAGTGGAAATAAGCAGAAACTCCTGAGGGATGCTGCGACATTTGGCTACCCTAATGGAGCATGAGCGAGTTTTCCTTCTCCTGAATATTTTTTTGGGGGGAAATATCTAGTTTTTTTGTTTCCTATTTAATTATGATTTACTACAGGAACTTGGAAAAGAAACAGTTTCCGGATATAAAAGATACTTACAAAGTAATATAAAACTGTAAACTTGAAGAGCACAATACGGACTGAGAGAGAGGGAGCAATGGACCACCCCCGCCCACAACAATGAGGATGTTCTTCGTGTTTTACAATTTATTACCAACTTCTCCCACTCGAGGGAGAGATGGGAGATCTTCCCTTCCTTTCCCGGCAAAGCAGTTTATACTAATATTTAACTTTCATTTCGTTTCATTCTACCGCTTTTTATTTCTGCTTTATAAGACCATTATCATATTATACAATTCAAAACAATGTCTTCCCCCCTCTTTCTTTGTTCTTATCAAAGAATATTTGGGCAAAACTTTTACATGGAATATTTGACTACGCAACATCAATCAAAAAAAAGATTGGTATTACTTCCAACGATTTTCTTACTCTACTAGTCGTGAAGAGTGTCCTCCAGCAAATTCTTTTCCTTCCGGCAAAAGGATGGTGCACACTGTAGTACAGTGAAGATGGTTAGCAGAGGGAAAGGAGTATCACATGAGTGATAGCAGTGACATTGTGCAGGCGTAGGCCCGGAAGTACCCATCGCCTTGTTGTTGTGTTCCTCTTAGACTGATTGATAGCTCTGTGCAATGTGCTCTAGTCTTGGACGACCACCCAACACACTACTTCCTGCCACCAAACCCCGCTAGTATCGTGTATAATTCTCGGCCGCAAATGTTTCCGACAATGAATTAATCTTGCAGTGGGAAAGCTGAGTGGTGGTGCATAGTTATAGTGCAACCATTCAGCAAGAATGTTGTTTTGCACTTAGCGAAGATTAAGAGTTTGCATTTGAGTGAACCCAGCTAGTTCTCTTTGAATAGTATCCAAGCAGATGAAGAAGTTAGCTGTTTTCAAAAATTCAAACTCTGGAGAAAAAGCATTGTCTCTAAGTTCGGCTTTCTCAGTTCCATTTATGCACAACCGCGTAATTTTAGAGACGTATTCAATTCTTACATACATTTTGGCGTTTTAAATGATACTTTAGCAGGAAATCATCTCCCCCAGAGTCGCTATAAAACAAATTTTCGAAGATAAATTATTGAAAAAGAAAAAGTTTAAGGTATTTTCGTAATGTAAGGTACACAACACTACGTCCAATTTTAAATTTTTTACAAGAGAGCAAATGAAAGAGTTTTCTCGCGGATTTTCTTACTTATAAGCCCATAGGAGTTATTTAGCTTGAATCTTTGGTCGATAATAAGTAACACAGATGCATAGATAAGTGATGGTTGGGTAATAAAAAGAGAAATATTGTATTAGAAAGATTAAAAAAATTAATTTTGAAAAAGTGGACTTAGTGTCCGAGGTACTGACATGTTCAATATAGTGCTATTTCCGGTAGAAAAAATTAAGTCCGATAAGTTACAGCTGGTGAGATATTTAGGCTTCCGGTATTTATTTAGATTTTTGAGCTAACATCTTCACTTACACACAAACAAACACAAATTGCCCAAAAATGGTCTTAATTTTAAATTCTAAAGCTAAAGTTAGTCAAATATTCTAAAATTTAATTAGACTTCCCTAATCTTCAGCTGGTGGCCTTTATGTCCAAGTTTAGAGAATTTATCTTCTAAATTATTGAAGAAATTGTAGAGAAAAAAAAATTTAATATTCAGTGGTGGGCTTGGTGTAGTGGTTGTAAGTTCTGACTAATAAATGGGAGATACTCCAGTTCTAGTCCAGCTTGTACCTACTACTTGTTTATCTGATTATACATGGTAAAGTATGTGTTTTCGTCCCTTCGTTTTCGACCCTAATTCAGTAGTTGAACGTTAAGTGTCGCCTGTAAAAAGACCTACACTACAGCCCGGGCTGGGCCTTGCCAATGCTCTCTACATTCGGCTGTCCTTTTCCAGTTTGTGACGCCCAATATATTCAGGTCGTTTTCGACATACTGAGCTTCTTCTTGGACGTCCTTTTCCTCTTTTGCGTTGCATAGCGGATAACAAGATTTTCTTCGGTATTCTATCGTGCGGCATTGTTACTATATGGCCTAACCATTCTATTCTTTCAGCTTTAATAAACTTAACAATATCCCACTCTCCATACAGCTTGTATAGCTCAATATTGTTTCTTATCCTCCATTCATCTCCCTCGCATACGGGTCCACATATCTTCCTCAGCATTTTTCTTTCGAAGATTTTCAACATTTTCACCGGTAACCGTACATAGGGTCCATGTTTCGGAGGTATAAGTCACGACTGGTCTTATTAATGTTTTTGTACAAATTTACTTTTGTTTTTCGTGACAATAGGAACGGAAGAACTTAATATTAGCAAAGTAAGTACCGGTTACCGGCCATAATCCTCAGAGATAATCTTATCCTTACAATTGAGCTCAGCCCCCAAGTAAGTAAACGACTTCACCTTTTCATAACGATATCCTTTCATTTCCAAATGTTCACTTATTACTGCATTACCATTCGGACTGAGATTCATATACTTAGTTTTGCTTTCATTTTCGGTCAGCCCTTTGATTACTTTTACTAAATGAAAATTCGCACATATAGCGGAAACTGTTAATTACTTGCTCGTCCAATTTCCCACTCGCTTAGCTCAAGTCGTGGAAACTCGACTTCCCGCACTCATACAATGGAGAACTTTTCTTTTTCTAAACTTTATTTTTTGAAAATATTGTTAAACTTAATTTTTCAGCCTAAGTTTTTGGTTTATTTATTATATTTTTAAGACTTATTATAAGTTCTATTAACGCTGATCCTTTTTAGCTTAAGTTTAATACAGTTTTGATAAAATTAATAAAGTAATTGGCAAGCTTATAATTAAATTCTAAAAATTATTGGGACTTTATTCAATTTTGAGATGCTATTAACAGAATATTTAAACTTAATAATCGCTGTCATCGTCAGTTTTATTTTATCTAGCGCCTCTCTAATATTAACTTTAATATCATTTTTGTTCTATTTCTGCATTTAGTTTTTTTTTTTAAGTCAAGTTCAGCAAAGTAAAGTTACTAACTTACTTTCCCATACACAGGTACGGCAAAGTTGGCCATCATGTCGAACTTTTACCATCAAGTTTCCGTATTGAAGAAGGAGTGATCTTCGAAAGCCTATTCCTTTTTCTAACCTAGTGTGTGTGTCAATAAAATATTTTAAAAACTAAATATCACAAAATTAACTTAGCCGAAGTACCACATTCCTGACTGAATTCCACACTACTTAACTCGAAACTGGGCTTGCAACGATTATCGAATATTTCTGAATATGACTGAAATTACGAGCTGAAGTATGAATGAAATGTTGGGTACTTGTAGATTTGTGTACCTTTTGCCACGTTTAATCTACTTCTTATACTTAACTTTTTAAACTGTTAAGTTATTGTTGAGGAGAATTTTTTGTGAAAGGTATTTTTGGTACCAAAAAATAAAAAACAGCGAGCATCGCTTTGGTATCAATAAGACCTCGAAAATACCTCAAAATGAATTCCAAAAATTCTGCCGATTCTTGCGATCTTTCTGCTGTTTTAATCGATGAATGTGCTGCAGAAAAGAATATCGTTCATCTCTCTAAGAAAACATGAAATCACATGGCATTTTCAACATTTATCTCAAAATCAATAGAAAACGAACTCAAACGTTTTTTTATTCATTTTCATATTTTATATAACCGAAAAAGAGAATAAAATGCAAAACAAATTTTGACTTTCTATACCAAAATGTGTAATCGATAATGAGTAATCGAGGTTACGTCGCTGGAACATTGACAGCTGCAACTAACAGCTGTTTCAATCTATTTTGGAAACCCAAGTTATGAATCAGAAAGTTTGGTTATAAGTGAAAAAGATTTTTTTATTTGATTTCCTAAATTTTAAAATTCTCCACTTTAACTTTATAAAAAGTTATATTAAATTCTTGGTTACATATACATATGCAACATATGGTAACGACGTTGTCCGTACAGAATTTTTGCTGAATATGAATTCTCAGTGAAATAAATTACAACTTCTCATTGAAAATATGTTTTTCAGTTGGTTTTATTGTTATTTCTTTTAATACAATAGTTATCCAAGTAGAAGTAACATTAATTAACCTCAATATATGGGTATTTTTACTCCTGGGTTTGTAAATTATGGGATTGGACACTTCAATATTCTGGTTAAAACGCTTTTAACTAAATGTTTAGATTTTAAATGGTGTCAGCATCAGCATCAATGCCCTCACTTAACGATTATTGGACATTTTGCTCCCCAAGACATGGATGAGTTCCGTGCTGGTCATTGACGAGTAAAGACGTGTTGTTGCTGTCTCTATAAAAAAGTGTTTTTTATCGGTGTTTTGTTAAAGTTTTTCTAATTTGTTTTTGTACATTTAGTAAGTGTATTAGTTTCTGGTTCATTGTGCGAAATTTGGTGGAATTTCTTACGGTAGAACAGTTAAATTTTAGAGAAAGATTATACGAATTTTATTAAAATTAAATGTACTAGCCAACTGAACTAGTAGTGCCTAGAGTGGTGGGGATAGCTGCACAACTTATCTCGCAACTGTAAGCAAACTTTTGTGTTAAAGTCTAATAGGAATTTGGTTATAATTTTGAAATTTTATAGTTAATTTAACACAATATTACAATAAAAGTTAAAAAAAAAAAAAAAAATCATTCATTTAATTTATTTGATATATACCTACGTTTTGGACACCTTAATGAGTCAGGAGACTTTAGATAAATTCTTTAGTCCTATAACTGCAAAGGATTCGAAAAGAAGACGTTCGTCAAGTTCTCCTGATCTATCTGACAAGAAGCTATTACGAATGGATAAAGATAGTGCGGAAATAGAAGGTGGTAGCTTTCAACCATCCTTTTTAAATGAAATTAAAGTTATGATGAAATCTATGAATGAGCAGATTTCAAAACTAGCAACTAAAGAGGACATAGGAAAGTTGGAGGAGAAAATTGAGAGAGTTCTGACTGATAATGAGAAGATGACAGTTGAATTGGCTGGCTTAAAAGAAGAAAATAAGCAGCTAAGAGATAGAGTGGGGGCGCTGGAGAATAGAGTGAGAAGAAACAACCTGATTTTTAGGGGTGTTCCGGATAGTGCGGACTATGAACAGGCAGTAAAGGATATATGCCGCAATGTATTGGGTTTGCAAGAGGAAGTAAGCATAGTCCAGGCCTTTCCAATTAGTAAATCTAGCGCTACATCTGAGAATAAAGTGGTTTTAGCAGAGTTCTTAGCCTACAAGGATGTTCTAAAGATTAATGCTAAACTTAGGAATATTAAGGACACTGGCTTAAATATTCATCAGGATTTCGAACCCGAAACTAGGTTAAGAAGAGCTAAATTATTGGCACTCAGAAGAGAAGTAAAGCGCACTTCACCCAATTTGCGGATTAGACTACGTACAGACATGCTGTTGGTCACTGGTAATAATGGGCATGTAATTAAACTCAAGTGGGGTGATGAACATGGTTTGAGGACGACTGAAGGCAAAGATGGAATGAAAGCGCTGGCGGAACTCACTGGTTCTGATTTCTCCAACTTTTTCAAAGAAGGGATGGAAATTAACGCTAAGGCACATCGAGTTTCTTCGCAACATCATCATCGCCATTCTTGATGGCATCTTTCAGGTGAAGCTCCACACTACAACACGGAGACGACTACGGCCAGGAAAATGGATAATAGAGTAGAGTAAAAAATAATGTTACTTATTCAATTGATAATTCAACCTTGTTTACTTTTTTGTACTATAATATCAGAGGCTTACTAAATAAAAAGTATGACCGAAATTTTTTGAACTTAGTTAGAAGCTATAAAATATTTTGTCTTAGTGAAACGTTCGTATTGGAGAGAGATTTTTGTAAGTTTGAATATTTGTTTACCGGTTTTAATTTAAAATGGTTAGGAGCTGAAAAAGATGAAACTAAACATGGTAGAGCAAAAGGAGGTATGTTGTTAGGATTTAGTAATGAGCTATCTGATTATATAATGTACGAACAGATCAACAATTTAATTGTAATTAAAATACGTAAGGATAATCAAACAGTTTCTATCTTGCCAATATATTTGAATTGTACTTCTTGGGGGAGGGACTTTAATAATTTATGTAAAAATTAGGTTGAATTTAATTTAAATAACTGCGTTCTAATAGGGGATTGTAATGCCAGGGTTTCAAATTTTCAAATTCTGTCTGATGAGGTAAATCTAGAAAGTACACTTAATGAAAGAAAATCTAAAGACAAAATACTAAATGTTGAAGGTAAACAGTTTATAGAGTTTTGTGAGGATTATGGTCTGTTTATAATGAACGGTAGCACTGAAAACGATAAGGAGGGTGAGTATACGTTTGTCGGTCCGATGGGGAATTCGGTAATAGATTTATGTTGTGTTCCCTCTCATTGTCTTATGTATGTTAATAGTTTCAAAGTGTTGTCCGAGTTGTATTCTGACCATATGCCTATCGAACTGGGTCTAAAAATAGGTAAGGTTTTTACCGGAAGTAATACTGTTAGTAATATATTACCAAAGTTAATTTTCACTGAAAAAGATCGTAACTGCTATAAAAATAAATTAAAACTAGAAATGGAAAAACATTCTGATTTGCCATTGGAGAGTCAGAATGCGGTTAACTGTTTAGTTGAGAGAATTAAAAAAACGGCAGAATTAGGTAATAAACTTCACGAAAACAAGAAGATGATAGTTTTTAAAGAGGTTTGGTATGATTATGATTGTTTCAAGTTAAGAAAAAAAGTTTCTAAATTATTAAAATTATTTAGAAAGACGGACTCTGCTCTAGTAAAACAATTGTACATACAGACAAATAAAAGTTATAAAGAGTTATGCCATAATAAATACAGAGAATACTATGAGAATTTATTTTGCAAGTTAAAGCATACAAGTAACTCTAAAGATTTCTGGTCAATTACTAACTTATTTAAAAAAAGAAATAGAATTTTGTCACCTACTTGTACGCCAAATGAATTAGTGGACTATTTTAAATCGTTACTAAACCCGCCCTTAAAAAGTTTATTGGTTAGCTACGCAGAACCCCTTATACAAAATACCCATTTAGATAATATTATTACGATGGATGAGCTAAATAACGTGTTGTCGAAAGTTAAAGAAAACAAAGCTCCCGGTAGTGACAGAGTGCCCTACGAATTTTATATGAATGCACCAATCGAGTTTTTGCAGTCATTGTTAAATGTTTTCAATTCGATTTTTAACAATGGATCCATTCCAAATAGCTTTACTAGAGCTATTATTTTCCCTCTTTACAAAAAAGGCGACCCAAGTTTAATCTCAAATTATAGAGGGTTATCGTTTATCGATACAGTTGCAAAATTATTTTCTGGTATTTTGAAAAACAGACTGGAGCACTGGATAGACACTGAGGGTATTCTTCACGAATTTCAGGCAGGTTTTCGTCCGGGATATTCCACAACGGATCAGATATTTTCTTTGTATAATATAATCCATTTACGGTGGACTCAGTCTGGGTCTAATAAAAAGTTATATGCCTTCTTTGTTGATTTTAAATCGGCATTTGATTGCATTGATAGACGTGCTCTTTTTTATAAGCTGTCTAATATGGGAGTTTCAACGAAAATGTTGAATTGTATAAAAGGCCTGTTTAGGGGTTCGGCTGCAGCAGTATGGATTAATCAGCGGTTAACTGAAACTTTTCAAATAGAAATGGGTGTTAAACAGGGATGTTTAATAAGTCCGTTACTGTTTAGTTTGTTTTTAAATGACCTTTTTGATGAACTGGATGGTGGAGTAAATTTAGGCGGCCTGAGAATCAAACTGTTGGCGTACGCCGATGACGTGGTCATCTTGGCAGACAATATTATTACTTTGAGGCGTATGATACGGAATCTGGACAAATACTGCGAGATGTGGAATCTGTTTGTCAATCTAGAAAAATCTAAGATTGTAATTTTCAAACCCAATTCTGGCAAGCCGTCAAACAAAGAAAAATGGTATTTTCGCGGACAGCTAATTCAGAATGTCAGTGAATATGTTTATCTGGGAATTAAGTTTTCCTCCACCTTGAATTTTAAAACTCATATAAAAGAAAAACTTAGCAAATCTAAATTGGCAATTAACAGTTTTGGGAATATGTTGTTCTCTAAAAGGGATATCGCTTTTGCTACAAAGTTAAGGTTGTTTCACACTACATCGCGAATGGTGATGTGTTATGGAGCACAAGTGTGGGGATGGAGGGAATACGGTGATGTGGAAAAGCTCCAGAGATTTTTCCTTAAAAAAATCTTTGGTCTCCCTCAAAACACTGCTAATTATTTTTTGCTGTTAGAATGCAATTTGAACAGTATGTTCTCCTATACTTACCGACTCCATCTGAGCTATGTGAATAAAGTGTTGCGCGTAATGAGTGATGATAGGTTGCCGAAAAAGCTGGCTATGATGGCAATTAATAGGCGGGTGTGTTGGGTTGAGCAGTGGCACTCATTGTTAAATAAGCATAATCTATGTATGGAAGCTAATAGGCCTTTGGCAGAACAGTGGAGCAAGCTATCTAGTACATTACTGAAAGCTATTGTTGATCATGAAAAGTGTAAATTGCTAGAAGCAGCAAAAAATAGTTCCACTCATTCAGTTTACCCCTTTTTAAACTTTTCACTGGCTAACCATTATCTGTGTACACAAACATTTCAAGATTGCAAATTAATTATAAAAGTAAGATCAGATATGCTCAACTTGACACATAAACCGTGGTTAAACGATAGCACGCTCTTCTGTCCGCTTTGTAATCTGCTTATAGCTGAGGACCTTCATCATTTCATGGCGGAGTGCCCTACTTTGGCGGAGTTCAGAATGCGTTTTTTTGGTTCCGCATATTTAACTTCCGTTAAATGTTTAGAACTGTTAAACGGTTGCAACTGGGTTGCACTTAGTAAATTTGTGCATCACGCTTATGGCTATAGAAATTTAAAAAATAAAATAAAATAAAAAAATAAAAAATAAAAATAAAATAAGAAAAATAAATAAATAAATAAAACTATATTTTGAGAAATGAATAATTTAATTGCAACTCTCTCTCCAATCACAATATAATATATTTACAATACAATAACTTAAAATCCATTAATCATATATTTTAAATTTAGTGTAAAAAATATTATTGTTCAATTTGTAAAAAGAACTTTGGTTAAAATATTTTGTCTATTGTACTGTTATTGTACGGAGCTCGCCTGACGGTCTTTGACCAAGGCATTTACGTTTTTTAGATTTTTTAAAGTATTTTTGTTCTGTTGTACAATAAACGTTTAAATAAATAAATAATAACTAAATGTTTAGGCGTCACAGAAGCTGAACGATTGTAGGGTACACCCGCAAAGTAGGTGTATTGTTGGTTTAGTGGGTTCGATTTCCCTGGTCTAGGCCTTGGATTTTATTTAATGGTTAATAAAAGGAATTTATAGTAAAGTATGTTTGCTAGTCGCCTCCGGCAAAGTAGGCTATACGTTCTACTACCAAATTAGGTGTCGTGGACAGAGGCGACTAACTTTACTACAAACTCATATTAACCATTAAATAGTATCCTACGCCTAGACCAGGAATCGAACCCACTAAACCAACAATACATCTTAGCTTTGCGGGTCTAGCCTACAACCGCCTAACATACTTTACTATAAATTTCACATATTAACCATTAAATAAAATCCAAGGCCTAGACCAGGGAAACAAACCTACTAAACCAACAATACATCTTAGCTTTGCGGGTCTAGCCTACAACCGCCTAACATACTTTACTATAAATTTCTCATATTAACCATTAAATAAAATCCAAGGCCTAGACCAGGGAAACAAACCTACTAAACCAGCAATACATCTTAGCTTTGCGGGTCTAGTCTACAACCGCCTAACATACTTTACTATAAATTTCTGATATTAACCATTAAATAAAATCCAAGGCCTAGACCAGGGAAACAAACCTACTAAACCAACAATACATCTTAGCTTTGCGGGTCTAGCCTACAACCGCCTAACATACTTTACTATAAATTTCTCATATTAACCATTAAATAAAATCCAAGGCCTAGACCAGGGAAACAAACCTACTAAACCAGCAATACATCTTAGCTTTGCGGGTCTAGTCTACAACCGCCTAACATACTTTACTATAAATTTCTGATATTAACCATTAAATAAAATCTAAGACCTAGACACCGGTAATCGAACCTACTAAACCAACAATACATCTTAGCTGTGCGGGTCTAGCCTATAACCGCCAAACATACTTTACTATTTTATCATATTAACCATTAACCAAGGCCTAGACCAGGGAAACAAACCTACTAAACCAACAATACATCTTAGCTTTGTGGGTTTAGTTTATGCTCCGTTCGGCTACCTTTTTAATTATTTACAGAATAAATAAAAACCACAAAGCTTATTTATATCTAGTAATTTTTACAGCTATTTCATTTTTTAACAAATTCTTACCAGGCTGGAATGAATGAATAGAAACGTTAGCCGCAGTCACCATGCGAATGATAACGCAATGATATCAAGCGCCATTCTTACCCGAATATGAATAATTTATTTCGTACAGAAACAGAATAAAAACTCTTTTATTCCAGTAAAAGCATCAGATAAAAAAAATAAAAGTATAACTGACTAATAATAAAGTTTAATCTTGCAAACAATGTTACAATTTGTGCCGCAGGCAATTTTTTGTTTTCCTAACATATTCTGCACAATATTTGTTACAACGAGAACGATGGAACAACAATAGAACAACAGTAAACAATACAGTACGGCGGGAAAGACAAAGATTTTAGCGTAGATAAAATAAAAATTAACTGAAATAAAACCGTTTCAGTTAAAAACGATTTATTAGCAGGTATTGAAAATAGCTTGGAAGTGAAGCTGAAATTCCGGTCGAATTGTTGTAATAAAAGCAACTACCAATGGGTGTGGAACATGAGCTCAATCAAGTTTGGCTTGAAGGGTGCGTGGCGAGGAAGAGAGATAAAGGGGCGTCCCTCCGAGTCCCTCTCTTAGCCCAGGAAGCTTATTAAAATCTTCCATTGTTATGGAGATTAATATTCCACCAGAATACAATGTATTCATGTAATAAAAACTATAGTTAAATATTACTGAAAATTTATCATGCCCGAAAATGTAACAATATATGTTTACTTGGAACATGTAATTTACAATATGTAATTATTTTTACACAAAGGGATAAAATTTATTAGTCTATATCATAAAAAGTGAATAATGAATAATGTTTGCAATAAACCGGATTGTAGTGCCGTCCGGGACATGTTGGCTTGGAAATAAATGAGACGGCCAAAAACCCCACTTATGAAGAACTGAAGAACTTTTCGCGAGGAGTTGAAGTAGTAGAAGAAGGAAGTGACCAGCAGAGGCAAACTATGGACCAGGCTTCCCGGTTTGGGAAAGCCCTAACTATGGGGAATTTCCAACTGTAACAGATTTAAGGCATGCCTCGAAATGAATGAAGATAAAATTCCGCAAGGTGACTGGTTCTCTGACATGAGGCTTAGTTGGACTCTTTAAGAGTATATCTGAAAAAAAGCTGGGTCTAGTCTAGATTGTGATGGTAGATCCTGTGGAGAAATGGAGGACACTTAATATGCACCTTCTAGCTGGCTGCGATGCTATTATTCAAAGAAGATTTAGACTCCTGGACAAGTGCTGGAAGAGGACCTACCCTCCATAGAACTCACTCCAATTCTGGGATTCACTCGTATTATCTGAGAAGATGGCTCTGGACTCCAGTGTCCAATCTAACCAAAATCAAACTATCTCTTGATGGTACAAAAACCTTAAAAACATGTATTTTTTCCGGTAAAAATTAAAAATAGAATATCATCACGATTACAAGACTTCCCAAATTATGGATAGAAAAAGGAACTTACACTAGTTATTTATTTCAATGCTTGATTACTTTTCTTTAATTTAGTAGCAACTTTACACTCGGAAAATGACTATACTTGCAGCACTCTGAAAGGTAGAATCTAATCAAAACTAAATCTAGCAGTAAGGCCTAAGATATAAACTAATAACTAGGACTTCTGGCGGAAGTAATGGTAGTGAACTGAAAGAAGCTTATATATTACTTTGTGATTAGAGTCCTTCTTTACACCACCAGTATTCACCACTTCCGGGACATTCTAAAGGATCAAGTAAAAAAGGGAAATTGGTAGAAAAGATGAACTAACCAGAAGATACTGGTTGCAGCAGAGTTGGAAATAGTTGGTATTAGAAGGGATAGAAACTTCTTTGACCTCCAAATAGAAGAACTTCATCTTCATGTCTCTGGGACTCTTCATTTCCACCGTCAAAGTGTGAAATATCTGATCTAAAGAAGGCGGCTTTTACTTTTATAATATTCGCAGAATTAAAGTCTGTAATATTAGCTTCTAAAGTTGAATTTTTTTTTTTTATTCCACTTCCTCGATATGAGAATATTAAATATTCTATTTGGTGCAGGCGATCTCGTCTATAAAAAACTGCAGATTAGTTTCTTGATTAAAGCATTCAAAGCTTTGGCAGTCTTTGTAAAACTTTGAAGAAATTAAATTAGGAAGGGCGTCGAGAAATTAATCAAAGCCCAGATACCCTTGTGCTTTGTGCTATATTTAAGGGTGTTAATTTTAAAATTGAATTCATCCTTCCACTTTTTGATTTAATTTTTTTTAATCAAGAAATTACTTTTATTTAATCTTCTCCCCTCTTAAAAAAAGTATATTGCAATCGTACAGTATTTTGATCTTAATATTTTAACGAAAATTTACGTCATGACCTCAAGGTTGTACCCACCCTTTAACATGGGGGTGGGTTTTACTTACCAGATCATGCCCCTAGATTGCTCCCTAGGGAACCAATCTCTCCAGGGAACTCCGTGGAAAAAGAGTGGGAATCGGTAGTCAGATATAATCTACCAAAATATCCAAATTGTGCCTCCTTACTCTAGATATTCCAAGACTGTACCAAAATTAAATAGTTTTTGAGTGTTCAATGGTGGGTATGCTACTTTGGTAACCTAGACAACCATGGTTTAAGGGAACTGTCACTAATAAATGGGTTGTTACGGCTTTTAAGCAGGCTGAGAGCGAACCACGCGGTGGTATATCTTCACAGGATAAACAAAAGGTCCTCTCCTTTTTGCGTAGATTGCGATGAGGAGGAGGATTCCGAACATACAATAATGATATGTCCACGTTATGTGGTAGAAAGGAAATGAATGTTTGGCGACTTATACAGATATTTAGATGCTACGAAGACATAATATTCTCCACCAACATCTATGTGCTTAAATCTATAGCAGAGCTAGCAATGAAATACACTGCTCCACAAAAAAAGTGGCGCACTTTAAAAATGCGTTATTTTTTTTCTCTGAACTTTTTTGTTCTACATTTTATTTTAGTTAGCAAATATAAGAAGTATAAAGTTACGGGAAGGCTAAAGTAAAATAAAAAATGATCTAAAAGAAATGAAAACCTTTAATTTAACAAAAAAGTACTACTCAGCAAAAAATGAGTTTGAAAAAAAAATGTATTTCTTCCGATTAAAAAAGGAGAAAAAGAATTTTAGTGACGTGTATTGCTCGCATTACTGCATCCAATCTCCTCGGCATACTCCTTATTAAATTTCTCACGAAATCTTGTGTTAATTCCTCCCATATCTCCACCAGAGCACCTCGCAACTCTTCTAAGCTCCTGGGAGGATTATTTCTCCATCTTAATCGCCTACCCAGCTCATCCCAAAGATGTTCAATTGGATTTAAATCCGGGCTGCGTGCTGGCCACCTCAAAACACGAATGCTAGTGTCCTGTAGATATTGAACAACACAGGCGGCAGTGTGTGGTCGGGCATTATCTCGCATAAAAATAAAATTCTCCCTAATAAATGGTGCATTGGGTATCACATATTGCTGCAAAATTTCCCTCACACACAAATCTGCATTCAAGATTGCCCTGTTGAACACGTGGAGCTCAGTCTTAGCCTCCATAGAAATCCCAGCCATCACCAGCACTGAACCACCTCCGAATGGTAGTCTACCAGAAATATTGCACGGAGCGTAGCGCTCCCCAGGCCTTCGGTAAACTGGGTAAACCCATCAGGTGCATAGAGAGCAAAACGGGACTCGTCTGAAGTGAGAACGTTTCTCCAATCGTTCTCAGACCTGTTGCGGTGTTCTCTAGCGAACTCTAGATGGGCTCTCCGATGGTCTACGGTGAGCAATGGTCCCGTGGCTTGCTTCCTAGAGCGTAAATTTATTTCAGCAAACCTTCTTCATACGGTTTCGGCACTGAGTGAAACTCCACGAACAGTAAGCAGTGTTTGAGCTGTTTCAGAAGCAGTTGATGTACGATTTCTTAGAGTGTGAATTCTAATAAATCGGTCATCAAGTGCTTCTGTGGCTCTTGGTCGACCCGAACCTTGTCTGCGAGTGCAGAGGCCTGTCTCCTGGTAACAATGGATGGCTCTACGGACAGTGGTCTCAGGCAACCCTAACGTTCGAGCTGCGTACCGCTGACTCCGTCCATCCTCAACTAATGCAATAATACGGGCCACTTGCTCTGCTGTAATTCAGAGTTTGCAAGGCTTTCAGCTTGAAAAAAGTCGAAACGCGACTGTAGAGGTCAATAAATTTATTTACTGTTGAGGTAAAGTTCACGTTGTTGTTTACACAAAAAGACCGAAGGGGATTAATCGAGGAATTGCTTCTCTATTTACGTGAAACTTAGGACCTTGATTCGATTAATTGTTCCCTGACAGTTTATGAAAATAATTAAAACTAATAATCTTTGCCCAAAATGTGATAAAACAAAAAATAAACGCTTTTTGCAAAGTGCGCCACTTTTTTTGTGGAGCAGTTTATGAATGTATTTAAAAGTTATAGCTGATTAGAATGAATAGAAGAAAATTATTAGAGAAGGATTACATGATTTTAATTTCGGTTAAGCTATAAGCTTGGCGTCACAAACTGGATGGCTGCCGCACAAAATAGGCATGCCTGGCGGAGGCTTATTGAGGAGGCCCAGACTCATTAGTGGGTTGTTGCGCATTTAAGTAAGTAAGTAAGCTATAAGGATGGCAGGAATATAGAGTAATGATCCATCCATTAGTTGTAGTTTATGTAAATTGTTGTATATAGTAGAGGGATTGAATGTGTGAAGCGAATGTATTTATAAGTAAGAATGGTAAGAATTCTAGTGATAAGCACCTAGACGATGCGGGCTGTATGGCGAAAGCCAATGCCAAAAAAAAAGGCAAAAAAGGAAAAAAAACCTAGTAACCTCTCAGGTTCTATAGGGAAATTCCCCCAGGGATCCCCCGGGTAGCCTGGTCAGTTACATTGGGATAAACCATTCTCAGGCAGGCAGATCCCTGCTCCAATACCTCCAGAGAAGGCATAAATCCCCCCCTAGTGACCTGCTAGGCTTTCTGTAGAATCTCCAGCAAAGAAGGAGCCGCCAAATTCAATTAAAATCCGTGTATTGTGAGGAGAAAGCCCACTTTGAGCAGTTTACCCGCATGATACTCCCAGTATTGCGCTCTAGGTATCATAAATATCTATACTTAGAAGATGAGATAGCAGCATCTTATTATATTTCCGGGTCGCCACAGAATATCGGGATGACGTTTCGTTTTCAACATCCCAAGTTAAGGAGATTCTTGTTTTTATCTATCACAACCAGGAGATCTCGAAATTAGGGGTATGACATCACAAAACTCTCTCAGAACGTAATGGAATATTAAAATTTGCATCCATTCATGTTTTCTTTGATATTAAACAAATGTAGAATAACTTTACCATTCATTAAAACAAAAATATTGCCATCCCATAATGTTATTACAACTTCCAACTGAAGTAAGGAAAAAAATACAAATAACTTGGATATTAAGCTGTAAAATATTCCACTACCCCAGAGACTGCGGTAGAATAGTTATCTTTTTTTATTATGGCTTTTTTATACAAAATATACGCTACTTTAAAAGCTTTATGGAACATTAACGTCCTGCGCCAAGACCTGGCGCATCTTCTTTCTGGCATCATTAAACCCACATATCTTTTTAGCAACATTTTCCAGTTACAACATTTACTTCACTATCCTATTAGGTATTCTCCCTCAAAGTAAATGAAAGTACTTCCGGTCAAATGTTAAAAAACTGAGCTGGTATTTGTTTCTAGGTGTGAGTTGATCCCCTACAAACCCAATGTCCGGCCCAATAGAATTTGTAAACTTATTAAATCTTAGTAAAACATCTTCCAGCATAAGCAACGATCTTGAATTCGGCCGGATTCTGACGCTATGAAGTGTTGTACCGAAGATGTTTTCTATTTGTCAAGTAGCAGACCATCGAAGATTGAGTGGTCCCTTGTATGCAACGTACTGTTGCTAGTCTAGTTTTTCCACGTCCTGTCAACAATACCTACATCAGTTCGTAGTCCCTATCTGTCTATGCACAGACGGGATGCACTTGTGAGTTCCCGGCCCTTTAGAGTGTTAGCCGACTGACTTCTTTCCTGTCACTCCTTACTTCTCGATTTCAGTCTACTCTTCAGTCCCTGCTATTTTAGCCAGCCGGTCAATCAGTTCAGGCCAGGGCCGGATTTTCCTATAGGCTAAATAGGCTTCAGCCTAGGGCCTCAAGATCAAGAGGGGCCTACATTCAAATTGTTAGCAAACTTAAAATTACACTATTCTAAAAACAGTACCAATAACAAATGTTTCATTTAACATATTGATATATATATCAAAGTAATGATGTATTTTATTATCTCTCATGTAATTTACAAACTTAAAAGATGGGAAGTGAAAGGGCCTCATAAGTGGTTCAGGAAATATCGGCCTTTTAGACAATTAATCCAATCTTATTCTCATATTTCCTCAATTCTCGTTTTCAGTCCACAATTCAGGAAAGTCTTAAATGCTTGGCAGCAGTAGGACTTCAGCTCTTGCAGTGTAATTGCTTTCTTAGCCTGTGAGTTAGCCAGTTCGTGTTGTCAGTCTCAACACTTTAGACTGTTTTAGTCCAGTCTTTTTCTCATATCTTCATTCTTCCTGTTTTCAGTCTACTTTTTAAGTAAGTGGCAGGTGCTTGGTAGAAGTTGAACTTGCTGTCACTGCTGAATTGTTGATTTCTAAACATGTACACCAATCGTTTGTTACCTGGAGTCCCGACCTAGATTGACCTCCATTGCTTTTCAAATTGGTCTGAAATTGTTCGTGGTTGCTTGTCTAATTTCTTCTACGATTGGCCAAGATATGTCCAATGTATTCTATTGTCTTATCCTAACTGTTGCACAACATCTTAGACTATCAGTTTGTTCTCCATGTACCATACTATTAACTGCAAACCAATTATAATTGCTAATTATTAATAATTAGTAATTATAATTAATAATTATTGATAATTAACGGTTTAATATGTATGAACATGTGAACAAAAGATCTCACAATAAAGTGTTTTGAAATTTGAAGATTGCTGAACATTTATGTGTTAGTAGTTTCAGATTCTAGTATGAGGTCTCCTAAAATTATGGCTCTCGATTCATTGTAATAATGCTAGGCATATAAGCAAATATGCACTATTAGTTGCAATTGCTAGTTATACCAATTATAAGCGCATTTAGTGTGATTACTATCGGCTATTAGCATGATATGACTGATCGGCCGATATATAACTATTATATTATGTACTATACATGGATGAGGGTAGCGAATATTAAATATATAGAACAATTAACCACATAGGCATTAACATAAATGCACAAATCACATACAGCTGACAGTCTTCTCGCTCACTATATGCATAAATATATACTATGTTATAAACTTCATTAGATTTTGGTACCCTATATGTTGGGATTACATGCAAATACTAGTATTATACTAATAGAATTTTAGTGATATCTATATATTTGTATTTACATAACAAGTTTTATTAGCTCATAGCATTTCAAACGCAGATTTTCATATCTTATTTTGAGATCCTACGATACTTGAAACTTCTGCTGATCTGGTGAACTGGTTTCTAAGGGACAGCGAGCGCCATACTACTCGTATTAGTCCTACAGAGAACCCCCCACTCCAAACCAACATGAGCACCCATACCGACTTGTTTTCTTCAAAATTCGAATTTAGCCAATTAGACTGTAAAAAGTTCAATTTTTGAGACATTTTAAAGAAAAAGTAATGAAACCTTAAATTAGCACAATCTCTTACAACAGTAAGAGAAATATTGGTAAAAAAAAAATAAAGAATCCTTTCCCATATATTAAGCTACGTCACAGAACCCTAAAAAACGTTATCCAGCGCTCAAATATGCAGATAAAAATTCTTGATCCATATTTACAGGAACTCTGAAATAAAATACGAGGGTCGTTTGAAAAGTCCGTGCAAAAATAAAAACTACTTAATTTTTTGGGGTAAACCTTTTTTATTTTTCAACATAGTCTCCTTTTAGGCTTATACACTTCGTCCAACGCGGCTCTAGTTTGTTGATTCCTTCCGAATAATAGGATTTGTCCAAGTCTGAAAAATAGCCATTCGTTTCTGCAATCACCTCCTCGTTTGAATAAAATCTTTTTCCCGCCAGCCATTTCTTCATATTGGGGAACAAATAGTAGTCCGAGGGAGCCAAGTCTGGAGAATAGGGGGGGATGTGAAACGAGTTGGAACCCTATTTCCATTAATTTTGCGACCACAACTGCTGAGGTGTGAGCTGGTGCGTTGTCGTGATGGAAAAGGACTTTTTTGTGGGCCAATCGTGGGCGTTTTTCTTGCAGCTCGGTTTTCAAACGGTCCAATAACGATGAATAATATGCACCTGTAATAGTTTTACCCTTTTCCAGATAGTCGATGAGGATTATTCCTTGCGAATCCCAAAAGACAGTCGCCATAATCTTTCCGGCCGAAGGAACGGTCTTTGCCTTTTTTGGCGCAGATTCCCCCTTGGTAACCCATTGTTTAAATTGTTCTTTGGTCTCAGGAGTGTAGTCATTTATCCATGTTTCATCCACAGTGACGAAACGACGCTTAAAGTCCTGCGGATTCTTCTGGAACAGCTGCAAACCGTCCTTGCAACACTTCACACGATTTCGTTTTTGGTCAAGCGTTAGCAATCGCGGCACCCATCTTGCGGATAGCTTTGTCATGTCCAAATGTTGATGCAAAATATTATGTACCCGTTCATTCGAGATGCCCACAGCACTAGCAATCTCACGCACCTTCACTCTTCTGTCATCCATCACCATATCATGGATTTTATCAATGATTTCTGGAGTAGTAACCTCAACAGGGCGTCCAGAACGTTCAGCGTCACTTGTGCCCATATGGCCACTCCGAAAATTTTGAAACCACTTATAAACTGTTCTAATCGAAGGTGCAGAGTCACCATAATGTTTATCAAGCTTCTCTTTAGTCTCCTCAGGCGTTTTGCCTTTCATAAAGTAGTGTTTAATCAACACACGAAATTCTTTTTCGTCCATTTTTTGAAAATCACTCAACTTCCTCGATTCAAACGAATGCCAAACACAAAGAAATAGACCGATCTGGCTGAAACTTGGTGTGTGTTCTTCCAAGAGATGCTACTAACTAAACATAACCTCGATACGCGCCAGTAGTGCTATCTCTCTGACTTTGCTCGGACTTTTCAAACGACCCTCGTATCTCAGTATCGAAAATAGATCTATCTCTTTTTAAACCAATCGTGGCCCATTTTCAAGCTACCAAATTAAATATTGAAATTCTAAATATACTCTTAAATAATGACAGGGTCTCATTAATAAAGGTCCTCTGAATAAAGGAGGGCTTTTCAATAATATCTTGAGAAAAGTGGTACTTATTCTGGAATTTGTTTCTTGAAACTTAAGATTTCAAAAAAACAAAACATTTAACCTACCCTTTTCCAAATTCAATCCAAAGGATTGTACATTAATACTGTAATGGTACTTTGGGAGCGAAGACGAAACCAAATTTCGCTTAAACGCCAATTAAATAGAATTTTCCATAAAACCAAAAAACTTGGTTGACCGAACAGGAATTCATTGAATTTAAACTGGAGTTTAATAACTCAAATCTCTTTTTTTTGGGGACCATTTTGTTCGTAATCTGTATAGAGGGGGGAAAAAATTAGCAAATCTATTAACGGAAGTAGTACTTCTGGTTGAAAGATTTTGGAACTCCATGTTCCGCTCGGGTGCTCGCTCTGGTGAAGGTCAATCGAAGTATTAAGTTTCAGGTTCCGGCAGCTTAATGTAATTATAAGGCAGAAATTAACTTTAATATGATGCTATTAACGCGTTAAATTGCAATTAATGATCTAAATTAACGGATATACAACCTAATTAAATATTAAATTTCTAAACACAGACCCCTTCTCGCTGAACTAATCCAGGCGGGAGATTGCTGGATTAAAAATTACACATGTGTTTCATTACTTAATAAGAATTTACAACGCTGTATTTAAAATAAAGAGATAATTACACGGGCACATACTGTCCCAACAATTTAGTAATAGCATTTACTAACTCAATCATTCCAGAGTTAGGTTTGTAATTGATCGTTACGATATGTTATAGTAGTTACAGGCTGTGTTTGAATTGTAAAGTTACGATGATTTATTGCAACAGTAATTTAATTAATTACTACAATATATCAATTATTACAATATTAATAACCCCGTCATGATGTAAGAGTATATATTTAGAATTACAATATTTAATTTGGCAGCTTGAAAATGGGCCACGATTGGTTTAAATAGAGATAAATCTATTTTCTATACTTTTATACGTAGATTTAGAATGATTTATCAAATTGATTAGGCATCTAAATTTTAAGAACACTGAGACGATTTTTTTTTTTCTTTCTTAATGTAGTTTTTACCAAAAAATAATTTATTTTTTCAAACTTAGAACCCTGTCTGGGATCACTGGCAGATAGGCCCCATACATAAGTTATGTCCCAATTTCAGAAGCGCAACCATTTTGGCGTTACTCCAGACAATTACAGAATACTTCGGATAAAGCTGTGAAAGTGATAATACTTCCAGGCTGCTTGCAACTTTGGCAATAAGTTCTATTCTCATATTACACGGATGTTAGAAGAGAGAAACGGTTATGAGTAGTATTAAGACACAGATTAAAAAGGAAACTCGGTGAAAGGAAACTAGCGAAATCTACCCAGTAAAGTGGCGTTTCCAGCCGGCTTGTTTTGCAACAAAAAAGGCTAATTGCAGGGGCTACATAAATCAGATTTGAACTTTCTGAACAATTTTTGGTCAAAGACTTAAATCAATCAACCAGACAGATAGATTGACAGACACGAATTGATTCACACGCACATATCCAAGACGCAGCTATTATCAAAAAGACTTTCTTAGCATTGATAACTCCAAATGGCCGCCATATCCTGGGGGCTGCCCT
Source organism: Rhodnius prolixus (assembly GCF_049639745.1). Lineage (NCBI taxonomy): Eukaryota > Metazoa > Arthropoda > Insecta > Hemiptera > Reduviidae > Rhodnius > Rhodnius prolixus. The sequence continues at coordinate 46,156,624 of NW_027411603.1, read as the reverse complement.
TATCTCCTTCGCGGAGGGTTCTTTCCCAAACTCTCCAAAACAAGGTTTCAACACTGTAGCTGATCCTTAAGGTCACTTAAACCTTAAAACATGGCAACATATTTTCTTTCATTGCCCTTATTTGTTCACCAGAAAGTGATTCTCTGGATATTAAGACCGAGGACTTGATGTAATTAAAACTGTCCGGCAGGACAGTTGTATAAGGGTTGATCGTCAAAAACTGCACGAGAAAACGTAACCTTAAAAAACACCCAACTTTGACAAATTTTTTTCTCTTTTCCTATAAAAGATATTAGGCCCAAATTTTCTTTATAATATAGGGTAAATCCTCCTTTATAACTGTATTTTTTTTTTTTTGCAACAACTCAGATCAAACAGATTTCGAGAAAAAAGTTGCTGAAAATGAGCAAAAATGGCATTTTCAAAAATTGTTCTTGTTCTTCTTCTTCTTGTTACCTTTTTTGTAAACTGCGTAGCGCCTAAACGTGAGAACCGATTTTCATGAATTAGGTGTCATTCGATTCGGAATTTTATATGGATGTGCCTTTTGGGAGTCGTGACGCTGTGTATCGAATGGGAGAGGAGTTAGCCCCTTATATATAAGGCCCCCTCCAAAATTATTATTACTAACTACTCTTGTAAATCTTGGTCTTCTTAAAAATATTGACAATTATGAATAATTAATCTGAGTTTTGTTTAAATGGATTTTTATCAGTATCTAGTTTCATTTTTTTTGGGGGGTGGCGCCCGTAACTTTTCTCAGAGCTCTGCTGGTCTCTCATGGACAGTGTTCTTCCTTTACAGAAAACCCTGTCCAGTGATGGGCTTTAAGAACCTCCTTTGAAAGGACTAGTAGCTGGATTTGAACCCAGGATCTACGCGTGGGAATTCAGGACCACTGGGCCTATTCCTTCTCTAATTTCATTTCGTTTTTTAGCTAACTTTAGATGGTATACTTTTTCGTTATATTATTAAAACTGGCCAGCAGTTACGAGCTTGTTTAATTCGCGAAGTTAATATAAAATTAATAAAGAAAATAATAATAAAGATAATTTTATTAATTATATTTGATTATTATTAATATTCTGCTGGTATTTCTTGTTTTATCAATAAACCAATTCTGTATGCAAAGATTATTACTGCTTATTAATGATGTCTTTTTGTTATAGCAAATAATATATTAATTTAATAACTAAATTAACGTAAAGTAAAACAAAACGACGTAACGAGAATAATAATGATCTCTCCTCATTCTCTTTATCTTTCCCGCTCTCTCTCAAAACACAACCATCTCTTTACCATCCTCAGGAAGGAAGGAATTCTGTTCTGAAATGCAAAGAGACAAACGTAACTTTATTCGTATTTTTTGTTTTTGTTTTAGAACAAAAATTTGTTTAACATTCTCAGCACGTCGCCCATAGTATGTGAGCTTTTCCAGGACACAAAAATATCGTATATTACACCGTAAAACTTGTAAGTTCTTACGACAACAATAGGCACACTCACATATATATTTGCTTATTTATGTATATATATCTACTTATAAATATGCAACAATCAAGGAAATCATAAAATTATAATGATTTTCTAAAGTTGAAATTAGATTTTGATATTCTGCGAAGGAAATGGCTCCCACTCGGCTTGTCTTAGCCAAATTCATTCCTGGGACTGCGTTTCCTGAGGATTCGTTATAAAACTTTTCCAATTATTAGATTTCAAAAGTTATCTCATTTTCATTTGAGGGCACATCTCTTTGTGAATGTGAAAGAATTACAGTGTTATATTTTTTGGGACAAAAGGGCACATCCTGTCAAAAAAGGATACTTACTGTATTCTCATTTGAAGGGGTAGCATTTTGGCTTGTTGTCGTTACCACATAATGAAACCTTGAACAAAACTAGAGCTCTATCATCAGACACTCTTTTACCGATGGTGATTTCTTCAGAGCTACTTCTTAACTTTGTTGATTCATTGAAGGAATTTTGCACCTCAGCAGATAGTTTATAATCTTGAAGACGAAGTAAAGGACATCTTGTAGTACGCCGGGCAACATGTTTAACGTTGCGGTTCATTGAGTTTCACAGCGGGGAAAAGAAAAACTGTTTTAGAAAAAAGGAAAATGTACTCTCCATTAACGTCACAATGAAAACATAAAAATTAAAAAAATTTGGAAAGATTATTGCCAAATTCAGTCATGACTTTTAATAATTGTTTTATTGCCAAGCTTTACGATCTAAAAAGTAAAGTAAAGTAATCACCTATTTTTTCAGGCGGGGCTTTACGTCCAACTACCATTTACTAGGTGTGGTGGACGGAGGCGACTAGCAAACATACTTTACTGTAAAGTTCTTTTATTAACCATTAAATAAAATCCAAGGCCTAAGACCGGGAATCCAACCCAGTACCACAATGCATATTAGCTTCGCAGGTCTCGCCTCTAACCGATCGGCTACCGTGGCGCCTCGATCTGGGGACTATGGTAAATCTTCAGGGCTTTTACTTATTTACATTGTTAAGACCAAAGATTGGTGTGTCTTCTGTCCTGATTGTTAAGATATTAAGTGGAAGGTTCTGTTTACGACCAATTCAGTGTTGCCAATGGTCAGAAAGATTTTTTTAACGTGTTTTTTTTTTAAGTAAGTTGGCGTTTTGATTGTATTTGTTTTGCAATTTAGACTATTTCCTGTCTTTTGATTTCCTGTAAACCATTTCTAGAACGTTTTTGTGGTGGGGTATTTGTCTTTGATTTTAGAATTAGTTTAGTAATTAATTTTAAACATTGGTTACTTTCATTAATGGTAAATTACATTATTTTGTAAACTAAATAATTATGCAAATACATAACTATATGTATAGGATCAAAGAGATGAAAGAGGTGAAAACAGAACAGAAAGAAGTGATCAAATACTAGCAAATTATTTTCTCCAACTTGGTAATACTCTATGGGAGAAAACAACTAATTTAAATTTCCAAATACTTTGAAGATTAAATGTATGTAAATGTGGGAGTGTCTGATGTTTGTATTGGAAACTGTAAAGAATGGTGAAAGCTGTGATGCTGTGAGAAAGAGACCGTTTGAAATGGGAAAGCTGATTAACACACGTGTAACATCTGCTAAAACACGTGACGTTTATATAAATATACAAAAACCCCGGGTGGTTTAATGTGGAAGCAAATAGAGATGCGATTCTGGTTTTATTTATTTAATTTTTTTTGTTGCTAGTAAAAGATCTTGGTCCATAGTGACATGGATGAGATGCTTTATTTACTTTATCTTTAGCAAACAGATAACCTCCCCCTCACAACTCCTGTTCGTAATCAGTTTTCATGCAAGAGGTCGCAAGAAAGAAGAAGTCTTAGTCGGTATCGTGAAAATGAATGAACTTAATTTGAAAAAACGAGAAAAAGCACGGTAACTTTAGAAACATCATTCAATAAATTCTCATTTCCGGTTAGGCGATCTTCCGAAAACTCGATATTTTTTTTTTTTTAACTTCTAGCAACTATTGGTGGTAAAATATATCCATTTACAGTCTAGAGAGAAGTCCCAGCACCAAACTTAACAAAAGTCTTAAAAAAAAGTTCAACCAAGAACTGAGTTATAGCGTGGGAATGACCTGAATGTAGAATACTGGAAGTTCAAGGTACTGGTCTGACCCGGACGACGGTGAATGTTGATTCTCGATTGATAGTGGCTGGAATGTGTCTTCCAGTAGACAGGGTAAGGCTCTTCTCCTATTTGCCCTAAACAAAGGGGTGTTAGCGGTAGTTTACCCTTTACTTTCACTTCTTCCTCGTCTCTTGTTTAACGTTTAACCCTTCTCTAGTTTCATCCCATAGCCCTTCTTATAGCCGGGGAGTTTCTCTTACAATGGTAAGAGAGAGAGAGTTAATCTTTCGCTATTACATCAAATGGATAAAGGGTCACACTTTGGGCACCAAGGTGCTGGAGGTTTATTCAATTTCTCTTAATCTCGGCGTTAATTAATATATATTTAATTTTAAAGTAAAGTAATTCATTGTACTTCAATACAGGGAAGGAAAACATGTTAAAATTCATTAAATTTAAAAGTATAACTAAATAACTTCTGGAGAATAATCTAACTTAATTTAAATTGATGCACTTTTCATAAAGGTAGAATTAGATTAATTTCTTATAAAACTGTCACAGTAGAAGAACACAGATATCATTACCAAACATGAACAGTTATATTTCCCAGCGCTACACAGAGAAAATACCAACTTTGCCAAAATTCATTCACTAAGTTCAAAATCAAGTTCGTAAACTTTCTAATATCGTCCTTTCTAATTGTCCGTCTGTCGCCCGTGATTAGAGGCTCTCTCTACGCTTGAATCTAATACTTCTTAATTGGTAATTCTCTAGAATTTCGGATAACTTGATAAAGATTTCTAGTTAGTAAGTCAATCTTTGAAAACAATTCCAGTAATATTTCCAAATTAGTGGGAAATCTGATAAAGAAAATTGGTGTTACTGCTATTTCCTTTTTAACTGCGCTCGTGAAAATTCACTTATCACCAAATATAAATGTTTGGAATAAATTTTTTAAGGGTAAAGTTAGTTATTGGGGAACGGAACGTTTAAAAGAAAGTCTTGAGGTCAGGATGAGTGCCCTAGCCCTTAATCTGTACTTGCACCTTTTTATAAAGGCATAAGAATAACATTAGGTATCATACAGTAGTTCTAACCTAATCACCACTCTAATCCCAATCCTATCCTTCTGGATGACTGGACTAAAAGGGAGAAAAAGGCTCTTATATCCAGCCCTGATTGCAATCATGCGCAACAACGTCTGCGGGTTATTCTACTTAAGGGTCTTGAAGGAAGGAGATGTCTCTTCCACTGCAAGGAGCCAAGAAGCGCAATAAACCTGGGGGAACACGATTCTTATCCAAATCCAATCTGATCTTCGGATCCTAGATCTTCTGCAGTTCCTTTCCCTGTGAAGTCCTTTGGTTGTTTTCACGTTTATTGGTAACACTGCCCAATTCTCACTTTGGCCAACTTCCTGTTTTAAAAATAACATTCCAAATTTGATGAAAATTATTAGAAAATTCTCAGGCTTTGCTTTACTTCTATTAGTCCATCTATGACACTTATTCTTTTAGTTAACTTGTCACATCGCGAGATTCAAGTTGAGAATTGAGCCCTCCTCAATTGGGCCTATTTCATAAATATATTGGGGGACACAGCTGTTTTCAATTTTAAATTTTAAACCAATCCCATGTCGTTTAAAAGTAGCCAATAGCCAATTCTTATAAAAAAAATACTTTAGTAGAGCAATAGTTGTTTGTATTTTTGAGCCTCGTAGAATTCCATATTCACCCCCCCCAAAAAAATTTATTACACCATATAGACCAAGCGCTAGCTGTATTAACCATTTAGCTAGACTTACCATAACAGTCACTATGTAGTACACAATTTCAGCTGAACAAACAAACGGTCACATGTTGTACATTTACATATCCATAACATTACCAAACTGTAACATGTAATATGAATTTCAATTATTGTGCGTAATGTATTTGCAACGTGCATCTAGACGGCCATTTTGGGTGTTGTATTAATTGTAAAAACTGCGTTATTTATTTAGTGCTTTTGTTTTTCCAAGTTTAATTTTGTAAGAAAATGATAAGGTGTCTTTATTAAACTTAAAAAATCTATAGCTATCATTTTTTTGCTCACTACAATTTAAATAATTGAATTTGCGTAATTTAAAAAGTCTAATATATTTACTCAGTAAAATTGATCTACCACTCAATCGATTTTCTAGAATTCTGAGATTTTATTTCTTGATCGATTAGTAGTATTATCAATCGATTTTATACTTAAATCATACTTTACAGGGAAGACTAGTCTATTCTCCAAAACAGCCTTTATAATAATCGATCTACATGAATGCAATGAGCATTCTTTGAAGCCGTTTTTAAAATAATCCTTCCATACTGAAAAAAATAGATTCTATGTATCCGCAAGCACTTCCGGAAGGCTGATTTTAAATCAGTTTTATATATATATAAACTCGATTTAATTTCACATTAAAATAGATTAAGATAACTCCGCTTGCCGTAACAATTCAATTTTCAGCATACTTTAAGGGTTATATATTTTCAGTTTAATTTTCTCGAAACTCTGTTAAGTAGGGTATTCATTCGATTAATGGACAACATCCTTTATTGCAAGTTCAAGGATGGCTTTCTTTTAATTATAGTGAGGAGCCAGAGCAGTTCTGATAATATAAAAGTCTGGAGGGTCACTTGTGATAAAAAAGCAGGGCAGAAAACCAATAGATAAAGTTCTTCATAAAATAACAAATGATATGGCAAAGTTCATAGATTCCTCCAGCCGAACGGAGTATTTCTCTTTTAAAAAAAGTCCACTCGAAAAGCTGTAGTTAGTCAAAGGCGAACAAGAAGATCCTTTCAAAAATTCACCCTTTTTGGTCTTTATACTGAACTCTAATGAAATTTCGTAATCTTTACCATGGCAAATGTAGCACCAAACACGAATCAACTAGGCTGATATAACAGGAAATCAAGTAAATGGAGTTCTAAAGACTAGGAGAGCCAGATACAAAGAGAGCCAAAGAAAAAGAGGGTTATGGTTTTGGTGGTCGATTTTATTTGGTGTTCATCGTGAAGAGGGAGAGTTCGGTAGTTCTGTATGTGTGTGTGCTTCCTTTCTTGCCAATGCCATCCGAAGCGGAGATTTCCGCCTTTATTTAAATTAAGCCTATATCCAAATACCAAAATGTGTATGAAGCAAAGAGAGCTTCAAGGAAGATAAAAAGAGAAGGTTGTGTGGATGTTGATATCTAAGGGAATTGTAGCCCTTGTAGAAGGGGGGATCCATCCAGAGGATTAGTTAGTCCTGCCCTTTCTATGTCAGGGTAAAAGGATTACAGTTTTAGGCATATCAGGAATCCTGTTGGACCTAGTATTCAGCAAACTACTATGCCAGTTGATATTCCCAACTTTATGTATGCACATGTATTATATTACTAGCACGAAGTGGGATAATAACTGTATTATTAATAACAAATACATCCTTTTCACAAAATTGGCAAGTCAAATGTCACAGAACTAGAGATGGTCATGGAAGAGATGTGATGTTAACTAAAGTTAGACCTGCCATCCGCCGCCCCGCCGCCCAACTGACTCAGAATTAGATTTGGAAGTTAACGAAGAGGGAGAAGTTGGCAGGTGACAACTCCTACATTCTGGACCGTCTGTGTCCAGGCGAGCGGCAGTAAGAGCGTATCTATGTAATGGGGGCGGATGAATTATGTAACAACTTTCCTGAGTATATTATCTAAAATACCCCTCAGTTTCTAAGTGTACTCATAGCGGCCAGTGAGACTTGGAAGCGTGGCCAGGCGACTCTTTGTGGTAATCTAATGGCTACAAGAACGAGGAAGGAGTAGGTGCCCTGTGAACAGGGCTAAACCGAAGTTTGACCTGTCGGGATGCCAGGGTACGCTGTGTATGGTCATTCAGAGAGAATTAGTTGCACTATACTTTCTTTTGCTGCTGAGAACTTGAAGCAAGAATTCAATTTATTCTAGAATCATTATCCTCAAGGACAGCGAGGCAGCCTTGAGAGCTATCAAGTTCTGTTCAAGGCTTCAAGAGTGGAAGTGTTTAATCTGGGGTCAGTTCATTCCAGGATTTAGAGGCGGCGGTGCGCTTGAGCCGTGTAGGTTACTGCAGAGTTTCTTTCAAAAGAAAACCAGAAAACTTTCGTTGCATTGCTTAGAATACATCAAAGAACACCAGAAGTAAAAGTTACAACACTAGCTACTTGTCCTCACTACAAGTACTACGGTTATTATTGTAACGACATCGGGTGACCATTCAGAAGATCGTAATGGGCCGCTGCAGATTTACCAACAAGTGGATCAGATAGCTTGTGTATCTTCTGTCAGAAGGGAGAGAATACGGTCGGCTGTAAGGCATGATCTTCACCTCCCTTTGTGCAGTATTTCTAATTATAGAGAAGATAAGAAATTGCATTAATATCTGGCTGGCAACAAGACATATATCCCACTTTAAAGGAAGCATGAGAGTGTATTCAAAAAACCTCGCTCTAAAAAAAGAAATAAATTCATGTTATCATTTATATTCCTTAAACCATGAAATTTATATTGGAAGAACCCAGCTGAGAGTCAGTAAATTACAACTTAAAAAAAAGAAGTTAAGTAACGAAGTAGAAGCTTAAAGGAGCTCATGTTTTACATTTTTATGAATGATAAATACGGGAAACAGAATGCAGCTGATGCGAACACAACATGGTCTATTTTACATGAGCGCTAGTTGCTTAAATAATAAAAGGTTCTATCCAAAGGAAAATTAACACTGAATAAAAACTCTAAAGCAGTAAAAGAAATGAAGTAAAGTAATTGCGTATTTTTTCAGGCGGGCTTTACGTCCAACTACCAATTAGGTGTCGTGGACGAAGGCGACTAGCAAACATACTTTACTGTAAAGTTCTTTTATTAATCATTAAATAAAATCCAAGACCTAAGACCGGGAATCGAACCCACTAACCAACAATACATATAAGCTTTGCGGGTCTAGCCTATAACCGCTCGTCCACTGTGGCGCCTTAAAAGAAATGAAATTTGACTTGAAATTTTTACTTTAGCATCTACTTCATTAGATTTATTATTTCTGGCTGTCGTTTGAATTCGAATAGAAATCTTCCTAGTCCCATTTTGTTGTTGTGAATTACTTTTTTTTTCTATCTACGATCTAGAATGCCGTAGATCACCTGTGCGGTCCGCGGGCCACGTGCGGCCAACCTGTATGGTCCCTATCGCTCGCGGACATGTTTTCTAGGCCCTACATTGTCAAACATGACGGTAAATCCCTAATTCAATCCCGAAATATAAGTAAAACCTAAAACATTATTATTTTAATCGCTGCAGTTCGAGTAAGTGCATAGATAGATGAAACTAGGGCGGCCCTTAAGGCCTACGCCACTGCGACCCCTCTGGATCTATTATGGTTCCCCTCACTCTAAAGCTCACCCTCCAGACCTGTCCTTTTAATCAGACTCTTGATTCTGGAGAGCGGCTCTTGGGTAAAGCTCACCAGCCTTGGTTTTTCCTCCCCGTTTTTTGAGATAAAGAATTCAGCGGAAACTGAAGAGTTCGTTTAACTTAACAGATGTGATAATCTCAAAAAAAAAAAAGATACCATTACATCTCTGAAGATTCAAGAAATTTTGGTTCTTATAGTGCAACATTACTCAACAAAGCGGCGCCTAGTGTCCATCAGCTCATCCATCAGGAACTACTTCTCAGACAGAAAACTTTACTCATCCTGAGTGGCCAGTTGAAGTTGAAATGTCCATTAAACCGGAAGAATACAATATCGTTCCAAATATCATCTTTGTAGAACTCTAATGTCTTACGGGGAACTGTAGAATGCTTATCTTACCACTTACAGAAGAATTTGTCTACATTCCTAAACCCAAACACTTTTTTGGAATTAGATACCACTGCTGTTGAGAGGTTGTTGATTGACTAAAACAAGCTTCTACTTAACAGCAATTATTGACTATTTCAGCAATGTAGACCCAATTGATTATCTTCAGCTTCTACGAGAACTGAAATAATTACAAATATCGAGGTTAATGGTGCCCAGAGGTTTTTTCCAGCGTAGTGCCGGGCTCCTAGCAGTGTTCTCTAGTTACCGCAATCCAGTGAGCGCAATTCAGATCAAACAAACCTGCTAGTGAAATAATATCATTGCTTAACATTAATTAAAATTAAATTATTTTATAAAGCAAACATAACACTCACCTGTCTATACTAATGGCAACTAAATTGAAGATTGATGACGTACTACAGGTGACATCCATTGCTATATAGAAATCGCACACAAATGGCGGTAGTGACCATGAACCGTTCACCTGTAAATTAATGATTTTCATTAGTTAGATGTCACAATGATGTTAGTTGAGAAATTAGAATAGAGTTTCTGAGATTTTGCGATGTAAGCGATAATAGAATCGTTGATTCAGTCTATTTGTCAAGATCTTAGGCCCCCAGCAACTTGCAGGACGTCTTCAACAAATATTTAGTAAAAATTCTTAATTTAAAGATAATGGAATAAAGTAGTCTATTTGAGTTTTCTACATCAGAGTTCTCTTTCGGCGAATGAGATTCTAGTTCAAGAAATCTGGAACAACCGATTGGTTGGCTGTACTTCCAAGATAAAAGTAAAGAAAAACCAAAAAAGTATTGATGGATTAATTTTTTATTAAAAATTTATTGATGTGGTTGCATTCAAAGAAACTTCAAGCAAAAAAGAATCAGGAGGAAATTACTTGCTGGTAAATAAAATGGCTAATGGGAAATGGTCTGACAAAGTAAATAAACAAAATGTTAATAGCACGAGCAAGAAGGTGGCTTGATAAATATACCTCCCAGACATCAATCAGAATGGCTACAGCCAAATCTTATCTTCTGCTCCAGTGTTGACCGGCTAAGAATGTGACTTGCTTGTATAAAAAGCCCGACTAATTTAAAATCTCTCTCTCTCTCTTATACCTTCATCCATCTTCAGAGTTACAATCCAAATGGGATTTCGTGTTACTCCTATTTACAAGTTCAAACATTCTCTTACTTAAAAAGAAAAACACTTTTTTTTTCCCTACCATCTTGCTTCATTCATTTCCATCTGAAAATTCAACAGCTAGAGAGATCCATCAGAGAAAGTAGATCTCGTTTCTGGCCAAGTGGAAAATTATTTATTTTCCTTAATCAGAAAAAAGTGGGAAGGTCTATTTCTGTAATTGTACATGACACAGCGTGAATCTGGATCTCATAAAGACAGCAAAAAAAGATGAACAATGATTACTCAGAAATGAATATATGTTAAACCTTTTCTAAAAGTTCGTGAGGCTCTCAGAGATTGGATCTAGAGAGGACATGAAAAGTACTGGGTGATGCTTCCTGGGATCAAACACAGCAAAAGGGTTACGCCCTTGTTGTGCAAACAAAGAACCAAAGTGGGACTAGGTTTGAGCAGGAATCAGATCACTCTGATTACAGGCCTATTCACAGGGCACGGAGGTCCAGGAAGCACCTACACAAGGTGGGGCTTATCAGGTCGGGACCGATGTGCAGTTTTTGCCAGAAAGAGAATGAAACGGCCTCTCACCTGCTATTCGATTGCTTTGCAATCGAAAGACTGCGCTTCGAAATCTTTGGTACCTTGAGACCAGAGGAGATTATAGTGCAGAAGGAACTGGTAGGGAAAGCCCTCAACCTCCTTCAACCTTCTTAGAAGAGGAGGTTACACCTACTAGACTTAAGGGAAGGCACAATAAGCCTAATGGTGGCTGCGGTGACGTGGGGCATGAGTCCCGTACCGCCGTGTAAATCTAAAATCTCTAATCTAATGGAAGAGACGAAGAGAAAGATTATCAGATTTAGGGCACTTACGGCAGAACAGAAAAATAAAAGATGTAAGAAGAATATAGAAGTACACAAGAAGAGAATAACCTCCTCCTTTAGTCCAAAACGAGTGGCTAGAGGAGGCTGAACAAAGACCAGCAAAAAGGGCTAATAAAACAGAATAAATAATCTGGTTAACCAAAGGAGGGAATCTATTATTACTAATTCTGGTGTAGTCTTTATTCTGGTGCGACATCTGACGTCGGATAGATGAAGTTAAAAATATCGAAAGTCAACATTAATCAAGAAATGACAGAAGTTGGCCAGCCGCCTACAAGAGAATGGGTGGACTATGAGGAGGAGAATCAAGCGCTTGCTGTATTAATTAAAATCTTGACTCATTTAAAATTGTTTATTCCAGCAGGACGATGATAATCGCCGAAGGGAAAGCAAATCGAGAGAGCAACTAAATAATATTCATTATTCTCAAAAAATCATTCACCAGAATTATTACTGCTCCCGAATATACAGTTTAATTTTATTGGCTATTAATGAAAAGTAAAACAAAACGCTTTTAGATTAATCACTACGTAATACTGGGACCGGAAAACTTCCAATTTTATTTGCCAGTTGGCTGACTAATTCAACAGATAAAATGAAAATTTCCCTTTATAAACATGAGAGGGAAATTTTGTTACGATTAAATACAAGTTAATAATCTTCATGCCTGTTTTATATTCAATTTTCATGCAGATAGATTTCCATCTGCCCAATCCCCCCTCCCACTCTGTGACCTCTTACCCAATCTATGAACTTTTTCAAATGGTCATTAAAATATGTAAATTTGTAGGAAAATCAAACATTTATTTTATGATAAAGCTTTTAACAATAATTTTTTTTTTTTCCTCTACAGCTATACGATAATTTATAACCGTTGGTAACAATGTTGTGATTGAAGGCTAGCAATAGTTCTGAATGGCGATATTCAGTCTCAGCGCCAAATCATTCTCTTATTCGTATTTCTCTCAGCTATTCCCTTATCTTCTTTTTAACGTGGTCGTTGGTACACGGACGGGTCCAAGATGGATGACGGAGTGGGAGCCGGCGTGTACGGGGCTCATCCGAGATGTAATATCTCGGTGAGCCTGGGAAGGCTAGCTACGGTCTTTCAGGCGGAGCTAGTCGCGATTATTATCTGCGCCACCGAAATAAGAAGACGGGGAGTGCATAACTCCAGAGTCGTCATTTATTCGGATAGCCAGGCTGCTCTGCGGGCAATTGACTCGTGGGAGATTAGCTCAAGGCTGGTGTGGGACTGCCTAGGTACACTGAAGGAAATTAGTAGCCATAATAAGGTCTTCCTGGTTTGGGTACCTGGGCACTCGGGTTACAGAGGCAATGAGGCGGCGGACTGCCTGGCCCGGGAGGGTTCAATGAGAGCGCTTATCGGGCCGGAGCCGTTCTGCGGTGTCTCAAGATGCCTCAGGAGTACATCCATTAAGCTATGGATGCAGGACCGATCAAGGGAATGGTGGGTCAAAACTCCAGGCCAGAGACAGGCGAAAAAGTTTATCCATAGCTACTCGCCCAAGCTAACTGCAGAATTACTCCAACTAGGCCGGGTGGCCATAAGGATAGCAGTTGGCATTCTCACTGGCCATTGTAGATTAAATAAGCACATGCATCGCATGGGCCTGGCAACGGATAGCCTGTGTAGGTTTTGTCAGGAAGAAGAGGAGACGGCACTGCATGTGATATGTCAGTGCGAGGGGCTGGTCTGGCTAAGGTACCGCCTCTTTGGCAAAGAGAAGCTGGTGCCAACAAGCCTCAGCCAGGGCCCTCTCTCGGACCTATTAAGGCTTTTAAGGCAAGCAGGACTCGAGAGGGTGCTCTGATGGCAGGTGCTCTGATTGACCACCTGGGAGCCCCCCCCCCAATTCCACAGTTCGGTTAAGGACAGGATAGGGGGAGGGTCTCCAACTAGGGGGGTGCCACAATAGATCCTTGGGGTGTCGCGGTGGCGTAGGCTGAATAGCCAATTCCCCCGGTAGAATCTATCTAACGTGGTCGTTTGCAAAAATTCTGGGAGCTTCCAGCAACAAAGGAAGTACGTCACCATTAAAGCTTGCACAGGTGATCTATTCTAGTCCGCATACGCTAAGTGGCAATCTTCCATAAGTCTATATTCTTTATAATACCTCTTACAGTCCTTTAGGCCTTCGTTTAAAGTGCCTTTCTAGAATAATTTACAATTATACAAACTGTACAATGTAAAAATACTGAGTTTGAAAAAAATGTATAAATTCAGAACCATTACAGTTGTAATAGTCGTGCGAGTGTTATCAGCAAATTATTTAATTCACAAAACTGTATTTTCGGATAATTTAAAAAATGCGCCCCAACCATTAAAAATTGCGCGAATTCAGGAATAAACTGGACGTACAAGATTAAAATAATGTTGAAAGGGTTAAAAAAAATAACCATTATATTAATTGGAAGCACAGATGGTTACACGTGGAACACACGTGTAATGGCGGTACTAACAACCGGCACTTTATTAAATTGCTGGGCTCTTATAAAAACGACTGAGATAATATGGGGGCTCGTTTTATCAGCTCACAACTAGAAAGCCTATTTGGTGTTAAATACTAAAGCGGTTATCTGAACTGCATACAGCTTATACTAGTCCACTCTCGAGCTGGGTTTAAACTGTAGATGATTACCACTACTTTTGGTTGAAACTTTTGTTTTTCTCATTCCCTTTCACCTGGGCGATTAAGAGAGAGCCTGCCCATTTGTCTCAATTCTTGGCCTTAAGGGTTGCCTCCCAGGATATCCTCTTTATTTTGGTCTTCCTGAGGTTCTTGCTTCAAATCTGAACAGGAAACTTTTATCCATTTGCTGCACGAGCCTAAACTGCCTAAGCTCTGCACGTTTTTTAATGATTTGTATTGGGTTCATTCATTTGTTGCCCTCTCAAAGTAGCATTTCCCAACACAGGCAGCGTCTAGGCATCTTTCATCCATTTCCAGGACGCAACGTTGCTTCTTCTCTAAAAGAGCACAAGATTCTCTTCTATAAGTCAGTTTTCAGTCAGTCATATGTATAAACGTTTTCAGCATATCAATTTTGTCGCAATTCATCGCTCACTTTTCCGCCAAAACCATTTCCAAGATCTTGATAAAGCGATCCTATTTATGGACCACATTGTCCACGTAGTTAAACCTGATCTAGACATTACCCATTACATCTGGATCTTTTCCTTTTTGACTACTTGTCCGTCCTGATGTTCAAATTCTTTTGGAGTTTCTCCGCACTGTTAGTATTAACTCTTAAGCTATTCGCCAATTTCAGAGTAATTAAAATTAATTTTCTGTAGCTTTCTTTGATCTCTAGGAGAGCATCTATTTATCAGTCTTTCTTTTGCAGCAAATTTCATATCGTATTCCACAGTATAAAAACACAACAGTCACAATCAACTAGTTACAACCCAAAGAGAGTCAAACTAATTCGGAGATATGAAAAAGGGAGAATGAAATTCAGTAAAAATGACGGTAAAGGAAGCTGGAAAAGTTTTAAAAAAAGCGAACTATATGAATTTTCAATTGTTCAACTTGAAAGTCTAGTGCAAATATATGAACAAAGCAAAAAATATTCTACTCCGAAATGGTAAAATTAGAAAAGGAAGAGTAAAAACGTAAAATCTCTCTTTTATAAATCCCAGTAGAGCTCATCCAGTTAAAACATGACGATATTATTACTAAGAATCCCAAGGGATATACTGGGACATCATTCGGGTAGCTCGCTAAGCCGCCTCACTCTCTTGATTTCAACATTACCACCACCTCTGTCATTTCTCTTATCAAAAACTTCCAAACCTCCTTAGACCATATAAAAGAGAAAACAGATTTACGGCTGAGATTGGTAAAAGTTCATACGGATCTTATTTAATTAAATCACAGAATTATTGCCGAAACATCTGGGCTCAGAAATGTTTGACTTTAGATGGTGTCAGAATAGTGGAGTACTTCAGGAAGTGAATAATTAGTCACTCCTGTTCTGTGAGCTAAGAGAGCCCTTGTTAAACAGGGCTGCTATGTCACTATGCAGTCACTAATTGCTCGCCATAATAATGCATCTTTTTTTTAAACCGTTCTACAGAACTCTTAAGACAGAATTTCTAGGTTTAGCTAAAAGTACAAAATTTGGATTTTTCTAACTCACTTTCCATAACTAAAATTAAACTTATGATCAACTTACAAACTACAACCCTCATCCCTTAGGCCAGGAGGACCCCCAAACTTTTTACACAGAGGGGCTAGTTCACTGTCCCTCAGACCGTTGGAGGGCCAAAATATTTAAAAAAAAAAAACTATTTTAATGTAAAAAAAACAAAAACAAAACGGGAACAAATAGAATATTTCAAATAAAGAACAAGTTAATTAAACTGCCCAGTATTTCTGTGGGAACTATGGGCCTGTTTTTGGCTAATGAGATGGTCAATGCCAGGTTTAGTTATAGTGCTTTGCCTTTCTTCCTACTTCTGCTTTTATTTTCGGAGCCGTGATGCGTGAGTACCGCGTCACCGGAAGTAGTACGGTATATACAGTGCTCCTCTCACTGACCACCAATGAAAGAGATGCCCCTTCCGGAAGTGCAGCGAGGGCCGGTTAAATATCCTCAGGGGGCTGCTGTAGTTTGAGGACCCCTGCTTCAGGCATTGCTAAATTCTTCCATGGCCGAGTCACTTAGACACAACTCTCAGAGCACATTTCCCGACTTCTTCAATTTTTTTCGTTCAGTTAGCCTTTTTCCAAAGCGGATCAGAATCTTCTGATCTTCCTCTCAACCACCTCTTTCAACTTCCTCACTATCCTTTCGCCCTATCGCCTACTGTTTTCCTGCATCGCTGAAAACGCGAAGTTCCACCAAACTCAAACGATAGTACCCTCTTATAATATACCCGATTTGCTCGCTTTTACATATTTCTCCTGTTAAAAGCAACCAACTAGGCAATTTCACGTGAAAAATGCGGTACTACATTCATTTCGCTTCACCTTACTTACTTGTTCACTATCTAAGATTATACGTACGTAAAGCGACAAGAATCTACCACTTCCTCATGCAAACAACATGTCGAGAAAGATACATTATCCCATCAAACAGTAATATATTATTGTATGTTTGGAATGTAAATGGTAAATAAAAAAAAAAAATGTATTTAAATAAGCAAATAAAGCTGAAAGCGTATTTAATGTAGCTACAACGCCATTGCGGGGGAAGGGGGAGCGCCACTGCTTTCCAAATAACAACCTTCACCTGGTCTTTTTATATTCAGAGTTCTTCTTCTTGTTTTTCTTCACAAGAGACAAGTTTCATCAAAAACAGATATACTTTTTATTTAGAATTTCAGATCAGCAGGCGAACTGGGTGCGCATCTTGCCGGTGTTTTTATTCCTCGCATTCCATTCGGCGGCGCTCTCTGAATATAAAAGTGAAAAGCTATATAGCTATATAGCAAAAAGCACACATTTCTAGACAAAAGTTAAGGCATAAAGCAAAAACTTGGGCTATGTTTTTATTTAAAAAGAAAAAAAAAATAAATAACCTCTTTAAAGAGAATATCACCTGTTTTCAAACTTTGAAAGTGAAATGGATACCTCCTCCAAGGTATTGAAGGAGAAAGAAGAATGCTATTAAAGTAAGAGACTGGGAAATGTTTGAACAAAGGATCAAGCTGTAAGAAGCCTGTGAAGGCGTAGAGGTTCCACCTTCATCCGGCGTTAAGTTTATGCAACTGGGGTCCACTTTAACTTACACACAATGAGGAAGATTGCAATCCGGTCCGATATCCTGGATACCATTCACGCGCTAGTTCACAAATTATCAGCTTAACAAGAGTTTAGGAATACCTTGGGCAAGCGTCACACATATTTCGCTCACAGAACGAAGGCAATCATAACCAGAAGAGAGGTAGCACCAGTTGAAATAGAAAGAGGCTCAGAACTCGGAAATCCTAACAGAAGGCACACATCTTAATGGCATTTGCCAATTCTCTCGGGAGATACACCTCATAAAAAAAGTACTGGCCCATCATTCAAAGAAAGATTTCATATCCTATAAACTTACCAAGGTTCTGGAATTTGTCTCTTCCAGATTCTTTCACAAATTTGGGAGGGCATAGTCTATTCTGGCACAAGTGGGACACAATAAACACTATTCTCCCCTTCCAATAAAAAAAAACCAGGAAACAATATCAGCGAGTTAGCAGGTCGTTTAGGTTAATGCTCAGATAACTATTTGCTACAACTGTGTCCACCATTTTCATTTGTAAATCCATTTTAACATATCTATGATCGTCCTATCGAATTATAGCGACTTCCAAGTTGCCCAGTTACTCCAAATGATGAGCACTAGCCTTGTTTCTTTGTATTCACTTTGTCATCCCATATTAATAATTATTTATTTAATAATTTGTGAAACCTTTAGGCCCTACAAATGGGTACAGTGCAGATTGTTACAAACTATTAAAGAAAATACAACAAATAAGAGATAAACTTAACCATATTAATAATTATACTATTATTATTAATAACTCTAAACTATAATTTCTTAAATAAGATCAATAACTCGCAACTACTGTTTAATATAAATGTTCTTATAAGTAAATTCCTGTGGTCGGTTCAACTCCTTTGGCTTTGGTAATGAATTATGTTTAATCGATAGTAGCCACTAGAGGACTAGCCAACTCATGAGACAGGACTATGCACAATTAATTCCATACAAAAACCCAAACCACTAGTCGGTTACCACTGGGATCGTAGCAGGAAAAGGAGCAAAAATAACTAAACGAATACTTCCTTAGAACTTGGTGGAAGGATGATAGTATTTCTTTGAGGATGTTAACAGTATTACGGTAAATAATTTCGCAATCTTCCGCAACAGATGGTTAGATGCGCAACATTGCGGATTAATGGTGGAATACGTAGTAATGAATTCTGGCTCAGAACTTGAGGATGTTCATCCGTGTTTACAGATTATTTTGGTATCTACATTTAATTTTCGGTGTTCCCAATATTTTGTGAAAGAATAACCTGAGCTCTAGTAGAAATGTTCTTGTAGAAAATGGAAATTGTTGAAAATCTTAACTTTTGAACTTTTCACAACAAAATTCAAAATTCTGGCCAAAGATCTTGAACGTAATCTCCTCTTAGCCCAAACAATCCGTCACGAGATGAATGGTTGTTTTCCATTTTTTCTTTTCAGAAAGAATAAATAAAAGGAAATCTTATTACCGATCAAGAACAAAGGGAAAAATGCTTAATATAATAAAGAGCTAAATATTAAAGAAAATTCAATTTTCCTTGTTATAACTAAGAAACTGCTAACAGACAAACAAAACAATAACCTAAGTGCTCAGATTAATATTTATAGCTAAAAAGCAAACAATACCAGAAATACAGTTCTTAATAATAAGAACAATAATAATAATAAATTCTATTAAAATAATAATTAAATAATTGAGGGTGCCCCCTAGAGACCAGAACAGAGGAAGTCAGAGGTCACACTAACACCTCCATCAGCAGCTTTCAGTTTTACGCTTCTGGCTCCGTTTTCCTCCCCTCTCTGACTCTTTGTTTGCAGGAGGTAGGAGATAACTTTGCACCTTTTCCTGGCCGAAGTGCCAGGTTAGCCAAACCACTTAATTCTTCGGCCTCAGTATCCCTCTCTTCCTACTACCTTCTACTGGGCAACCTTCCCGACAACTCCTCTCTGCGCTAGTCCGTCTCACTCCTATCTTTATACCGCAAAGCCTAACCTCTCTAATCTAATAAACTACCACTAATCCCCCTACTTAACTAATCTAAAGTAAATGTCCATTTATCAGGAACGGCTTAACGGTCCCAACTCCTAAACATGGCGGTGGGGAAGACTGGTCAGCCAGCACTTCGCTACCGTTATTTTTCCGACAAAAAAAAACCAGGGCAGATTACAGGGTTTCGAACTGGTGGACTTAAATTAACTCAGAATTAACTATGGTTTTTACGAGTATCACTTAATTTCCAATATGTTTCCTTTAAACCTACAACTTTTGGGTACAACTTAATATTATGAGGATGGTGCTACAGAGCTTTCTAGCAATCAGACGTACCGTACTATCGGCGACAGCATTTAACATTAAATAGCTAATATATAGCTGGAAGACACTTTTCTTTGTCTAATCAGCAATTACCCAGTTATCGCTGATCGTAAAAACGATTCTTCCAGGATTTCTCTCATTCTTCTTTTAAAAAAAAAGTTAGGGATTCTTTACTTTGATGGAATACTGAAAGGTGATGAAAACTATAGTTTTTCACTTGAAGAGGTTGCCATTGAAAGAAGGACGGATAAACTTTGTTATTTGAAATGTTATCCAGGTCGATTTGAAGTTCTTCTACGGTGGGGGGGGGGGGGTTGGTCCGATGTAATTCAATTCTTTGTATTCTAAGTTTTCTCTCTGATTCCATCTATCTTTGCTGTTCAATAAATTGGAATTTCCATTCCCAAATCCCTAGTTTGAGCCGTAATTACTTAAGATATCTTTCATTTCAATTCTAAGATGAATTTTATTTTTATTGATTTTTTTTTTGTTTTAAATATTTAAGGCGCGTCAACATCTAAGGTTATTGGCGCCCGTAGCTTTTTCCAGTGCACTGCCGGCCTCCGGACAGTGTTCTCTCGTTACAGACAACACTGTCCATCACCGGAGTCTGTAAGAAGCTCCTAGGAAGAGAAAATCTAAGGGTCAGCAGCTTTATTGATTATTATTGTCACATCTATTTACACCACAAACAGGCGAGCATTCTAATAGATTTTTCAATAAGGCTCGAAGTAGGAGTAAAATTAGGGGCTTCGACTTGTAGAGAATTTAGAACATGTGTTCGCTCGCTTAGAGTAAACGAACCTTTTTATCACTTAAAGCTGTTATCCTAAAAACAATCTACCCGATTAAGGTGCTCCGTAAAGTGGATGCTGGTAACCTAAAAATCCGGATTATGAGCCAGCTATTATCGGCACCTTTATGAGGTAAAGGATTAATTGGCAAGTATGGGATTTTTAGAATAGATTTATTCCATTTAAGAAAAATGATTTTTTTCCCCCAAAATAAAACCAATCTGCTAAGAAAACGGATTTTCCGGGATTACCAGAGAGATGATTATTTTCTTTGGGCTGATATTAATGGTGTATTTATGAAGAACTTTTCTCCTTTTAGGTTTTGCATATTATTTTAGGAATATTAGGCGACAATAAAGGGAAGGGATTAGCTATGAGGTTAGCATACTGGACTCCCACGCGGAGGTCCCGGGTTCGAATCCAGCAGCTGACCCTTAGATTTTCTCTTCCTAGGAGCTTCTTACAGCTCACTGTCCGGTGATGGACAGTGTTGTCTGTAACGAGAGAACACTGTCCGGAGGCCGGCAGTGCACTGGAAAAAGCTCCGGGCGCTAATGACCTCAGCTGTTGATGCGCCAAAAAAAAAAAAAAAAATTAGGCGGCAATAACATGGGTGAAATTAAAAATAAAGATTTTGGGATTAATGTATCCCTGTATAAATAAATATGTTCTTTCCATTTTTATAAGCTCTTTATAAATTAAAGCTCGGGGGGAAAAAATAAGGCGGGGCTTATAAAAGCGGGAGCTAATAAGCTCTAATGCGGATTTTGTGAACCGAACGGATTATTAGCCAGCTTTTATCGCACAGAATTATGTTCTCGTTTTATCTTTCATATTTCTGCTTCAATAGCAAGATTGTTTTACTGCATCTTTAGTTTCTTTTGACATTTTCCAATATGGAGTCCAATAAGGTGGGTATTGAGAAACAAAAGGGCTGGCGCGTAACACGAGTATTATCCCTTTATAAAACTACAGACAGCATTCAGACAAGGAACCTCTGCAGGGTTATTTCCTGTACTAACTTCTTTCGTACACCGGACACGATCCAAAAAAAAAAACACTTCTTCCCTCAGCAAGAGAACATTTAGAGTTATCTGCTCCTCAGGTGTCAGGCTGAATATCTAGTTCTGGAAGTATGACAATTTAACTTTACTTCTTCTTAAGTGAAAAGTAAAGTTGTGACCAGAAGTATTGAAAGTAGTGTACGACAACTTGCTGTGGAGTTTGGGAAAGGTCGATTTGAGTGAAAAGTTTGGTTTTAAGAGAAGTACGTACTGAATTCTATCCACTAATCCCTAGCAGGTCTCATTTTTTTAAGAGAACACAGCTCAACAGACAAGATAAGATAGGATTCTAATAGGGCGGCCCAAGGCCTACGCTACTGCGACCCCTTTGGATCTATTGTAGCTCCCACTTTTCTAGAGCTCGTTCTCCAATCCCGTCCGTTTAATCGGACTCTTAATTCTGGAGAGCGGCTCCTGGGTAATGATCACAGGCTCCGAGAAGTAACATCCTTAGCTAGGACAAGCCCCTCACACTGGACACAACACGTGCAGTGCCGTTTCCTCCTCCTCCTCTTCCTGACAGAACCTACAGAGGCTATCATCTGCCAGGTCCGTGCGATGCATGTGTTTCCTGAGCCTGCAGTGGCCAGTTAATAGGTCTACAATTATCCTTATAGCCCGTGATGAACTCCTTCGTCTGTCTCTGCCCCTGTGGTGGCACGCCAGCAGTAACTCAACAGATGCTTTCGACAACTAGATAAAAAAGATTACTAAACATCAAATCAAAACTTACTCTGGACCACCTATTTTTGTGTAAGTGTATTAAAGCCCCTCTGGACCTATGGTCATTGAACTACGGGCTTCAACTACGGGAATCCTCAAACCTCCATTATATCCTTGCATTATAAAATTCTTCGCTCTACAGTGCTACGTCATCCAATCAATCCATTCATACTTCTTTACGTCACACAAGTTGCTTGAACCCATTACAGGAAATGCCATTTTATCTTACAAATTCATCACAATCCACTGGCACAAGAAAAGTTTACTTATTACACCACTCTCCTGTAGAACTGAAAGAGAAACTATAATTACAAAGAAGAAAACAGTCAAAGAGAAAGTGCCCTACAATTGTAGAACAGAAATACTAATTTAATGTAGAATGATAACAATATTTTGTTTCCGCCATTTATCTCTTGGACAAAAGTTTAATTACACTAATGTAGGAATAAAGAGTAAATATTGTGGACCTCCATGGGCCGAAACAAAGATAAAAGAATATAAGGAAGCTGAGGATGGAATAGAGATTGGAGAAACAGATTGCTGGCCGGTTTAATTGTCACATTAAATGATGAAATATTTTACCAGAACTGTCACCCTTATTTTGGCAGTTATACGCTTGCTATGTCAGTTTGGACAAATGATATTATGTCAGAAAAAATTCAGATATGGAAAAATACGACAGACAAAATTTTCTCCTTACTATATTTTTCCCCCCAGTTACAACCGTGTTTTCCTTCAGTTCCAATTATGGAATTTTCTACTAACATGTTTTTTTTTGTTTCATAAAATATTTTTAAATTCCATGAAATAGCCGGAAAATGGTGGAAACTTAGAAACATGATGGAACAGCTTTTAAGGGGAAAATGGAGAGGCTTAAGATCCTATCCTGTTTGGTATTTACTAAAATTAATTTTCAAGCTTTACAAAATTTTAAAGAAATTATATATTTAGCGGAAAAATGAACTGAAAAGCTGCCTCCATGATCTTATAGAGCTGTATTCAGCAAGTGTAGCGTATGACCGAAATACTAGGGCAGAGGTCGCCAAAGTGAGTGGAATGAACGACGACCATCCAGTGATGGAAGCCGTTAGTTCGCCAGATTGGCAAGCTTACACAGCAACCATCCTAGGAGATCAGCGTTGTGTTGTGATGATCGCGTGGCCACCGCCGCTTTAGCCTGCGCTGTGGATTTGAAGGAAGTGTTATAGTAGACATGTTATGGATCAGAGGGTTGTAGTGACTGTGTAGATATGAATGGAGTTTTGTGTACCGAGATTGGGCTATTTCAGAGACGAGAGGAATATTTAGATCAGAGTGTATTTATTATTGGAGACGTATAAGGGAGCCTATTGTTCTTAGAATTTTTGATTGTAAGGTCTGAAGTCGGTTGATGTTCGATTTTTTGGCACTTCCGTAAAGTTGTATTCCGTATGTCCATATTTGGGCAAGTATAGCGGTTTATAGTGTTCGTTTCTTTGTCAGGGTCAATTTAGAACGTTTGTCGAGTAGTCTTTTCAACATTTTATTCCTCAGATTGAGGCCAATTCGTTTGAGTCTCGTGTGAGGGTTCCATGTTAGTCGTTTGTCAAGATGTAGTCCGAAATATCGTAATATTAAGGTATTTAAATTTCAACATTAAGATATTTTTCATAAAACTATTGTTACATAATGTAAAATTACATTAATAAATGTTTAAAATCATAAAATAAATATACAAACACTGTACCTAATAGATAGTTTTATTTTAATTAACTGAAAATTACTTTTATGGGGGGGTGGATGGAGATTTCGAAAAATTATATAGGGGGGTCCATGATCAAAAAAACGTTTGGCAATCCCTGTACTAGGGTCATGAATAAACAGACAAACATTTTTAGTGAAGGCAATGATTATTGAATAACCTTCTTGTAAGTGAAGTCGAATTCTCTATACCGAAACTAATCAATCGTATCTCTCTAATGATGGCTTTAAGTCCGAAACTGGTCGGGAATACAATAAACAAGATGGAAAACCTCAAACAACAAGTTCTTGTATATTTCTTCTAATTACCTACCATAAAACCTTAACAAAAACTTACAGTTTTAAAAGTTAAGTATAAGGGTTGATTAAACGCCAAAAGGTACACAAATCAGCAGTACCCAACATTTCATTAATACTTCATTGATATAATTTAAGTAATTTTACTGCATTAACTTTTCCTTCACATTTTTAGAATTTATTAGATGTCACAGACCCCTATGCTGGCCAGTTCATTCATAATATTATTTTGTTACAATTATGATAAAATGTATATTATATCTTTATATTTTTTATAACGTTTTCTTTTTAACCTGTGATTAATAGTTTGATTATTATAGATAAATAGATATTACAGTCAATCTAAGTTAAATGGGGTGCTACTTGAGTAAATATTTTGTAGATGAAAATGGCCAGCATAAGGGTCTGTGACATCTAATAAATTCTAAAAAATGTGAAGGAAAAGTTAATGCAGTAAAATTACTTAAATTATATCAATGAAGTATTAATGAAATGTTGGGTACTGCTGATTTGTGTACCTTTTGGCGTTTAATCAACCCTTATACTTAACTTTTAAAACTGTAAGTTTTTGTTAAGGAGATTTTTGTACCTTTTGGATAGATTTTCATTTTTGTCTATTTGCAAAGTTACATATCTGCTTTACAGATTTGTTTAAAATTTGGAATAAGCAATTCTATCATTATAACCTGAAAAAGTGTTAAGTCGGAGTTACTACCACTGGAGAGATCTTTTTAAAGAATGATTATAGTTGCGGTCTCCAAACCATACTCAATAACAATTTTTTTGAGAAAGAGTTTTGAATAAAATAGGAAGGTATTTGTACGTAAATAGCAAAATTAAACTGCGATTTCAGTACTTCCTTTTAAGAGGAGCAAGAAAAATAAACTGCGATTACAGTACTTCTCCCTAAAAGGCAAAGATTTTGAATCGAACGACAATTCATTGATGTAAATCGGTTCACTCATTGATAATTTTAACGATTGCAGTACTTCCTCTTAGTAGGTGTAAGAGCATGATGGCACTTCACAGCCACGTAGAGGAGCTTTAACCACTTATTTGAGCTAAATTTTATCAAAATCGGACTAAGCTTTGTAGAAATATTGGTAATAATAGTTTTAGAAAGGGCCTTATTTGGGTGGGGCGAACTCCCCTCCTTATGAGGCATAGCGTCGAGACTTTTAAAGTACAAATCTGTACAAAATTTCGATTCGAATGACACTTCATTCATGAAAATCGGTTCACGTGTCGATAATTTGAAACGATTGCTATACTTCCCCTTAACAAGTGTAAGAGCAGATCATCGCTTTATTGTTAGGTAGGGGAGCCCTAACCCTATCATCCTACCAAATTTTATCAAAATCGGGCCAAGATTTACAGAGTAATTAGTAATAATAATTTTAGAGGGGGCCTTACATAAAGGAGGCTAACTCCTCTCCCATTCGATGTACAGGGCCGAGACCCCCAAAAGGCACATCTACATAAAATTCCGAATCGAATGACACCTCATTCATGAAAATCGGTTCGCGCGTTTAGGCGCTACGTTGTTTACAAAAAAGGTAACAAGAACAACAACAACAAGAAGAACAAGAACAAGAACATTTTTTGAAAAAGCCGTTTTTGCTCATTTTCGGCAACTTTTTTCTCGAAACCTATTAGATCTGGGTGGTTGCAAAAAAATTACAGTTATAAAGGAGGATTTGCCCTATATTAAAACTGTCCGGTAGGACAGTTGTATAAGGGTTGACCATCAAAAACTGCACGAAAAAGCGTAACGTTGAAAAACACCCAACTTTGACAATTTTTTTCTCTTTTTCTATAAAAGATAAAATTCCCAAATTTTCTTTAAATCTTACTCCAAACCCTCCTTTATAACTGTAATTTTTTTGCAACCACCCAGATCTAATAGGTTTCGAGAAAAAAGTTGCCGAAAATGAGCAAAAACGGCTTTTTCAAAAAATGTTCTTGTTCTTGTTCTTCTTGTTGTTGTTGTTCTTGTTGTTCTTGTTGTTCTTGTTGTTACCTTTTTTGTAAACAACGTAGCGCCTAAACGCGCGAACCGATTTTCATGAATGAGGTGTCATTCGATTCAATATTTTATGTAGATGTGCCTTTTGGGGGCCCCGACGCTGTACATCGAATGGGAGAGGAGTTAGCCCCCTTTATGTAAGGCCCCCTCCAAAATTATTATTACTAATTACTCTGTAAATCTTGGCCCGATTTTGATAAAATTTGGTAAGATGATAGGGTTAGGGCTCCCCTACCTAACAATAAAGCGACGATCTGCTCTTACACTTGTTAAGGGGAAGTATAGCAATCGTTTCAAATTATCGACACGTGAACCGATTTTTATGAATGAAGTGTCATTCGAATCGAAATTTTATACAGATTTGCACTTTAAAAGTCTCGGCACCGTGCCTCATAAGGAGGGGAGTTTGCCCCACCCAAATAAGGCCCTTTCTAAAACTATTATTACCAATATTTCTATAACGCTTAGTCCGATTTTGATAAAATTCAGCTCGAATAAGTGGTTAAAGCTCCTCTACGTTGCTGATTCTCTTGCTCCTACTAAGAGGAAGTACTGCAATCGTTTAAATTATCAATGAGTGAACCGAATTAAATCAATGAATTGTTCGATTAAAAAATCTTTGCCTCTTTGCCTTTTAGGGAGAAGTACTGCAATCCTAGTTTATTTTTCTTACTCCTCTTAAAAGGAAGTACTGAAATCGCAGTTTAATTTTGCTATTTACGTACAAATACCTTCCTATGTTATTCAAAACGCTTTTTCAAAAAAATTGTTATTGAGGATGGTTTGGGAGCCGCAACTACAATTATTTTTTAAAAAGATCTCTCCAGTGATAGTTACGGTTCCGACTTAACACCTTATCAGGTTATAATGATAGAATAGCTTATTCCAAATTTTAAAAAAATCTGTAAAGCAGATATGTAACTTTGTAAAATAGACAAAAAAGAAAATCTATCCAAAAGGTACAAAAATCTCCTTAACAAAAACTTTCAGTTTAAAATGTTAAGTATAAGGGTTGATTAAACGCCAAAAGGTACACAAATCAGCGAGTACCCAACATTTCATTAATACTTCATTGATATTATTTAAGTAATTCTACTGCATTAATTTTCATTAATAAGTTATTTTTTAGAATTTATTAGATGTCACAGACCCTTATGCTGGCCACTTCATTTATATTATTTTTTTGTTATAATTATGATAAATCACATATACGTACATGCATGTTAAAGTAAAGATAAAGTTAGAGTAGGCTACTGTCTTGAATTCGTCTTACCGAAATATTCGTGAGCACAATTAACACACAGTTAATAACAAGTAGATTATTAAACAATAATTATTCATTTCTCTATTGTAATTTAATTTAGTCCCCCTAATTTTACTTATAGTAAAATACTGGAATAATTAGCTGTCCTAAATATATGCATATCCTATTTACTTTATATTACACATATACAACATTGTGGGATGAATACCTAGATTGAGAATGTATTTGAAGAAAACTATATTATTTGCGATAAAGCCAGATAATTATTACCTATTATTATAAACGTTTGACTACTACATAAAATAACAATTACTTTAATCGAAGAATGAACTTAAACCGACGATTTTTATTTAAAAAATAAAAATAAATAAATAAAATAAACAAAATCATTGATGTAAGTTGGTGTAAGCATTTTTTTAAACAAGGTTTTGAATTTTTTAGCCTCATATTTTTATTTCATTTTTTATAACGTTTTTCTTTTTAACCTGTAATTAATAGTTTGATTATTATAAATAACTAGATATTACAGTCAATCTACAGTGCTACTTGAACATATATTTTGTAGACGAAAATGGCCAGCACAAGGGTCTGTGATATCTAATA
This sequence comes from Rhodnius prolixus, assembly GCF_049639745.1. Lineage (NCBI taxonomy): Eukaryota > Metazoa > Arthropoda > Insecta > Hemiptera > Reduviidae > Rhodnius > Rhodnius prolixus. The sequence continues at coordinate 46,128,550 of NW_027411603.1, read as the reverse complement.
AATTCTAAAAAATAACTTATTAATGAAAATTAATGCAGTAGAATTACTTAAATAATATCAATGAAGTATTAATGAAATGTTGGGTACTCGCTGATTTGTGTACCTTTTGGCGTTTAATCAACCCTTATACTTAACATTTTAAACTGAAAGTTTTTGTTAAGGAGTTATAAAGAAAATTTGGGAATTTTATCTTTTATAGAAAAATAGAAAAAAATTGTCAAAGTTGGGTGTTTTTCAACGTTACACTTTTTCGTGCAGTTTTTGATGGTCAACCCTTATACAACTGTCCTACCGGACAGTTTTAATGATGGCTTTAAGTCCGAAACTGGTCGGGAATACAATAAACAAGATGGAAAACCTCAAACAACAAGTTCTTGTATATTTCTTCTAATTACCTACCATAAAATTTAGCACTTAGTAATAAAGTAAGAAATTTATGGCTATTAAAATTCACATTATGATGTAATTTAAATCTGAACTGAGAGGACAATAAAGGAAATAAAGCTAGCTGAAATAAAAATAAATAATACTTTATTAAAACAAAAATAATAATAAAAAAATGAGCCCGTTTGATGTAGTTAATTCTAATTTTATTGCAAGCTTCAGCAAAACCTTTAAAGTTATTGCATTAAATGAGGGAATATTAAAAAAAAAAAAGTACAGCGGTAATTCTGTAATATTTGGTCTTAGCTTAATTTTAAAATTTATGGGCAAAACTTTTTATGATAGAATACCGCAAATTTAAGTGTAATAAAGCGGGAATACTTTTTCCCGCCTTGTGGCTAACTTAATTAACAATCTTCAATTAACTCCATTCTAATTTGTGGTGGATTACTTCTTAATTATCAGGTGCTATCTTATCCAAGATTTTGTTTGTTTGTTTGTTTCTTATCTTCACAAGAGGAGGTGGAGAGAATTTTCTATTTAGACTTCCTGACGGAAGTACTCGTTGAATACGGGGATATCGTGGATTTTTGTACGTATTCGTGGGCGTACTCGTGCGATTAATATAGCTCTTAAAATCGCTAGAAGTTCTAAAAGGGGGGATAACAGCAAATAGAAAGAGCTTAAGAATTTCTTTTTTTCCAATAATGACGACTATTTATTTAAGAATTGTGGTGAGGGTGAGGGAATTGTGTAAAGAAAAGAAAGATTACGAGAGGAGTCTGAGCAAGCGGTCGATCGGTGCACTGCCTAGCGCACTAACATGGAACTACTCAAGTTTCAATAGAGAAATTCTCCTATAACCAATATAACGATAATGTCTCCTCGTTGTAGACAGAGAAAGAGAGAGCTTTTCAATAGGGTCTATTGTGGGCAAAAGCGATTATCTCACACGCCAATTTCAACTACTATTTTTGGTTTATGTGTGTGTGTCTATGTGTGTAGATAGGAGTGTTGTTTAAACTGCAAGATATTGTGTGATTGGGTTATTCCCAATAGAGATCTAAAGCGGCGATGATGATTATACCATAATCAGAGTTACGGCAATCATCGTTAGGTATTTTCACAGACATGTGCACACATTGAATAATATCGCCTGTAAACCATTATATCTTTGTAGTTAACGTTACTTTTCAATATCGCAGACTAATTCATTGTTTTTTAATACATTCATATTGTTCTGTAATCTTTATCTTTTTTCACTTAGATCTGGGAGAAATAGTTTAAGAATTATTTTGTTGGTTTTTCACTAGAAATATCTTTTTGAGGTTTTCTAGGTCCCGGAAAAGTAGTTTTCACGAAATGGCTGTCGTGTACGTATCCACCTCAACTCAAACACAAATTGGATATTTCGCTTATATCAGAGGACGCGACACAAAGGTTTTTGGACCTTTAACATACATAGATTCACCATAATTAATAATGCTGTATCGTTATTTCAGTTTTTTAAGATTTTCTCGAATACCATTTTAATGATTCTTTTGAAATATGTACTACCAATTGAGTAGATGTAGACCAGTAACTTATTTGAAACATCTTTCCAAGGAAATCCGATTAACTTCAGGGAAAAATATAGACAAGGCGCTCGTGGCGGCTTTTAGACAAACCGAATTAGGTTTCGTGGACGGAGGCGACTAGCAAACATACTTTACTGTAAATTTCTTTTATTAACCATCAAATAAAATCCAAGACCTAGACCAGGGGATCGAATCCACTAAACCAACAATACATCTTAGCTTTGCGGGTCTAGCCTATGACCCGCCTAACATACTTTACTATAAATTTCTCATATTAACCATTAAATAAAATCCAAAGCCTAGACCAGGGCAATCGAACCCACTAAACCAACAATATATCTTAGCATTGCGGGTCTAGCCTATCCGCCTAACATACTTTACTGTAAATTTCTTTTATTAGCCATAAAATAAAATCCAAGACCTAGACCAGGGGATCGAATCCACTAAACCAACAACACATCTAAGCTTTGCGGGTCTAGCCTATCGTGGCGCCTATATTGTACTGTCTTGTGAAACTAAATCAGCTGATCTGAACAAAATCAGTAGACTGAAAGTGCCGATTTTCTTTAAATTTGATCTGCATATTTAGATTTATAAGTTAGATTGGAATTGGTTTTTCCCGATTAACGGTATACTTCAGGGAAACGAGGGATATAGCTTTTAAATATCCTCTAAAGTGTAATTTTTGAGTCCTGCTCTGGAAAGTACTGTAATCACGTAATATTGAGGGATGAAGAAGAAGAAGTTAATGAAAAATAATAATTAACAAAAAGATATCAATAAAAGAAGATAATAGAATAAAGAGTAAATAGAAAAAGTAGCAAATTTAAGCTAGAGATGCTGCAAAGAGGATGCGAAATCTAAAGCTGAAGATTGATTAGTTCCAATTAAAGAGGAGTTAAAGTCCAGAGTGAAAAGAACGCTATTTATACTTGTGGCGAGTTGATTAGTGGTCGAGTGATTAATTGAATGCGTGGGCCAGGTAATGGTCGAAGGGAAACCTTACTAATTCATCGAATACAATTTTTTACAGAGCCGTAATAAAAGGGCCAGCTTTAAAGCGACATCAATCATAGAGTAGAAGTGTTAGAAGACCTAAAAAGAGAGAGAGTGACTATGAATGCAAATCTATTGCAGCCCTAAAAGATCTACTGTTTCCATTTTACAGTGGAGGGAGATGTGGATTAGCCAATTCTTCTTGGCGTAACCAGTCTATAACAACAAACACAACTGACAGTTACAACACTACAGATAGCTGTAATGTTGCAATTACTGGACCCTACAACAAATCTTCACCACTAGCGGAAGCTACATGATTCTGTTAGGGGCACTGAATAGCATAGGGCTTCCCAAAATCCTCATTGATTAAAGCACCGGTTGATTACCGATTATTGGCCGCCCAAACTTATGTTCGAATAAGGGGAGATGAAGAGATTGGTGTGTTTATGTTCTTGTCTGCAAGTAGGCTAACAATGGAATGTGAAGAAGAATTCTTGGACAAGTAATCCTCGGTAGCAGAGGCTGATTGACAAGTTTGTGCTGGATGATGTGGGAAAGATGTTCTTGCTTCGAGAAGAGCCCGAAGTAGTTTCATTTCTGAAGGGCAATTTCTACATGAGTGACTCTCCTCCATGAAAGGCGTACGTCACATTTCACCGTTCCTTATTGATGAGAAAAAATTTTAAGACCAGCAGCTGGATTCGAACCAGGAATCTCTTCTTGAAAATCCAGTTGGCTATAACCATTCAGCTAGTAACTTCTGTTTTTGGCTTTCTTCTTCTTCCCTTGGTGCTACAGTCCTATAATAGGACCTGGACCTCATTTAAGAGAGAGTGCCTCTCTTCCCTATCCTCGGCTTTTAGGCGCCATCTTCTAACACCCACCTTTCGCAGATCTCTTTCTACGTCATCTAACCATCTTATCCTGGGACGACCTCTACGTCTTGCGGCTCCCCCGGGTGACCATATAGTACTTATTTAGGAACTCGGTGATGAGGCATCCGTTCAACATGGCCGAGCCACCTCAGTCTGCCTTTTTTGTGATACAAGAAACTATGTCCGGGTTCTCCGTAGCAGTTTCTTGAGTTCTTCGTTCTTTCGAAGCCTCCATTCACCGTCAATGTACACCGAGCCGTAGATTTTTCGCAACACTTTTCGCTCCCAAATCCTCAGCACATTCTCACATTCTTGTGTCACCCGGGACTTGTTTTTTGGCTTTGCTATTCTATAATGTTAGATTTAACTTTGTCACACTTTTTTGTCGATGATTGATGGTGACGTTGCCTGGTGGCCTTCAATGTAACTATTTTTCAGGTCGGATCTCTATTTTCAGCGTGAAAAACTAGTAATAGAAAAGTCACATATGTTCTTTCAGCTTCATTAAAGTGATTTTTTTTTGTTTTTCCTAAAAACAAGATGGTAAACAAACAAATAATCTAGCCTAGGTAGTTGGCTCTCAAATTCTAGCACGAAAATTGAGTCCCCGATGAAGAGAGAACAAGTGTAACTTATTTTGTCAAGAAGAAGGAAAAAGAAAGAGATAGATAAAGGACATGATGGCAAGGTGTGTGTTGAAAAGGGACCGAAGATAGATTTTAGCAGGAAACCTTTTACCCAATATTGTGTGAAACAATTTAGTATGTTGTACTGGGAATACTACGTAGAGGCGCTACAGCCAAGTCTACACTTCTACAGCAGGTTGTGTGCGTGAAGTCACCCTAGTCAATCTGCTAGAAGCTAGAAAGGGCACTATCTGAGTTTGAGGGTTAACGATTTTCCCTTGTTTTTTTTGCGATAACAAGCGCCCAAAAATAAATTATAATTGTTTTACATCTTATTTCGTGTAGTAATGGTGCCTTAGCTACCTCACCAGAAGTTCTGAGCTTTAAATAAATAAATAAAATTTAAGTTAAATTCATATATATAAATGAATGGGAATTCTAAATTTAATTCACCGTATTAGGTGAATGTAGTTAAAATTAGGTGACCTCAACATGTTGGCCAGCCTGTCGGTGGCAGTGCACAGTGCTGCCACTTGAAATGTCACTTTCAGATTCCCCCCCCCCCCCACAGCTATAACTGAATAACTGATCTCATTGTAAATAGAATCAATTCCAGTTGAATCAACTTATCTCTCTTCTCTCTCTAGACCAATATTTTTAATTTCTCTTCACTACATAGAGAGAGCCAATAGATAAAGCTTAAACTAATAGAAATTATTTTCAATTTCTCTTATCCAAGTAAGAGAAGTGATTGTAATCGTGATCTCACCAGCAATATTGAATACCGTTGTTGAAGGCCCCCTGAATACAAAATTAATGAATCAGTCAAAAGATTAACAGTACTTTACAATTATTACTTAAAATGAATGTTTAGTATTCACAATTTTAGGAAGCGCTACAATACTATATTGTATAAATAATTAAAATCATAATTTCTAACTTCCCGGTTTCATAGTGACAAATTGTAAACGCAGGATTACAAGAGTAAATCTACAAACATAGAGGATAGATTTTTCTAAATTTTGGCAGCTATTAGAAAACTGGGAAATTACATTTACAACAAAAATTTACTTTGCAACAGGATAACATCAATAAATAAACGAAAAGTTCAAGTAACAAATTACTTAATTAAAGTTTCGTTGCTCCAAAGAGCACTGATTTGATTAACAGCATTCTGTTTTCTGATTCATTTAATATGCGCTCTTTACGAAATTAAAAATAAAGACTAAAACCAAAAGTTACTAAAAGCAGATACGAAAATCTGGGGGAGATTAGAAAACAATAACCTAACTAGACTCCTCCGTCGGATGGTGAAAGGCAAGATTACTTGTAGAGTATGTCAATCTAATTCCAAGGATAAACTTGGATTCAGTCCGACTACCGTCGTCCCGGCCAGTACAAGTACATCTTAGAAAAGTTTGCATTGGACTATAGACAAATGGATAGACTTGATTGTAAAAGCTGTATTTCTTCCTAATTAAATGACATCTAGCTGATGGAAAATAAATTTTACTTTCATCATCAGATTGGCCTCCATTCAATAAACTGAGATTGACTACTCCTGACCTAATAATTATAGAAAATTTTATTAACTGAAACAACACTCGTATCACACAAAACTGAAGAACTCCACAGTACTTTTCTTGCATAGTACAGTCTCATTTTCGATTTCCCAAACACAAAGGTTCTAAAATCAGAGACAAACACCCAAAAAAGGAAGATACTAGAAATGATTTACACAACAAAGACAGAAAACACAAGTTACAAATCCGTTTGAGTTAGGCAGTTGTTATCAAGTTACACCAGTTGAAGACGTTCTATTGTTTTAAGTAGTACACAGTTGTTTTCAGGTGTTCATTTTACTATGGTTGCTAGGTTAAATGTTTGTTTTTTTAAAGTTGCTAGGTTACGGGTGTTTGTTTTTTTAAGGTTGCTAGGTTACGGGTGTTTGTTTTTTTAAGGTTGCTAGGTTACGGGTGTTTGTTTTTTTAAGGTTGCTAGGTTACGGATGTTTGTTTTTGGTTTTACTAATTGAACAGAGGTTATAAGAGAACATTACTGTTTGTTAGTTCAGTGTGATTTTGGTTGTTTTTAAAATAAGATGCTTTTTGTATCGTATTTATCAGTTTCATTGAGCCGTATTTTTTAAAGTTAAATAAAGCAGTGATTTGTGAAGTTACTAATAAAAAACACCTCTATTATTAAATGCCCATCTACAAATAATATTAATATTCATTTAATTATATTAATGTATTAACACATATTATATAGTTAACATTAATACAATCTATGGTTCCATCAGCATAACATTAAACCTCGCCAGACGTCCATGTTCTTAGGTCAATGGAGGAAAGCGATACGTAGGCGGGTACTAAATTATGAAAAATGAAAACTATCATGGCGAAGAGAGATATTAAGAAGAATGGAGTAGTAAATCAGGAAAAAGGGGATAAATAGTGACCAAACAATCCATCAAGATAATCCATCAAAGATAAAAACAGCTAGCAAAAATTATCTTAATATTGCTGAAGTTATCCATCATATACAAAGCTTCTTGTTCTTTTGAATTTTTCCAATTTGGGGTGCTCTTTTCCTTCAGAGATTGATCTGACAGGTTGGTGTAGAAAATTTGATTTTCTTTGACATAGTTATTATTACTGGCCAAAATTACGGATTTCAACCAAAACTAACCTTGAAATTTAAAAATGTTGATGTATTTCGATAAATTGCATGATTTCGGTAAAACGTTATAAAATAAGAGTCGAACAGTAAGCCGAAAAGTGCATATTTCAGAGCAAACATCTCTTAAAAAAGTTTGAAAAGTCTTGGAAGAATTATTGGCAAAAGTCAATGGACCATTTAATACAGAATTCTCAGTGCTCTCTTTTATCTAGTTCAAAGAAGCCATTGGGAAGAACATGGAGGAAGTAGGCGGGTCTTACAGACTATTATTTTATAAGTGTGAAACAACGGAGATTTCAATAAGTGCAGATAATACCTCCCCACCGCCTCCAACGACCCCCTTAAGATCCAATAATACAGACGTGATCGGCTTCTTGAACGACTTCTTTGGATATTCGACAGAAGCCATTTATTGTCATTGTGATGTACAATAGAAGGCGGTAGTTGAATGGAGTAAATGTTCTTCTGTAGAATATAGCTACACATTTTATTTGCAGTTCTAGTGCACTTCTTTCTGGTCTATAGCCATCTTCAGTGTAATACTATTCTTATAGAGTCACCCTATTCCATTTTTTCTGACGTCATAAAATTCATTCTATTTATTAACTGATATTTGAAAACTTAACTGAGAGTTCTATAAAGTTTATCTGCAGATTAAAACTGATAAAGGCAAATAAACAATTAACATAACTCGCAAAATGCAGATTTTGACCTGAAATTTTAATTTTAAGATCTTCTCAATATGATATTTTTTTTTGAAAATACAGCTTCTAAAATTAAATCATTTACTGAAAACTAATCGACAGTTAACTATTAATTGAATAGTAGCGACTAACAATAAAGTACGATTAATATCAATAAAAAATAATCATTTACCAATAAGAAGTGAAATTATTATTTACTATTGCGTTCTTTTTAAAGGTGCTCAACATCTAAGGTCCTTCGTACCTGATAATGTTGCTGAATGACTCTATACTAGTTCATTCTAAACTAAAACAATCATTCTACTAAAAAAACACTCGTGCATATAAATACATTCATCCAAATAAATACAATCACACACACTAAATCTAATCGCGATTTGTGATGGAGTACTTGATATTCCTCGCATCACATTAATAACCTAATCTAAGATACGAGGGTCGTTTGAAAAGTTCGTGCAAAAATAAAAACTACTTAATTTTTAGTGGTAAACATTTTTTATTTTTCAACATAGTCTCCTTTTAGGCTTATACACTTCGTCCAACGCTGCTCTAGTTTGTTGATCCCTTCCGAATAATAGGACTTGTCCAAGTCTGAAAAATAGCCTTAAAAATAGGCGTTTTTCTTGCAGCTCGGTTTTCAAACGGTCCAATAACGATGAATAATATGCACCTGTAATAGTTTTACCCTTTTCCAGATAGTCGATGAGGATTATTCCTTGCGAATCCCAAAAGACAGTCGCCATAATCTTTCCGGCCGAAGGAACGGTCTTCGCCTTTTTTGGCGCAGATTCCCCCTTGGTAACCCATTGTTTAGATTGTTCTTTGGTCTTCAGGAGTGTAGTGATGTATCCATGTTTCATCCACAGTGACGAAACGACGCTTAAAGTCCTGCGGATTCTTCTGGAACAGCTGCAAACCGTCCTAGCAACACTTCACACGATTTCGTTTTTGGTCAAGCGTGAGCAATCGCGGCACCCATCTTGCGGATAGTTTTGTCATGTCCAAATGTTGATGCAAAATATTATGTACCCGTTCATTCGAGATGCCCACAGCACTAGCAATCTCACGCACCTTCACTCTTCTGTCATCCATCACCATATCATGGATTTTATCAATGATTTCTGGAGTAGTAACCTCAACAAGGCGTCCAGAACGTTCAGCGTCACTTGTGCCCCCCATATGGCCACTCCGAAAATTTTGAAACCACTTATAAACTGTTCTAATCGAAGGTGCAGAGTCACCATAATGTTTATCAAGCTTCTCTTTAGTCTCCTGAGGCGTTTTACCTTTCATAAAGTAGTGTTTAATCAACACACGAAATTCTTTTTCGTCCATTTTTTGAAAATCACTCGACTTCCTCGATTCAAACGAATGCCAAACACAAAGAAATAGACCGATCTGGCTGAAACTTGGTGTGTGTGTTCTTCCAAGAGATGCTACTAAACTAAACATAACCTCGATACGCGCCAGTAGTGCTATCTTTCTGACTTTGCACGGACTTTTCAAACGACCCTCGTAAAAACATAATTAGAGACTAGCATAGTGTCATATGAGACTATATAAATCTATAGCTTTAAGGTATTGCAAGGCTTTCCTTGCATTGTCTTCATTATCGTCCAGTATCTCTTTCATGCAATTACCCATGTTTAACCTCCGCCTAGCCCTAGTATATCTGGGTACATTCTACTAAAATATGATGGACGGATAGTACTATATTGCAGGTTCAACATATGGGTTGTTGCTCACCTCTAAAGATATAGCCATGGATTAACATCGTATGGCCTATTCTTAGTCTTGCAAGTATGACTTCTTCGTGGCGGGACTGTCTACTTGAAGTCATCCATTTCAATGGTGTGGATTTAATATTTCTCAGCTAATTCATTAATGGAAGTGTTTCCCATTCCCGTTTCCATAGCAATAAGGCTTGAGTGCGCAGATAAGCCCTCCAATCCAACGGCAGAACATTTTCTTTTGGGTTATTTATTAAAAGTGAAATTAAAATATTACATATCGATTTTGTTTCCTTATATTTTTACACTTCTAAATCGCAAATTAATCCCAATATTTTAAATTAATTAATCTGCTTAACCTTCATCGGATAGCCTTTTCGTCTACTTCCATTACTAAAGTTAAAACTGAAAAAAAACACACACACAAAAAAAAAGATATTAGTATGTAACCAAAATGGAGTGAATAAATTTTTAACAACCTGCAATGGCATCCCATTACATGTTTAATGGTTACTGCACGTTTCTGGGACATGGTTGTTACTACATTCTGGGATAAAGCTACTATAATTTTGTTTTACACGGGACGGGAACGTAAAACGTGACCAAGAATTTATTATAGGCCTATAAGGTTGAACTCTGCCGCATACTGACTGACTATATTCATTTTGATTCTGGCCGAATATTTTATTATTCCTGTGTAGGATATGTGCAGTATGTAGCTAGCTAGGTATTTAGGCGGCCCAGGAAAGAGGAGAGATATTCACTGATAGTATCTTTAATCTGTAATATCCTGTAATATAAAATGTAATCGGTAAAAACAAAAAAAATGGACGCCAAATCTCTACCATTCTGTTTTTATTGACTTGAAACCTACGCTTTTGGATTCAATAAAATTGTTGCCTAAATCAGCCCAAAATAAATTGAGTAGTCAGCAAGTGTAGTTGTGAGATGGAAACATATGTGAAGTCGATATCTCTACCACAAAACCGATTTATCTAGCTCTGATAATGGATGTAAGTCGAGAACCGGTCAGGGAGACACTAAAACATGCGAGTTTCGACGTATAAAATCAACGATAAATTAGAATACTTCAAAGATTTCTATATACTAAACTCCTGAGTACGCTTAAACTACTGAGTTCCTGGGCGCTTCTTAAGAGGATTGTTGGACACTATTGTTCTCTTACTCTACTAAGAAAGGTATTGAGTAATCGTTCAGTTTTTCTATTTTCCAATTTTGACGGAAATAACCATTAATTTGGTGGTCTCCTGAGTTCAAAATCAGAGGATGTTTCAATTAAGTTTTGATCAAAATAGTTTAAGCGGGAAATACAATTTTACTGAATTAATTTCCCAGTTTTTTTTAGAATTTTCTCAACAAAAAAATACTTAGATCACCTTTTTTTAACGTCACACTTTAATATTTAAAAAAAAAGAAAAAAAAAGTAGCTACACGTAGGTTTTGAACTGGTGATCTTCGAATTTTACTAAACGACGTTTCATAACCTCCAGGCCAACACTCGCCCTAATCATTAGTTGCTTTATATGTAGATCTTTAATTTTTTTCATTCAACATTTCGTCCAGCATAATTCGATTAAGGGCACCTCTCGAAAAGGAATTGATATTGTCTTTTCTCTCAAATACCATTACTATTTATTGTACTGTATTTCCGCCTTAATAATATCAAAAATAGATCAAATGGGTGATTGAATTTCCAAACTTGGTCGCAAGAGGTTTCCGTTTTATGCAATTTTCTCGCCAACGGAACCTACAATTTTATCTAAGACAAAAAACCATCGATCTACAACTTATACTGAAAACATTTCCCCCCAAAAATCGATTAATGATTCTTCTCTAAGAGGAGGTGTGGGTAGATTCCCTTTTTTTAAAAAAAGTTCATAAGAATTAAATGTGAGATTCAAACGTTTTAAAGTTCGAAAGCAATTTGTAAGTTTAAACTTTTAGAGAGAGGATGTAATAGAAAGTTGCGTGGGCTCACTCCAGATTTAGAAACAGATATTGAAAGATGCAGTAGGTGTCTCAAGTAGATTGACTTGGTTCCACTTTTCTGTGCGCAAACAGTTAATTTTGCTGAAAATAAATTTTCTTAAGGTTTGAAAAACAAAATAAATATTTGTTAGCCTTACTGGGTATATTTACGATCAATGTTGGAAAAACCCAAATTGCTATTTCCCATTGAGGCTCTCATCAGAACAGACAGTGGATTATTTTTTGTTTTACTCTATCGACCAATAGTTGAAATATCATTTAATTAACTCGATATAGCTCTCTACAGCATCACTTTGTTGATTGAATTGCAATTCTTCATTAAAGTCCATCACTACAATCAATTTTTTTTGAATTATTTCTAATTTAGTTCTTCAATTAGGATCATCATAATTATTGAATTATTTTTACCGCCCTTTATTATGTAACCTCTATAGTTATGTAATAATGTAAACATTACAGCTTTAGTAAAAAACAATTCACGGCTGAAGTTACACAAAAAATAATCAGAACGAGTGAGATAGGAAATCTATCCGCCGACATAAAAAAGGGATTAGTATAATGGTGACGTTACCGGAATCTGTCAAAGCTGTTGGAGAGTAATTTGATAAATGGGGGTCTAGTTGGCGCCCAACGGAAGGAACGACGCCCCGACCGCCACGTCCTTATAAATCTCAGAACAAATTTGACATTTATGGACTGTTTCAGTATTATCAAAATAACTACATACCTATCTATTTATTTATTTATTTTTGCATATAAGAATAGTTGTACAGGGTGAACCAGTAAGTATTGTCCATAGGCCTACTGTGGGTAGAACATCTAAAGTGGAGTTCAATGACGTATTGGCCAACTTCATATTTTCCACTGATCTTGAGTGACGTCACTTTAAATTTTTTCTCTAAAATCATTACTTTTTTCCAATAAAAATGTTATTACTCAGAAAGTTTTAGTCCGAATTCGATTCTGATGACACGGTTAGAAAGACAGATAAATTTTCTAAAAATTGATACCATTTCGATGTATAAGTCATTCTTTAAACAGCCTCAATCTTGCTCCTGGATGCTGGAAAAATAAAAGTTATCGAAATTTTTAAGAAAACTCATTAGGCCCTTACGTGATCATTATCCGACCTAGGTGTTGGCACTTTTTATAAAAGTTTCCTTGTTTAATGGGCTTTCAAACGGTATATCATTTTCCAGGATTCCTTTTATCTTCGTATGAGAAATTACGTTTGTTTTGCAAGAAAACGTGTTCACGAGCACTCAAGAGTGTTAGTTATCAAGTTGTTTAATTCATTAAAAACTCTTTTAGATGGACCAATAGTCAATTTTTAAAGTAGATTGTCTTAAAATAAGGAAATCAAAGGTTATATTTACTATATCCACGGTCAGGCAAGAATCCTAGGTAATGAAACTACTTAACCAAATACTTTAAGTAGTTCTAGGATAAGAAATGAGAGTTTATAGTTTGAGGGATAACCAATTTCTGGAGCGAAATCATCCACTTTCTCCATTGCCCTTCTTAAATACAAAGAAAAATAAAAGTATTGGAACTGTAGAGTGTGTACAAAGTTCACATTATACAGATGCGTACAGATCTTACGAGCGGATAGTTGATTCTAGATCTGGTTCTAGGCAGCACAGTAGTAGCTAAGACAGTTCCATGTCCAACTGATGCTAATGGTGAGGAGCTTTTTCCCAAATGATCATCCCAGGTGCTCCAGTTCAGTAGCCAAACTTCCCCCCTCTTAAAACCCGTTTTCCAACGGGAGTGTGATCCTATGCGAGGCTAAAGCCGAAATAAAAGCAATAAACCTCATTCGTTATCAGTTCCTAGGCAGTGCGAGTGAAGGGAGAAGATTGATTGATGAATTGAAGTATTCAAGATTGATGGAGTCGCAAAAGAACAGATGAAAACGCTCAGAAGTGTTGTGAATAGAACATAGAGTAAAGAAATTATTACATTACCAAATAAATATTTATGTACCAATTACATAGATATTTGAATACTACAAATGGTTTCTTCAGAGACCTTGCTTTAATATACTCTCCCTCTTATTGCTTGGAACCGCCCTACTAACCCTCTGGAATCCCAAGCACATCCTTTATTAAAGCACATTCAAAATTATAATTAAATTCGTGCGGTTTAATAAATTTTATTCAATTTTAACTTAGCTTCTAATTTATATTGAACTGCGTAAGGGACTGCAGAGCGGTTATGCAACTTATCGATCAATTTGAGATTTTCTGCGGAAATTTTGAGTGTTTCCTTTGTTCGCAATGAAGTTTTTAATCAGTGTCTGTGGCGCTACGGGAGCCGAACATAGTGTAGGCTAGACCCGCAAAGCTGAGATGTATTGTTGGTTTAGTAGGTTCGATTCCCCTGGTCTAGGCCTTGGATCTTATTTAATGGTTAATATGAGAAATTTATAGTAAAGTATGTTAGGTAGTTATAGGCTAGACCCGCAAAGCTAAGATGTATTGTTGGTTTAGTGGGTTCGATTCCTCCGGTCTAGGCCTTGGATTTTATTTAATGGTTAATATGAGAAATTTATAGTAAAGTATGTTAGGTAGTTATAGGCTAGACCCGCAAAGCTGAGATGTATTGTTGGTTTAGTAGGTTCGATTCCCCTGGTCTAGGCCTTGGATCTTATTTAATGGTTAATATGAGAAATTTATAGTAAAGTATGTTAGGTAGTTATAGGCTAGACCCGCAAAGCTAAGATGTATTGTTGGTTTAGTGGGTTCGATTCCTCCGGTCTAGGCCTTGGATTTTATTTAATGGTTAATATGAGAAATTTATAGTAAAGTATGTTAGGCGGGTCATTGGCTAGACCCGCAAAGCTAAGATATATTGTTGGTTTAGTGGGTTCGATTCCCGGTCCAGCCCTTGTATTTTATTTAATGGTTAATATGAGAAATTTATAGTAAAGTATGTTAGGCGGGTCATTGGCTAGACCCGCAAAGCTAAAATATATTGTTGGTTCAGTAGGTTCGATACTCCCACTTCGATGGTTAACATGTATAATTTAAAGTAAGTTTGCTAGTCGCCTTCGTCTACGACACCTTATTGGATCTTTAATTTAATCAGTGATAGACAGACTTCCCAATCAGCTGCAAGACATCTTCTACCGCTTCCTAGGGTCTTCCTCGTAGCCACCTTTCACTAAAGGGGCCCAGCCAGCAAAATCTCCCCAATTTTATGGAGGACACAAGATCCAGTACTCCAAATAAACCTGATTTTTGTCCTGATCTGAAAATGGTTATTAAAAATTTTTCACTCCGAACAGTTCAGCATCATTTCTTCTGCGAATAACTAAGCCCAGGTTTCCGGTCCGTAAAGGATGAGCTAAAGTAATTAAAGTACCTCAAAAAAGAATAATAATAAATAAATAAAAGTGAAAAAAATAACTGTCCAGTTATTATTATTTTCAATCCAGTTTTATTACTCTGTTCTAATAAAATGATCCATATATAACTTGTTTTTTTCAGCAAATATGAAAGCGAAGTAATTAATAATGATTAAGAGGGTTTACCATCAATGGGACAAAGCGAATAAACAAAAAAAGGATTCAAAGTTGAGAAATTCACGACAATGGTTGACAAAAAAATGGGCCATTTAATACTTAGTTGAGTCAAAAAACAAGAGGCAGAAAAGGCCTTTTATATTGTGGATTATAGTTTTAATTATACTAATGGCATTTGGATTAATGTTTAATGACTGAACTGAGGCACTGAACTTACACCAGACGGAACTAGAGTGATAATAGACGAAACTCCAGGACCGGTGATTGTTTCTAAGAGTAATTTCACATGCGACTGGTTATCTAGCTCGGGGTATTTACTCTTTATTTGTCCCTAGGGACTTCCCCCCCCCCATACATGGGATTAGTTGGTATAAGACCCAAGGATTGTAGGTTACCCTTCTTTCTCTCCCTAACCTCTTATATTACACGAGAGCAGGCAAGTCGTATTTTTTTCCCAGTTAGTCCTCGGCTAACTGAAGTTTATAGTTACTGGGATAGGAGTTATGTAGAAATGTAGATTTTTTTTTGTTCCTCCAGAGTTGTTGCAAGCATATCAGGACACCATTTCCACAAACTAGCTCTCTTATCTAGAACAAAGTTACCACAGTAACAAAAGTCTGCGTTTGTTTTGTTTTGTTTTTTTTCTCTTTTGTAATCTTTAAGCGCACTTTTTACTGTTTTAACAACTGTACTAACAGAAGGTTGTTCCTTTAGGTACGTACTTCTTTTTAACAGTGTTTTTAACAGTTGAGTTGCTCTCTAAATTAAACAACTGAACGACACTTTGTATCACATTATTACTTTATACTAAAAGCACTAGGCTATTACTAAACTTGATAACCAAGTAGCAAAGAGTGTTTTACTGAAGATAACTTTTTCATGAATGAACAATTGGTAACTATTTGTCTTCATGAACACATGAAAAAGTGAACATACTTTGAAGCGGTTAACTTCTACATTTACGCTGTAAGCTTTTCATACCACCTACCTAAAGCAAAACCACCCTGCCTTTGGCGTGCACAGAAAGCATCTACTTTTGGCACACTTTTACCACCAAAGCCTGTGGTGAGCTAGCTACACCCAGGAGTAAGGAGTCTGATTAAACTGATGGGCCTGGGAAGGGAGGAGCTCTAGAGTAATGGGAGCCACAATAGTTCCTATGGGTCGCGATGGCCTAGGCTTTGAAGGCCTCCCTACTGGAATCTAATCTACAAACCCTTTTAATCCAACTTAAAATCTTTCGCCTAGAGCGGGTGCATTTTGAATCACGTTACCAACAGTTGTTTGTAGCAAACGTGATGTTACTTTATTGGCTCTTTGTACTTAAGCAATATTATTGGATGGCTTAATTCTTTTGAACTGACAGCTTTCGAAAAAAAGTCAAACGATTTTTATAAGCTCGGAATTATAATAAGCAATTTATTTAATTCAATCATTCATGATCATGTTACCTTCTTACAATCATTCGTTTAATTAAAACAGCATTTTAGAGGGAACAACTGAACAAACCTCCCGCCAGAAAGACAATAAATCGAACTGGTTGAGTTGGATTTTTGCAAGCCAATTTTCTATCAAACCAAAACGAAAATTTGAACGATTGCAATGGTTCCGCTTTTGAGGTACCAAAAAATAGGATGAAAAAAATAAATGCCAATTTCAGTCATATTATGATTTTTTGTATTGTGCCGAGCTTTCGACCTAGGGAGTAGGTGATCTTGAACTGTTCATTAGCAGAGAAGACAGAAGGTCTCACCAACCCTTTAATGATGTAAAATATTACACTGTCAATTAGCCCTGAAGATGACCTAGTTCCCTAAAAGGAACCTTTCAGTCAAAAGCTCGGCTTAATAAGACTGAAATTGGCATTTATTTTTTCATCCTTAAAGGAAAAAAGAAGTTCAGTCGAGATTTTGTCGTAGTTTGTCCTCCAAAAGTAGTTTTGATTTCCGGTTTTTATACCCTAAAGCAGCGGTTCCCAATCTTTTTTCATAAGTGTACCCCTTTACCTGATTGTTTCCTTAGTGTGTACCCCTAACATATACGAGGGTCGTTTGAAAAGTCCGTGCAAAAATAAAAACTACTTAATTTTTTGGGGTAAATCTTTTTTATTTTTCAACATAGTCTCCTTTTAGGCTTATACACTTCGTCCAACGCTGCTCTAGTTTGTTGATCCCTTCCGAATAATAGGATTTGTCCAAGTCTGAAAAATAGCCATTCGTTTCTGCAATCACCTCCTCGTTTGAATAAAATCTTTTTCCCGCCAGCCATTTCTTCATATTGGGGAACAAATAGTAGTCCGACGGAGCCAAGTCTGGAGAATAGGGGGGATGTGAAACGAGTTGGAACCCTATTTCCATTAATTTTGCGACCACAACTGCTGAGGTGTGAGCTGGTGTTGTCGTGATTGAAAAGGACTTTTTTGTGGGCCAATCGTGGGCGTTTTTCTTGCAGCTCGGTTTTCAAACGGTCCAATAACGATGAATAATATGCACCTGTAATAGTTTTACCCTTTTACAGATAGTTGATGAGGATTATTCATCGCGAATCCCAAAATACAGTCGCCATAATCTTTCCGGCCGAAGGAACGGTCTCCGCCTTTTTTGGCGCAGATTCCCCCTTGGTAACCCATTGTTTAGATTGTTCTTTGGTCTCAGGAGTGTAGTGATGTATCCATGTTTCATCCACAGTGACGAAATGACGCTTAAAGTCATGCGGATTCTTCTGTAACAGCTGCAAACCGTCCTTGCAACACTTCACACGATTTCGTTTTTGGTCAAGCGTGAGAAAATCACTCGACTTCCTCGATTCAAACGAATGCCAAACACAAAGAAATAGACCGATCTGGCTGAAACTTGATGTGTGTTCTTCCAAGAGATGCTACTAACTAAATATAACCTCGATACGCGCCAGTAGTGCTATCTCTCTGACTTTGCACCGACTTTTCAAACGACCCTCGTATATATAATAATCGTATTTTTGATTTTACGTATTGTAACTTCAAATTAACACCAAAACAATCTGAATATAATGTGTCTTGTAAAGAACATATACATATGATATGTTCCTATTAAAAAAATCATCTATGAATAGGTGAACATTTCAAACCAATAACTATTGCGGGGGTGGTAAATTGAAACAGCAAAGCGTTAATAAAGGAGAAGTAAATTATATGCTGGCCGTGTGTAATATTAGTCAAAACTAAAGCGACATTTTTTTCGAATTTTTACATTTTCAAGAAATCATTTAATAATTTTTGACTCCTTAACAAAAACTTACAGTTTAAAATGTTAAGTATAAGGGTTGATTAAACGCCAAAAGGTACACAAATCAGCAAGTACCCAACATTTCATTAATACTTCATTGATATTATTTAAGTAATTTTACCGCATTAATTTTCATTAATATTTTTTAAGAATTTATTAGATGTCACATACCCTTATGCTGGCCATTTTCATCTACAAAATATTTGTTCAAGTAGCACACCATTTAACTTAGATTGACTGTAATATCTATTTATCTATAATAATCAAACTATTAATCACAGGTGAAAAAGAAAACGTTATAAAAAATAAAAAAATATGAGGCTAAAAAATTCATAAACTTTTTTAAAAATTGCTCACACCAACATACATCAATGATTTTATTTATTTTTATTTTTAAATAAAAATCGTCGGTTTAAGTTCATTCTTCGATAAAGTAATTGTTATTTTATGTAGTAGTCAATCTGGCTTTATCGTAAATAATATAGTTTTCTTCAATTACATTCTCCATCTAGGTGTTCTTCCCACAATGTTGTGTATATGTAATATAAAATAAATAAGATATGCATATTTTTAGGACAGCTAATTATTCCAGTATTTTACTATAAGTAAAATTAGGGGAACTAAATTAAATTACAATTGAGAAATGAATAAATAATGTTGAATAATCTACTTGTTATTAACTGTGTGTTATTTGTCCTCACGAATATTTCGGTAAGACGAATTCAAGACTGAAATATTGCTTTAAATCCTCCGTGATTCAAATTTAAACAGTAGCCGACTCTAAATTTGTCTTTTTCTAATTTAACATGCATGTATATGTGACAACTTCAGAATCAGAAGAATAATTTGGAATAGAGTTAAAATAAAGTACCTATTTATACGAAGATATAATATACATTTTATCACAATTATAACTATTATGAATGAACTGGCCAGCATAAGGGTATGTGACATCTAATAAATTCTTAAAAAATATTAATGAAAATTAATGCGGTAAAATTACTTAAATAATATCAATGAAGTATTAATGAAATGTTGGGTACTTGCTGATTTGTGTACCTTTTGGCGTTTAATCAACCCTTATACTTAACTTTTTAAACTGTAAGTTTTTGTTAAGGAGATTTTTGTACCTTTTGGACAGATTTTCCTTTTTGTCTATTAGCAAAGTTACATATCTGCTTTACAGATTGGATTTTTTTAAAATTTGGAATAAGCTATTCTATCATTATAACCTGATAAGGTGTTAAATCGGAACCGTAACTACCACTGGAGAGATCTTTTTAAAGAATGGTTATAGTTGCGGTCCCCAAACCATCCTCAATAACCATTTTTTTGAGAAAGCCTTTTTATATAAAATAGGAAGGTATTTGTACGTAAATAGCAAAATTAAACTGCGATTTCAGTACTTCCTTTTAAGAGGAGCAAGAAAAATAAACTGCGATTACAGTACTTCTTTCTAAAAGGCAAAGATTTTGAATCGAACGACAATTCATTGATGTAAATCGGTTCACTCATTGATAATTTTAACGATTGCAGTACTTCCTCTTAGTAGGTGTAAGAGCATGATGGCACTTCACAGCCACGTAGAGGAGCTTTAATCACTTCTTCGTGCTAAATTTTATCAAAATCGGGTTAAGCTTTGTAGAAATATTGGTAATAATAGTTTTAGAAAGGGCCTTAGTTGGGTGGGGCAAACTCCCCTCCTTGTGAGGCATAGCGTCGAGACTTTTAAAGTACAAATCTGTACAAAATTTCGATTCGATTGACACTCCATTCATGAAAATCGGTTCACGTGTTGATAATTTGAAACGATTGCTATACTTCCCCTTAACAAGTGTAAGAGCAGATCGTTGCTTTATTGTTAGGTAGGGGAGCCCTAACCCTATCATCCTACCAAATTTTATCAAAATAGGGCCAAGATTTACAGAGTAATTAGTAATAATAATTTTGGAGGGGGCCTTACATAAAGGGGGCTAACTCCTCTCCCATTCGATGTACAGGGCCGAGACCCCCAAAAGGCACATCTACATAAAGTTCCGAATCGAATGACACCTCATTCATGAAAATCGGTTCACGCGTTTAGGCGCTACGTTGTTTACAAAAAAGGTAACAACAAGAACAACAAGAAGAAGAAGAAGAACAAGAACAAGAACATTTTTTGAAAAAGCCGTTTTTGCTCATTTTCGGCAACTTTTTTCTCGAAACCTATTAGATCTGGGTGGTTGCAAAAAATTACAGTTATAAAGGAGGATTTGGAGTAAGATTTAAAGAAAATTTGGGAATTTTATCTTTTATAGAAAAATAGAAAAAAATTGTCAAAGTTGGGTGTTTTTCAACGTTACGCTTTTTCGTGCAGTTTTTGATGGTCAACCCTTATACAACTTTCTACCGGGCAGTTTTAATATACAAATATATTTACTTTAAAAAAAAATACTGCAGTATCGAATGAGTACTTAATTCTTGTCAATTTATATGTTTTTCAGGTTTATTATAATAATTTTGTAATTAAGTTGTAGGAATCATTTACATATTATATAATTTTTTTCTCATTAATAATATTCTGTATAATTTTTATATCTTCCGCCATAATAACTTTTCAACCCCAGGTTGGGAACCGCTGCCCTAAAGAAACGGCACCGTACTGTCGGTGTAGCAACAGGTTAAAAAAGACCATGGTATCAAACTAGTTTTGGCTTTTAATTTTTGAACTTAAGTTGAAAATTATATTACTGACTTTTGACACTTCCTAGTGTCTGTTAAGTTTCTTTTTCCCCTCGGAAAAATAAGGATTGCCCTGTAAGCATCCTACGCTCTTCACATCGCTTCACTTCCACTCTTATCTGAGTCGAGAGAAAATTTAGAAACAATCTGTAATTTAGATTTTGGTCCACTGGAAAAAACTGACAACAATCTTCATAAAAAACAAACAAACAAACAAGTTTTTCCTCTTGTCAGATTTTCCTTTTTCCTTTTATCCATGACTTTTCTCTTATTTTCTTTGGGGACGGAGGGAGAGAATTACTTTTCTTCCAAGTTAGTGATAACAATTTTCCGCCCAGCTGGACCTCTTCTATTTCATCTTGCCAGTCTAAATCTGCTTATCTCGTCAGACAAATCATCTACATATAAAAACTGTCAGCTATTAAAAACAATGTTTGACAACAAAGTAAAAGAAACTTCTGCAATTTTGTGACGACACTTGGTTTATTGCAATAAATTTAGGATTGTTTGGATAAGAATAATGCAATAATCGAATTTTGTTATCGATTCTTAGGCTGGAATAAAATTGATATATTCTACTTTCCTCCAATCGCAGACTGCATTCACACTCTTAGTACTATCCTTTCCTGACAAACACCGTTGTACAGGGGAGGTTCTAAACATGATAGGGTGACACATCTAAGGTACGCTTTCCTTGCGGAAATTCCATGAACTGGAAAGATGCTTTGAACAAGGAATCCTCTCCTAATGTTCCAGCTTTCCTGGTGAGATTGAATTTCCTCATTATATTGACTCTGTATTGTAGTCTGATGATCGTTATGTTCTTCATTGTGATTCATGCTTTGTATGCTTACGATAATTTAACTCTAATTAAGACTTAATTCCATTCATGGAAATTTTCCTATCTACCTGGAGGCTGCTCTGCCTCCACCTACACATCTCTACCCACGTAGAATGTATCTCGCATCCTAGCTTCCCTAGGACGAAGTCGTAGGTTCATGGTAGACAAAACGTCTATTAAAACTTATCGTTTGCGTTGCTAATAGAACACTGAGAAGATCATGCGCAATGAAGTCTGGTAGGAATACCTTAGGGTTTATAAAAAAAAGACGAGTTTTATCCCACTGGAACTGTAAAAGGGATCGGTCAAATAGGGCCTTTGTTTTCTACAGAATGGGAGGTTGGTTCACTTATAGCCCTAGTGCAGTCGGTGACAGATCCGTCCTGTTGTAGCCCTAGTTGAGTCGCAAGGTTGCGGTATGAGATCTTTGGAACTCGAGGAATTCATGTCGCTGGATCATATCTCGTCGTGACATATTGAATTCACTTATGTTTTCGTCTTAAACCCTGAGACTTCCTTTAATTCTTTTACGCAGTTAGTTTTGTAGAGTGCAAAGGTTGTGTAGATGCAGAAGTTAAGTTTGGTTGGTGATGGGCCGACCTAAGTTCACTGGTTTTGTAATGAACATTTCTGTAAGTGACAAGTCAATTAAAGCAACACTTTAGAGCGGCCATGAAATCAGCAAGGGCATCCAGTATTTTGGGTCATAGACCTCTTCTTCCCTTTTCATTATATCATGTTAGACACAAAGGGAACAAAGAACATGACCTAAGTACTTTATATTCTAACATGTCTTCAATTTTATGTTCCATTTCTTAGTTATAATTAGTTTAGGTATATATACATATCTATGGATTCTTAACAAGATATACCAGAAAGAAAAAACTGGGATATTCAAAACTGAATCCCATAAAAAAATACATTTAATGGGAGAACGGTTCAATGTTTTTTTTTTTGTTTTTTTAAAGTACTTGAACTGCAGAAGCCACTGCTGCAGAAATGGATGCGCATTCTAAAACTTCACCTATTGAATTTGAGTCGAATACCCTGGCTGTATCCAAATCGTGTCTAACCCACCATACTCTGAAACCGTGTCTTCTTGCGCCTATCAGAAAATCCCACCCATTTTCCGTTTCTATTTTTTCCAAAAGTTACTTCAAGGAAGACAGCAATTCTATTCTTCAACAACTTCTACCGCTCTTAGTTCTTATTTTAAGAGCATGATGCTGTGTAGAGTAGGTACATTCAATGTTTTTGGCGACTGATTCAAGAATCTGGAAGAAAGAAAGAATAATGACTATTTCACCCATTATTTTTTTTATATTTTTGGCGAGCTTTCGATCTTGGGACTAGGTCATCCTCAGGGCTTATGCTTATTAACAATTGCAAAATTCCTTACATTTCTAAGATTGGAGTGTCTTCTGTCCTGTCTGTTTATGAACCCTGAGCATGCATAAGCCCTGAAGATGACCTAAGGTCGAAAGCTTAGCAAAAATAAAGAAACAATGACTGAAATTGGCATTATTCTTTCTTTCTTCTTAACACTGCAGGGTTTGTATACTTTCTATTTCTGTTCCTAAATCCTTCACTTGAATTCTTTTCTTCATTCTCAAACTCTTCGCAATTCTACTCCTTTTTGGTAATTCATTTTGAATTGAATTAACCTTTAAGTGTACTCATCTTGAGATAGATCATCCAATGGGCTTCAATTTCTTGAATAACAAAACAATTTGATTTCTTAAAATGAATGAACTTATTGTTCTACAACATTCTCCCATTTTCATTTGGAGGGTTAAGAGCGCCAAGTTTGCTCACAAACACTAAACCGGAACAATAGTTGCATTGTTTACTAAACAATTGTATTTTCAAATTTGCAAAAACAATAAACTTCTTTGTTCGGAAAATTATTCTTTTCTTTATTTCAAATTAATTTATTGTAGCTTTCCACTTTTCTTTCCACAAAGTACGTTTCCATTATTTCCATTATTCAATGTGGAGCTTTAGAGTTTTATAAATAATTTTAGCTTTTTAATTCTAGACTTTAAGTTGTTTACTGGTTCTGGGTTTTGGAGTAAGATTCTCTTCAACCTTATATTGAAGTCTTTGATGAAGACCTACGCGCGAGATCAAAAGCTTGGCATCAAAAGTAAATAACAAAAATTATGGCTGAAATAAACAATAATCTGTCTCTTGCTTGAAATAGTCTAACTTAAGGATGGTCTGTTAGAAGCATTGTCTTCTAACTTAGTAACAAGATACCGTGTTACGATCCCAACGTTTGCTTTATCTTAAACTAATTATAAGTTCAGAGTGTATGTAGGCAATCAGGATGTCTCTCTAGCTCGGCCTGTGTATCGAGAGCGGGACCTGTTACGATCCTGTTGATGTGGGATACTGTACAAGAGATAGACCAGCATTGATCTATAGAACACTGGCAGAAATTGTCTTTCACTTCTCACTGGACTTTTTAACTATCGAATATTTCATAAATAGCAAACGTTTTAAATTATCCTAAAGATCGTCTGGCTGTATGGCGAAAGCCAATGCCCCAAAAAATTGAAGATTTTTGGGGAATATTGAGGTAAGGTCAATAAATTCGCAAACAACATTCAACATTTCTTCATTACCAACTTTCGGTAAATTTATTACCTTCTTCAGGGAATTATAAATAGTTATGACGATGTAGCTTCAACATTTAAATTCTACAAAATTTTACAATACCCTGAAGAAGGTAATATATTTACCGAAACGTTGGTAATGAAGAAAGAAAATTCTTTTTTGTGAATTTATATTGGCCGCACCCCAATATTCCCCCAAAAATCATTTATTTCTAAATGTTTATAAAAAAAAAAAAATGGTAAAATTTGGAGCCGGATATGACTAATAAGCAGAAATGGTAATAGATGGGAAGTGGTTTCCAGCATCCTCTACAAGAACACTTGTGAATACACTTAGAGGTGATTCCCCAAGGAGCCGTTACCTAGTTCTGATGCTAGATTAAATTGGATACACGGCTCAGCCACAACGTAGATCAGTGTACCCTCCTAGACAGACCGGATAGATGGCTAAATATATATTTCAAAAACCTCTAGAGAGGCACTTCCCGATAGAAATTCGAGACTAGTAAGCAAAATTAATCAATTATTAGCGATTTTGTAACTGAACGTTTTTTATTTCTTACTCTATAAGAACGAGAGAAGGTTTTGTAATCAATCGAGCAGATTATTGAGTTTCTATTAATTTTGAGGTGCTCTCGAGTTCGAAGAAGTGATTTTTACATATTTGTCTGTGTGTGTGGAGACTGTGAAAACAAAAAAATGGTGGAAAGTTCAAATTTTAAGTTTAGCCTAGATATAACAGCGGATTTCCCGCAAGGCGTGATTGTCGCACGCAATCACATTGGGTGCAACACATAAAAACACTACATTTACGGTGCTATCAATTTAAAGGCATCACACCTTAGGGTTTCCGTCCCTATGTTTCTTTGACCTTACTTTGGCTAGAGGACAAAACCTTTCTAAAAGCCCTAAGTACCCCCAAAGTATCAAGAATTAGTAGTGTTTAAAAAAAAAAAAATTGTTAGGAACCAAACAGTAAACCACAGAGGAAGCTACAATTAGGTTGACAACCAGAAATACCTCTTTACAGGAAATAGTTTTTCCGGTTTTTCTCACGAACGGCCTCTTTCCTCGCCGAGCAAAAATTCAATTAGGGGGTTTTCCTCGAAGAGAAGAAGGGTGGTTAGGCTTTCCTCTAAAGTGTCATTACTGTTTTTTGGTACTGCCTTACCACCAGTTCAACATTATAAACAACCGAATGTGAAAGTGAATTTCCAAATGTGATAAGAAATCGGCAAACTGGGAGTGTCCCTTCATCGAATAGCATTTTCCGTATTTTAAGATTTTCTCTGGGTATTTACCACAATATTTTAGGGAAATTAATAACACATTTTTCCCAATTTCAGTTAAAAATCTTCCACTTTTTTTGTTGTTCAGTTGCCCTGAATTGTAGTTCGGAATGTTGGCGTAAAGATTAAAATTACCAAAACTCGAAGATTCCTTAAAAATAATATCTTACGAACGTTTGGCCAAGTACGGCTACTATCTTAAGAACGTTAGATTATTCTTTCCAATCTTCCAGTTTGTGTGAAAGAAGAATCATTGGTAAAATTATTAATTAAGCTGCCCAATAGGAACATGAGTAATTTAATTTCCTTATTAGGTGGAAATTCTTTTCTAATTAACCATGTTGAAACTATAGAACAAGTTGAGTTCATCAAAATTTTTGAAAAGAAGTTCATCATGATGTTAAGCTAGCAATAAATATAAATTCATTTTCTAGTCACAAAGCGGGCAGAAAAAAGGTTCCTTAATTCGGTTTTCAGTTTTGAACTTAAGATGGCCTAGTTTTAGGCTCCTCCCACTACATGATAAACTTGTTAGGTGGGAGAGATAGAGGGCTTCTTCTTATTGGCTGACTTGGTGCAATTAAGCGAACCATCTATTCTCTTAATGACTTCTGATTAACACACCCCTCGCTGCTCATTTCTATAATTACAGATTCCTTAATAACCTGCACCTTATGTCAGCATGTTTGATGTGCGCAGATCCGATAGAACACCATTGTAACAGGATATTCTTGATTTCTATCGGAGTTACAAAAAAAACTGAAAGGAAGTAATAACAAAGTACGAACGAATCCGCTAAATAACATTAAAAAAGACGTACGCACTTACATCTTGGCAACAATAACCTGACCGTATAAACATACCGGAAGCCGCAATGGCCTTGAAAAAAAGGTCCAAGCGCCAATAACCTCAATTGTTGACGCACCTTAAATAAAATAATAATAAAAAAACCAGATGGATGCTCCATTTTACGCCTCTAACCCTACACTTCACAAAGATCTTAAAATCGCATTTATAACTGAAGCATCAAAATCCAAATAGCACAGATTCCTGGATCCACTTCTTTTCTTCAAAAAACTTCTGATTCAAAAATCTGACCTCCATCTTCTTTCCAGATAATCCAAAACGTCGATTGAGTTGCCCGTTGGCCTCGTGTCCAACAGTAAAGAGAAAACTTCAGCGGAATGTTGCCAGTGATTAGAATTTTCTTCTCCAGTTGATTCAGACCAGAAAACTACTTACATCAGATTCCTTGATTATATTTTCTATAGATTGCGCTTAGGGGGAAAAAAGTTCGAACCATATGGTTAGGGTAGTAAAAGTAAATTAATAATTCCTCCACAAAGTGGACTTAATCATAAAATGGCCTAAGCTTTATATTATTTACTTCCAACAGTGTGGAAGACTGTGTATAAGAACAATTCAGGAACTGTTAATTACACCTACAAATCTGGAACGGTGTACATTACTGCTGACAGCACCAGCTTACTGGGACCACTCTACATCAGAGCTGGAATATTAGGCTAAATCTCGGAGGTATTTCTCTGGCCCAAATAGGAAATTTTCTAGGCAGTATAGTATACATCACTGCTATTGCCCACTCTATCTCATCATCCTGAAACCCCCGGTCCTAGTCGCGGTCTGCCCATCTATCTGTTTGCTGGGTTTTGTGTGGTGAAGAGGTTTGTCTATGAAATGATCGTCGTTTTGTATGCTGTGAAGAGACTATGATGCTTTTGAAATGATGATCCTCCATGAAGCCATTGATGGCGCCCAAGTGAGAAACCTGGCCATCTATCAAGAATCTAACTGACAGAAACATCTGTGGCTGTTCCATTGTTCTGTATATTTTCTTCTGGCTCAATTTAAATATTTGTGAGCAGTGTAAAAGCTTGATCTAACTTAGATTTTGGTTTTCTATCGCTAAGTTTATTTTTCAAACAGTAAAAGTTTGTCTTTTTCAAGTCCGGAGACGTTTGTTTGTTGAATTTTACTAGATACAAGAAGTTTACGTTTAGAAAATGAGAACTTAGTAAAGTTTTTTGCTAAATCGTTCGTTCATTAGTTCGCCAAAATGGTTACATTCTGTCAGCATTTTTCACTAAAGAAAAGTTCATTCAAGAGAACTCTTTTATTTCCTTACGTAGTTTACACCAAAAAACTATTTCATAATCAGTGCAGAAAACTTTTTTTATATTTTTTTAAATCTTTTATAGGAATTAACCACTGCAACAGTTGTTGCAACAAGCAAATATGGTAAAAGAAAAAAGAAATAAAAGAAGATCATGAGTGGAGAAGGCACCCAGTGGTGTCACTCCAGTAACGTGCTTTGCTCTCACGATAAGAGAAGATCACGAGGCCATCTTCTCTTCAATCTCCTTAGAGGATTACCTGGTAATGTGGGGGGAAGATAGGTGTTCTATGAGAGGGTTAGGATGAGCTGCTGTAGAATGGAATGAAATTTTAAGAAAACTAGTTTTAGCAAGAACCTGTAATGAAAGGTATTTTGAGGTCATTATGGATAGTGTGAGGTTAGATACATAGAACGGAGCGTTAAGAAGTTTTCTAAGTATTTTAATAATAATAATAATAATAATAATAATATACATTTATTTTAGAAGATATAGTACATAATATTTTTTAACAATGTACAAAAGGCATGGCTAACGCCGTCTGCCAGAAGTATTTTTGACTGTAATGCCTGGAAGCGTAGTGAGTTGAAACGCTTAGTCGATCCCCATACTTCGATGCCGTATGACCAAATAGGTCGCAGTAACAGTAGATATAAGAGTCTTTTGTTATGTAGGTTAAGTTTAGATCGTTTCTCAAGTAGTCTGGCGAGAAGTTTTGTAGCATTGGTTAGATTCTTGTCTTTTTAGTGTAGTAAGGGGGATTCCATGTCAACCGTTTGTCTAGGTGCAGTCCAAGGGTTCAAGATTATAGGAGGTAGGATTTTCCGTCTGAGAGTAAATACTATATATTTTGATTTCATAACGTTAGTTTTGATTCACCATTTGAAAAGCCAGTCCTGTAAGTGGTTGATGTGTGTTTGTAGAGTTCGTGTAGCGATAAGAGGATCGGAATGAGGAGATAAGATTGCAATATCGTCAGCAAAGGTGGAGAGGATGGTATTTGGATGTTGCAGAAAACTATGACAAACATTAGATTTCTATAAAATTCTAGAATTATTTAAACTCTCATAACTTATTCAGTCTTATCTGCGGTGGAACGCCCTAAATTTAAGACTCAATATCTCGGCTCCACATGCTACCGATTATTATGAAATTTTATTCACTTCTACATTATATTACTCTCTATACACGGGTGTAATATAAATTCTAATGATGCGTTAGTTTAGGAGATAATAGCACCTAAACTTTTCATGCTATAAAACACGCCCCAAATTGAAGTCTCAATTTCTCGCTCCATATTCATCAGATCGTTACTAAATCTTAACCACTTCTACACTATACGAGGGTCGTTTGAAAAGTCCGTGCAAAAATAAAAACTACTTAATTTTTTGGGGTAAACCTTTTTTATTTTTCAACATAGTCTCCTTTTAGGCTTATACACTTCGTCCAACGCTGCTCTAGTTTGTTGATCCCTTCCGAATAATAGGATTTGTCCAAGTCTGAAAAATAGCCATTCGTTTCTGCAATCACCTCCTCGTTTGAATAAAATCTTTTTCCCGCCAGCCATTTCCTCATATTGGGGAACAAATAGTAGTCCGAGGGAGCCAACTCTGGAGAATAGGGGGGATGTGAAACGAGTTGGAACCCTATTTCCATTAATTTTGCGACCACAACTGCTGAGGTGTGAGCTGGTGCGTTGTCGTGATGGAAAAGGACTTTTTTGTGGGCCAATCGTGGGCGTTTTTCTTGCAGCTCGGTTTTCAAACGGTCCAATAACGATGAATAATATGCACCTGTAATAGTTTTACCCTTTTCCAGATAGTCGATGTGGATTATTCCTTGCGAATCCCAAAAGACGTCGCCATAATCTTTCCGGCCGAAGGAACGGTCTTCGCCTTTTTTGGCGCAGATTCCCCCTTGGTAACCCATTGTTTAGATTGTTCTTTGGTCTCAGGAGTGTAGTGATGTATCCATGTTTCATCCACAGTGACGAAACGACGCTTAAAGTCATGCGGATTCTTCTGGAACAACTGCAAACCGTCCTTGCAACACTTCACACGATTTCGTTTTTGGTCAAGCGTGAGCAATCGCGGCACCCATCTTGCGGATAGCTTTGTCATGTCCAAATGTTGATGCAAAATATTATGTACCCGTTCATTCGAGATGCCCACAGCACTAGCAATCTCACGCACCTTCACTCTTCTGTCATCCATCACCATATCATGGATTTTATCAATGATTTCTGGAGTAGTAACCTCAACAGGGCGACCAGGACGTTCAGCGTCACTTGTGCCCATATGGCCACTCCGAAAATTCTGAAACCACTTATAAACTGTTCTAATCGAAGGTGCAGAGTCACCATAATGTTTATCAAGCTTCTCTTTAGTCTCCTGAGGCGTTTTGCCTTTCATAAACTAGTGTTTAATCAACACACGAAATTCTTTTTCGTCCATTTTTTGAAAATCACTCGACTTCCTCGATTCAAACGAATGCCAAACACAAAGAAATAGACCGATCTGGCTGAAACTTGGTGTGTGTTCTTCCAAGAGATGCTACTAACTAAACATAACCTCGATACGCGCGAGTGGTGCTATCTCTCTGTCTTTGCACGGACTTTTCAAACGACCCTCTTATTATACACGGATATAATATCATTTTTAATGAAAATATGCTCTTTATTTTAAAGAAAAATCAACCTTTTTTCCGAACAAATTTTTTCGACGATCAACCCCCAAGTACAACTGTCCAACCGGACAGTTTGAACAAATTTAAACTGAATCCAGTGAATGGATTGCGGTTGTTACAAAACAAGCTAAGCTCACTCCGCTCCAGTGTTGTGGAAATGTTTAATTTAACCAGGAAATACAAACACTGCCACTGCCACCGAGATAAACTCCTAGTTAACGTTTCCATCTTTAATTAATTGGAAAGAGTCTTTTAATTATCACTTCATTATATAGACAGCTTTTATTATTTAATTTAAATAAATGAAAAAATAGCAGCGCTGATAAAACATTATTGCATAATAATAAAAGTTACCCGCAAAACGAGATGCAAGATTATCTGGTGGATTGATATGTAAGCTGTGTTTTAGCAACCTCACGGAGTTAGGCAGCACCGTTTGTTGTTCTTGCAACGAATTGTTTCTCTTACCAGCTGTTCAATTTCATTTTATTCACAGCTGTTCGGTAGGTAATTAGTGTATTTGATAAAACTTCATCACATTGCTACAAGAAAGTAAAGGTGTACCCATCCGGTAATGGCTTTACTCTATAATTTGACTGATGTTCTGGAGGCTCTTGGCGCTTCAGCTGACGTCCAAGATTGCCTGGGATATGATGGGAGTTTAGCAGTACGATAAGAGGATTCACGTAGTCCGGGAAAGACTCATGGAAATAATTAGGTTTTTTTTTTTTTAATTTGGGGTCAAATGTGGGACTGAATTCTTTTTAAAAAATTTAGATTCCCCGAAGTTGCTACTTTACCGAATAGATTTTCATCGTATTTTGAGATTTTATTTTATTTTTTTCTAAAATTTGTATTTTGATTACAAAATACATGAATCTACAACATTTTTCTTGAAATATTTCTACCTAAAAATTTGAGTATTCTTCCTGGAAGAGGGCTTTGGTTAGACTCCTTTAAAGTGATAAGAATTGAATAAGATTCAGATTCTGAGAGAATCGTGAGTCAGAGCTTTGATAATACTAGATCTTTTTGAGTCCCTGTCATTAGGACTTATGTCTTTCAATTGTTTTATTTGCTAATTCATTTCATGACACTACCACAATAATCACCGGACGTGAAATGCTTCTTACCAGATTTTCAGTTTGGTTGCCGGAAGTTTAGTCACAGGACTCAAGAGACTCTTTGGTAAATAGCGGATGGCTCTTGAGTGAGCTTCCAATTCTTTAGTCATGGCCATTTAGTCAGCCCTTTCGGATAGTGGAAAATTACTGATTTCTTACCAATTGGTTACGAGAAAATTTATTTGAACGTGCAAAAAATATTACGTTATTTGGAGAAATTTGTAGCCTTACAACGCGACACTTACCGACTCCTAAAATATATATATATATATCCCTTGAATATATCCTTTTTACAAAGAGAAACTTCCCGGAAGTGTGGCCGATGAACAGAACCCTTAGGTCACAAGGGTCAGAGGGAAATGCTCTCGCTGCCTGTTAGGGTTATTTTTTTTTTATTATATCTGAATAAGAATCCCTTTTTTCACACATAGTTCGTCACATAAAAGAAGACCATCGAGATGGGAGAAAAGTGTATAAGGGCCAAGAGGGTACTCATACGAACGCTAGTGTCTCTATCTATACTGATATCTTCGACATGATAGGCACGGCTAGAGACTTTCTTTGAGTGTCCTGCGGAAAAGGAAATGAAAGATTGTTATGCGGTCGCCTGAAGGATGTTCAGGGAAATCTCTTTTTGAGGAAAATGGTAAAGGTTTTCTTTGAACTAGAGGCTTTCCATTTCCACAGGAAAAAGAAAAAAAAAATCTATCAATCCTCGATGTATGTAGTTTATGCAAGAAATATCAGCTACTTATTTTTGAAATATATTTTTTCTGTAGTTTCAGTGTTCTTTAGATAATTTACGAATTTCATGCTAAAGAATAACCATAAAAAGAGCTGCGAACTGAGTTGTAAAGTCGACTTCACTGCGACCAGAAATATTTGTTACGCTTCGCTTAGAGTTAGATTTGTTAGCGAGTAAAACCAATCCAATGCAATCTGAAAAGATGTTTTCTAATAAACTTAGGCGATTGTTGATACAGAACTTCTTGCAAGGCTTGAGCCCGATGACTCGAACTTGTCTCGTAAGGTACACATAGAGATACAGTTTCAGTTACTACACCTACTTAGATTTGTTTTTTGACTCCTTTTTTTTTGTGACCGAGAGGGCTCCGGCTGCTAACGTCTTTCAAGACTGTTTAAGAGGCGCTCTAAATCTAAAAAATGCTTTTTAATTTTTATATTTAGAATCAGAAAAAATAAATAATAATAAGTGAATATGTTTGATGCGATCATATGGTTCTGAGTAGACCTGTCCATTTCCTCTCAAGAAAAAATAAGGGTATACAAGCGATCGTGGCACCACGGTAGCCGAGCGGTTAGAGGCGAGACCTGTAAAGCTACAATAATATGTATTGTGGTACTGGGTTCGATTCCCAGTCTTAGGCCTTGGATTTTATTTAATGATTATTAAAGGAAATTTACAGTAAAGTATGTTTGCTAGTCGCCTCCGTCCACTACACCTAATTGGTAGTTGGAAGTAAAGCCCGCCTGAAAAAATAGGCAATTACTTTACTACTTTACTTAACAAACGCTCGATGGAAATCATGAGAGATAAACCAGGAATTTTGGGAAATCCTGTTATAAGATGGGAACACTGCCATCTCTTGTAGATAGAACATCAAGGCAGTTAAGCTAAGCGAGCTGGCTATGCACACACTTACCGACTATTTGGTCTTCATTATGAAGCTAACAAGTCCGCTCCGAGAGATAACTCACAGAGTGTAAATTAACTATTCAAGAAAACGCTTACAAGAAGCTGCTACATGGCGCAGCATCTCTAATAAATTATGATTGAGTAGTTGTTCGCTCATTACCATTGTTACTGAGTTTGTGCTTAGTTATTTATTAAAGCATATGTATTAGGCTAATAGTGGATAACAGTTTTAGTCTGTGGTGGTAATAATTCAGCAGCAGTTAGCTGAAAACCCAGCCCTACTTTAGCACTTAGCTTGCCAATATCGTTAAAGATTACCAACACCAGGAAATTGTTAAAATTTGTAAGCATACATAAATTGTTTCAACCATTACTTAGCTTACTTTCTCTAATCTTACTAAGTGCTTCTCCTTCTGTGCTTACTAAGTATTCTGTTTTGTTTCTAGTTTGTTCTGCCCTCTTTGCCTGAGTAATTTGATTGGTTGTTCCTATTAATTTTCTTTTTTTTATTTTTTAAAATTTTCACCTGTAAGTTATGTACAGTTTAGTAAATACGATGATATTGAATCATTATCAGGTGCAAAGAGGGTGATCATCCAATGATGACCTCTCCACATAAAATATTATTTGACAACTATCAATCGAAAAGTTCTCAGAACTACTGGCGTTTATGTCGGACGTCTAGGATTTCCTGGGATATGAACGGAGATTTTAGCTGTGTAGGATAAGCAGATTTTTGTAGGATGATAAGAGATTTATGGAGATGATTGTGGAATGAATGAATAAATATTTATTACTATAAATATATACATAAAATAAATACAGAAGTATATGTATTATACATTTTAACTATCATAACAAGTGAGAAACGAGAAAGGTTAAGTAAGTAGGATTGGAATGCAGGGAAAAAAGGAGAGGAAAAACCTGCAGCTGGTGTAGAGAATTAGAGGAGTATCTGTTTTATTCTTTTGAGTCTGTAGAAGGCTATGTACAGCAGAGTGAATTGGGATGACAGTCTAGGATGGAAAAGAGTTTGAGCAGACGATTTTGGATATAGGAGTGTACCGGGGGATAATGGATGCAGTCTCGTGGAGTAAGTCAATTCTAGTGCGTTGTGGAGAGTCTGTTGCGAGTCTCAGAAATTTGTTCTGTGTTGTCCTGGAGTTTCTTGATGTTGTCTACTACAAGTCCAGGCTCCAGGCGGAGCAGGCGTAGAGCAGCATCGGGGGCCTAATGAGTACTTTGTAGAGGAGGAGTTTGTTGGTCCACAGTCATTTTGGAGTCACGTGAGGGTAGAGGAAATAATAGTCTTGTAGTCCAGTTTGGCCTGCGTTTACTTCGTCCTGAACGTGCGTAGTGAAAGTCAGTTTGTTGTCCACAGTTAGGCCTAGGTACTAAGTGGGTAGACCACGGAATGAGAGTGTTATTATGTCTGATTTGTCGATTAAAAGAAGGTCTACGTTTGGTAAAGAGTATAGCGTTAGTCTTATCGTGTTTTATTTTAATTTTCCACTTATTGCAGAATTTTGTTAGTCTGTCTATTGCAAGAGTAAGTCTGTTGGTGATGGTGCCCAGTCTCCACCGTGGCCGTGTAAAAGGCCACGTCATCAGCGTACAAGGCAAGTTTGACATGAGGAGGTTTGGGAAAGAGGATTTGGAGATGATTGTAACTGGAAAGGATTGTGGTCTTTGGTGCAGAAAAATTTCAGAGTCTGGAATTAATTCTATAACAATAAAATAATTAGACGATATTCTGGCGATAGAACCAAAAATTCTGTAAGCATTTTTCTTTTCCCATTTAGCGTGAACAAAAAATTGTCTTAATGCACTCATGGTGCATAAACTGGTCAAAATGCAGCTCATTGTACTATATACGAGTATATCAACCCTACCGGACAGTTTTAATTTGCAGTATGCCCATTAGGAGCAAAATTAAAACATTATCCAGAAATCTTATCATCCAGAACTGTATCATAAAAGTCCAAGAATCTTTTCGCAACATTCCCGTAAGCCTAGTCTTGGATAAAACGCTTTAGATTCAGAAATACTGAGAATTATCGATATCGATTTGTTTAGACAGAAAGATAAATGAAATCGTTATTAAATAATTGAAATAGTTGTTACAAGAAATTTAGATAAATAAAAGTTATAAGGTGTAAGGTGTAATCCTAAAGCTAATATATATCTCGGCGTATAAATCTTACAAGGGACAATCAATATTAATTTTATTCCCTGACGCACACTTGGGGTCCAGGTGATGTATGTACTCCAATAAATCAGTTTCTACAAGGATATAAAATAAATAAATAAATAATAAATAAAAAATACGTGGGAATAAATTCTTACCAGTCAGCTTATGATTTATTCATTGGAAACTGATTAGAACAGACGAAAAACTTAGCACTCTATTTATTCTAAGAATAAGAAGGTGAAAATGCAGAAAACTGTTTGAAGCAAATTTCGTTTCATACAATTTGTGGGTCCTGTATTCAGATATTTCGAGATGTTACACATTTCTTCCTCTTTCTTTGGCCAGTAAAGTTGGAAGAATATCTTTACATAATAAAGAAAACCATTAAATTGCCTTGGAGAGAGATCTTCTTCCTCCAAAACTCTGGGTAATTAAAGAAATCTGTAATGATGTCTAATTAGGTGCACTAGAAGCCGAAATTAATCTGTAATGTCTAAATCAAGTAAGAGATTTTAGTTGTTCGCCTTAAGTAAGATATATTACTGCATTCAACTTGATTCCTGTTCAATTATTAAATTAATACAGAAGTATTTAATTATGGAATGTGGGACACAAAGATGTAGGGCATTCTAAACCCGTTCACAAATTAATATCATCCATCTTTATTATGCCACCCTATTAAGTATGTATAGCACGCCGCTCTGGGGTAAGAGCAGGGTAGTCTCAGTACTGATCAAACTGAATAGAAACAGTACCTTTATTCAACCAGACAATCCTAATTTTATTAAATAATACTTCGCATATCCCAGCAGTCTATACTACAATAAACACAGCTTTCTTTCTGGGTTGGAATCAATATTGTATCGATTCAAGATAGAATTGATAGAATCAAGATAAGTTCTCAAGAATCCGTAATAATTAATTTTGCTGAATGATAGGCCTATATTGGGTGTCAAAGAATTGTTAATATATATCTTATTTTTAGTCAACTTCTGTGTTTTCAGCCAGTAAACGCGAGTAGACAATAAAATGTTAAGATTAAAGAATAAGAACTAGATTGGCCCCGAGAAGTTGTCTCATTGTCCTCACTCATTAAGGTACCAAATATTCGAGGAGCAAGAACCCACGAGAGGATAGATTGGGCTTGATGTAGGAGCTTGCAGGAGTTCATAGCCTTTAGACGTTTTGAAACATGTCACCGATTTTTTCTTCAAGGGTGATCATGCTAGGCTACCTACACCCAAGTCTGGTGGTCTCTTAGGGACTTTCTCCTTCAGCTGGTTTCGAAGGATGTCCTGGTCCTGCAGGGTGTTTTGAGCCTTTCTTAACCGAGCAGTAATCCTTGATATAATCTTGGACATGCGCTGTACCCAATGAAAGAAAGCTTGGCCGCAATTTTATCAATGTGCCCTACCCCACATAATCCATAAATCACCTCAACGAGTGTATCGTGATTCCTGAGAAAATTAAGGAAAATAAACCTTCCTCTTAAAACATTGTCCATTACTAAGTCGCACTTCTAGTCAACTGATTCATATCAAATTTGGAATTTTCACCAGAAATATGGTACCAATTACATTGTTCTTGAGCATAGTTTTCCAATCCCTGAGGTAATCCAGCCCTAACTTCACAAAACCACAAACAATTCCAACACTCACCTGCAGAGGTAGTTGATGTGTGCAACTATTTGGGTTCAGCGAACCCACAGGTAAACTCGAGCTCATCACCCACACACTTTAACTAACACATTCACACTTTACCCACGCCTGTCAAAGATTAAAAAAATTTAAGGAAGCCTTAATTTGTATTTTAAGTCACTTTCGTCTTTTATAGGTAGATTTGGTTTCGTTCAGTCACTTTATATTCAATTTGCATCTACGTATAACCGAAACTTGTATTAACAATTCAACGTGTGCCAAAGAAATATCCAGAAGTTCTGCAGTATGTGATTGAAAGTCCTTAAATTTGCAATCGAGTTTATTGATCATTGTGAGTGCATATTTCGAGAAAATCGGAAGGAAAAGCCAGGTATGATCTTTCAGCAAGTTTCTGAAATTTGCTTACAAAATGGACGTAAAGCAGTTTATCTCGCAATAAAATACCGAATCATACAGGCAGCGGTAATTTTCCTATTTTAAATTTCTCAATCACAGAACATCTAGGGCAGAAATTATTGTAATTAACTCCACTTACAGAATATTATGCTCATAATGAATACTTATTCATGAAGTTTATTCATGAATACGATTAGGTATCGTGGGGCGGAAGCACATATTTTACAATTAACAATTTTTCCTAACAAATAAAAAAATAGGTACACACGGGATTCGAACTAAGGACCTCCCACTTACAAAGCCACGCTTCATAACTGCAGCACCTATAACACCCACCCCCTTAACTTACAGAATATTTAAATGTAATGAAAAAAGCAAAATAGACAATCTACTTTAAATTTCCATGTGAATAGATAAATAAAGTTGAATAACAGATTCATAGTTTACCTGAGATTGAGTGCATAATATTGCAGTAAGGCCCTGGAGGCAACTATTTACCCCTGTTGTTATTCAAAAGAGATCTAACCTATTTTCAATATAATCGACTATTTTTATTTTCCTATTACGCCAGCATCCCATTCTTATAGGTAATACACAATATTTTGGTTGGCTGAACAACAACTATTTATCTTCCAATCATCGTATATCTTATTACTTCCGGAATAGGATATACTCAATAAGCAATTTTCAATAAAGTTGGGAAATAGTAGGAATTATGGTTAAAAATTCTCAATTGCTAACAATCTTTGGCAAGAGGTTTTCTTTATCATCAAAAGAAGACTTAAGGATTCCATTTTTCTCAGCTATTTCCTCAAAAGAGTAGCAAAGATTTTTCTTATAATTTCCCACACCTTCAATTAGATTGGTAGTGACAAGAACTTAGTTTATTCCAGCAGACGAGGAGTCGAAAGATTGGCTCCTATTTACTAAAGATTGGTACAAGCTTTCCTCAGTGCACTGCTGGCCTTCGAACAGTGTTCTCTCGTTACCATAATCGGACGTGAGCGCTGTAAGAAACTCCTAGGAGCTAATCTTGAAGGTAATCTTTGCTACTCTTTTGAGGAAATTGCTGAGAAAAATGGAATCCTTGAGTCTTCTTTTGATGATAAAGAAAACGTCTTGCCAAAGAGTGTTAGCAAAAAATTATTTTACAGTTGAGAATTTTTAACCATAATTCCTACTATTTCCCATCTTTACTGAAAATTGCTTATTGAATAGACCCAATTACGGAAGTAAGGAGCTTAAGGTAAAAATCTAGGGGCCGGCAGATGGTTTTGAACCCAGGAACCCCACGTTAGGAATCCAGTCCGCTATCCACAGAGCTAATCCTATGTAATTATCCAAATAATAGGATTGTAATTGTCGTAAGCAAGCCTAGCTACAGTGTTTTGTAAGCAAAATAATATTAGTAAAACGGAAAAAGAGATTCTTACATCAAATTTCAATGCAACCTCTGCAATATCATCTCCTCACAATTAAGTGCATTTCCGATTGTAGGATTTCTGTAGTTTCGAGTTTTCTGTAGTTGCATTTCTGTAATTTTTTTAAAGTTTCGAGTCGAATACTAGCGCTTAAATTTTGAAATTAAAATCAAATATTACAACTGGCTGTTATGTATTTGCCGTATTTGTATTGGTCGCAATAAATAAATAATATTTTAAATCCGACAGGTACATTTTTTCCTCAATGTAACGTAAATATAATGTAAATTTGAGCCACCCTAATCCCTTCGTCTCGAATATACGGAAGAGTATGTTAGATTAACATTTATAATATATATTTAATATTTACTGTACAAACACCTGGATTATTAATATTTATATTAAACTTTTATATTAAACATAAAATACATTATGCATATTCTATCTTTAACAAAATAGAATAACAAATATTCGTGTAATATTTAAATTTTATTCCATTAATATGTAAATATTTTTGAATTTATTTTTACTAGATAAGCTAATTATTGCGATAATGCTAAATTTTTTAAATATAAAATATTATTTTCAAATATCTGAGTCCGTAAAAATGTGGATGTTGTGTTAACACAACAATTCAAACATAAATTTAGGTTAGAAAAATTCCCAGATAAAATGAATTTAACAAAAAAAAAAAAAAAAAAAAAGGAATGAGAAGGATATGACTGATTTCCTTCCGCAGTACGACGGAAAAGGAAACACAAATTGGGCTGGAGATATAGTTAGCGATATCTTGATGATAATTATCTTGGTAGGACTGTTGAATCTTGACTTACTGCCTACTTGTTGCTGTTTTGTAAAGACCAGAGGTTGGCACTTCTGGACTTAGTCGACTGGAGGAGATAGCTCGATTATCTTTTCGTTAACTTTTAACTTCTTTACTGGAATAGTAACTGCTCGATTTTTCTATTTTGTGAAAGACAAGGTTTGAAAGCACTTCCAAGCGGTAATAGAAAGCAGGCAAGGAATGATCCCTGGATACGCCTAGAGTAAGCTGAAATTAGGAGAGCTATCAAAACGGATGTCGAAGTACCAATATTAAACTGAAGATGCCCAAATCATTTGCGCCTATAGTATAAGCTGAGACAATGCTGCGTATTTGCACGAAGATTTCACGACTGCATTTTAATTAAATTGCTATTAAGTATAAAATATTCTAATTAAATAATAAAAAAAATAATATTTAGGTAAAATAATGCTGTGGTTTCAAGAAAAAGTAGACAAGCGTTCGAAGTATATTTTTGTGACTAGATAAGCCCAAGTCAAGATCTATTGGAAACTTGATAATATATTGTTTATACAACAATGTATTTTCGTACACAGCGTGATCAGTATGAAACAGATGGAGAGGCTGAGGGCGACTGAGTGTCATATAATGGAGGTAGACATGGTGTATGGCAAGGTGAAAATTCGATTTGTCAAGACTGAAGCCCCGAGTACGCTATGGAGGCGGTGTTGTTCAGTTGTAAATTATAGTAACAAGTTTTAATCTTGTTGCCGCCTCTCCTGCTATTACCGCCAACTCACGACATATTCATTCCCCTCCAAGGCCTGATGTACCTTAAACAGGGTTGCGTATCCTATATCTTTTAATAACACCCATTCACTGGAATATTATAAAATTCTCTTGCTTAGAACAGTGGTTGGGATGTAGGGACTTTTTATTTTATTTTCACTTCATTCCATTCGGAAAATGAAGTATTCGGATCGTGGTGAAATATCATTATTGTGCTACACCGGAAATACTTATTTAAAGGTCACTCAGGTATGAAAACTATGAGGTAACATTCGGCTTCTATGCTTTTATCACTATCCGTGGTAATGGGAAGGCCAAATAATCACAGAATGGGCGAAAAATGAAGACTTTGGGAGACTCAGAGAAAAAGTGGAGGTCCTGAATTTGATGAGGACGAAGAAATTAACCCATGACTGGAAGGAATGGAAGCAAATATTAAAAAAACCGATGGTTAAGTCACCTACTTAGAATGAAGGATAGAGGTATATGAAAGATCATCCAGATAGACTTAAGATCAAGAGGATAACCAGGTTAGTAGAACCTGCTGAAGGTGGGTGAAGGCTGAAAGAAACATGGACAGTGCAGGATGAGTGAACAGGATGCAGGCAGGAAGACTTAAAGGGAAGAAGAAGAGGAGAAACAGGAACATCAAAAATTTGATCTAAGGATCAAAGGAAGTTTTCAGGAACACCTTCCAGGACCCACACAATCTGCTGCTATGTTCTAGATCCAAGATAGCTACTCCTGGTTGGCTAGCGGTCTCTGGCGACCAAAAATCTACGATGTAGACTATCTATCTTATAGAGATAGATAATTCTTTTTTTAAATCTACAGCAGAGAACCAAACAGAAAATTGACCAACAACACATTCTTCCTGCATAGGACCACCTTCTCTGAACGGGCAGGAAAACTGTCCGGGAAACCCAGAGCTCTGAGCCTAGACTGTGAAGTGGTTAATCTACCACACGTGTGTTCCCAAGGGTTTGGGCGAGACCACCGGCGGTAGATAACCGCAGAAAGCCGCTCTAGTGTGCTACTTCCTAGCGCTTTGTGAAACTAATGAACTATCAGCCCAAGTGTCTTGTCAGGTACAGCAGTTATAAATTTCCCATGTTCAACTTCTTGCAACGATAAAACCACCTAAACAACAATAAAACTTCGTGTTTTTTCATTTTGTTTTGTAAGTTGTTTTCAGTTGACTAAATTGTAGTTCTTCTCGGGCGTAAAACTTGCTTTAAATTACCTCACAACTTAGACTGACGAAGTTCATCACCTACTGCTTCACCAGAAGAGAAAATTAGAAAACAAAAATTTTATTATCTAAAGTCAATAACCTACCTAGCCTTCAGCTGTTGCCTTTTTTATTAAGAACCTCATCTACTAGATCAGCGTTTTCCAACCTTTTTTGGCTCGCGTACCACTTCGTAAAATTGATTGTATTTCGTGAAATTTGTTACTCCGAGTGTGTTATTTTATTATTATTATCTTTATTTGTATAAAGGTACAATTATGACCGACTCCCCCCGATGGTCGATGACTTTGGTGAACGTTGCCCGCTACCTTAGGCTTTATTTAGACCGAAGACTTTCTTGGAACCCCCAAGACTAAAAAGAACAGGACTAAACAGACGTTATCGACTACTTAAAAGACTCTTAGACGATAGATCAAAACTCTCTCTGGACAACAAAAGACTGATTTATACTTCTATTTTGAAACCCATCTGGGCGTATGGAATAGAACTGTGGGGTTCAACCAAACGCTCCAATCTCCAAAGGATTCAATCGCTACAATCTTAAAATACTTCGAACTATTGCTCCATTTTATGTCTCCAACCTGACTACACTGACCTTAACATTCCTTTTGTCACCCAAGTTGCTAAAACACGATACAGAAAACTTCACTTCAGCCTGCAATCTATATAAATCCTCTAGCTCAAAATCTTTCTTCTAGAACACTTCCTGACAACCCGCACAAGACGTCTTAAAAGACAGTGTGGCCACGTGATCTCCTCTCAAGTGAAGAGAGTGACTAACCATCTAATACTTGGGAGTGTTACCACTGGGTAACTGCTCCACTCGTTACTTATCATTTTTGTTACTCGTTTATTACTGTTACTTATTGCAGCATAAATAAACGCAAAAAAAAATCCTTGTTAAATGTGCATTTATTTTCTCAATTTTCTCGTATATCTTGAGACAGACTAACCTTATTACTGTACATATTAATAACTTTATTTTACTGTATATTATTAATAATTAAAATAATTTTTATGTATTATAGGGAAAAACGTTTCTATGAAATTTTATGCTTTAATCTTTTATGTCCGCCATTATTGATTATTTTTCGTGTACCAACAACCAGCAACTCGTGTACCACAGGTTGGGAAACGCTGTACTATAAATTATTGAAACGATTGCAGAAAAAATTTAAAACTGCACTTTTGAGATGGTGTTTCCGCTTCCTCGTACGATAGCCCCCCTCGCCAAGCTCGTGTAGACGAAATCTAGACTCGGTGAGTAAATACTAACTTCCCATTCTTTCGCAATAAATAGCAACTAATTGATAAATTTTGTTATCAAATAATGAAAAGAATAACACTCAGTCTGCAACGAGATGACACTGTCCAAAGACTAGGACTGGGCTAAATAAAGCACCGGGTATTATTGATCTTAATAACAAAAACGGAAAAAAAATGGACCAAATTCTTGTAGAAAGATGGTGGATGAAAAAGAAAAGTAAAATAAACGTCTGGGGTTTTATCATTTTTATTTTAAAGGTAATCATGGCCGCCTATCGCCGCCCCATATGGGGGCGTTACACACAGTACTTACAGGGGTTTACCACCTTCACTTGAAAGTTTTATGAGCTCCTATAGTACAAGTAAACCTTTACTGTAGCCTTGATCATAATTCCAGTACGCTCCACGGGGGGAAGAGGTTTGCTTTCCACAGAGGTTCATCCCGTAGCTTTAAATTTTTTAAACATATCTGCGGCTGGCTTGACAAAGTAACCTCCTTCGTCTACCTCGTTAATCTTGCAAAACAGCATCTCTCTTTGCTTTGAAGATTTTTTTTTTTTTTACTTACTTTTATCCTCTTTTATGTCTTATAATCGGGCATTAATGTGAGAATTTTATAATCTAGTAAAGCATGCTTGGTAGTTGCCTCCATCTAAAACTTTACTGCTTTTTCGGTAGTTCTGCCTGAAAAAAGAGACCTTACTTTACTTTACTTTTTATTTCGCATCAAACTGTAAAGAAAAGAGGCAATTATTCAATCAAAATTTAATGAGCGAAATTAAAATTTTAACCCCAGAAACAACCATTAAATTTCATCCCAAATATCATAAAATAATTGATACAAATTGGGATTACTACGAGTGGTAGCATGAAACGAGTACGATTTAATAGTCATACTTTCAGAATATATTAAATTCTTTATAAATTAGAATGAAGTTTTTTTTTTAATTTATTTGATAAGTTACGCCAGCGCCTAGATACGCCATTAGTAACAATGACAATAACTTACACCACTACAAACTCACTAATTGAGGGGAGAAGTTACCCAGCGGTAACACTCCCTAAGGGTACGTTTACAACGGAGCTGTGAGCATAGATGATAGCGGAGATGATAGGAGTGATGCATCAGCGCTTAAAGAAAAACATAGTACATTCGAATGTGAGCTTGCACAACGAAGCTGCGACTAGTGACTCATACGCGCTGCTATAAACGAGCATAGATGATAGAATTAAATTTTTCATTTTTCTGCTAGCTGAACTCCAGGATCGGAGCTTCAAAATGGACGTAGAAAAATTATTTAGTGCTCTCTTTACTCATTATTTTTGGTTATTACTTTATTATTTACTTTTAAACAATATTTTGTTTTTTAAATCGTGCTTACATTTATTTTCATGTGTATTTATTTGTTTTTTCTCAATAAAACCATTACTTACCAGAGTAATCACTAGTTTTTCTTCTATGGTTATAGGATTTCCATGACAATTTTTCCAATGTTTTCTTAATTTTGACCTTATTTTTTCTAAAATATAGTCGAATGTGGGTGGACCCATCCTCACATATTCAAAAAAACGATCCGGATAATTTCTAAGTTCCTTATATAAATAGTGAAATTCACCCAAAGTACTTCGTTTTTTATTTATGGGATGTACATGATATTTTCTAAAGCGTTTTTTTCTTTAAAATATACCATTTCGTGGCTGCTGAA
Organism: Rhodnius prolixus; assembly: GCF_049639745.1. NCBI lineage: Eukaryota > Metazoa > Arthropoda > Insecta > Hemiptera > Reduviidae > Rhodnius > Rhodnius prolixus. The sequence goes on along the minus strand of NW_027411603.1, from coordinate 46,083,644 downwards.
CATAAAAACTCTTCTTCACTATTCGGACATGTTGCATGTATCACAGCTCTGTTGTGCACACTAATCAGCGGTTTATATTTTACTCTATCAGTTATCATCTATACTCACAGTTCCGTTGTAAACGTACCCTAAGTCGTCTCCAGGATTAGCTAATCTCTTTAGAAGAGAGAGAAAATCGCGAGGCCTCTGGTCGTTTTAAATCGTCTGGGAAGATGATCAGGATGGTGATGAGATGATAAGTGATGGACCAGTGGATTGGAATGAGAGTGTAAGTTCTGGATGAAAACATTTATAGCGAGTTCGTGCAACCTGACTTACAAACGGAATTTCCAGGTCTGTGTAGATGGTTAGATTTGAATCGTAAAATGGAGCCGTTTAACGATAGTGTGGAGAATTTTAAACTGAAGAGATTGAATTCGTTGAAGATTGGAACGTTTCGTTGAACCCCACAGTTCAATACCAGTACGTCCAGGCGGGTTTTACTATACGTAGTCGTTTATTATTAAGTGAAAGATCTGAACTTTGGTCTATTAGTCTTTTAAGTAGTCGATAACGCCTGTTAACTTCAGTTCGTTTAAGTCGGGTGTGCGGGTAGAATGGAGTTACAAGTCTTTTTTACTTTATTTATTTTTAAATAATAAAAATTAATGAATGGTTATTTATTTATTTTTTTTTCTAAAAATTAGTTTCCCTGGAGAGAAGTGGGATTGTTTGAGCGCACAGAACCAGCTAGAAGACTAGCCGATTGTTTGCATTGTTCTAGTGCACTGGGACCAGGGAATATACGTATATACCATTTTGATTGCACTCGACTGGAAATCCACTCGGGATTGGTCAAGTTGTTCCAAGTTCGTTATAATATAATGCTTTTAACTTTTTTTTTCATGCGGGGAAAAAAAAGTGCAAGGAAGGAGTGGGAGGGGAGGAAAAAGGCCGCTAGGAAATTGCAGTTATCATTTCCGGTACACTATTAAGGCTAGGTGGAAATGTTTTTCCGCATTCTTTAGTTGTTTTCTTTTTTTTTCACACGTCTAGTGTAATTTGACTGGAATCCCATGATAGAATTTCCCGCATTGCGGTCCAATGATGCGGTTTGAATGGTATTTTACAAAATAGAAACTACAATGCATTCCTTCTCCCATAAGTGCGTTCGCATTGCCTTGCTTACATGAATACGTGCATTGAATATATTAACATGGTACTAGTACTAAACCCTACCAACTCAAACCTAGTATACTAGTATTCATTCTACTGGAGATGTTCCCCTTTTATAATTCATCTACTATCTCTGTCGGTAGAACATACTACAACAGAACACCTGACAACTTGCCCCCCCCCCCGGTGTATATCCTGTATTATGCACCATTTTTATGCTGATATGGCCTTATTCCCATTGTGTTCTCTCCTTTTTGTATTGATCGCCCAAACTATGTTAATATTCATCGTAGAGTTGATGCTGTAATTCCAAAATGATTGCTTACCCATTCTGGAAATATAAATGGAGTATCAAGAAATGTTCACTTCTGAAGTTAAACAATCAAAACAATATTTCACCAACAATTATCGAAAGTTTCCTTCAAATTCTAAAAAGGAAGTCACTTATTCTGAAACACGTACACTTCCTGTTGTTCATTTTCCCTTCAAATTCAAAATTTTAGCCACAAATGAAATTATCAAGAACAATTAGAGAGATTTCGACGATTCTTCACTTATATTTCCCGTCTCGCTTAGAGTTAGCAAATGTTGTGCGAGACAGGAAATATAAATGAGATCGAAATCTCTACATCAAACTGGTGGAGGAAAGTTCGAAACTGGTCGAAGATAGGATAAATGTGTATACTATGGATCAAATCAATGTTATTATCCAAATTTTTCGAAACTATCAAAACTACGTCGTAAGAGCCAATTCCGATTAATTCAGCAGAGGAAGCTTATTAACAATAAGCAAATCTCTAAGAAGTGCTTTAGTCTCGTCTTCAGGTATCATAGCATCCCTGAGTGTACTCCCACCCAACAAACATCGCTTACATTGGACTACCCACCCCAAACTGACAGACGCACTCTTAGAGCCCGCAAAGATAGTTGATTGGTGCAAGTACTTGGATATAGTGAACTCTACCTCACCGTTCGATACACTCTAGGTGGAGGGGTCTCCCCAAACTTTTTACACAGGGGGGCCAGTTCACTGGCTCCCTCAGACCGTTGGAGGGCCGGACTATAAAACAAACTATTTTAAAGTAAAAACAAAAAAAAACGGGAACAAATAGAATATTTCAAATAAAGAACAAGTAAATTTAAATCACCAAACTGCCCAGTATTTCTGTGGGAACTGTGGGCCTGCTTTTGGCTAATGAGATGGTCCAATGTCCGGTTTAGTTATAGTGCTTAGCCTTTCTTCCTACTTCTGGCTGTTATGTTACACTGTTTTCGGAGCCGTGACGCGTGCATCCCGCGTCACCGGAAGTAGTACTGTACATGAGCGACGCAGCGCTTTGCTGCACCGCCACATATAGTGGCTCCTCTCACTGACCACCAATGGAAAGAGATGCCCCTTCCGGAAGTGCGGCGCGGGCCGTAGTTTGGGGACCCCTGCTCTAGTGTAGCTGCAATAGAGAAAGCATCTGGCAGTTTTCTGAATTTCTGAATTCAGAAAAGAAAGAAATAGAAATACAAATTATTAGGTACAAGAAGTGCCATGATTTAATAACACAAATACAGTCGTATTTTTATTATTATAATTATTATTCTATTTCAGCTTTTATTTGCCAGCCATATTTTATTTTAAGAAATATCCACTTCCTAAAACTGGTCTCTGCCCTGCCATTTCAGTACTTTACATATTTTTTTTTAAAAAAAACTAAAATAACCACATTACTCTGAAAGAAGAATAAAGCTGCTACGTTGGTCGGCGGTCTGTGAGAAAAGCCCAGTTTGTTTGGATAACCGCATAATACCTGCCGCCCCCGGGCCGGTCGTCAAAAGGTAAAATATGTTAGACTGGAGGCAGCCAGCCTATTCTCTCACTCCTCCGACCTCATTCTGAATAATTTATGGAACAGTTTCAACCTTTCTTCTTCTTCTTTTCTATTTTACTTATTCCTCAGCCATGCCCAAGCGGTATCCATAAATTTGAAATGAGTAACACATAAGAAGGGAAATAATTTAATGCTAAAGTAATATAATCTTCGAGCGGAAATAAAAACTGCTTCTGTATATTTTTGTTTTTTTGTTCTACTTCAAGAGGAAGTAAGATTTTGACTGGGAGGAAGTAGTGGTGAGATTTCCTTCCGACTTTTGGTGAAGTTGCATATTTTAGACGAAAATTAGAATAAAAATTTGCCGGATGTTGATTCATGCAGCTTGATTCTTAGCGGAATAAATAAGAAGTAAACAACATCTTCCGCCTCATGGATCTAATCCATTTTTATTATCAACTTAATATACATTTTTCGGTGTTTTCCTGAGCAGTTCAAACTATCTGACAATTTCAGAGCATGGGTTTATTATCAAGGTTAAGGAGTACTGAAGAGCAACCTTTCAATTTATTTAGTTTTTATATATTTACTACATAATGCTTTTGGGGTTTATACCCTTAGCATGGAGTTTGACATAGAATATAATACATAAATGCCAGATATAAAGATAGGCGAAGTAATAAATTTAAATTCAAGAAAACCAAATTATATCCACTTCCTAAGAGCTTTTCTTTTTCATATCTGTCTTACGTCATATCTTAGCTTTCATTAGCTTTCTTAGCTTTTTTTTAAAAAAAAATTACCACTCATTGAGTCATCAATATCTCGATAGGAAATTTGATGGGCGTGTTATATGGATATGGGGGGCGATTCAGTGGCCACCTCGTTTACCGGATTTGACACCTATGGACTATTTCCTTTGGGGATGCCTGAAAAACAAGGTGATTATTCATAACTTTTTTCTTTCTTTTCTGATTTCTGCTTACCTAAAAGCATTTCTAAATCTAGGTGTATCAGAATCAAGCCGGAATTGCATCTGTAGATGAACTAAAGCAGAGAATAATAGATGCCTGTAACTCGGTTAAAGCCGAATCTATTTCTTTGGCAGTAAGGGACAATTGGCTGGAAAGAGCATGTCTATGCATTTCTAATGGTGGAGGCCATTTCGAGCATGATCTGTAATGTTAATGAGGAGTAAAATTTAAAATAAAATAGTGCTTTTCTTCTTATTCAATTAAAAAACCGTTACAATATTATCATTTTGAAATTTCTTATAAGAATCATGTTTTCATTCATAACTTCTAAAATATCGCTCACAGAAAAAAACCGTTCGAGTAAATTTTGCTTAAAAAAAATAGAGGAATCTATTGCTGAAATAAAAACCACACCTCCCCATTTGGAAAAATGAAGTTGGTGCCTGTATCTCGCTTCTGGAAGCACTGAAAAAAATTTACAAATTAAATTTGGATTCCTAACAAAAAACTAAGGGAACACGTATTTTTTAGTTTTTTTCTAGCTATCTTAGTTTCCGAGAAAAAGTCTTTATAGCATTGATTTGATGTACAGAGTTAATAGTAAATAGATTCACCTGAGTCAGGCAAAGCTGTTACAATATAGTTGTTTAATTTATGTGACCGGAAAGGCTTAAAAAACCTGGCAAGAGAAAAGGAAGTGCAGTAAGGAATGTATCCTTTCAATTTGAAGAGTCTCTGCTTCAGAATATCTTATAAGAAAGGATTTGTTGGCATAACTGGTGGGGGATTACTGAATATTCGCCACTCTTGCTACTACTTCCTCAAGAACCTGGGGGAAAGAATGCTTCCATCATCTGGAGCTCCAACCAAAACGCTGCAACCAGCAAAGGTGAAGATCCCGGGGCATTGCAGTACTCAAATTATTCGCTCCATAGTTGGACGCCTCCTTTTCTATGTCACCAAATCAAACTATTCACACAAGACTTGGAACATTTCTTTCATTTCCAGACAACACTTTTCAAGACGTCATAAAAGACAGTGTGGTCTTGCGATCTCCTCTCTGATGAAGAGAGTCAATAGAAATTGGACAATTTAAAAGATGGGAGAATACTGAGTAAAAACATAACGTGAATAGTAGAAGAAACGCGAATGCGAAAAGAAGTCAAGTAGAGCGAAATGTGATGAATATCTGGGCGCAAATTTGATTGGGAAGTGCGTGTGGAGGTCTTCAGCCGCCCCCAGAGTGACGTCACCAACTTTGTTCATTACTACATAATGCCAACCATTGCCAACAACCAGCTATTTCCAATTAAACTTGTCCAAAACTTTACATCTGACCACATCAAAACTTCACCCAACGACTTTTTTCTTCTTTTTTTAACAAAAATACCAAATTTCTCATCAACTCATTCCACTTTTTATCTATTTATTTTTCTAATCGAAAGCCATTAGATTTGACTACTTATTTAGACATTAATTTAAAGTTATTTTCTCTACCTGGGGCCTGAAACTTTTAATTGGATTCTTTTACCTCCCTAACAATACTCCAACATTGTTAAATCGGCGGGTTAACTGATTAACAATAAATACTGTTACGATAAAGCGACTTCAGTAAATTCTTGCTGGCTACGAATTTTTGGGAGTTTTGTAACAAATTTATTAATTAACAAAATAATTAACGATTTAGAATGTTAATTGGGATGCCAAATCCAGTCGCACATAATTGGTTTGCTACATTTAAGACTAGTATTTGATTATAAAAGAAATAGTGGATATGTTACATCGTTTTCAGTTCATTTTATTATTTATTTTTAGCCAAACCTTCGACCTGGAGACTTGGTCACCTTCAGGGCTTATGCTATAAACAATTATAATCTTTTTTAGATTGTTGAATGCAATATTACAAGTGACATGTCAAGAACAAGATAGTTCCCTAGGGATACGTATAATAGTTTCATAAGTAAGGCATTGGTTAATTTTAGAGATCTCGGGCTCGAAATCTAGCTGCCTGATCTTAGTTTCTTTTCTCTTCCTGGGAGTTTCTAATAATTCAGTTTCCGGCTTTTTAAACAGTGAAGCCACCAAATGCTCCATGCGCTCCAATGACCTTAGAACAGGGGGGGGTCCCCAAACTATGGCCCGCGGGCCACATGCGGCCCCTTGAGGCCACTTATCCGGGCCCCGCCACACTTCCGGAAGGGTACCTCTTTCATTGGTGGTATATGGCGGCGTCGCTCACGTACAGTACTACTTCCGGTGACACGGTACGCACGCGTCACGGCCCCGGAAGCAGAAGCAGGAAGAAAGGCAAAGCACTATAACTAAACCCGGACATTGGACCATCTCATTAGCCAAAAGCAGGCCCATAGTTTCCATTGAAATACTGGGCAATTTGTTGACTTTTTGCTGGTTTTTAATTTTAAATATTGTATTTGTTCCCGTTTTGTTATTTTACTTTAAGATGAGATATGTGCAGAGTGCATAGGGAATAGTTCATAGTTTTTTTTATAGTAAGGCCCTCCAACGGTCTGAGGGGCAGTGTACTGGCCCCCTGTGTAAAAAGTTCGGGGACCCCTGTCATAGAAGTGGACGTGCCTTAAGTAAATAAGTACAACTCCGGAAATTGCCAATACTCATTGTGCAACAAGGATTCTAAATACCCAAAAAAAACCGATGATGGCCATATAGATGAAACGGCCACCATTAAAGACCATAATGGAAGAAATAATTTATGTCCCGCAAATCCCGCATTGCCAGATTTATTTTCTGTAGGAGATTTCTCTTAACAGAAAAAAGTTTGGGGAGAGGATGATGATGAAAGATATTCTTGGAAATCGGAACGCAATGTAGAGGCACAATGAAGGTAAAGCAAACAAACCAGCAACCGTGCGATTAGGCCAGCTTTATGACGTCAGCTCAGATGGTGAAGTCATTTATTAAATATGACGAATGTCTTGAGAGCGTGGCGTGAGTTCTATATTTCTGGACACCCGAACACGCGCTGAGTTGTGCTGGACATGTAGCTCCACACCAAAGTACGTGACTTACATTATTTCTCTCAGATATATACTCAGTTCTTTGGCTTCAAAAATGAAATAATAACCAAAGGGGCGAGAGTAGACCATATTCTATAGAATAATACATTCCCAGATTGTTTAATTCATTACAACTAACTTAATTTCTTTATTAATCGACTGCAACAAAAGATTGATTCTTTTTCTAAGCTTAAAGCCTTTGTAAATGGATAAAGTTGTTAGCAGGCTCCAAGACAGACCCTCTGGAACGCGGTTGGATACTTTTTCTGGTCAAACCTCGTAGGATCTAATTTAAGAGCATGTTATCGGTTTAGAAGACAAATCATCCAGGACCTAAATCTAAAACCTTAACTCCATTTAATAAACTCAAATCAGTACCTAGCCTAATTGTATTGCAAAATTGATTTACTTTTATAAAACAACAGTGGTTCAAGAGTTGGGCTATTAAACTCAATGAAACTAAGTCTCAAAACATCACCTTCACTCTTCGTCGCATTACTCTTTCTCCAGTCATCTATAACCTAACTCCTCTACCAGTAGTAAACGGTGCCCGCTACCTTGGGCTTTCTTGGAAACCCCCACACTAGACTTAAAAGAACAGAACTAAACAGACGCTATCGACTACTTAAAAGACTCTTAGACGATAGATCAAAACTCTCTCTGGACAACAAAAGACTGATTTATACTTCTATTTTGAAACCCATCTGGGCGTATGGAATAGAACTGTGGAGTTCAACCAAACGCTCCAATCTCCAAAGGATTCAATCGCTACAATCTAAAATACTTCGAACTATAGTAAACGCTCCATTTTATGTCTCCAACCTGGGACAATACACACTGACCTTAACATTCCTTTTGTCACCCAAGTTGCTAAAACACGATACAGAAAACTCCACTTCAGCCTGCAATCTCATATAAATCCTCTAGGTCAAAATCTTTCTTCTAGAACACTTCCTGACAACCCGCACAAGACGTCTTAAAAGACAGTGTGGCCTCGTGATCTCCTCTCAAGTGAAGAGAGTGACTAACCATATAATGTTTTGGAGTGTTACCACTGGGTAACAAAAAACTTTTATAAATCATACAGTAAATTATTGTTCATAGTTTGTTTTGATAAAAACAATTCCTTACGGACAGCCCTAATATTATAATTACCACAAAAAACTGTAGTAAAGACAAAAACAGACTACGAACAAAAAAATGGACAACTACTTAAACAACATGGACACTTAACAAAAACACAACTACATGGCTTACAATTTGATTTAACAATAACACTGACTGCAGCATACAATTACAAACAAAACAGTCTCTTAAAATCTATGAATAACATGAAAATTCATAAAGGAATTGATTTCCCACTACGGGCCCTCATCTTATCCTCCATAAATTTTCCCACCACAAATCTATCCATAAATTCCTTGCACAAAAACTGAACAACACCAATACGTAACCATCAATATAACATCAGAAACTCATTTGACTTTACAGGATTTCATAGAACAAACTAGAAACTGATCTCCTTTGTTTCCGAACATACCAACTTTTAAAGCAATATTTATCCTCAATAAATGGGGGACTCTTTCACAACAAAGAAACCACAGAATTGGACTAACCCATTTTAATGGGGCATCCTAAAATTTTCCTTTAACATATCATACAGTTCTTACTAGTAACCAATGTTATGAATAGAAAAAAAGAACTAGCGTTGGGCCATTGCCGACATTGTCTTAGATGATCACACATTTCCTTCGCCACAAACTATGTAGATGGCACAATATTATGCAACAATGCCAAAGAAATGATAATACTTTTCAGCCACCATAATCCCTCCAAACAATTCACAATAGAACAACAAACAAACAACAAAATACCCCTAGCTTGAACTCCTTCTCATAAGAACAGACACTGGACAAATTAACACAAAAACCTACATACTCTGGTCAATAACCAACCTCTAATACAGAAAACCAACTGTACCAACAATTTCCTCTCACGTAATCTAAAACTTACATCCACCCAATACAATCAGGTCACAATAGAAACTTTCAAAACAATGCATCAACCCAACAGCTACCCTCTTAAACACTGTTTCATCAAATTACACTCAGAAAAAGTCAATCCAATGAACTCTACAAGAACATCAAACCATCAGAAACAATTGCACAATGATAATAAACTCTCAAAAGAACCAAAAAAAACTATACATTTTTACTACATGTACAACCAGCCACAAAAAGTTTAAAAAGTATTGCTACAAAACTGAAAAAACACAAAGATTGTGCTACAAATAAAAACAACAACACAAAGAGATAATTTTTCTCGAATCTGAAGGAGCGAACTGCAAAAGACAAAACAATCAAATCTAATTTACGATATAGAATGCAAAAACTGGTCACAAAAAAGTCATACAAAAATACATCCAACTTACTTAAAGATGATTTACACATCAAAGTCAGAAAATAGTTTAAATTTAAAAGCAGATACGAACAATCTAAACAACATGGACGCTAACTTAATTCAAAATACATAGAAAACATTTTAATTTTTTTGTGTGTTGACAATTGGCAACACTGACCTTGTTCACAGACCCATGAACATTTTATAACCTACCACACTCATTGTTTAAACAGTCAGGGAAGAAGACGCACCAAACTTTGTTGTCAACAATATGTAAAAAGGATTTGAATTGTTAATAGGTTATAAGGTAAATAATTTTTGTCATCTATTGTATTTTTTGTATCAAATTAATGTGGATGGTGATTCGTTGAACTGTAAAATAAGTTCCAAGTACAGAAGATGATCTAGTCCCTTTTGTCGAAAGCTTCATAAAAAAAATAGAAACTAATGACTGAAATTGACAATATTCTTTCTTCGTTCTGCATCATCACAAAAGTAATTTTTAGTAAAAGTGTTGTCAGAGTTAAGTTTTCATAACTGAGTTTAGCTTTTGCCTTTTCGAGTGTTTTGAAACTGTGTTCGAAGGAAGTGTTTTCCACAATAATTGTAATTCTAACGAAAATTACGTTTTTTTTTTTTACAATTGTTTCAAATAATTTAGAAGGTAAACTCTTTAACAGCTGTTCCTATAACTAGGCAGTTGTAGGTTATCTTGCTATTCACTTGTTGCTAGTGTTAATAAGTTTTAAGTAGGTTGCTTATTATTTTTCTACGATTGGTTTAATTATAAATGTTTGAGTGAATATTGGTCTACTGAAATAGATTTTTAGAATTTAGACAGTATCTAAAGTGATTTCTTTTGCAATTGGACATATCTTTTGTTATGATATTGGTCTGAAATTTGTCCTTAGGGTAATACTGTTTTTACCAGAGTTCAAAGTTACCTGTGACATCGTGTTTCCATCAATAGTATACCATTTTAGTTCAATGAATAGTGTAATATTGAAGTTTCTACTGTTTAGTACAAATATTGGTAAGTATTCACTTCAGGTTTTCATTTTAAGTTTAAATTCCTTTGGAATCATTCATTACTCTTCTGTTTGGAAATGCGTCATTATCATTGTGACATCTAAGTTCAAATGAATGGACACATCTTATGTCTAATTTTCAAATGAGCTCAATGGACTGTCAAGTAAACTATTAAGGGCTTTACCTTGACAAAAGACAGAAGGTTAAATTGAATGTAATTTAAACAGGCGGTTCAGAATTCTTTCTATACTTTTTGATGCTCGAAACATATCTCTTTAAAAACAACTTCTCAAACTTTTAAGAGGTTATAAAGTCCGTGGTTTGGGTTTCAACTCCTATGAAATCTTTCTTGTCAAGTAATAGTATTCAGACAAATTATTACCTTTCTATCTATCAATCTTAAACCCTTCAAACTGATCTCAAAATTACTTTTTGTATAATTTTTTTTATTGAAAACATTTTAAAAGAAATTCCATTACTCCAATTTCAACCATCCTAACCTGCTCACTTACAGACTCTCCTCACTGCCAATCCCAAACATCTTTCTAAGAGTCTGAAATCTTCCTAAAAAGGACAACCAGTAATAATAAGTTTGCTTGGAGATTTCACGAACAGACTACAGATTCAATTTAGTAAATCAAATTTATCTATTTATTAATGAAAATGATTTGAAAAGATGTTCTCCATGTTGCTTTTCAGATCAATTCCTCTTTAAAGATAAATAGTTTTTCTAAGTCTACAAAATCTAACAATTACAATTTGCTTTGTAGCCACTAATGGTGAAGAATAGCCCCTGTAGAAGGGAAAGAATGGGCAATTTGTTTTCTACCGCCTATCTGTTGGTTACTATCTCTACTTTTACGGTCATTGCTCTAATGGGCTAGGAGTGTCCCTCGGCTTGATTCCACTCCCTGGGACAGTCCAGCCGACCTAAGCGTTTTCCTTGTCCCCAAGATTGTTGCTGACTGTTCTACCACAGTCGAAAACCTTCACAGCTATAAATAGTTTTGGGTGTAAAAAGGGAAGGAAAACAAATTATAGCTCTAAATAAGAGAATACAGCTGGTGGTAACACTCATTAGTTTTATCTTTTTGCTATTTCCGTTATTTAATTTTTCTTGACGTCAATTTGTACGTACAATTTGACTTCAATAGAATATAATTTAGTAATGAATTAGAGAAGAAGAAAAATTCTAGTAAATGCTATTTATAAAAAAAGAAATGTTACCACAGGAAATTTCATTTTCTAAGCCGGAAAACTTACCAGCAATACTATTTCCGGTTATCTACTTCTATTACCTTTTCTTCTTTTTACAATAACCAGTCCTTATTCATCTAATTTTTGTTTATTGTTTTGTTTTAACGCAAACTACTAAAACAATTGATCGAAGTTAATCAACTTACAATTCTATTCACTCTACTGCAATCATCACAATCTGTGTATTATTTTCTTGTAAAACATTGATTAGGCGGAAATTAGTAGTAACTAAAAGAGGATCGTAAGCTCCATATTTGGGAAATCGCTTAGAAATGAACAAAAACAAAGTATAGTATAACCTCTTTTCCGGTTACATCGTTTTCAGAAAAGACAATGCTTTTAGAAAAAAAATTATCAAATTTAAGCTCCCAGCTGTTTCTCACTTTGTTTTTCAATTTTCTCTTCAATTCAATTTTATTTATTTATTTATTTTTTTTCAATTTTAATAAACATAAACCACCATTATTCTACCTCATATTTTCTTTGTTTTAAACTAATTTAAGGTTTCATTTATTTAATTTTCTTCTTTACCTTTTAGCTTCCTGGACTTTGCACATCGCCATGTAAATCGTTGTTTGTCTGTTGTGTGTATGCTTTCTGATTATTCAGTATTATTCTTTGGTTTTATATTTGTTCTTGACATCTGTTTACATTTATATTTTGTCTATTATTTATTTATTGTGACGATGTTTATGTATATACATTTATTTTATTTTGTTTTTGTTTATTCTGCAAGTAGAACTCCTTTATCTTTCTCTTAGAAATGTTGAAGGCAATAAATTGTAAATTTCGTAGTGATGCTGTACATCTTCTAAAATATTTTTTGAGATCATGATTACAAAAGCATATTCTGCCACTACTTTATTACTATATGACTATATTTTATGGAGGGTTTTCACTTCATAACAGATCTTTATTTAACTTATACCTAATTTGAAAAATTAATTTTATTGTCCTCAACAGTTGCAGCATTCAGCAGGAGCAGCAGCAGGGCATTCAGGATCAGGAGAAACCTAGAAGTGGCTGAACTGTTTAGGGGAATCCTCAGAGGCAGAGATGATAGCTGAGGGCGACTTGGTGGCCACCGGTCTGCGTGGTTTGGAGAACCACGGCGCCAAGGAACCTTGAAGAATGGGTAAACTGTAAACGCTGAGGCTTCAGGCTCTTCATGGGCTTTGATGGATCAGAGATTAAAAGTAAGTAAATAGTTGCATGTTTAGTAACATTTTCTTTGAAATCTTTTGTCACCCACTAATTTAGGAGATATTGTAACTATTCCCATTGATGCTAGACAGCAAAATGGGTGGGTTATCGGTAAAGGAAATTTACTTCTGATGCATGTATTGATCTTTGTGGCTAAATTGAATATTAAACGCACAAAAGTAGCATTTCACTTGAGATTTAATTGATTTCAATTAATTTTAATTATTTTTCGCATAGTTTCTATTACGAAAATTTACTATTCAAATTACGAAAAAGTGGTATACCTACCAAGATATTTTGTTTTGTTTTCCTGATTCCCATATGAATCCACTAATCTAAGGCATGAATGTGAAAATCAAATCAATTCTAATCCTATCTAGCTTTAATAAGTGATGGGAAAAACATTTGTAACTGGCTAAATTTAGCCACCGTAAGTGAATATGTACCTAACTGGTGTGTGCAAGAGTGGGGAGGAAACAAGATCAATGTGTTGATTGGCTGCAGAATGGCGGCTGAGTTGATATGGTAAATTGCCCATTGACAGAATGTTTGTGGACCATCACTAGATATGAATGAGTCGGATTCACACCTGAGTATGACGTTATTCACCCATCAAGTTCCGCAGAGAAGTCCTTCACCAGCAACAAGGTCAATTCCGCGCTCTTTCTCCTATATATTTATTTTTAGCAACATAAAGTTTGACTATATATTTCCTTGTTCAATTATTTAAATCTATTTCATTTAATTATTTATACAGCTTCTTTTAAAAATATATACATTTAATTCTCTTACAATTTACTCTAGTAGTAGTGTTATTGACAGCAGTCCTAGAGTAAGTTTATTTATACTCATTTAACACTTTATTAAAATTAATTATTCTTGATTTTCAGATTAAAACCAGCCGAAACAGGAAAATGGGCCCGCCAAACTGTCCCGCAAAATCAGCCTAATGAAAACGTTGAAAACATCCATCCAATGCAAATAAGCAACAACTTATATTGTGAATCAATAGTTAATCAATATCTACGCTGTATTTTAGAGTTAAGAAATATTTTGTAATTTTTTATCATCTATAGCAGTTAATTAAATTGTAAGAATTTTTACTTAAAAGTTGAATATTTCAAAAAAAAAAAAATGTATAGTTGGAAACAGAATAAAATACAATTTATAATTTTAAAAACGTATCCATTTATTTCTTCTTTTTTTTATACAGATGTACAATGAATACTCAAAAATATTATAAACGAAAAGCAGCACCTCTACCTCTGTCTTCCTTTTTTAAAATCATTCCAAAAATTGCCATAAGATAGCAGCATCTACTGGATCTCTATGTAAACAAAAATAAAATAAAATAATTAGTTCCAAAAATTAATACTAGAGAACAGCACCTTCTGGACATATAAATTAAAAAAATTAAGTAAAATAGCAAAAAAAACAAATAAAATAAAATCAGTTCCAAAAAAATCCGTCAGAGAGAGGTAAAAACACTAAAAAATACAATTAGTTTCAAAAAAAATCTGTCAGAGAGCGATAAAAACATTGTTTTAAAAATTAGTTTCAAATAAATCCGTCAGAGGGTGCCACTTATCAGGCAAGTAAAAAAATTAGTTCCAAAATTCGCCACCAGAGAGCACTGTTGTAACCACCTTTATATATATATACATGAACATAAACAAATTTTCTTCAGTACGACGTGAGTGATGCAGGGGGATATATCGCTCTGTTGCTCGTCACTCTTAACAAGTCTAACAATCACCTTTCTCCCTTCAAGAACTCATTAAATGTATGGTTGTTAATAAATCATAGAAAATACCACACATAAAATAATATTTTCTTCAGTACGACTTGTCTAATAAATAATAGTCAAAATTCCGCATAGAAAAAAAAATATTCTATAAAAAATATTCGTCCCGCCCGCCCGCCCTGCGAAATTAACTTACCTATATAGCCAGTATGTACTTTTGTACACTCGACAAGGAAGATTCATTTTTTCCATTTTTCTCAAGATAAAACTAATTATTTTAGCTCACTTCCGGTATCATTAATTAACATTAACCTAATGCCATCTAATTACCAAAACACATAATTGAAAAAAGCTCCAGTGTGTTAGTAATTAAAGGAAACAAAGAATACTAATAACTAATGAACTTTAGTTCATACTCTCACTCCCAGAAAGCGGTACAATCACTGTTTATACTAGCATTTCTCCAAAATCTTATTATATTATAGTCAAGTCAGTCATCCTACAAAAGCGATTCAATAAAAACAGACACAAATTTAATCAATTAGTTCAAATATTCGCCACGAATAATACATACATTAATAATAAACTTAATTTTTATTTTTAATAAATTATTTATACACTTTTTTATAAATTTTTATAAAATCTTCACAAACATTTTTAACAAATTATTTTGATAATTTAATTTAAAATTATAATTTTACAAAGAAAAAAAATGCAACTTTTAATCACCATAGCGACTCACCAGACTTAGCTTAGGCTCACATTTAACCCTGTTGGTGACTCTCTAAACCTATATAGGATTACCTTACACTCACTTTTAACCAAGTTGGTGACTCTCTAGACCTATATGGGACCACCTTACAATCACTTTTAACCATGTTGGTGACTCCCTAGACCTATATGGGACCACCTTACACTCACTTTTAACCATGTTGGTGACTCCCTAGACCTATATAGCACCACCTTACACTCACTTTTAACCACGTTGGTGACTCTCTAGATCTATATAGGACTACCTTACACTTACATTTAACCATGTTGGCGACTCACTAGACATATATGGGGCTTAATTGTTTGAATTAACTTGGTTACATCTTTTTTAGAGTTAAAATGAAGAAGTAGGTAATAGAGGGATCATGGCATCCCTGCATGTAGCTCAGTACTATCAAAGCTTGCAATTGCACCCTGCAGGTAATCAGTGACAGCTACCCTCGAGACTTTAATCTTCATTAAAATTCTAATAGCTCTATTTGGAGTTCTGAAACATTGGAGGAATCTTCCTTAAATCAACATCATATACCACATGGAACTTTGAAATAATAATATGGAGTCTTATTTTAGCTGGATCAACAAGCACGCAGCTTTTACAACAAGTAAATCTAGTGCCACAACTGCTTAGTAAAGGGTGTATAAAATTTTTCCAGGCAAGTTTGAAATCCAGTGTGATGCCCAGAATTATCTATAACAAGTGCTAATCTATTACTGTAAAACTTCCTTTATAGGAAATAAAATAAACAAATCTACCATATTCTAATCGTTTTAAATTGTTGAAAAAGAGTTACAAAAAAAAAAAAAAAAAATCACACGAAGATACTGTGTCAGGTTAGGACCTTGTCGCAAAAAATATTGACAAAATACATCGGGCCACGTTCAATTATGTTGCAGTTAGTTGTTAAACACGAAGTGAATAACACTTTTAACCTTGTTAGGAGTATAAAATACAAAATAAAACTTGTTATAGACACAGGCAAACAATATATCAACGCTGGATTATAAAAAAAAAATCGCGTAGGTTGGACTTTATTTTTATTTATGAAGATAAAAGAGTTACAATGACGCAATGCTGGCCGAATCAACAAGTTGGAGGGGAGAGAGGGCTCCTCTAAAAACAATTTTATATGGTAACTGTCACAAGTCAACATGCACTTTTATTGTCTACTTATTATTTTCATTTATTTATGTCTGGAATTCATCCGAGAGAATTAGACTTATTTATACTTTTCTAATTTTAGACTCAAGTTTCCACAAACATACAAAAAATAATAGAACTTTATATTCAATCGTACAATCTTGTACAACTCCATTGTTATCGCCCCGCCATTACGTTTACTGACTTATTGATTGTGATTTTATAACAATTTATACGAAAAGTTCACAATTATTCTTCAATTGGTTTTTTAAAAATTTATTTAAGATTTTCGCAACTGCATACAATGATGCAACTGACAAGAAATGCTCAATAAGTGAGAATATAACACAAGCATTAACGTTACAACAGCAACCACCCAGCGTTGGCGGCAGCCATTAAGCTCAGCTGTTGTTACTGGATACATGTCTACCAACCTAGGACGATCAACGTTATTATGTATTTAAAATGGTTCTGGCTTTTATTCATTCATTTATTCTGGATTCATTCAAACTGAATTTTAAAAAATATATTTACTACCAAAAATTATAGTTTCTAGAACAATACATAATATTAAATAATAAATTTGGTTATGTCTGAGCCGGTCAGTTCTATCAGTCTGACGTCACAGGAGTAATTTTGACTGTATGATGGTAATACATGAATGAATTAATAATAATAATAATAAAAATTAGATTTCAGTTATAACTGCGTAATATTTAATTTCATCGGTCGAAGACGAGCTGAGAGTTCAGCAGCGTAAAATATTAAATACGTAATTTCCGATGGCTTATTCCAATCTAACAATTTTTCCGATAGAACCCAACTTCCGGCGATATATTTTTACTACCAGTTTGTAACCTCAATGTCC
The DNA here is from genome assembly GCF_049639745.1 of Rhodnius prolixus. Classification (NCBI taxonomy): domain Eukaryota; kingdom Metazoa; phylum Arthropoda; class Insecta; order Hemiptera; family Reduviidae; genus Rhodnius; species Rhodnius prolixus. The sequence continues at coordinate 46,066,250 of NW_027411603.1, read as the reverse complement.
ATGAAAAAATTGCCATTTCACAAAACTCTTTGCCTACACTTGACGAGAAAATTAAAGCCAACTGTGATACCCATTAAAAAACACAAAAAAGATCAAATGGAAAATAAAACCTGCGATGAACAATTAAATAATTAGCATAATTTAATATATAGATATACGTAGAAGTGAAAGGGGCTTTAGTTATACAAATAATTTCCTATATAAGTTAGTTTGTTTGTGCATAGCTGAAGTTAGAGTGGAGGAAATGGGTGTTGAGAGTTGCACCTGGATAGAGTTAGCTGAGGAGGATGAGGAAGGGGGTTGACACGAGAAACCCATCTGACGGGTTGAATCTATTAACTTGTGTGGAAACACATTCGACTGTTATACGTGCAAGCAACAGACGGCAACACGCATGAAACTCTAGCCGCCTAAACACAACCGCGCCAAAACCACACACTATTACCCAACCAACTGCTTCTAAACTGTTAAATGAAATACATATATCATTTTATTCACTACTTAGAATATATGTCCTCAAAATTGATTTCTATTTCTATATACTTTTTTTTAAAAAGATACCCAATGATCGTTTAGAAAATTTTGTAAAAGTTGAATCCTGCAACATTATTTGTTTCATCAGAATGTTTTGTTGAACACCTAAGAATAAAGTGGAGAATGACAAACACCTCCATCATTGTGACTCTTCAGATTGTGTAATTACGCTGAGATGCTGTGAAATTAAAGATGAGGGACTCTTCTAGATTATATTGAGAGAGAGAGAGATAAGTGCGACATATTGTCGACACATTTAAATAAACATTAGGGGGCTGTACAGACCTCCAGCGGGGAGTCGGCTAAGGAGAGGAGAAGACAGCAAAGAGGAATGGAGACCCTAGAATTGATATCCAAGGAAGATGGTAAGGAAGTGGAATCCACAAATAAAGTTGAAGTCAAGTCTTAAGATGAGAGAAGGAGATTGGTGAATAAAGGATATTAGCTGACGACGTCAATGCAGCAGAATGGAGTCGCCTTGCTTACTAAGCAGACTTGTCAGCTGGAGTTACACCTACCACCTGAAACGCACCAGTTGCAGTAGGACTAATTATATTTAGTCATCACTTCCTGAATTTTGAAGCGAAGTAGACTAATGAGGAAATTTTGAAGCTTGTGAACGTTTCATAATCCCGATAAGAGTAGTATCCTTTTTTTATAACCTTGAACTTCATTATAATCATTCTATAAATTAAGCATGATGTAAAGTAGTATCCACAGATTTCGGTCTAAAGTCTTTAATTGATCGGAAACAAAGAACGAGACAAGTTTAAGGCTCTGGTTCTTATGATGCTGACGAAGAAAGATCAGCTGATGAGTTCGGCTACCTCATACATCACCGACCTAACAAGCATCTACCATTCCATCACCGAAGGTCAACCTTCTACCTACGGGTAACTACTGAAAGACCCTAATTGCTAAAAGACTCTAACTACTGAAAGATCCCATCAGCTGAAAGACCCTAACTGCTGAAAGTCTCTAACTGCTGAAAGACCTAACTGCTGAAAGCCCCTAACTGATGAAAGATCCTAACTGATTAAAAACCCTAACTAATGAAAGACCCTAACTGCTGAAAGACCTAACTGCTGAAAGATCCTAACTGATTAAAAACCCTAACAGCTGAAAGACCCTAACTGATGAAAGATTCAAACTGCTGAAAGACCGTAACTGCTGAAAGACCCTTTATTGATCAGACCAAATCCAACATTTTTCACAATACCATTTATTCCCCCAAAGAAAACCACAAATTTAGAAAGAAACGTCACTTCCTCTGCCCAGTGTACCCCCGGCAGACTATAGAATTCCACCGGTGCCTTCAGTATTACGATCAATTATATAAGTAGTAAGATAAAAATGGGAGAAACTGGGCAAAATGAAAGCGTTGAAACCCAAACTGCGAGCTATAACCAAATTAGAGCTTAATATTGGAAGTTATAAAAACGTCAAAATAATTTGGCCCCCACCCAATGGGAGAATGGGGGCACTTTTTGGGGGCTAAATTCATTTTTAATCCCGCACAAACAGACCCATTCCCATAGCACAAATAGATAAAGCTCCCGGGCTTTTAATTAATAATTCCTCCGCCCGCCATTTTCTTAATTAAAAATCGCTCGGCCTCAAATTGTGGATTGTTCGCGCCGCACTATTTACTTCCGGTTAATCTCTTCTCTCATTTTTGCGTTCTCTCCTTCTCTCTCTCTCCTAAATCCACTAAATTTCCTTTTTTTTTGTCTGTCTGTCTGTTTGTTCTACTTTGTTCATCGCCTTAATTCGATCCCGTTGCTGTATTTTAATTCTCTTTCCTTTATCTTATGTAAATTGTTTCCAATGTAAAATATTTTATGATCACAATTTCTTTTTATTCAATTCAAGAAATCAATAAATAGTTTTATTTGTATTTTATAGAACTTTTTTTTATTGGCTATCCAGTTAATTTTGTTCTTTATTTTTCTTTGTCTAAATGTTTGCTTTTAAAAGAAGTCTTTTGAATAAATTACTGTTAATGGTTGGATTATCGTAACTTTTTCTTTTATTGTTAAACTTCCTTTTGGAAAAGAGAGAAAATAAATGAACTTATTGTTATAACAACCCTGACAAAAGGCGTTTAATTTAAACGTTATTCTGTTAAAATGATTCTCCCTTTATTTATCTATTTTTACCATTTATTTATATTTATCTGCTACAGACATTTCATCATATAAAACAATTCAGGTGGTTATAATTAAAAATCATGCAAAAACATCAGCTCTTATCAGTGTTATTAGGCATGAACGATATTCAATTCACTGTCTATTGATTAAATAATCTAAATAATGAATGGAAAAAAAAATCTCTGATTTACAAGCTCTAATTACAACCACTTGAAATTTAGCGGGCCACTCATGTTGTTGAGCTTTAATGAGCCGCACATGAATGTCTGCTATTGATAATCGGTAAAAGCTGAGCTTTTGGCTACGAAATTTAAATTCTCCGTTGAAAGAGGTTAGTAATTATCTGGATTTGGAAATTTCTCTTTTACACAATTCTAAAATTATTATCGATAAATCGAATAGAAAATAAAATTGATTAGGAATTTAAATTTCTCGACATAAATCTGACGATACATACTCTGAAGATTTAGATAAAGGTCCTCTCCTCTTTGCGTAGATTGCGATGAGGAGGAGGATTTCAAACATATAATAATGATATGTCCACGTTATGTGGTAGAAAGGAAACGAATGTTTGACGATATATACAGGTATTTAGATGCACCATTTCGCTACGAAGACATAATATTCTCCACCAACATTTATGGGCTTAAATCTGTAGCAGAGCTAGCAATGAAATATGAATGTATTTAAAAGTTATAGCTGATTAGAATGAATGGAAGAAAATGATTAGAGAAGGATTACGTGATTTTAATTTAGGATGGCAGGATCAGAGTACTAATCCATCCATTAGTTGTAAGTTTGTATATAAATAGTTGTACATAGTAGAGGGATGAATGTGTGAAGCAAAGGTATTTATAAGTAAGAATGGAGAGTGAGTGATATTCTAGTGATAAGCACCTAGACGATGCTGGATGTATGGCGAAAGCCAATGCCAAAAAAAAGCAAATTTGCTACTATGCGTAAAAGTTTCTCTCGAATTCATTACCATTTTGCAAGGGAACATTCAGTTTTGGCCAGCAATGGGAAAGAAGGTGAAGGAGACTCCTCTAAAGTGCTATTTCAATCAATTGTACGGCATCACATCCACGTCAGAATGTTTTTATGAGGGTTACAGAGTGTTACAGGTTACAGAGATGAGAAAACGTGGTTAGGTAATTAATACATATCTTTGGTCCGTCGTTGCAAGCATGTTTATGATGTAACCCTGTTTCGAACTTTTACGCATTATTTATCAGTTTAGTGTTGTGGTTTCCAGGTTCAATTATACAGCCAGTAAGTGTTGTGCTAGTGGAGACGGAAATGTAAGTGATTTCGAAACCTTTACACCAAGCTTATTATCTCTAAAGATGAAAGAAAATCCAATACCGGTCAAAGATACAATAATCATTCTACATTTCGAGTATTTTTCAATAAAAATACAATTATCTGAAAGATACAGGAAGGTTTCAAGATTTGAACCAATCCTTGACGCTTCCAAACTTTTAGTAACAATTCCAAGTTACGCGCAAATCTTTAGACAAGAAAAGAAAGAATGTTAGTTCACAAGAGGAGTTTCGCTAGAAATGTTATTTTTATTTCTAGAGATATTTTGCTTTCAGATGTTTTGTACGTAAATTTTTAGGAGATTTGGTGTCCAACCAATTTAAGGAAAGAGAGAGAGGTATCACCGCTGATGTCCATGATATGAATGGTTTAAAAATTGTAGCCTACTTCGTGGTCAGTAACCTTTCCCTTGGATAGCTTGAGATCAAAGCATAGGCAGGCCTCAGGCAGAGCCCTGTGGATTTACATGACAAAGACTCTGGGACTCTCTGGTATTCCATTTGGATCTGATAAAATCAATTTTCACGAACTGATAGGTGGACCCCTCTTCAATCTTACGTAAATTCTTTCCTTCGCCCGGGTTCTTTTTAGCTTCACTTCTCATATTTCCAAGATCTCAAGAAGAGATTTATTTTTATATAATATTTTGTATTTGTAACCCTTTTTTTTTATTTAGGCTTTTATAAATCTAACTTCGTATTTTTTATAGTTATATAACACGAACTTAAAGTGACATAACTTTTTTTTCTCAGCAACTTTGCATTAAAGTGACCCCCCGCTGTTCAATCAAATAGTACAGAATAAAATTAAACAAAATGGCTGAATTTTGTTGCCCCAGCACGCATTTCTCTTTGAGCCCCAATCAAGTTTGGTGTAGATTTCCGTCTAACACTACATTTGCTGATAAATTGAAGTCTAGCTTTCTACAACCAAATCGACTGATCTACTTCTGATGACAGATTTAAGTCCAAAATTCCATCAGAACATGCGCACTACGGACCCAAACCATATTTCTAAAGTAAAATCTTAAAACCCTTCTCACCAAGAAAGTAAAGGTAGTCATCAATTGCAGATATTTGGGACTTTAAACATTTATTGATTTCATTTTAACTAGATTTGATGTCAAAATTGTTTGAGGCAGTGATGATTAATATAAAACAGACCACACAATTAAGTTGTTCTAATAGTATCAACGTTGATATTTAGGTTTAAGAGTAGTGGTATACGAAGAATGTAGAGTATTTCGCCAATAAGTCTGTACGTATATAGATATGCATTAAATGTGTGAATATATTATATATTTTAAACAAGATGGTGTGAAAGAATTTGCTAAAATGTACGTATTTATTAGTGTGAATGTATTTATAAGGATGAGCGTAATTTTCGCGATTAAGAGAAGGAAATACTTAATATTTAACTTATTCACAAAATTAAGCAGAAAAAGAAGAACCAAATTGAACGCTTTGGTTATTCCCATACTTTCAAAACGATTTTTAGTTTAAATTTACTTTAAATTATATTTATTTAAAGCTAAAAATACCCTTTTTAACAAACAAAATGGGGTTCATTTAATACAAGAAAGTTGGTTAAAAGAATTTATTAAATTAAAGTTTACCTTTATAATACTTAAATCCAAGGATTATACGAGTTAATTGCACTTCAATTTAAGGTTAGTCGGTAAGTTATTGATTAAACAAATAACAAATTGCTGATTGAATTCTATTTAATTTAAAACAAGTCTAGACATGCAAAAATAGGTAAATAACAATTTACCTGATAAAATATGTGGCTTACTTGTTTTATATAGATAGATAGATAAACCATTTCTAGGTTTTTTTCATGTTTTGTAGGGTGTGGAAACTAGAAAAGTAGTAGTTTTCTCATTGCCAGCAGCCTTCGCAGTTGAGAAGTGTAACCTAACCAATGGCTGAGATATGATTCGAATGTACGTCATATGATTAGAAGGTTATACTCAGTAGTGGTTATAATCAGGTGATTGCAAGAAAGCCACTGCTTTTTTGACAGCGTTTTGGCGAAATGATTTTATAATAGTTGGTTGAAATTATTTTTATAAACTATATACCTAATTATAATTAACGTTATAATTATTATTATAATTATATTTATAATTTATTTAAATATTTGTGGGCCCTTCTATCACCGGATATTATCCAAATTTTAGAGACCGGAAATCGAACCTGGTACCCACAATACATCTTAGCTTTGCAGAACTCGTCTCTAACCGCTCGGCTATACCGTGGCGCCTAATTTTAAGGGAAAATTTAAACTATAAATGCAATTTGTCCTCTACCACATGTGCCGTCGTGCTAATTTTAAGATAAAAATTATCTTCTTTCTTTTGCGGTAAGCTTATCAAATATTTAATCTAATGTTAAAGTATAATGTATTGATTGAAAAAGCTTAGTTTTAACAAAATTTAAACATTCAAGCTTTCTCTTGTAATACTTCTAAAAGCTCAACCATCTTTGTTTTTGCAGGTAGAGGTGAATAATTTAGCTAGGTATTTGGGGGGTAGATTTGCCAAGAACAGAGTGGATATCTACCTTCCTGTGTTCTATACTTAGTAGAGGATTAAACCAAAGCAAGAAAAGTCTTCCCTGTACTCAAGAGTTTTGCTAATCAAACGTTCACCCTCCAGAGAAATCAGCTAACGAGCCTGGCTTAGATTCAAGAAACTCGAAGGCCTTTATTTGCACAAAATGGTTCAACTAAAACTACGATTAGGGACTGTAGTACGCTAATTTCTTTACATATTTAAGCAAAAGTAAATACTTTTTTCTATTAGTATTTCCTATTTTTAAAATTATTTGTGATTTTAATTGAGCTAAGAACTGTTATTTAAACTCCGAATTTCAGAAAACCATTTAAACCTCCATTATAATATATATAAACAAAAAACTCGTACATTTAACTGATACAGTACTTTAGAGGGAAATCTATAGTTCTTTAAGAAGTGGATAATCTAGAGATAACTAGATTTTACAGGAATTAAATGCATATCAGGAATGATGAACATCTTAGTTGAAGTGAACTTGATCAAGGATACTTGACGCTAAGTACCCTGGTAAGGAAAACTCCTTGAGAGACGAGAAAAACAAGAATATTTTAGTTTTAGGTACCGTTATCCCATGGAATCGATCAAATCCGGTTTTCTTTACAAATCGATTTTCTACAAAACTGATTTTGGGGGTGCATTTTAGTTTTGAAACGGGAATAAAATTGAGCGTAGAAGAGCTGAAGATCAGGTTCTTAGGTTTGTAGTCGTTAAAAGCGGCATTTTAGGAGCCAATAAACCATGCACGACTGCAAATCACGACTCGTGTGTTTTCAAAATTGATAAATAATTCGCAGCGTATTTTCCGCAAAAGATTTTATTAAAATCGGGCCAAGATTTACAGAGTAATTAGTAATAATAATAATTTTGGAGGGGGCCTTACATAAAAAGGGCTAACTCCTCTCCCATTCGATGTACAGCGTCGAGACCCCCAAAAGGCACATCTATATGAAATTCTGAATCGAATGACACCTCATTCATTAAAATCGGTTCACGCGTTTAGGCGCTACGCTGTTTACAAAAAAGGTAACAAGAAGAAGAACAAGAAGAAGAAGAACAAGAACAATTTTTGAAAAAGCCGTTTTTGCTCATTTTCCGAAACTTTTATCTCGAAATCTATTAGATCTGGGTTGCAAAAAAATTACAGTTATAAAGGAGGATTTGCCCTATATTATAAAGAAAATTTGAGAATTTTATCTTTTATAGAAAAAGAGAAAAAAATTGTCAAAGTTGGATGTTTTTCACGTTACGCAGTTTTTGACGATCAACCCTTATACAACTGTCCTACCGGACAGTTTTAAGCATGGTCCAATGTATATTTAGTTTTATTCAATATAATAGAATTTCTCCTTTAATAAAGTGCATTTTACTTCAAAATTATTATTGCATACCAAACGTTGTGGGATGCCAATTCAGTGTAAGTTCTAGCAGAACAACGGCCCAGCTGAGAGTTTAATTTGTAACATCTTCTTGTTAGTTAAACCGCACGCGGGATGTAAGTTAGCGAGTTCACAATTATTCATGGTTACTATGGCATGACAACAGCATTCCTGTATCTAACTGCAATCTGTGTAACCAACTAGCAAAATTGTAACATCCGGGCTAAACTGTAAATCAAGTAATTTGATTTCCAGTGTTCAAGATATTATTATCATCAATTTTACTGGTGTATATTTGTTCTACTAAGAAATTTCAATGCCTTAATTACGAACGTGTTTTATCAAAATAATACGTTAAATTTAATCATTTTTGTAAACTATTAAATTACTGTAGGCGATGAAATAAAATAAATGAAGACGCGATATCGCTAGAAGTATTCCGCTTGGACAAAATATTGAAACAGGAATTAAAATGAATTTAAGAAGTCTGGGATTAAACATTGCTAAGTTGAGATGCTTTTACTTATTTTGATTTGCCTTTATGAGGCAGCAGGTGTCTCAATTATTATTATTAATCGACCATGGGGAAGGCTAACGACAGGAAACTCTACCTAGGATAAAGGAAGCTCTTAGTAGAGCGGATAATCAGGAGATTAGGGACTATTACTTCTTGTTGGCCGCAAATCTCCCAACGCTCCGCAGATGTTCAGAGAATGGCTTTCCCCAAATTAAGGGCAATAGGCTCGCAAGAGAAGGAAGATTGTAGTCAGTGATAACCTGCAACGCTCTTCCTGGATATTCCATTGGTAGGACCACAAATTATAAAAAGTTGTAAGAGTACTAGTGAGAGAAGGTGACGTTATTGGGATAACTCTTTCCTTAATGCCAGTAAACACCCTTTCGTCCCTCAAGAGAGGGGGAAGCAAGAGGGTGGTGATTGCGGAGGTTTTATCGGAAAGCCACTGAGTGGACCAAAGTAGGCTACTATCCCGAGGGAGCGCTTGGTGATGCTTCAATCTTCAACACGAGTCGCACGAACACCCCCCTTAGAATTAGTGTTGTTCAGTTGAGGTTCGAGCTGAAGTCTCAACCGAGTAGAGCCTCGACTCGAGCCTTCAGAGCTCGAGCCTTACAGCCCTCGAAGCTCGAGCCGTGAAGGTCAAGTTGAAGGCTCACAAAGTGCAAGCCTTTTTAAATTCTTAAGGAATGACTAGTAACCAATGAGCAACGAACGTTTTAAAAATTATCGTATTCATTTATACAAAAATATGTTTGAAAAATTCATTAGCTGCTGTAACTTGATTTTACTTTAAGAAATGAATTTATTAATTAGTACAAATAAAATGCTTCATATATATAAAAAAAGCTTGAGCTCTCTGACTCGAGCCACCCACTGAGCCCTGAGAGCTCGAGCACTCAAGGCTCGAACCTTATAGCCAAATAGCTCAGCTTGAACTACACTACTTAGAATAGGCAATAGAGTTAATCTACAGGTTCATAAACCCAAATACATGCATAACATCAACCATCAGAAGATGCTCAGAAGCAAGCTCTATGTTCTTCATTGTGTGAAGCTATTTTGTGTTTTCACGACGGGTGCCAAGAGCAATCAATATGGAGATATTAGGAGTCCTCGAAAAATGTATTATCGCTGGAATTTGGCAGAAAGGACAATCCATCTCCTCTGACTAGAAATGGTAGAAAGAAAGGAATTCCCTACATCAACTGATTGATTCCTCTGCTGATACAAAAATGTCCGAAAGCAGATCAGCAGCCCGAAATAGATCAGTTTGACTGAAATGATATTCCCTTGACTACAGTAGAACAGTAATAAAACAACAGAAGGCGCTCTCATTTTCTTTAAAGCAGCCAGTTCGCAAAAGTACACCCTACAAAATCATAAAGGATTTGTTTAGCATAATGTGTAACACTCTAACCTTTAAAATGAAGTTTATAAGTAGCTTTGTTTACACTTGGAATTCCCTTAAATAATGTATTGCCCTGGAGGAAGAAGAAGAAGTGGCTGTGAAGGGGAACATGCTAAAATAACCAGCAAGAGAATAGGGCATAGAAATGAAGGCGCAGAAGAGCAATAAAGTTGCGCTACATAAAATGGGGCATTTCACTTACATTCAACAAAGACATAGACATTTTGTTTCTCGTATACCTACATACAGAGACGTATAAGCATAGAATACGCACACAAAACACACACAGAAAAGAGAATTGGATGGTAGCATTGAAACCATCTCGTTAACAAGTCTTCTAGTATTTCAATTCTAAGAGAGAATTACTCAGCTACCATAACTATTTTCTATTTTTATGGACATCTTCTAAAGCTCTGAAGTCCTCTAAAGAAGTAGCAATAGCAACTTTACTCAATAAATCCATTAATTATCTACTGATCATTTATTGCAAAGATAAAGACAATTACTTTATAAATATCAATGGGATAATAAATTTTTTTTAGTAACAATCTCTACCTTAACTGCTCTGGATAAAGTCTGGAATACTTATTCTAAGACTTAAATTAATTCAATAGCAGTAGCAGTGTCTATCGATGGTGAAACCTAAATTGGAATAACTTGACTTGAAATCTATTGACTCTACGACAATTTAACATTGACGTAAAACTTAACAAACTGATGCAACGCCTCAAATTGGCCTGTCAACTACTAGGACGGTCCTCAAAGAATTATATATATAATTTTGAAATTTGGAATTGGGATAAATAACCAAATTTTATGAGTCAGCAGTACCTTGAAAATCATGATAGAAGGTAATGGTGCTTTCCAGATTTATGTTTTTTCCAGGATAAAACTTTTGTATGTAAATGTAGCTCAAGATTGTACCATTTATTGTGACTATAGTTTTGTCCTTGTGGAGACCCAAATATCCATACTAAAACTAAAGTATGTATAAGTATATATATGTTCATGAAGGAGGTCTATGTTTGTGTGCATACAAAAAAACCATTATAACTACCACGACCTCTATTTATGCACCAAATGGAATAAAAAAGTATTCTAGCAGGAGCTCCTAGGCTGCATGAATAGTCCTTATAGGAACGCTACATTGAATTAACCTCGCTGTTTACCTGATACAAACTGAGCACTACTGCTACTGTTATTTTTATCTTTTCTACTTCTAGTCGCTTAGAAAAGTATCCATTTCTGGTCTTGCCATAATCCTTTCTATTCCCCACCAAGACCTTTCGTAATGGCTGACGGAAAAACACTAGGTAACCGTAGCTGAGAGAACTTGTACTTCAGTCAATGTTTTACAGCTGATTTAGAAATATTTTGTTTCTTTCTTCTATTAAACACAAAAAAATGTTCATTGTTCAGCTAAAGTCCAATCAGCAGTATTGTGGTCTTGTCAAAAATTTAAGGTTTCTTAAAACCGCAAAAAATGAACGAAAAATCTAATCAGACAGGAAGTTAGCAATCGAAATCCCGCCACGGCACCGCAGCTAAAAGAGGTTTATTGTGCCAGCTCTCTTTGGATCTAGTAGAGGAAACCTCCCCTACTAAAGAGGTTGGAGGACTTTCCATTCTAGTTCTTTTTGCGCTACTACCTCAGAGATCTAAAGGTTTCATAGCGCAACCGAACAGCAAGTGAGAGGCTGTTTCCTCCTCTTTCTGACACAGTATGCACAACGGTTCCGAGCTAATGCTTCCTGAACCTAATCGGAAGTAAAGGTTCACTTTTTTTTGTATTGTTAAAGATTTTCTCAAAAAATTTGTACACTTTCAAAAACACATAGTAGATCTACATATATTGGAACCATTTATAAATTATGTTTATATAGGGAACCCAGACAAATGAAATCTACGAGGGCCGTTTGAAAAGTCCGTGCAAAGTCAGAGAGATAGCACTACTGGCGCGTATCGAGGTTATGTTTAGTTAGTAGAATCTCTTGGAAGAACACACACCAAGTTTCAGCCAGATTGGTCTATTTCTTTGTGTTTGGCATTCGTTTGAATCGAGGAAGTCGAGTGATTTTCAAAAAATGGACGAAAAAGAATTTCGTGTGTTGATTAAACACTACTTTATGAAAGGCAAAACGCCTCAGGAGACTAAAGAGAAGCTTGATAAACATTATGGTGACTCTGCACCTTCGATTAGAACAGTTTATAAGTGGTTTCAAAATTTTCGGAGTGGCCATATGGGCACAAGTGACGCTGAACGTTCTGGACGCCCTGTTGAGGTTACTACTCCAGAAATCATTGATAAAATCCATGATATGGTGATGGATGACAGAAGAGTGAAGGTGCGTGAGATTGCTAGTGCTGTGGGCATCTCGAATGAACGGGTACATAATATTTTGCATCAACATTTGGACATGACAAAGCTATCCGCAAGATGGGTGCCGCGATTGCTCACGCTTGACCAAAAACGAAATCGTTTTTGAATCGTTTTTTCGAAAGTGTTGCAAGGACGGTTTGCAGGTGTTCCAGAAGAATCCGCATGACTTTAAGCGTCTTTTCGTCACTGTGGATGAAACATGGATACATCACTACACTCCTGAGACCAAAGAACAATCTAAACAATGGGTTACCAAGGGGGAATCTGCGCCAAAAAAGGCGAAGACCGTTCCTTCGGCCGGAAAGATTATGGCGACTGTCTTTTGGGATTCGCAAGGAATAATCCACATCGACTATCTGGAAAAGGTTAAAACTATTACAGTTGCATATTATTCTTCGTTATTGGACCGTTTGAAAACCGAGCTGCAAGAAAAACGCCCACGATTGGCCCACAAAAAAGTCCTTTTCCATCACGACAACGCACCAGCTCACACCTCAGCAGTTGTGGTCGCAAAATTAATGGAAATAGGGTTCCAACTCGTTTCACATCCCCCCCTATTCTCCAGACTTGGCTCCCTCGGACTACTATTTGTTCCCCAATATGAAGAAATGGTTGGCGGGAAAAAGATTTTATTCAAACGAGGAGGTGATTGCAGAAACGAATGGCTATTTTTCTGACTTGGACAAATCCTATTATTCGGAAGGGATCAACAAACTAGAGCAGCGTTGGACGAAGTGTCTTAGCCTAAAAGGAGACTATGTTGAAAAATAAAAAAGGTTTATCCCCAAAAATTAAGTAGTTTTTATTTTTGCACGGACTTTTCAAACGACCCTCGTATTTAGGGCATTTCTGAGGGAGATAGACTTGTCTCTAAAGTGCCACTGTAGTGTTATGTACGATAATATCACTGAGGATGGTAGAAAGTGTTGCTGAATTTCCTAGTTCAAAGATAATTCGTCCTTAATCAGAAATAGAATTTTATTAATTTGATTTTTCAATTGAAATTGCCTCCTAGTAGCACAATGGTCGGCTTAGATCACCTCAGGTCTATAAGGCAGTCTCTGAACTATAGTTAAATGCTCAGCGATGCAACCACGAAATCTTTATTTAAAAAATTAACGAAGTTTATTTCAAATGATATCTTTTAAAATTGGAACACATAAAAAAATTAATTTATTGAAAAAGATTTGTTTTATAATAAAATCATTTTGAAAAGAGAAATATAATTTAAAACTGTTGATAAAAAAGAGAAATAAAAAATAAAAAATGGTCGGAAATAGCGGGCAAAGAGTGGGGGGGAAAGTAAAGTAATAAGAAATTTCATTTTGTGCCAGTAAAGATAGAGGAATAAGAAGCTGCAAGCAGTTGCTGGAGGGCAGTTTAATCATCGGAGCAGATAGACTGAAACAGATTTGTGATAATAATGTATCGAGTGAGCGTTTTACCCAGCATCCTGTCGTCAGTGGGCAGACGGGGAAGTGAGAAAGGAGCTGGGGAATCCAACTGAAATAAGGAAATATCTATTCCATCCAGTGTGTCCCCCGGAAGCTGTCCTCAAACACAGAAACATCACGCACATGCAAATACGCACTTACAAACTGAGCCGTTGTAAGAATCTTAGGGTTAACAGCAGTGGCATCCAATTTATGCTTAAATCTAAATTTTATCTCGGGTAAAATCAAGGACTTTGTCCAGCATCAGGGACCTATCCACATTTTCAATTTTTGTTTGTTTGGTTCTTCAGTGCTCTCAAAATGAGGAGACCCCGGGAAATTGAGCAGTAGAAAGAGAAAAATCTACGTGGACACTTGAAAAACATGATTTCCCAATCATTACCAGTAAAATAACAAAACTCAACTACCTTGCGCATGACCCTGATTAATGTCACTAACTTATAGTGAATACGAATACCGAAAGAAGTTAAAGACTGTCTAGAGTTATCACTTCAACAACCAACATTCACAAAGAAAATAGATTTAAAGAAGTGTAATCTTTTCTCGTCCGGAAAATTCCAAGTCAACAGTTTTACTAATGATTATTAGCACGTAAAGTGGATAGAAATTTTAGCTAGCTTCAAAACCAAGTTAATGTTATAATATAAGGAGGGTAAATTAGTTCAAGGATGGAAGAGGAGATTGTTGCAGAGGAACGGGATGCTGTGTCGACTAAAATCCAGAATTACTGACACTACCTGTTAGCTACGTGCCTAATTGCACAATCTGAGAACGATCGTTATGCCTTGCTCGGTGCTAGATAAACTACGAACATACGCATTACCTTCCTGATATTCGGCGTGTTTATTTGTAATTTCTGGGCGAACCTAATGAGCACTTTTCTACGGGCACCCGTACTATTTATTTTGTGAAAATGGAACTCTAATTGAAATTATTTGGGGCGTTTATATCTACTAGTGCTGACCGAATTACATCTTAAATAATTAGGGAGGCCTTTATACTCAAAGTCAGATCCTTCAGCCAAAACTCTGTCAGAATATCCTTCGAAGGAGAGTTTTTTTTAGAAGCAGCCTTTAGATCTGCTTTCTCCAATGATTAACGTACTGGATTCTTTCAAAGATCCTGGAATAGAACGGAACCGCTGGCCCGTACTTTACTAAAAATTGCTCGTATTAACCATTAAATAAAATCCAAGACCTAGACCGGGAACATCTTAGCTTTGTAGGCCACTCCTCTAACCGCTCGGCTACCGTGGAGACTTGCTAAACGTATATTGGTTAAATGGACCCTATCAAAGTAGCCATTTTCTATTACCCTGTTTAATAGAAGCTTTAATGAACATTCCATTTTACGTAAAGAAGTAATTAACAACTTCAATAATTAAAAGCTTCAACTTCTTGTTTTCACCAGCTAGATATAATACTTCGGAACATAGATTAGCACTAGTTAGGTACTTGGTGGAAAGGTAGGCTTTACAACCGTAAGTACCTTAATCACGTACTGCGGTTCGTTGTATTATCGTAGCGAACAGTATACTCCAGATACAAGATGACGGATACTGCAAGGAGTACCAAGAACTTAAATGCACGACCGAGAGAATATTATTAACAGATGACGGAAATTATCCTAAGGGCTACTTAAAACTCCCCAATTATATTTTCTTGCCTCTAACAAACTAAAAGCGATTACGAGAGCCTTCACAGATGTTCTCCCTGCTTAATGGTTAATTAATTGGATTTCGTAACACAGGTGGTAGGTTTCAAACATTGGTACGCTTGTATTACCTTCAATAGAGTACACCTGTTTGTCCGCCTTCCGGCGCATACCCAAAAGGAAATTCAACTTTGTTCTGTTTTCATCTTTTCCTGGTTGGTGGGAAACTTTTAATTGAAATGTTTATAGTAACAGGAGCAGTAGAATTTTGAATTCCATATTCCAGGAGTGTTAACAACATAAAAGACAAAATTTGGGAATTGCGATACTTTATTGGAAAAGAGAAAACAAAAAGAATTGTCGTCAAAGATGGGGTTTCAAGGCTTTATCTAAGGGTACGTTCACAACGGAGCTGTGAGCATAGATGATAGCGGAGATGATAGCAGTGATGCATCAGCGCTTATAGAATAACCTAGTACATTCTTATGTGAGCGTGCACAACGAAGCTTCGACTAGTGACACATACGCGCTGCTATAAACGAGCATAGATGATAGAATTGAATTTTTCATTTTTCTGCTAGCTGAACTCCAGTATCGGAGCTTCAAAATGGAGGTAGAAAAATTAATTAGTGCTGTCTTTACTCATTATTTTTGGTTATTATTTTATTATTTACTTTTAAACAATATTTTGTTTTTTAAATCGTGCTTACATTTATTTTTATGTGTATTTATTTGTTTTTCCTCAATATAACCTTACCTCAGAGTTATCACTAGTTTTTCTTCTATAGTTATAGGATTTCCATGACAATTTTTCCTACGTTTTCTTAATTTTGACCTTATTTTTTCTAAAATTTAGTCGAATGTGGGTGGACCCATCCTCACATATTCAAAAAAACGATCCGGATAATTTCTAAGTTCCTTATATAAATAGTGAAATTCGCCCAAAGTACTTCGTTTTTTTATTTATGGGATGTACATGATATTTTCTACATCTTTTTTTTTTTAAATATACCATTTCGTTGCTGGTGAACATAAAAACTCTTCTTCACTACTCGACATGTTGCATGTATCACAGCTCCGTTGTGCACACTAATCAGCGGTTTATATTTTACTCTATCAGTTATCATCTCTGCTATCATCTATACTCACAGCTCCGTTGTAAACGTACCCTAAGTTGGTAATTGTCAAATCAGTTGGGTGTTTTTCAACTTAACACTTATTCGTGCATTTTTTTTGACGATCAACCTTTAATACAACCGTCCTACCGGAAAGCTTTTAATTTAGGACCGCAATTTCAATTGAAGGATCCATTCTATAACAGGAAAAAAAGTGATCCGCCCCCTGACCACGATATCCCAATCGTTGCCCTCGCGTACAGCCCTCCCTGATACATAATTTACTTTTTAATAACAAATCTTAAAATACAGTCAGATCATTTCATAGCGAGAAAAACCTACCTAATCGTTCATCCCCATCGTTTTTCCTAATAAAAGAACAAAATTCAATTTTCATTCCCTACTCAAAGCGGCTAATATTTTTCTTCTTCTTTAAAGAAAAAAAGATCACTTTTATTAACAATTGAAATTTTAATAAAGAGAGGGAGGGAAAAAATGAAGTTTACGCAAAAGCGTGAGCACGGATCTGCGATCCGGATTGGCAGAATTACCAATGATCTGCTTGATTGGTTCTATTCAAGTTTGTTCTCAGCTGAACGCTGGGAATTGTATCGAAATTGATTCCATTAAGTTTATAGCAGGATAATTCTTGTTAAAATAAAAATTGTTTTCAATGAACTTTCAAAAATCAAAGTATTTTTTTTTATTATTATTGATATTGTGTGATGCTATTGAGCATAATGCGAGGAATGCAGATATAAAATTATCATCTACACAGTATTTCCACTGAGTACTTAAGTTTTTTGTTCGATTCGAATTCCTGGAGTTGAAGAACAGTTATTTACAGTAAATGTGAAGAAGAATGTAAATAGAAGATCTTATAAGAGGAATGAAATGAAAACTTCCCCAATTGTTCAACACGTTTTTTGCAATAATTTTAATATTTTAAAGTTGGACGTGAAGTCTAATATCTGAACTTACATTAATAGATTTAAGTTTGCTTTACAATTGTAAAAAAAAAAAGTGCCTACGACTCTCTCTTTTTGCCCTTACGATGCTAAGTTAAACCTTAAAATTGTCTTTATAAAGAATTGTCCAAAATAAAAGCTTTTGATTTCAAGTAAAGTAAGTAAAGTACAACCTATAGTTACAGGCGGGCTTTACGTGGACTGAGGCGATTAGCAGACATACTTTACTATAAATTTCTCATATTACCCATTAAATAAAATTCAAAGCCTAGACCAGGGGAATCGAACCTACTAAATCAACAATACATCTTATGTTAGCTTTACGGGTCTAGCCTACAACCGCCCAACTTAATTTACTGTAAATTTCTCATATTAATCATTAAATAAAATCCAAAGCCTAGACCAGGGGAATCGAACCCACTAAACCAACAATACATCTTAGCTTTGCAGGTCTAGATATAACCGCCTAACATACTTTACTATCAATTTCTCATATTAACCATTAAATAAAATCCAAGATCTAGACCGGGGGAATCGAACCTACTAAACCAACAATACATCTCAGCTTTGCGGGTCTAGCCTATAACCTCCTAAATTACTCATATTAACCATTACATTCCAAGGCCTAGATTAGGGGAATCGAACCCGCTAAACCAACAATACATCTTAGCTTTGCGGGTCTAGCCTATAACCTCCTAACATACTTTACTATCAATTTCTCATATTAACCATTAAATAAAATCCAAGATCTAGACCGGGGGAATCGAACCTACTAAACCAACAATACATCTCAGCTTTGCGGGTCTAGCCTATAACCTCCTAAATTTCTCATATTAACCATTAAATTCCAAGGCCTAGATTAGGGGAATCGAACCCACTAAACCAACAATACATCTTAGCTTTGCGGGTCTAGCCTATAACCTCCTAACATACTTTACTATCAATTTCTCATATTAACCATTAAATAAAATCCAAGATCTAGACCGGGGGAATCGAACCTACTAAACCAACAATACATCTCAGCTTTGCGGGTCTAGCCTATAACCTCCTAAATTTCTCATATTAACCATTAAATTCCAAGGCCTAGACCAGGGGAATCGAACCCACTAAACCAACAATACATCTTAGCTTTGCGGGTCTAGCCTATAACCTCCTAACATACTTTACTATCAATTTCTCATATTAACCATTAAATAAAATCCAAGGCCTAGACACCGGGGAATCGAACCCACTAAACCAACAATACATCTTAGCTTTGCGGGTCTAGCCTATAACCGCCGAACATACTTTACTATAAATTTCTCATATTAAGCATTGAATAAAATTCAAGGCCTAGACCTGGAATCGAACCCACAATAAACAATAACTTTTCACGGGCCACGACTCTAATCGCAAATCAATTTAGTAAATTAGCATTTCTAGTTTTCATAAAATACGAAATTGAAATCACACGTTTAAAGACATAGAACTATATATTAAAAAGAAATTTTTAGTTAAACAACTAAGGTCATTGGCGCCCAGAGTGTACAGACCGACAACAGTACAGATAGTGGAGCTGTAAGAGTGTCTTTAGGTTGAAGGCTGATCTAATTTAAAAATCTATTAGTTTATGTTTGTTTCTTTTTATTTGTAAAAAAAAATAATTGTGCAACAGTCTTACTGATAAAGATTTGTGTTGTGGCAAGAGTACATATCTTTGGGCGAAAATGTTGCTATTTCTGTGTAAAACAAGCACTGGAATGATAGTCTAGCGGTCAGGCGCTGAAAGTTATAGATATATAGATAATAGGATGAAGTATAAGTTCGCCGGGAAGGTAAGCACGATGTACACAAACCTGACAGCAGCACTCTCTCAACGCAAAGCACCTCCTAACTACCCAGAGCTCAGCGTGCCGTAAATTAGGGAACATAATGGGCCCAACGCTCCCCGGTCTAGTCGTGGAGAGGCTAATGGTCAAAGTTCCCCGTATATTACTTTGAGTTCGCACTTCTCATACCCTCTACTACTACCTGTGATTACATTACGTCATCATACTCTCGGACTAACAGAAGTTGGTGCGCAGAAGCTGTAGCCAACGATGAACATCTAAAAACACGTAACTACATTTCTGCATTCTCCTAGCTGGAACAGATCTCTATTAAAAGGAAATGAGTGTTCGCTAAGCACTTGCAAGTCCACCGTGGTAGCACGCACGTTCCGGAAAAGGCAATATAATAGGCCGATTAATATGAAAGTTCTTGAACATACCAATTTCAAAGGAGATCAATGAAGCTGCTTTCTAGAAAGTCGGATAGTATCATACAAGTAATGATACACTTCCGGTGTATCGGAAGCACAAAAAAGTTGGAATCAAAACGCAATGTTTAGTTTCAGCAATCTGCATTTTTTCAAGTTTTTAAAGTATATTTTGTTAACACAATAACATTTTTTCAGTTTTCATGGGACCACTCAAAATATTGAGTATCTAGGTAAAATTCAGTTTGTTGTATTTAACAGGATCGAATCCTTCCTTTTCTTCCTTTATAAGAAGAAGGTAAGGATGAGGTTAGTTATATAATAAATACAGTGTGAACTTAGTCTAGTATCTTCTACTCTGCAAGTAAGAGGGTAACACTACCGCAAGAAATACATTAATCTTGGCCGGATGGGTTTTGTTACATCAAGAAGGATCCTCCCCCTTCTCGCCTTAAAGATAGTGTCTTGGCCTCTTCATTGAACCAGAGACCATCTATCTCCAAACAGATGGTCTATATCCAAACTCGAAGTATGTCCCCCTAAGAATGGTGTTCACCTACTTTAATTTTGTAAAATAAAATGATTTATTGCGAATAAAAGGAAAATCCAAATTTAATTGAATACAATGTACGAGTATTTATAGAAAGAAGAGTTCCTCTTCCAGGACTAGCTACAGATATGAGGAATGATGGACCTCCTTCCTAATAATTTCTTCATTATTAATGTAACTGAGTCTGCTTTCTGATCTGGAAACTAATAGTGTATCGTTCGCCCTAAAATGGCCTAAGATTTTTGAACGTCCATTGAGACCGGATATAAATCTGGAGTAAAATTTCTGCCCAAAACAATGCTACCCTCAGCTATTCAAATGAGGTGTTATCACAACAGGAACACTTTTATGTTTTTCGGTTTTTCACGAACTTTGAATGCAATATAGAACACTTTACAGCCAGAGAATCGTATGAGCGACTGCAAGTTCTCCAGTAGGATGACCAGGGGATCGTGAGGGAAAGCAGTCTAAATAGAGACTTTCTATTAGCAAGACAAAGTTTTATTTAAACATCTGACGAAAAGGAGCAACTTTAAAAACTTCTAGATAAAGTAAAAAAGAAACGTAAAGTAAAGTTTCATGGAGATTTACATCCAACTACCTAATTAAGTATCATGGCGACTAGCAAACTTTACTGTTAAATTCCCCATATAAGCCAACAAATAAAATCCAAGAACTAGACAGGGAATCGAACTGAGTACCACACAGTAATTCTTAGCTTTGTAGGCCTTGCCTCGAACCGCTCGGCTATCGAGGTGCCTTCGTCATTTAATTGGAATAGTAATAGTTATACAGGACATGTTGTAATAGTACATGATTGTACATTAAACTGTCAGAACATGTTAAGACAGCACATTAGAAAGGTAATCGATCAATCATTGTCTTTTAACCGCCATGTTGTTCAAAGATGGAGGTAAAACTTGATGAATTTCCCCAAAAGTGATTTTAAGAAATACCTACAAAAAAACCCACAATGTTGTATGATGCTAATATTTGGTTGGTAGCTAGAGACAGCTGCCTGATTATATTCAAAACGCTTGGTATCAGGCAGGATCCTTGGCATTCCATCACACCATGTGGAGGTGCGAAATTCGGATAAATTAAAAGAATCTAGTAAGCAGGTTTCCGGCAAGTACAGTTATATGGACACTCTTTCAGCATTTATCGCGAGATGATTTCCAGGTCCATTACAGCTGTACGCTATGTTCATTCTGGCAGGTAGATTGGCTAACAATGGGTTTGTTGGACTCAACCTGATAAGTACCTGATTACTCGAATGACAGAACAGTAAATGATAGTCTAGAACAGAGGTATATTATTTTCCTATAATGATGACGACAAGTCTTTCCAAAGGAGCAGGACATTTCTTGGATCAAAGTTCCTGAACTTGATCAATGCCCCTCCCCCTAAAAGCGGTTGATGCTTAAGACAACAAGAGCTCTGCATGGTCGCAAACAAAATCGAATTTTGTTTGAAAGTGCACACTAATAAATAATGAACATATTTTGAACATTTTAATGAACTTCATTGTATTAATTCCAACTTTCTTTCACTCCTTTTTTGCCTCCATTCATCCAATTCCTTTTAATTATTATTTTTAAAATAAAATGAAAAAACTGCGCGCCCAGAACTAAACACTTTCATCCTTTAATATAGTTTAATTAACAGAAGTCTTGAAACATTCACCTAAGGAAAAGGAGGGAAGAAAACAAATTTTGTTTTGTTAATGACTAGAATTTCATTTTAAAAAAGAAAAGCGATGATTAAGAAATTTCTCTGCCTTTTTTCTTTGCTATAATTCACTTTTTCTTACGCTGTTTTTCTCCATTTTCCTTTCTGTCCATTAAATTGTATACTAATGAAGAAAACAATAAATTGTGATTTTTGGAGCGAGCACAAAAGTGACTAGTTAGTGCTTGTAGAAGGACCAAGTCTTCTGGCATCTACAGCCTTCCTGGTCAATCCAATACAGGTATCCCTCCCCCCAGAATAACCTCAGCGATTCTAGGATTGAAATCCGTCCTAGATTTGAGCCCCCTAAAGCTGCCAGAACAAATAAAGCAACAAAACTTAAAGAGAAACCATCTCAGCTTTTTCTTCGACAACCTGTTCCGACCAACTAATCTTCTCTTAGCCGTAAATAATTTAGGATGTTACCTTAACGATAGAACCAAAGTTTAGCCAAAAAGATCATGCGTGAAAGACCAGAATCATACTACAATGCAGCTTTAAGGTAATCCACAGTGATGAATGCATATGTAGCGGCTAATTCCTTGAAGCCAAACGGGAATTGGACATCTACCGTTTCCCGAAATCAAAAGTTAGGACATTACCAGCTTAGAAAGATGCTCGGAGACTAATAAAGGAACTGTCCGATTGAATACACTAGTGGGTAAGAAGGTATAAATTAGAGCAAACCAACTCTGCTTGGTCGAGAAATAGATCCTCTCAAATTCTGGACGATTCCTTCTACTAGGCGTTAAAATTTTCCTATGCCTTGTGCGCCACTAAGCACAAAAAATGGGCATCTTATTCTCTTTAAGGATTAAAATATATAATCCTTCCGGCATCTATGAACGTTGTTTATCGGCAGTTCTCTGGAGGAGAAGCGGCTGTTCCTTAAACAAAAGCTGAGGACAATGCTTTAGCCCTAAAAGTCCCATCAACAAGAAGAGTTCCTCCCCCCATCAAGACGTGGGCAATTTAGGAGAATAGGGGTGCTGATGATAAATCTGTAGATCGTGAGAGGCGGTCGTTATAGCGCTTTAAACGCCATATTTTTACTAGCCGTGGTGTGGTGTCGCTAACTCCACAATAGCTCCATGATTCTAAACTGGTCATATTCCAGAAGATGTGAACAATAGAAAAAATAATGTGAGATCAGTTAACGTTAATTTCAAGGCTCGCAGTAAAGCTATGCTAGATTATTGAGGGAGTTGCTTGGGGGTTGTGGTGAATAAGCAGAACAGAGAGGAGAGTCAGTCTACCTCTTGGGGGTAGACTAAGTCAGCGGAATGGTCTTGAGGATATCTTACGAGTGTCTAGGGAGGCAGAGTGCACCGCCTCCGACGGCTCCTTAACTACCTCGCCGCCAAGCTGGGCTCGGCTGCTAATCTTGTAAATACCTCCCATTTATACTAATTTACAGTTATTTAAGACTTTTAGCATCATTTAGTGTTATTAATCTGTTTTCTCCGCGCACTCTGATCTTATCACATAGAATATTTATCTTCATTAAAGACCAGAGTTAATACTGAATAATTTATATTCTTACTCTTGGTAGGAGGGAGTATTAAAATCTTGTAAAATTGAATTTTCACCGTTTTCAGTTTTCCTAAACGGAAAAAATGGTTATAGTCTGTGTGTGGTACAGGTTATATTCAAGATATGAGTTACGGCAGTAAACTGGCCAGAGGAAGTCAGGACGCTGAAGAAGGGCAGCCAACGACCTCAGATTTAGGCACTCCATAATTAGACTTGCAACAGTGTTAATAATGTCTCAATATTTCTAGGTGCTTCTTACTAAAGAGAAGCTGTTAGTGCGCTGAAAAAAAGCTATGGGCGCCAGTGACCTCAAATGTTGTCGCGCCTTAAATTAAAAAAAAAAAGTCCTAATAAAAATAAATCGAAAAATCGAATCGGAAATTATCGATACATTACTAAACAGCTGAGATCCTGCCATCTTATCTTTTAATTTTTTTTACCTTCCCTTAGTCTAGTGCAGTAATCGTGCTGATTTACGATAATGAATGGTCAGCTCATTCGTTTTTTTGTCACGTGATTATAGAGAAATCGAGTTCTAAAAGTTGAGTATGTGAAGAACCCCTCTACTGAATCGATTTTTTAAAAAGATTTTTGCGATTTAATTGAACGATTCTCTTTAAACTCCTGTTTATAAAATTGAAACCAACATTCAGAGTTCAGAATTCTTTAAAACAAATTTCTCCAGATCAAAAATCAAACAATATCAATACACGTTCTAAAAAGATGGTTAACTTTTCTGAATGTCTTAAAAGATTTATTAATTAGTACGACAATTCTATTTAATTAGATTCGAAAAGATTAAGTAAAGTCAAAAAATATCTGCCAATCCAACAAAAGAACCGAAAAATTCGTGGTAAAACTGGTACTTTTGCGGAAGAAGGTAGGAAATTTAAGGGCTGAATTATTTTGACCTGTTACCGGAAGGAGTTTCGCTTGCAATCGAATGCCACTATAGCCAGCCTCTTCCAAAGGGAGAAATTTCCTTTTTGAATTTGGAATTTCCAGTTTTTCGCTCATCTACTTTACAGACGCACCTATGACGCGCTCTTATCACGTCATCTTTTCCATTGAAATTTTATTTTGATACCGAAAAGGTATCAAAGAAAATTCCGAGAAATAGAAAAAGATGGCCTATGTTGTAGAGGCAAAGGTACTAAATAATAATAACTGGAAAAAGTACCTGATAAATAAAGAAAGGGAATCGTTAAAAATAAGATCTTAAGTAGCCTAACGAAAAGGGGAAACATTCCCTTTATTTGGCCAATTTTTGAGGCAGCATGAGAAAGGAGAATAAAACATTTTTCTGGTTGGATTGAGAGTAATACGTTTACGTCATATTTCTTAGCGGAGATGATTTATATCTGTGACATAACCCGGGCTGTGTCTCCAGCATTATATATATATATATCTTTCTCTCTCCCTAGTAGGCGGGTAGAGGAGCCTCCACACTAATGCCGTCTTCCTACATAATCTGAAGCCTGAGGAAAACAACAGCAGACTGTGTATTCTGGAAAATTAAGCAGTAGACTAGAAATCTAAATTTTAAATAGGGGTAATTATGGCCTTCTATTAACAGGATTAAAACTTGCCTTATGACGTCATAAAGGAATACAGGACCAACACAAATTTCATATTTAATTTTTTATATTTCTATTTTATTTATTAGATCTGCCACAATAAGAAGATAAAAAGTACTTAGCCATTATCAAATAAATGATTACGCACACAGCTAGAGTATAAAATAATATAGTATGTTATAATACTCGTACAGGACAAAACCATGAAGGAATAGCAAGGAAGTTTTAGACATTAATGCATAAGAGCAGTGTAATGGGTTCAGATGACTTGAAGAGGAATTTTATGATGCGGGAATTAGTTAGAGATTTTAATGAGTTGATATTCGGAACATGAATTACGAGTTTACGAAAATAAATAAATATGTATATTTTAACAATAATTTAGACGTTTGTAAAGATATACTACAATAATTTAAAATGATTTAAATTGTAACTAGAATGCACAACTATAATGACGTTAAATAGATATATGTTTAAATACTTAGATAGGGACGCGCTCGCGGTGTAACTCGCTGGTAGAATCTTGATGTTACGCTGGTAAAATACTGAAGAATAACCATTGACTGATGCCCCACTTCCTGTAGAGAGACCATATATAGCCATCACCACACATTGACAAGTCTTGTAATTACGGGTCACACTCAAACATCTCTTGCCGTGTGTTGACCCTAGTCTTGAATAGGCCGGGTGACAGGCGTTGGAAGTTATCAAAGGGCTGTAGCCAGGTATTCGGTCTTTTGAGTGTTTGTAGCCAGGTGGTCACTGTATACTGACCGTATAATGGCCCTTTTGAAAGCGGTGTGTCTTTGGCGGGCGGTCCCTTTTTGCCCGTGCACTGACCGCGGCACTTGGTCTAAATACTAGCGTCTGACTGGCACCACTAGTTATAATTTTTATAATTAAAAATTATATATTTTTCTTCTGTTATCACATCACAGCAGGAACGGAATAAACCAACAACAAAAGAAATGGAGGACCAAAGAAGAACATCAAATACTACCGTATGATCGGCCAAAACAGTATTAACATCGAAAGAGATATGAAATTAGAAGACAGTGCAACAATATGCATACGAAGATATTGCAGACGAGAAACAAGAGTAGAAAACTACAAAATACAAGTACGAGAATGAACGAGGAAAAAGAAGTACTATTGTAAAAATCGCACAATTACTCAAACAACAACAAAACTGAGTGTTAACAACACATGATAAACCGGAAACTGAAACAAACAGTATGGCGGCCAAGTTTCAGTAAATATCTGAACCAAATTATCACGATTACAAAAAAAAAAAAAAGAGAAACAACAGAAACTACATCGTTTGCTAGGGGGATAAGTTACCGTAGAAAACGTAACAAGATTAACAAATATCCAATCAGAAAAGAATCCACAAGGTATGGATTGGTAAGTTTATGTAATCAGTGTATCTATAGTAACGGATACTGTACTGAAAATGAAACCACTAGCACCATTTTCCCGTATCCAAGAATCCTATTACAATGGATTTGTTAAAGGAATGTAGAATATGTGACCTGGAGAGATGTAACCAGAATTTACCAGTGAACAGAATTGAACTGGTGGACCAAAACTTCAAATTATAGACGCTACTTCAAATGGAACCTCAAATGACTCGCGGCAGTTTAGGAACAGTACGAATCCTATAAAATAAGGAAGGAAAGACAACTGAAACGAAAAAAAAGATTAGTAATCCTCAATTTAGAATTTTGAAAGCACGACTATCAGATCTAATCCTAAGAGACAAAATAATTACTTAGTATTCCAAAAGCGTTATCTATTTCACCTATCACCTGATTCTGACTGGATACTCTAAAAGTCAAAGTCATACCTGTCCAAGGAAATTAATGTCTCTGATCTTATTAACCGAACTGAAGGACAGTGAATGGGAAAGAAATCAATATTAAGGGACAAGGACAAGAAAGAAACGTCCGGAAGGGCTTTAATATTTGGTAAATATCTAAATCCGACAATGTTTGAATAGTAGCAATCAACTACTGGCCAATGTATCATTAGCTTTGAAGAAGTCTAGTAAATTTAAATTGGTTGGTGCGAAGGAATTTAGTGAAGTTCAAAATGATTAGAGTCAAGGGTGAAAGTTATAGTCCTAAAAGGAATTTGATACGATTTTAAAGCAGAACCAGGATGAATTGGTCATATCCAGGAGCCAATATAGCGTGAACGTCTTTCCTTCAGTTTACGAACTTCCGCAACTTTAAATAGAACAAACCCCTACATTGGTTCAATTGCCCGCAACAACCCCCTTTATCACAAGTAAAGAGAAGGAAGGGATGCTGCTAATTGTTTTGAATGGCCCCCCTTTTTAGGAGCAGGAAAACAAACACTGAGAAGAGGTCACAGCAAAGAGAGAGAGAGAAAAAAAAATTTACTCAACAAACATGACCCTTAGGAGCTGGTTTTCTTCGTAAAAGAGGGCAGTACACATGTATGTGCGTATGTGCGACGTTGTGCGCGCGTACGACCGCAGCATGTTCTGCTGATTGTGCAGGAAGGTGAATAATTTTCCAGCTGGTTTCACATCAGCCTTCCGTCCGGGTGATAATTACGCAAGGTAGTCCACTAGTGCCGGCTGGTAATCTCTACATCCCCGTGGAAAACGGTTAATGATATCCCAGGGTTTCCTAACATAGTTCAGATCTCCCAGGAGCAGGAAGTGCTTTTGAATTTCATTAAACCAGGATTTTGTTTTTACTTTTCTTTACTAGCGGGTATAAATTTTGGGATTACCTTTACACAAAAGTTAAAAATACAAGTTCTGAGGTCCAGCAATTTTTGTTCCCTAAAATGATGAATTTAAAGGAAACAATTAAAAATTTTTAGCAAAAACTACATATTAAAGGAGTGAATTATATTAAATTCTCTTTCAAATTTAGAATACTATTAATAATGGTCTCCTGTAAAGGAGTATTTGGGGGACCAGAAACTTACGATTAGAGATCATGAATGTCCCAAAGAAGGGACCGATAATTCCAACTAAGTTAAAAGTTATCCTACAATTAATAACCTCCCTAAAAAAAAGGAGGATTTACTGAAAGTCGAAAGTGTGTTCCTGAGCTGCATTAAAATTGAAACAAATTTGATAGAAATCCCAATAAAATGTACAATCAAGAAGAAAATAATTGTCAGAACACAGGGAATACCCCCAAGTTGTGGAAAAAGCAACAAGTGTGATTAAAAGATTAATGTAATTTCTCTGAACAAAACCAGTTTCTGGCTGAACTATTAGATATTATATAGAGTAAAAGTTTTGCTGTGTTTGATACAGCAAACAATCTCGGATGGAGTACCAACGAAAAGTTTTAACGGAAGAAGAAGATATCATCTTATTAGGAAATTTCCAAAATGTTGCCCGATAATACTGAAAGACGCAAAACCCTTGGAGGTAGTGGTATCACTGATCAAATTAAATTCTTTCACAGGATCAATTTTCAATATTGCTAAAAAATAACTGGATTGTTTTCTTACAATCGATTGGAATCAATTATTGACATTAAAAAATTCACTTACATTTAGATCTCAAATGAACGGATATCACTCACCTGTAAACAAAAACAAGATATTATTAGTAATTGATTTAAAAAAAGTAAAGTTTCGCCTATTTACAGGCGGGTCTTAACGTCTAATTACAGGCGGGTCTTAACGCCTATTTACAGGCGGGTCTTAACGTCTAATTACAGGCGGGTCTTAACGCCTATTTACAGGCGGGTCTTAACGTCTAATTACAGGCGGGTCTTAACGCCTATTTACAGGCGGGTCTTAACGTCTAATTACAGGCGGGTCTTAACGCCTATTTACAGGCGGGTCTTAACGCCTATTTACAGGCGGGTCTTAACGTCTAATTACAGGCGGGTCTTAACGCCTATTTACAGGCGGGTCTTAACGCCTATTTACAGGCGGGTCTTAACGTCTAATTACAGGCGGGTCTTAACGCCTATTTACAGGCGGGTCTTAACGTCTAATTACAGGCGGGTCTTAACGCCTATTTACAGGC